>NC_090928.1:182878784-183513102 GCF_040938575.1 Ambystoma mexicanum | reverse complement strand
GTAGCTAAGTCAGGCATTACCTCCATGTACCTCTACCTCATCTCAGTGCTTGTGTATGAGGCAAGTAATGCCTCATATACAATTACAGGGACAAGGAAGAATAGGGCTAGGAGTAATGACGATTACCAATAAGTAATTAAGGCATTAAACAAAAGTAGGGTCTTAACAATATTCAGTAAACTGGGCTGCAGCACTCGCACCCAGTAATTTTGGGCTATGTTGACTCAACCTGCTTGACCTTCAGAGGAGTTGACGGACAGAACAGGACACCAATGTTAAATGGCACCTGGATTAACAAGGGCCAAGCAGTTACTAACTTAAAGCATTTCACTGTTAGTGCCTGCATTAAAATGCCAAATCTTTTAGGCAATTGAAATTGTGATGTATGTTTAGCACTTTCATGGCAGGGAAGTGATTGGAAGTGTAGAAAGGGAACAAGAGACCGTTCATTCTCACAACAGTTCATAAGTGGGTGCTTTCACACTTAAAGGAGAGAGTTAACTGCTTGTAACATTGAAGCTGCACTAGAATAGTCTCATTAAAATGCGTAAATAAGTTAGATGCCCCCACACAAAAAAGTTTGCCTCCCCCACCACCCGTGAAGTTAGCGCCTCCCCCAACATTTGAAGCACCAGCCCCCTGAAATGTAGGTTTTGTTGCGCCCCTGAGCACAAGCACAAACACCATTCACAATATACACGCAAGCACACCAGCCATCCTGACATTTAAGTGTGCACTCTTTCACCATGCAGGCACACCCGGGCAGCCCCCCATACATGTAGGTGTGCACCCTTTCACCGTACACGCACACACGCACACCCAGTCACCCATACATTTGTGTGCACCCTTTCATCATACACTCACACACACACGTCATGGGGTTGAGGGGAGCCCTATTACTTCAAAAAGAAATTGGGCCTCAGTATAAGTTTGCCGGTCCGGTAACAACGGTACCGGTAATCTTGCCGGTACTATTGTTACCAGACCGGCAAACTATGAGTTTTGCTCGAGGGTGCCTTCCCGCCCGCCAGGTCTGACCTGGCGGGCGTCCCGGCACCCGTGAGCAGAGCATGTCGGGTGCACCGGCACCATTATGAATGGTGCCGGTGCATCCGATCTCCTCATTCCCATTGAACCCTATGTGGATCAAATGGGAATGGGGAGCATTTTTTTTCCGACGCCCGCAAATGGGCAATTACCAGGTCCGGCGGGGCCGTAATGACCCGGTAATTGCCCATTCGCGGATGCTGGAAAAAAGCGCAAGTTTGGCAGCAGCCTGGCGGTTTTACCGGTAAGGCTACGGCCGAACTTGTAATGAGGCTGATTGTTTCTTTTTGAAGTCACTCTGACTTCATAAAGAAATTATTTCTGTTACAGAAATAATTTCTTTATGAAGGCAAAGTGATTTAAAAAAGAAATTAAAAAAAAAAGATTTTGAAAAAAAAAAATTTCATTTTTTTTCAAGTGGGGCCCCCTCCCAGGACATGTGCTAGCGAGGCCCCCCGCACCGCAGGGGCTGCGGGGGCCCCTGTTACGCCAGTGGTGGCAGGCCAAAAGATCATGACTGGATAGATGAGTCGTGTGCTCTTGATGACATTTCCAAAGAGGAGACATTCCTGTGTATCGCTCCCTCAGACACAAAATGTGAAAAACGTGACCATTGAATGTATGGACCTGCACACGTTTGCTGAGTGCTTCATGCACTAAAACGATGTTTGCAATAGCCGTTCCCATAAAGTGAAGGTTGCTGATAACCCAGTATTGTTCAAGGACATTGAAATGCAGGCATGTTTTTAGGAGTCACTATCTTTTATCATACCATTTCCAGATTTCCGTTACACATTGGGCCTCATTACGAGTATGGAGGCAGCCATGCCCTTAATAACGGTCAATACCCTCAAGTTCCATGACACCCACTGAGGGGTCGCAGCCGAGCACACCCAGGCGCCGGTCTGAGCGCCAAGTGGGTCCCAGATCACTAGTGTTTGGCATGGTGGAAAGAGGCCACGGAAATGACATTGAGACACATTTTGCCATGAGCGGCCATTTTGGGGAGTTGGTGGTGGGAGGGGGAGAGGGCGGAAAGTGCACTGGACTGTTGGTGGTGGGAGGGGAAGGGGGATAGTGTGCTGGTGTGTTGGTGGTGGAAGAGGGACTGGGTGATAGTGTGCTGGGATGATGGTGGTGGAGGGGGATAGTTAGTGCACATTGTTTCATTAAAACTGTTGAGCTTCATCAATGCAGGGACATTCCTGATTGCGTCATTGTCATGTTTATTAATAGAAGTGATTGTCACACAGTGGTGCATGGCTTGTGCCATGTGAATGTGTCAAAATAAATTGTCTATCAGTCCCTGCTGAGCCAGTCTCCCATACCTCATGTCATCTCTGGAAATGCGTAAAGTCGTCTCAGACACAGGCACTGCATACTCATCCTCTGGAGGTGGCATGTCCACCTCAGGGGGTAGCGGTACATTTCTATGAAGGCAGATATTGTGCAGCATGGCAAACACAAGCAAAATTCTACCCACTTTCTCAGGAGCATACATCAGGGCTCCAGCAGTACGGAAATGTGCCTTCATCAGGATGCTAAAGGTAAGCTTGATGCACACACGGGTCCTGCTGTGAGTGTGGTTGTAGGCAATATTCTACAGTGTTTGTGGATCATGCACAGGGTCATTAGCCAGGGCAGCTGCGGATATCCAGAGTTACCCACATGGGGGGAGGCACAGCCATTAGTCACAGGAGGAGGGGGAGAGGGGGGAAAGTGTGCTCGACTGTTGGTGGTGGGAGGGGAAGGGGGGATAGTGTGCTGGTGTGTTGGTGGTGGGAGGAGGTAGGGGGTTAGTGTTCTGGGGTGCTGGTGGTGGAAGAGGGACTGGGTGATAGTGTGCTGGGATGTTGGTGGTGGAGGGGGATAGTTAGTGCACATTGTTTCATTAAAACTGTTGAACTTCATCAATGCAGGGACATTCCTGATTGTGTCATTGTCATGTTTATTAATAGAAGTGATTGTCACACAGTGGTGCATGGCTTTTGCCATGTGAATGTGTCAAAATAAATTGTCTATCAGTCCCTGCCGAGCCAGTCTCCCATACCTCATGTCATCTCTGGAAATGCGTGCAGTCGTCTCAGACACAGGCACTGCATACTCATCCGCTGGAGGTGGCATGTCCACATCAGGGGGTAGCGGTACATTTCTCTGAAGGCAGATATTGTGCAGCATGGCACATACAAGCACAATTCTACCCACTTTCTCAGGTGCATACATAAGGGCTCCAGCAGTATGGAAATGTGCCTTCATCCGGATGCTAGAGGTAAGCTCGATGCACACACGGGTCCGGCTGTGAGTGTGGTTGTAGGCAATATCCTACAGTGTTTGTGGATCATGCACAGGGTCATTAGCCAGGGCAGCTGCGGATATCCACAGTTACCCACATGGGGGGAAGCACAGCCATTAGTCACAATGTAATGTGTTGGGGTGCATTACACAGTATCAAAAAAAATGGACCTTCATTCTGTGGCATGTGTCTGTACAATGTCTGTATATACTGTGTCACACATAACATGCATTGTTTTAACTTTACATGCACCCTGTTCCCTTTCACCAAATGTTACGTAATGTGTCTGTCGGTGACATGAAAAGCTGACATGGTGGAGGTCTTGCAGAAGTGTACTGCTCTCATGCATGTGGCATGCTGGGTTTCCTATTAGCCCTCCCTAGCCTTCTGGGTCGAGCGGGTCGGCATTGCGGGATGGGTGTACATGGGTGCATGGCTGGGGTACTGGCAGGGTTTCTGTTGTGTGATGCTATGTGGCAATTTGCTTGCATTGCTTTGGATTATGCATGTTGCATTGTGGTACCTGTAGTCATGTGTGTTTGGAGATGATACTGTATGTGTTCATCAGCTTCTCTGTCCAGGTATGTCTGACATGTGCATGCTCCCTGGGCCGTATTTGATGTTGGTGCGGGAGGTGGTCAGGTACGACGTTTGCATTCCCTTGTCATGCCATGCTTTGTGTAGTTATTCACAACCCCCCATTTGGTCCAGTGATGCACAGCGCATGCATGCAGGCAGTTGTACTCACTCTCTATCCATGTCTGTTGTCCTTTGTGCCTCTCCATGTATCCTGGCAGTGTGCTGTTCCGTAGGACCATGGAATCATGGGTGAAACCAGGTTAGTTGGCACAGCATTCCGGGAGTGGATGTGCTTCTGGTTACGGTACACTGCTTCGTGGGCCTGGGGGGCCACCAACACAACATGGGTACAGCCCAGGGCTGCGATCACATTTGGCATTTGGGCAACGGCATAGAACTATGCCTTTATGGCGTTGACCTGGGGTGGTGGACAGTGATATGTGGTGTTGCACATATCACAGGAGGGCATCCAGCTCCTGGGCCAACACTGCACAAAATGTGGGCTGTGCTGTGCCGTGCATCATGGCCACAGAGAGCTGGTAGGTGCAAGTTCCTAAGAATTTTAGGACATACGCTAGCTTCATTAGTGGGGGCACAGCTGTCCGGATGCTCCCTATGTCATCCTGTATTGTAGTGAGCAGCTCAGTTATGGTCTCCCTGTTGAGATGGTTCAGGGTCACCAACTGGCTGTCGGGAGGGTCCAGGGTGAGGGCCTCACCCTGGGGATCGTTGCACGCCTTGCTTGGACTCTACTCCCCCCAGCCCCTGTACTTTCTGTGCTCTAGGCTTGTTGTCCTGCCTCTCTACCTCCAGGCACAGCATGACCAGCTGAATGTCTCAGCTCGCAATGGCTAGTGCAGCATGCAGTTGGAAACAGTTTTTGGGGAAGGGGTGTCCCTTATGTAGCCCTGTTGAGTGGATTGGGAACACCTGTGGCTTCATTTCTGCCTCCTGTGTTAATTTACCTCCACCTGGAGACTGGGGCTAATTGCGCCATGTTTTGGGCAGTATTAGTGCCGGTCGCCGTACATGAACTTGTGATGTGGCGGTGATTGTATCGGCTGTTATAGTGCGGGCTGTTTTTACCATCAGTGGAATTTGTCCCGGCTTGTTATCCGGCAGAGCGGTATTCGCCATGCTAATTCCGCTAACGCCACTTTTATGCTTACCGCCCAACTCGTGATGTTGCACATGGAATCTATTCACATATACTCTGCATTAAAGCTCTTCTCAACAGGAGTCGCTGTTTCTATCAGCTCCCCTTTTTCCTGCATGCAAGGGATCTTTTTTTTTTTTTATCACGAGTATATAATCACTCAAGTGATTTTTACAAGAAGATGAAAGAGAACTTCAGTTTCTTAAAATCTTTACAAAATATTACACAATGTAGCGTTGTAGTTAAAATCATATCGGAAAAAAAAAAAGAAGAAGCAGCAGAAAAAAATCAACAGTTTCAACACTCTGCTCATTAGCAGAAAGGAGAAGAAGCGGGAACTGACGGAAGATGAAATCGCACTCAACCAGTGCCCGGCAAATCTGCCTCACAACCAAGTGGTATCACCCCCCGTAAATAGTATCAAGTAGGTCCACTCTGCCGAAACTCCGAACAGTCTGTTCCAAAATTAAGTCCAGGATTTTGGTGGCTGCTATTGTCCGTGAAGGTCTAAGGCCCCCTATTAAGCGGTCCCACCAAAGTGCTTCATCAGTCAAATAAGCTTTCTCTAAATGTTGAAGCAGGTACGGCAATCTGTGCTTAGCTGTTCCTGGACACAGTAGAAGAAGGTGCCATAATGTTTTGCTTTGTTGAGTGTCATTACAGAAGCGGCAGATATGGGTTACAGAGAGTCCTCTTATATGTAAGATTTCGTTCGTAGGTAATAGGTTCAACCTAGCACGCAGGAGAGTGTTCCGGGTTTTTTCTATTTGGATGTTTTATCAAAAACGGTTGGACTGCGTTTAGTTTTCTACATGTTGGAGGTAGGTGACTAGTCAGTTTGTATGCAGAAGCTTTTTCCAGTGTGCTTATCCAGTCCATTTCCTCAATGCGAGTTTTGGTTTTTGTTGGATTACCTAGTAACTCTTCCATGGAGCTGCCACAGATTTCAAGCTGTAGTGTACACATTGTCTCCCATTTGGTCAGCAGTTTGCTTTTACCTGAATTCATCTCAGCCTGTACCATGGAAAAGATTGTCGGGGAAGAGGGATCTTTAATCTTCCAGTATAGCATAACAGAGGCCCTCGTTACTATTGACTCAAGAGATGAGAGAGAGAGTTCACGTCTTATCAAGACTAGCGGAGTGGAAGTCGGTAGATTCAAAACTGAACGCCAGAAAAGACTCTCTAGTCTGGACCACAGAGAGTTAGGAAGAGATGGCATGGCGTCTGCTCCGTAAGTGATAGTTGGAATAACTTTGCGCCAATAGAATTTGAGTAGGGGCATCAGAGAGAAGCAGCCATATTTTCTGTCCAGGATTTTTGCTTGTGCAATGAGAGTTTTCATTTTTGCAGAAAGATGTTGCTGCATTGCTGAATCTTTAGCTGTGGAGTCTATGAGGACCCCAAGATATTTAAATTCTGCCACTTGTTCGATTTTGTTCCCAGCCAGAAACCATGAGTTGATGTTCTTCTTTTTGAGGCTTTTTTTGAACACCATGATCTTTGTTTTTGGTTTATTCACTTCTAGATCGTTGGCAGCTGTGTATTCAGTCAGTGAAATCAGCTGGCGTTGTAGGCCAATTGGAGTCTAATCAAGTTGAATGAGGTCATCCGCATACAAGAGGCTTGGAATCTTCTCCTTGCCCAATTCTGGGGGGAAAGCTCGTGTCAAGGTTGTAGTTTCTTTGTAATCCCCAAAGTATGAAAGGAAAAGGGCCGGGGCAAGAGGACAACCCTGTTTGACCCCTCGGTTGGTTGGTATAACTGCTGAAAGAAGACCACTTGTATTCAGTCACACCTGGACCGTAGTAGAAGCATGTAGAGCTTTAATTGGGTTCAAGATCTCCGGTGGGCAATCCCAGTTGGTGAGTTTTCCCCAAAGTTTCCTTCGATTGACTAAATCAAAAGCCTGGGTAAGATCTATGAACGCCAGATACAGATTCCGATTTGCTTCCCGGGCTTTTGCTTTTAGTATACTGAGAATGAAGATGTTGATGCTGGTTCCAACTCCCTTTTTGAACCCAGATTGAAGAGGGTCATTACAGGGTGCATTTTTTGCCCATGAGTTGTAGTGTTCCAACAATAGGGATCCGCAGACCTTCCCTATGACATCAAGCAGAGCCACTGGGCGGAAATTCCTAGGGTTGTCTTTTCTTCCTTTTTTGAATATGGGGATGATTACCGCTGAAGTCCAAGAAGGCGGTATTGTGCTGTAAGTTGTGCATTTTTGGAAAATCAGACTCAGCAAGTTTGTCCAGTCTTCAGGCGCAGATGTTAAGTTTTCGTTAGAGAGGCCGTCGGGCCTGGGAGCCCGCAATTTCTTTAGCTTGGACATTATGCGCAAGATTTCAGTTTTGTCACTAAGATCGACCCAAGATTCAATTGCCGGCGATAGAGGAGACACAACAGAAGAATCTGGAGATCTGAACAATGTTGAATAGAACCCAATCCATGTTGCTTCCGGGATGCTGTTTAGCATCGTTGAGTCTGCCTCTTTGGCCCGTGGATTGATCAGTCTCCAATACTCTCTAGAATTGCATTTCTGAATTTGTTCTAGCACAGCTTCAGAGTCTTTTTGATAAAATGCTAGGCGATGAGGATCTCGTTGCCTCAATTGCGTAGGTTCTGTTGGAAGCCGTGTTATTTCTTGCGGCAATTCTTTTTGCTCTACAAAGTGTATTTCGCTATGTCACCAGGAGGGCGTCGAAATTATGTGCATGGTGTGATAGCTCTGAATTTTGCCGCTGTTAGCATTTCGTCATAGATCTGTAAGGTTCCAAAAGGGGTCTGTAGTCGACCTCCAAAGCAGACCACTGCTTCCATTTGAAGTTGTGATCGCTCGAATGTTTGCCCGGGTGAAACCTCACCCAGTTGCCTTTACCTTCTGGTTCGATTCTTCCCGGATAGTGGGCTGATAGTGGTTTTGTAGAAGCCCATTTGATAGCCAGAAGATTGTGATCACTTTGGGTTGACTGGTGAACACTGAATTCTGTCAGCCGAGCTAGGAGAAATTCCGAGGCAAAAATATAGTCTATAGTTGAATGAGTCGAGCCCCGCTTCCATGTTGGTAAGTTGTTGGAATCAGGAAGTATGGTTACTGTATTAAAAAGTTGTCTTGCAGTCATCAATTTGAGCCAAGCTGTTCCTTGTTTGCAGGGTTTGTACTGTGAGGGATCCGTAGATTCAGAGGCAGCCATTGGACATTTGATGTTCAGATCTCCGCAAACAATGACCTCACAGGCCCCTTGATCCAGGTATACAGAGTCTAGTGTAGATGATACTATGTCGAACAGTGAGGTCTTTTGGATTGCTTTATGATTCCAATAAATGGACATCACCAACAAGTCGGTGTGCATGTAATGATCTTCCCCGGTCTCTTTACGCACCCAAGAGATTAGTACCGCCAGGAAGAAGGGGGACTACAGGATGATCTTGACTATTTCTAGTCCCGTACCCATCCGAACCGCAATCATTAGTCCTGAAGAGGGCCTTCCTTTATTTTCTGCTAGTGCTTCTGAAAAAGCAATCTCATATCCATCCAGTGTTGGTTTAGATTTTAGCCAAACCTCTTGAAGGCATAAAATGTCATGTTCCCCTAAGTTGATTTCGCCAGGGATTGTTAAATGTAGGAACCCTCTTGTGTTCCAACTCGCCAGGGAGAGTAGATGGTGCTCTTTGTCAGTATTGGTATGTGATGGTGGCTATTTATGTAGCCGAGTAGACAAAGCTTTCGGTAACCAGGACCATGTTGGAGACTTAAGGTTTGGTCTGACCTGGGTCACCTTGTGATCCTCCTCTAGTGGTATGCTAGATTTTATACTGGTTATTGGACGAGGGGAAACATCTTTCCCATGAGTTGATAATTGTCAGGCCTGTGGACTAATGATGGACTTGAAAGGAGATCTTCTCTTGATCTAGTGGGATAGTGTTGTTCAGTTGTATGTGTGGATTCTCTGGCACAATCCTTTATGCCATCAAGATCAGTTTTAGTTGGCCTGAGCAAGGTTAAATCAAAGCCTTGTTTGTATAGTACATCCGATGCCTCTGACAGCAAAGTGGTCCCTCTGTCTGATGTTATATAGAGAAGACAAGAGGCCTTTTGACCCTCGTGGGAAGTTTTCACCGTTTTAAGATCTTCTGATTTGAGGTTTCTTAAAGTTGAAATACTGTGTAGCAAACTCATCACAGTACGTCTATTTAATACTAAATATTTTTGGTTGCCGGTCCGTTGTCGTATTTTGAAAGAGGGACTCAACCTCTGCCTGTAGTGTTCTTGATACGACTTCTTCTGTTGATGAGAGTTATAGGTCGCACTCACTTGTTGATTGTTGTCCTGGTGGTGGGTTCTCTGCTGCAGCTGCTTGTTGTCCTTAGTTTCGTCAGGTAATTCTGATTTTGAGTGAGTGTGGACTCTCTAAGTATATTTCGGTTGTGGGCGGAGAGGCGAATCCAAGTGGAGATCGTGTTGCAATAGGCTTGTTGGTGTGGGCTCCTTTATTTCTCCGTAAGACTTTGAAGGGATCATTCAAGGAGGTGAAGCTTGAGAGGTCTCTGATGACGGTCTGTTGGAGGGCTGTCACACTGGGTGAGTGAAGGTTCTCTCCTTCCTGTTGGCTGTCGACGCTGGCATCTAGATGTTGGCTTAAATCCATCAAATCTTTGTGATTGAGGAAATCGTTAACCTATTTTGACGACTGAGGAGCAGCTTCTGGTAATTTGTGGATATTTGAGGAGTTTGTCAGATCTATGTTCTCCCCCCCCAAGCTTTGATTTTTCTGAGGTAGAATCTCCTCCAATCACTGTTCGGGTTGACGAATCCCAGGAGTTGGCTTGAACAAAGGTGCCATTTTAAGGCATACTTGTGAGGAGGACGGTTGTTGTTTGTTTCTCATGTCCAAGCTCGAGTCGAAAGTCACCCCTGTGGCTATTTGTTTAGATGTTTTTCCCTGATTTGGTCTTGTTCTTGTGTGATCTTTATGCAGGGGCATGTCATCTAAACACATCACATCGTTATCTCCAGGCTTGTTAAGAGTAGAGTCGGGTCTAGTTAGCGATGAGCTGTAAAGGCCTGCCAAGTTGCTGGAACCAGTTTTTGGTCTTGTCCCACAGTCCACATGAGAGGCCTCGCACCGAAGTGTGTTGTGTGCTGTTGTTTGCGAGCTTGCATCCGCCTTTGAGCCGTCCTTGTTACTTTTTCTTGCATCAGTTGAGGGTTCCATAAACTCAGATTGGTACATGTGGGAGATGCCGGCTGGATCATTTGTCTGTCTCTCCAGCGCATTGATGTAGCCTTCGAGGTATATGAGCTTTGAATTCATCATCGCGAAGATGGATGTATGATCTTTTAAAGAATCATTAATCGCCTCATATAACTTACAGAAGGGTGCCAGTGCATAGTTACGGCGGACATGATGTGCATGAAGTCTGCCTTTTTAGATGGGGTATCCTTTGGGATGCTATAAGATGTATCGCTTAGTCTCCTATTAGCTGAAGATCTTGTTGGTGAGGAAGGCAGCCATAGCCGCAGGATTTGCTGGGTTTTGTGTTGCGGGGTGGCTGTCAGAGGGAAAAGACCCTCCTGGGATTCCGATACCACCTCCTTTCTTTTGTCTGTCCCTTGAGCTCCAATACTAGCTTGATCTGCCAAGTTAGTGGGCGTGGTCGCTAAATTTCTTTTCTCACAAGTTTGAGGGGATAGGATTTTGTTGTCTTGTGCATTAAGATTGGTTTTATGCAATGGGCCTGATACAGCGGTACGCAGGCTTGTAAAGTCTGACTGGGAATTAGATTTCGGGCTTCCCAGTGGAGATGGAATTATTTGGTCAGACCCAAGAGGATTTAAGTCTTCAATAAAGGGCTCGTTTTGAGATGGCGAGGGTGATGAAGGTGGAATTGCCCCTGGACGATTTTCTTGCATTTCAGCAATGGTTGGTAAGACTGCTGACGCAAGATTAGGAAGATCTTTAGCTTGCTCTTTTTGTTGTTTTGGGGGTACTTGGACCCCACTGCATGGGATGTTCTTCTGGTGGCCTGATGATGCTGTACGTAAGGGTTCAAGAAGCGCTTCCAGCAAATCTGCGTCAGAGATTTCCCCAGGACCAGTTTGTTGTTTTTTTTTTTGCTTGTCTTTGGAATAAAGTTTTCAGGGAATTTTCCAACCGCGAACTTGCAGATGGAGTTGTCATAAAAATTGATTTTGTGGACTTTTTTGCTGTTGATCGCTTGTTGGTCGAAGGTAGATCAAATTTTTTTGTGATCAACCTAAATGGGATACCATGTAAATGGCGATTTTGTACCCCTTGTCTGTTGCCCTCTCTCAGATCTGTGGACTTTAAAGTTTCGCTTGCAGAGATCTGAGACTGTAAGGGGGTTGAGGGGGAAAGAGTTGTTGCAGGTGCAGTTGTGTTAGACTCACGAGGACATACTGAGGTCTTAAGATCCCCCTCAGGAACCTGTGCTTTACTTATTCCAGTCTGTTCCATTTCTTCACTTTCGGCTGATGGCAGTACCGATGTGTTATGGATCTGTGCCTTTGTAATTTTAAAAGAGAGAGGCGTTGTAGTATCATCTGTAGCCGCCAGATGGCGCTGTGGGGAGGCTGTGCTTGGAGGCAACGAGTTTAAGCACCTTGCCGCCCAAGTGTCTCTGGTTTGATCCTGAGAATGCTGATCCTGAAGCTGGCCCCGGCAGCTCCGCTCTTCCGGCGGGGCATGCTGGTCCATAATGCCTGTTCCAGAGCCCGCGATGCCAGGCCGCACCCCCCCAGCTTCCAACACGGTTGACCCCCCCGCCTTCGAGGGACGGTTCCTCCGTGTCTTCCACCAGGAGGGGCTGGGACAAGGGCACCGCGGCTCCACTGATTTTCCCAAGGCAGCCATCTTCATCAAAGGAATGCTGCCGTGGGGACACTTCTCTGCAGCTCTGTTCGTCCGGCTGGCCGCGCTTTTCCACAGTCACTGCGTCGGAGCCCGCGATGCCAGCCCACAACCCTCACAGCTTCCAACACAGGAGGCCCCCCCTCCTTCGAAGGACGGATCCTCCGTGCCCTCCACAAGGAGAGACTGTGTCAAAGGCACTGCGGCTCCACTTCTTTTCTGATGGCAGCCAGCTTCCAACGGGGGTTCGCAGGCCCCCACCGTCTGATTCCTTCTGATGGCAATCTCCCCTGGCAAGATAGATCCAGACGTGGGCTCAAACCAGCCCGCAGGTAAGAGATTTTGTTTTTGTTTTTGTGCAAGTTGATTGATTTTCACAGTATGTTGTTGTGCGCCTAGTTTAGCCGATCTTTTTGATGGCATGTTTTGCAGTTTTCCTCCTGGCCGTTTTAAGGAGCCTGCACTAGATAAATTACTTGATTGTAGTATAGAAAGTACGTTGTTGGAGAGGGAGGATGATAAAGAGAGTGTGGAGGTACTGTCGGCGCTGGCACTCCGCAGCCTGCAAGGTTCATCTTCGCCTCCAGATGTATTGAGTCTCAAGTCCAGAGAATCTCAGCCATCCGCCCCAGCCGACATTAGACTGCCTCAGACTGCCCACTCTCACACCACTCCGCTCCGCTTCGCTCCTGCTTGGAGACTTTGTAGAAAATGGTGCCGAGACTGTAGTGTCCACAGAGGAAAGACTGTAGACTGCCTCAGACTGCCCACTCTCACACCACTCCGCTCCGCTTCGCTCCTGCTTGGAGACTTTGTAGAAAATGGCGCCAAGACTGTAGTGTCCACAGAGGAAAGACTGTAGACTGCCTCAGACTGCCAACTCTCACACCACTCCACTCTACTTTTTGCAAGCAAAGGTTCCACGTTCTAAGAGTTAAGCATGGAGAGGTATTATTACATTAAAAGTCAGGTATCAGGTAAAAAAAAAAAATGCCCAACGTTTTTCAATGTTAAAAAATAAATTCTGGGATAAGCAATAAATAATGTTTTAAAAAGGAGAATGTTAAAATGGGGTGACCCCCCCCCCCCCACTGTACTGCCAGAACCCTAAAGCTCTGCCTTAAAAAAAACATCTGTTAAATAATACATTCATGCTATGAAATTGTAGGGAACCCTTAGTGGCTCACATAATTCTTTGCTCAGGTACATATAAGCATTTCTACTGTATTGACTGGTTTTCCACTTCTGCCCATTCGTTGTTTCAAGCTAAGTAAACAGGTGCCTTTGCCATCAAGACTGCCTGTGATGTATGCTCCTTACACGTTTTCAAATGTCAAATGCTAACTACTGTCAAATATCAAATGATACATACTGGTCCCTCTCTGGCGCGTCCCGCCTCCCCGCCTTCCCTTCCCGATCCAAGCTATCTCTGCTAACAAAGTACCCGATTTATTATTATCCATCAAAGTGTTCTCTTTGCAAACTGCTCCGTTCTTTCCCAGGTGGGTTTGCACTTTCTAAATCCCACACATAAAAACAAACATATATATGTAATGTACTGTGAGTGGTCTTGTGTAGCACCTTTCTGGCGCTTTCGCACGCCTCCCTGCACGTGGATCTGTCAGAAAAAAGCATAGGTGGCGATCGTTAGTGGGACAATGGGAGAAGGAGATGGCAACCTGCAGTGTTTATGGGTGTAGGTCAAAAGAAGCTGGTTCCTGTGTGCCGATCTGCTTGCTATAGGTTTGATGGACACTCTTTGGAGTATGTTATCCAGAGGGAAGAACCAAGATCTGTCTACACTGCCCTAGGTCTGGTTAGCCAGAGATGGTGGAGGATGTGATATCACTTAAGAGTATACATAAAGTGAATTGTGACTTTTGAAATTATTCTTTTAACTTTATATAGGTGATGTTCTTCATAGAGAATAATACCATGTGAAACCTGCAGTCTTCTTTTTTTACTGATTTTGTTTGACGTGAACCTTTTTTGTAAATGCTTTATTTTTGCTGAGGGTTATTTTCCATGTGTTAGTCCGACTCTGAAACCATGCAACACATACTTAAGGATTGGAGCCAATATATAAATGTATAACTCAAAAAAGACCATCCCTGTCTATGATTTGACAAATAAGGCCTGATTGCAACCAAACAATCAGGACCACAACCAACCATCCACGTTGTTCCTTTGTATTTTGCCTAAACTCGGCTTCTTACTAAAAATTGTTTACTTTGGCCATTAGTAGTACTTCACAGGGAGGTAATAAAGAACTGGACTACATGTGACTGTCCCTCCCTGAATTAAATGGTGACGGAAAACATACTTTGCAGCAGATTAAAATGTTCAAACATCTCAACAAAGGACCACCACCCGTGCCACCAATAAGAAACCAAAGCATCCCAACTAATTAAATTAGACACAGATGTATCTATGGACTATGGTAGGGAGCCAGCATTTCCAAGTATTTCTGGGACCCAAACAGCCCCGTGCCCTTCGGACAACCAAAGAACTAACACTTAATTTTTCTGAGTCACTTCCACTGAAAAAGTTGAGGTTTTCCCAAAACCCTTTGCTTTGGTCTGGACCTAACTGATCTATGTGAATGAAAGTGATTCAGTTCATACCACTCCCTGGAAATCTGAATATTCATTTAATTTATGTAATCGTTTATAAAGCGCACCATGACCAAAGGCATCTAGGCGCTGGTTACAATCAGACATAATAGTAGAGGAAGATGAACAGGCACAGGGGGGAGGGGGGTAGTTTTAGTTAAGAGGTACATTTTGAGCTTCTTTCTGAAATTGTCATAGGATAGTTTGTTGTGCAGGTGGACAGGGAGCTTGTTCCAGAGAGCAGGGGCATGGACTGGGAAGCTCACCCCCCCTTTTTTGTGATTGAATCTGGGAGTGACGAGGCAATGTTTGTAGGTGGTGCATGGTGGTCTTTTTGTTGTGTGTCTGGTGATTTTTGTTCCCAGGTAAGAGGGTGCATTGTTAGAAAGAGGTGTGCGATCAATAGGATCTTGAAGTTGATCCTGTCTTTGACCGGAAGCCAGTGAACAGATCTCCTAGCTTCAGATATGTGGTCCCTCTTACCAATGTCAAAGGCAGCTGTCAGAGCATTGTTTTGGACCGATTGGAGTTTGCACAGATTTTTGGAGGACGTGCCACAGAATAGTGAGTTGCAGTAGTCATGTTTTGAGCTGATGAGTGCTCAAGCAACATCAAGCTGGTTTAGGAAGGGTCTGCTGGCAGTGATGAGCCCTGTGGCCTAGCCTGAGGTGGATGCAATGAGGTTGGTTCTGCGTGTGATGTTATGGGTGGAATCAAGGTAGACGCCAAGTGTTTTGACGGTGGGGGCAGCAGGGGTTATATGTCCATCGATGCTGAAGGATTTGTAGGTCTGGGGAAGTTTTGATAATCTTGCCGGGGGGCCAACGAACAGGAGCTCTGTCTTCTCATGGTTGAGACAGAGGCAGTGTGTGGCCATCCAGGTTTGGATCAATTCTTAGAGGAGGTTAATCTTGAGTGCATACTGTGCGTAGTTGCCTGAGAGGGGGATGAAGAGCTGGGTGTCATCTGCATAGTTAGTGTATGGGACTCCTAGCGAGTCGAGGTGGTCAAATAGAGGCTTGATATATATGTTATAGCGTGTCAGGGAGACGCATGAGTCTGTGGTACTCCACATGTTGTGGCAGTGGGGTGTGCTGATGCTTCTCCAGTAAATACTCTGGAGGATCTGTCAGCAAGGAACGGTGTGACCCATTTAGCTTTGTCAGACAAGAAGTGTGCTGTGGACGTGAGTTGCTCACATAGTGTGTTATGGTTCACAAGGTCAAATGCAGCTGAGAGGTCTCTAAGAGCATGAGTAGTGAGATGTTGCTTTGATCGTTGGCATCATTAAGTTGATTTTTGAGGTCTAGTAGTGCCGTTTCTGTTCCCTTTTTGGGTTGGAATCCGGACTGATGGGAGCCCAGGATGTTGTGGGATTCCAGGAAGTCCTGGATTTGCAGCTAGGCAACCCTGTCGATTATCTTTAGCAAGAATGGGGCTGTGGTGATGGGGCAGTAGTTGGTGGGGATGGTTGGGTCAAGTGAGGGTTTTTTGAGAAGGGGAACCCAGGATTCTTTGAGGTTTATGGGGACATTGTAGGAGGAGGAGGAGAAGGAGTTGATGATGGTGGAGATAAGGGGGAGGAGGCGTTCTGGAGAGTCTTTTATGATGGAGGCTGAGCAAGAGTCCCCATTGCATCGTGTAGGTTTGAGGCCTTTGATGATCTTCCGAGGGTGTGATAATTGATGGGTTGGAATTTGAAGGGAGGGAACTCCTGAGGATCTCTAGATAGTGAGACTGGGGGAGGGGAGGTGTGGTGTTAGCCTTCTTGCCTGTGATCTTTTGCTGTAGTAGGGTGATTTTATTGGTGAGAGTGTCCTGAACGCCACTGCACCATGCGTCATCTTTGTGGATGGTGGGGGGGGGGATGAAGGGGGTTTCTAGCTGCCAGAGGATGGTAAAGAGTTTGCGTGAGTTACAGGATGATTTGGTAATTCTTTTGTTGTTTGAGGATGCTTTCGCATTGTGAATGGATTGTCTGTAGAGGCGGGAGATGTTGGCAAGGAGAGATTTGTTAGTTGGGCTACGATTCCTGCGCCAGGTGGTTTCTAATGCTCTTTTCTCGGTTTGCATGGCTTTGGGTTCTGGTGTGAACCAGGGTTTGAGGTGTTGGGGCATTGTTTTCTGTTTTTGTGAGGGGTGGGGGGGCAAGAGATCGGGGAGGTTGGTGAGCAGGGTTTTGTAGTGTCGCACCAGGAAGGAGGTGTCGTTGGTGTTCAAAGTTATAATGCCTAGCCCTTCTTCTTGATCTGCCCCACTCCAGAGTGTGTGGCCTGCATTGCTTATCCGCGTTAATAGTTAGTCTAGAAATTGAAACATTGCACCTCTCGTCATTCTATTCTTAGAAAATTATTTTTCTCTGAACTATGTTGGACCTGCAACATTAGTAAAACCCTTTCTACCTTTGTTCAGTGTCTGAAATGATTTTCCTTGAAGGGAAATGTCTCTATTTCTATGCAATAGCTTTCCTGAAGCCTCTCTAGCCACGACTATGGGGAATGGCTGGAGATATTTGGGGGTTTAAATTGTGATCAACTCCTGCCTTATCACAGGGGACTTGGTCACAAACCCAATTTATGAAATCTAAAGGATGAAAGCTTGATTGGGCGCTGCTGTAATTTGAACCTATGACAAAGGTTGCACATAGACATCTGAGGCAAGAAATTAACTGAATGAGCTATTTTATCTGCTGTGTAGCTATGTATAGGAATACTTTTAAGTGAATTCTGTCTGAACAGAATTACCTTAAAATGTATGTTTATCAGCAGCAGCAGACATAAAAAGTGTACTCCTTTCTCATCTTCAAGGAAAGATTGCTGTCTAAACATTAGGTGGGTCGTTTTGACGACAACAGAGCATGTGAAGAGTCCCTTAAAGCTGTGGATACAACCTGTTATGCATGGTTTTAATTGCACCATGCAATTTTCATTTATTTGCTTTACAATGTGGGGACATCAATCCGAAAGACCGATCCCATTGTTTTTATAAGCTTCAGGATAAATATTGGACAGCATTCAATGAATGTTCCTATGGAATCTGCATGTTTTTGCACCTGCAAAATGCAGGCAGACTCTATTGGAATCGATGCCACACACAGACATGGAGGGTTTCATTCACAATTATTTACTTGTTTAGGTGCAGACTGTCTGGATTTCCGTGGATTATTTACACTGACACATGCAATCAATCAAAAGTGCATGGAGAAGAATGTTCATGCGTTAGACAGGGTGCAAACATTCATGTTCCGAGTTGCTAGTCAGTCATAAAAAGTCACACGCCACCCCAATTCTACACATACACACAGCACACCATTTATTACTTGCCAAGAGTCAAATATCACCCTGCGTTAGACTTAATATAAACTGTTGCCTCATGCAATAAACAGGTCTAACCAACATTAAAATCTATGTATTTCTTTTAAGGAATCCTGACAAAATACAAATGTACAGATCATTAGTGCTCAGTGTGCCTGAAACCTACCTGAAGCGTGAATACACAATCAATTAACCAACCAGACTGGCATGACTTTTTATAAGATTCTGTAGAGGAGGTCGGAGACATGGACTGCACCCCTGCACCCCATTTCGAGGTACCATCAGCGTACTCGCCAATGTACATGACGTATGAGGAGCAAATGAACCAACAGAGAGCAGCACTCAGGCTCTGCCCAGTGTACATCAGAAGAGCAATACCTGCTGAAGCACCCGTAACTAGACAACCATGGGCTGCACGATACCCTCTTAGACAACCAAACCAGCAGCTGAGACGAAATGAAGAGTACCTACAGACAGCCCACGAAGAGACCCAAAAAGCCTTAATGGAAGGCCAGTGGAAATGACACAAGGGCCTGGATAGACTCGCGGATGAACGAAAACGGCTATCAAGGATAGCACGCCAGCGCGAGCAGCTATGAAAAATAGATGTAATGGACACAGGAAAAGAGACGATGTTGAAACGTAAGGAAACGTTGCTATGAGGCCAGATGGAAGTAGCCAACCAGTTAACGCGTGTAAATAGGCTTGGAACGCAAGAAGCTAAGAAAACAGTACTGCTTGCAATGCTTAGTAGAAGAATAGAGCGGCAAGCGCCAACCATACCTCGATAAGGCACATTATACAAGTGCGACTCCATTTTGTAAGCAGAAGTGTGCCCAGGAGGCCAGAGGCCTATCAGGCCAGGTTTCATATTCCAGCTAAAGCCAGGAAGAAGAGCGGAATCAAAACTCAGAAACTCTGCATGCTCTGTTACCATATACAGATATAGCACCTATACTTAAGTTACCTTTTCCAACCAATTATATTGCGTGACAAACTTGTAGAGTTAGACGTCATTGATGACGAGTTTAGTATATATCTGTTGCTGTTTGAATGAAGTTTGTGGAAGTTGAAGCGAGACAGGTGATCGCAACGCTGCTGATTTCCAATTGTTTCCCCGTTTTCTGTACTTGTCATTAAAAAGACTTCCCTTTGCCAAACTATTGAGTCCTCATTATTGAGTTGTGTTGGAGTAAGGGAATCCTGCACCCCCATTCCTCACATGGTGCAGCTATCTTTTCTTACAGGTACTAGAGGGTGTGCTCTGACCTATGGGCTCGTCAGAGGACAATCCGCCTCTCCAGTACAATTCATCGACAAGACAGCATCATTCTTCTCTCCAAGTCATATTCAATGTTGAGGCACAAGCTGGACCAATGGCTGCTAACAATTTCCTTAGATCACATTTACTATCAAGCTGAAGGAACCTCTGCCAGTTCCAAATTATTAGAACAATGACAGGAAATATACATCTGTAAAATACTCAGCTACTGGGCTATACAAATGATAAACAATATTACAATGTATAGAAAGGTAGTTTCACCAAGTAATTTACTTATAGATGTCCATGTGCACAGACTATATTAAAGAAAAATGTCAAACACTCTAAGTTAGAACGATCAAAAGGAAATTTACTATGAAACCTAGTCCTTCAATATGCATTAGTCGGAGGGACCCCCACAAATGTCAACTGACCTGCTAACTAGTTAAGAAGTAATCATAAAGAGAGGAATTGCTACATGCAGTCTTCTGTGTTACAGACTTTTAGCTCAAGTGTGCCATTACAGAAGGAGACCAGTCAAATGTAAATCAGTCTTGGCCTTCCCACCAATTAATGCAGTTCAATAAAAAAGACTTGCCGTGTCTATTCTGCATAGGAACTCAAGCAAACACAGAAATGCTGTGTGCTTATTGGGCATTGTAGGGTATTTTGAGAGGTTACCCAGCTTACCATAAAACACTGAGCTAGACTCACATTGGGATCATTTACTGAAACCAACAACATGCCTTAGGGTAGCACTAGGGGCACCATTTATCTACCTTATTTGTATTGCATTGGTGGTTCAGTGTAATTACTCAGAATAGACTTACCAGGTCACCTGAACAATGAAGTATTTATAACTTGGGGAAAAGCATGAGTGTGCTTACAGAAATAATTTGTCACGCAGAAAATAGCCATGCACAGCCTTTGTTATTTCACACGATACTTTATTGATTGTCTGCAGATCAGAATACAAGCACACACAGGAAAACACAATATGCAATCATTGTACATTGAAATCGACTGAGAACAAAGAACTATACTCTCATCTATCGGCGCAGGCTGGTTTCACAATCTGCCAAAAATGATGCCATGCATTTATGCCAGTAGCAGTTTTAGAATACGTTCTGCTTCTCTCACCCCTGGTGAAATTTCCCTGTCTGCCCAGCTCTCTCCCCCACTTCTAAATTTGGCAGAAGACACTGTGCGAACAACTTTGAGGAAACGTGCTCTTAGTTCTGAAAGCGCTAACTTCTTTTCTTTATTATTATTTTCTTTTTTGGGCAACTGATCTTGCACAGAGAAATGCACTTAACTTCAGTAAATGAAGAACAAGTAGACTTCCTGATGCCTTTTATGATTTTCTTTTACCCCCACGTAAAACTCCCCCCAGCTATATTCTATCGCAAACAAACAGTATGAAACGTCCTCACTTGGTTACTGATATGCTAACCAAACATGTCCTAAAGGACCTTGCTGGCAACTCCAGCAAGAGATGCTTCTCTGTGTCCTGGGCTGCTTGGCTGTCTCTCTCCGAGCACACTATTCTTCTTCTTTCGCAGCAGGCCTCTGTCACGGGCAGCTTGGCTGTCTGTCTCCTCTCTCTGCCAACTTCCTGCTCCCTCTTTTGGCAGCAAAATTCCCCACCTTGCTCTCTGTGTCTTCTTTTTAAAGACTCCGGTCCATCTGCCCACTTCAACTATATTCCCCTAGACAAAGTCTAAATCTGCCTGCTCCTGACTCTGATGTCAGATGTCATTCAGCCACCGCCTTTGGATAGCCAAACCTCCTGGAAACGTCCAGAATGTTACCACATGTTTCAACCCTGCTATATTCTACTGTCCCCTTTGAGCAGAGTTTTACATCAATGATCGCCAGAATTGATGAGTTACATTATTCTGGCTTCCTGCGCTAGACAAGGGGCCTACTTTGAACGAGATGAGTTTTCACATTCCTCAGTTCACGCCCCCATTGTAAAAGCAGCTTTGATTCTTGGATGTATTCTGTTAGCAGCACTTCAGAACCTGTGTCTGCATTCCAAATGATATCCCAGGATGCACCTTGATTTGCACCACTGATTTGCACAATGTGCTATGGACTTAGCTGTCCCATTCTAAACACTAATTGTATTAGTTTGCAGTTGGCGAGTGCAGTAACATACCAGTAAATCTCATTACCGGCATGCTGTTACCACACCGGCCAACTCGTAGCAAGGCCTATCGTTTTTTCTCACTTAGGGAAATTGCTTGTGCTCTCTTAGAGCCGAGTTCTGAACTAGTCATTCAGACAGGACTTTTGTAGTGTGACTAAGCCTGTTTTCTATATGTATTTTCCCTTACTGTAATAGCCCAGAAGGCTGAAAAACAGTTAAATGGAAGGTTGCGCAGAGGAAATGCCACTAATTTAGGTCAATTTAAAGTTTTTCATTCATCAATATTCATTGATCCTACATTACCCCAAGAGGCAAGGGTATGTTGAAATGTGGTTGCATAGCTTGCTATTCCTATAGTAACTGCATATTACGACTGGAATTTCATGTTAAAGTCATATTATGCTACATCCTGCATTCACAGATAATCATGTGCACCGCCTGAGGGACCTGCATCAAAATAAAAGCGCTCCGGGCCTACAACCTCCAGGTCAGAAGCCTGCTTCCTGCCTGCAAGCCTTGAAGCCATCTTGAGGACTCTGATTTACATCCTAAGTGACACAATGCCTTCTTATTTATTAAGCCTCACCTTGGCATCCATCACAGACATTTGGAGCAAGGGGCCAAAGGTAGCAAAGGGTTACTCTTTGTTTGGGCATGTAAAAGCCAGAAACGTCCTACAGCTAGAGCCCCTAATCATGCAGAGCCTTCCCTGTGATCTGATCTCCCTGTGCCTCCTTTCTGCTTCCACACATAGGGATTCTTCAAACCAGTGGCACTGCAGAGCTTTTATAACCTCAAAGACCTATGGGCCATCTCTTTTTGGGGCAGTTAACTGTCTTTGGGTTACCACCATAGCCTCATTATAGCCCAACTCAGAATTTACATCCACTACTTCCCAGCCAACGCCCCCCCCCTTTCCTCTAAACTCTCCCACATACGCACTCCATCTTGGGATGCATGCTTTCTTCATTGTCTTTAATTGACTATTTCTTCTACCCGCCATGATGCATCTTGAATCTGCTCCATTCCTCCTTATACTCACTCTTCTCCACTTCTCTCAAAGCCTTCACCCCCAACTCAGTCGAATTTTTCCCTCGTTCTCCCCCTCCCCATCTACCTCCTCTTTCCCTGCAACAACACTCCTGAAATCCGACGTTGCCATTCTCCCAGGATCCCCAATCTCATCTATCCACCTGGCCTAAGACACAACACCTGCTCCTCTTCCCAACCTCTTATAATTTTTTTACTTGACCTTTGTACTGCACCATCCCCCAGCAACAAGTCTTCTAAAATCAATGACCACTTCAACTCTTGTCAACCTCAACTTTCACTTTTTCCTATCACAGAAATCTGGATCTCCCTTCAAGACTCTGTTACACTAACGTCTCTCTACAGTTACTTTGCTACCTTCCCCCACTCTCCCTGACTGCTTAGGAAGGGTGGTTGAGTGGGATGTCATGTCAATCCGTCCATCGCCACTGCCCCCCACCTCTTATCTGGGATCATCTCTTTCTCTTTTGAATATGCCACTATTCAACTCCTCCCTCTTCTCACTTTTCTAGCTCTCTATGACCCCAGTCCTCTTCACTGCTTTGTCCCTGACCTTCTCCCCGAGTCTTTTTCCACAGACATGCCCATTATCATGCTGAGGGACTCTTACATTCCTGAGCCCTCCACAGCCATCCACTTTGAACTTAACTCTCACCTAACTGACCATTATCACTATGCCATCCCTAACCAGCCTGCACACGCTGGTGGGAACTCTCTTGACCATATATTTCTCTCTATTTTGCTCTTCTCCTCTGACCACTTTGTTGACCCTTCTCCCTCTGATCACTGTGCTGTACACTTTAACATCTCTTTCCCTGCACAATCTAATCGTCCGCTCCCCTCATCAAGAGAAATGCATTCTGGAGTTTCTTGTCCCTTACCTTAATTATTTGAGGTCCACTCTCATGTCTGCCTCTCCATGGCACTTCCTGTGTTTTTCTCACTTACACTATACTCTTATGACTCCCATTGCACAACACATATTCACACCTTCCCATCCCTGTTCACAGCCTTGGATCACCTCTGAGACACCTTTGGCTGTCATCCCCGCAAACTTTCATCTACCTTCCAAACTTTTCTCAAACCATCCAAGCCAACATCCATTGCCTCTTTGCTATGTATCAATTACTTTGCTCACTACATTTCCTTTAAAATATCTAAATTCATGACACTCTCACATCCCTCCTCTCTCTCTCTCCCAGCTACCTTCTGTCCGCCACTTTTCCCTCTACTCGTTTTCCTCTCAACTACTTTACCCATCCTTCTCCTACTGAATTAGCACCCATCCTTCGCAGTGCCAACTCATCTTGCTGTAATATTGACTTCAAACACATGCTCTTATCTTTCTGAGCTCTTTAACCTCTCTCCCGCTGCAAGACTCCTCCCAGACTCCTTCAAATCTGCAACTGTCCTCCCCCTTTTAAAGAAGCCCTCTGCTGACCCAAACATTCTGGAATACTATCGCCCAGTTTTCCTCCTTCCTCGTTGTTTAAAGGTCCTTGAGCGGGTGGTCTTTAAATGGGCCTATAAGTATTTTGAGGAGAATGGCCTTGGAGATCCATGTCAATCTGGCTTTTGTAGTAAACACTTCACTGAGACAGCTCTCATGCATGTCTTCAACTTGATCCCCGATGCTTACAACTCCAAACTCTCTTCTATACACACTTCTTTTGACAATGCGTGCCACTCCTTTCTCCTCTTCACTCTCCAGGACCTTGAGGTTTGCAAATCTGTTTTCACCTGGATTATCTCCACCCGAGAAGGTCACTCTTTTAAAATCACCTGGAACTCAAAAACCTCTCACCTCATCTTTCTCCCGGCATCCAACACCATTCCTTCCCTCCCACTTCTATCTCCTTCCAGCCTGACATTCTTGCTCCCTCACTCAAGGCTCACAACCTTGGGGTCTTCTTTGATAACTTCCAACTGCAATAATTCATCACTATCACCACCTTTGTTGCTTGTTTTAACCTACTCAACATTCAGAAAATTAATCCATTTCTTACTCACCACTATGAAAACTCTAATATCCCCTGTCACGCTCAGCAAACTTGACTACTGCTCATGCCTATTCTGTGGCCTACCGCTCTAATCCTACATCCCTTTAGACAAGTACCCAGCTTCACTACCTTTACTAGCGACACCCTGCTGGTGGGGTCTCCATGCACAGTTGCTCCATTTTCAAGTAGCTTCCGCTCTTTCGCCCTACTGGTCCAGCTCTATTGGAAACTACTGCCGATAACAATCAAAGCCAACTGACTATGGATCCATTCAAAGCTCATCGTAAACTTTAATTACTTGGAAAAGATGGAGCTTGATCTGAGCTTTCCCCAGCTTCCCTAGCTAACCCCAACAGTCCCTCTAGTGGTGCTTAATAGAGTACTAATGCAATTTGATACTTTAGTGCAGTACTTCTCTTTAGTTTAAACCACTTGCCTGCCTAGGGCAATGTTACCTTTGTAAGTCACTTGTTTCTTATATATGTCTTGTTTTGTTTTTGTTGTCTCAATATTATGTCCCATTTTATCCACTCCCTCATAAACTAGGTCACCACTTTTTCTTACATTTGTGCTATTGTACAGGCACCCTTCCAAGGAATGCCAGCGTGCCTCTGCCATCTGTATGTATGTTATTGTAGATAATTTCTGATTGAAAGTGACATCACTGTTCATCAAGAAAATACAAATATAAATAGGGTCCTGAGCTACACTTCACACATGATACTCAAAGAATACAAAATAGAAATGGGTTTTCTTGAAGCCGGGTGAAGACAGCATGTGATTTAGCAATTCATGATGAACAGACCCTTTTAGTGTGGGACTTAAATGGAGTAGTATATTGCGTTTCCCCTTTTCTAAAGGCACATAAGGCTAAATAACTCTTTCATTTCCCATGGACCAGTCCAAGTGGCTACTGATTCAATTTGGTGCTTCAGTGGGGATGACCACAAGAGCCATAAAAACAAGAATGTGTGAACATTGCTTTAGTATTAGAACAAAACGACTTACAGCCCCCCTGGTGGATCATTACACCACAATGAAACATAAAGAGAATGATCTAGAATGGACAGTTCTCGAAAAAGGTGCAAATACCAAGAAAAGGGTGGTATAGGAGCTATGCTTCTCAAACTAGAACAACGATGGATCTATTCTTTGAACACGCATAGAGAGTGTTTGAATGAAGAGATCTGTTGACAAACCCTTGCAACATTAGGATGCAACATCCAGGAAAGCAATGTCTCTAAGAGGTTTGCTTGATAAATAGTGGCACTATTTGGATATAAAGTATACAGCTCAGCCATGTTCTTAATAATGAGGCACATTCAACATTATATAAGAATGAGAGATAAGACTAGACTATAGATTAATATATGTAGTTCCAAACCCCCTGCCCCCCTTATACAAGAAGAAATGGCATGCACAACATCTTTCCCAGTGCCTAGAGAATAATTAATTGATGTAGGGAGTATAACCTCCTAAATGCCCATACAGGAAGAAGTGGGGTGCATAATAACTATTTAGATGCCCTGATGAGATGGAGCACATATATTGCAAAACACAAAAAAGATACTATTGGATAGGACAATGTCCCTCTAAAAATCAATGGGACAAGCCAACAGAAGTATCAAAGAAAGCTATATGCTAATACGGTTCCATAGCCCAATAACCCACATATGACGGAAGATATCCCTCCCACTCCAAGATGGCAGTTGGCGAATGCACTGTATTGGTGAAGAGCGCTCACAACACGTGATAATGAATCACGTATTTAACATCAGGAGAGGGACGCAGCATTTACAAGGTAGCGCGTGCATACAGAGAACACTCTCACGCCCTCGGCGTTGGAAGCAGAACTATCATATTAACAGTAAGCGCCAATGTGAGAGCGAATGTTGAACATGGTGTAGAGGAATGAAGCGGTAAGCGCTTGTTAGAACCAGCAACGTGTACATGGTACAGCTATAACATTTTGAAAAGATGTAATAAGATAAACACTGCACGGCAGTATGCGCGAACCAGCAAGTATAACATGGTGAAGGAAGGATTTGCTTTGTGCTAAGGCAAATAATGTCCACTTCCTAAGTCCCAGCCCCAAAAAACAGCCGGGAACTGGTGTATGTAACAATACACTGTGAAAACAATAGGCGGTTCCTAACAGGGTGGAAATATGTTTATGACATCTGATAGGGAACTGTGGGAGCATATACTGACTGTGAGTATTTTATCGACAGGAATGGAAGGATAAGAAATAATAACTATAAGACAAATACAACCCAGAAAGTCAGTTCCGAGTTGCTGGCTAACAGCCCATGGGTAAAACAAAACAATTAAGAGGAGAGTGTGACAATACATAGATTGCAAAACATGATGGTGTATACTGCTAGGGAGAATTATCATAAATGTGCTAATTCCCTTCACCTTAGAGACCCCCTGCAACTTTCCTGGATTTTGAGGAATTGATTGTTTTACCAGGAAAGAGTGTGAGCCTTTTTTCCCACTCTTTCATGTATTTTGATGTGTGTTTTACACTTGTGTTCTTTGATTATGTAGTTTTAGATAACTCCATAGGCATCATCTTTTCATGTGTGTTACACAGCACCCTCAGTGCAGTGACACAGGGATGTCTTTTAGACTTCCAAGCGAATTAAATACCTTCTCTGGGATCTACTAGTGTTTCCCAGAGAATGTAAGGTGATATTGACTTTGCTAGTCTTTCCAAATTCCTAGACCCAGCACACACCATCTTACAACGGAGTGCTGGAGGGGTTACATAGTATCCCCTGTGTCTAAATACTCATGTAACAGTCAAATGCTACCCTTTCCTATTGAAAAGTCTGGTGGCAGTGGTTTTACAATGAACTACCATGATTTTTCCCGACTGCGAACAACGGTAGCTAAAAATCACAGGAGCCATGTTTTTCAAGATGGAGCCTTAAGCCCCTTTGTTTAAACAGGCCCCAGTCTTATTTTTTAACAGTTTCTTTTTGGCAAGGACTTCTAGAGTTTGTCTGCGCGCCAACCCAGGTTTGGTCCCTTTGTTCATATGCCTTTGGCGGGCTTCATGACTGAAGACCGCCTCTGGCATCTGAGTGTCTGGGGTGGGCAGGAAGGGAGGGATGTCCCCGAAACTCCCTGAGCTTACTCTCCTAGGAGACCCAAATGCAGTCTGGCGTGATTGGCTGGCTGACTGTCTGGCAAGGACAGCCACCTTGCTGGGTGAGTGACAGCTAGGCTGGAATGAAAGTGAGAGAACTGTTTAAAAGGTGAGTCTCTTGGACTGGAAAGCAGAGTCGACCACTGGAATGAAGGAACCGAAGAAGAGCTGGAAGAGGATCGCTGCTGCAACTCCAAAATCGTTGGGTTGCCCTGTGAAGCCCTGCTGCAGGTCCGAATTGCCAAGTTCATCTCGACAGAGACGCCCCTTCAAGGACGACTTCTTCTTTTGAGTTGGTGGGACAAATCAACTCGTATGCCACCTGGATACCATTCTCAAGGCTGGTTAGGATTAACAAGGGAGAGGGACACCAGCTTGTGTGCTTGAATCTACAGCCACTGGAACTGAAGTGACTCCATCTTGTTTGCTTTTTTGACGATCCTGTGCAGCGCAGGAGTCCCCCGACGTCCTCCCTCTTGTCCCCACGACTCAGGATCAGGAACAGTGAGATCTGCAGGGCCTGCCAGGAACCAACGTCTTTAGCTGCATTTTGTTCTTCATATTAAGGTACTGTCTCAACCCGATTGAGAGAACGCCACTCTTGCTGTGAAAGTTCATGAAACTTTCCCAAATTGCAGGTCTAATCAGCTTGTGACATGACATATGATTTATTTTTGCCTAAACTACTTCTGAGAACTTTTGCAAAGACTGTACCGTTTGATACCAGAACTGCTCTTTCCTATCCAGAACACTATCCCATTGACTTTGGCCTGGCCTATTGACTTGAATTAAACTCTTCTGGTGAACTGAAACTATTTGCACTGTCTAACAAGTATATGTGATATATTCTACTTACCTTGCCCCTTTTGCTCACTTCTAAGTAACTTAACTGCCATCTGGCTCATATTTCAGGGGAGCTCAAACTGTCTCAAAATCTTAGAGCTTTGTATTGAAGTGTATTGGTATATAATATTATGCTGCCTCCTTCTAGTGAAATGTTTTCTAAATGATTGTATAATAAATTAATAAGTGTTTTACCAAGAAACCTTGAGTATAAGTGTCTACTTGAACCACTGTGATTGAAAGTCCTCTGTGTAATTACTTGTACTGCTCACATTCACTCTTGAGATAAGCCTGGCTGCTCAGCTCGCTACCAAAAACTGTGTGGTACAGACTTATACCAAAGGTTGGTTTGGCTAACACCTGTAGTCCTAATTGTGTGTAGTGTTCCCAGAGGGTACTGCATGCAATTCTGCCCAACAGATACATTGATTAATGTTGAGTACACTTTCCCTTGTGGTTCTCTCATTACAGGGAGAGTCTGGAAGAATTAATCTTAGGTCCCTTGAAAAATGGCCAGAATTATGATGGTGGGTAAGGAAAACTAGTGAAAGTTAAGTGCCCAATGAGAACCAAGAGGGGGATAAATATAGTGATGTCCTATGTGTTTTATGTCTCCCACTGCAGGTTTGAAATAGAAGACATATGCCTTCTGACCCATATACAGGAGAAGATTCTCAATCTCTCTGCTTTTAGAGAGAACACAGCTTGGGGCTGGTCCTGAAGAAAGCAGCTAGACTTAAGCATAACCCACTGAAACCGGTAGACCAATCATAAATGTTCAGGCTGATTCCCTGAACCCCCAGGACACTCAGATTGATTCAGAGCCAGGGCAGAAAAATCATTTTAAAACGTGTAACAGAGATATCTGCATTTTTAACACACAAAAGACAGAGGAATATAATTACAGAATACTTCCCCTAGTGTTGGGGTTTTTAAGTACAGTTACAGTAGGAACGTAGTGAGCTACATTAAGGTCAGCCTCTCTTCTATCCCCTTTCCTAAATAGACGGCACATCAGAGCCAACTAGGGACAGAAAAGTAATCGGAATGAGGGATAGTTAGCCTTTCCCATAGTGAGATTTAGTGGGTTGTAGGCCACTTATCATTTTGAAGTTACAAATAGAATCTCAAGAATAACATCTGTCTGTGTTGTGTGAGAAGATTCACTACTAACAGCAATTATGCACTTCCTGTACCCTTTATCCTGAGCCCTGATTGACATGAGTTAACCTCCCTTTTCTCATGAGTTGTATTAACTCCAGGAGTTTCATCTCTGTGCCTTTTCCCACCATGCTGTGATTTCTGGCCATTGTCAAATGACAGGGGCTGGTCACGTGAAAGAAACCTGGTGGGCCATCATGGATTCTGCCCATTACTCTATGTTTGTGGAAGCCAACATGTGAAGCTGTTAGCTCTGAAGAGAGAATGGCGATGAAACGCTGGTTCCTAAGTAACTTGATGTTTTATTCTCAGGGGTTATGGGTACTTCATAAGAGCGAACATGGGATGGTTATGCTTCCTAGGTTTCATCAGTTAGGGTTTAAACACTATTCCTACAAGAAAAAGTAATGGAGCAGATCACTGCATGAGCAGTCCAAAGAGATTTGAATAAGTAGCAGGAAGGAAAATAAGTATCTGGGTCGAAGGGTCAAACAAACCATTGAAGACCTCTTCCTGAACAAAGAAGTTTTTTTTTAAAAAAAAGCCCTTCCTTCAAAGTTCAGTACCATAGTCTTCATTATGGAGGGTACACACTTAGAACAGTTGGTGACAATTGGTAATAACATTCAAAAGTTAAACAACACCTTTCCAAAGTACAATAATATAATGTGGAAGTGTAATATGGTTAGCTGGTTTACCAGTGGTGCACAAACACTGCCAGCGACACATGCATTACCACTGTTACTATCAACACTTCTGCCAATCCCAATAAAAGGAAACAATAGCATTATAATGTTTTTTAACGGGGCGTGGCTTGGTGTTCATGGCTTGAGGAAGTCGAAACGCCGAGCTCCGGCCGAGTCGCCGTAATCTGATCCTGGAAAAGGTGTCTGATGCCTGAATTAATAACTGTGAGGTCGACCCAGTGGTAGCAGAAGCGGATCTCTACATATTGCAAGAAACCCCAGAAGAAATCGGAGCCTGGAAGACTTAGTAAGAAGCGTCCGGATGGCCTCCCCCCCTGATCCCAGGTAACATACAAAATGGCGCGTGCATCGGAGTAATCAGACCGAAGCGAGAGGGAACCAGCGACACAGCTGAGGCCTTAACCAGCTCGAGCGGAGTGCCCGGAGACGGTCGAAGATACCCTGGGAGGAACGAGGCGAGCCGTGTCAGGTACGAGACACCCAGCTGGAACTGGGGCTTTTTCCTCCCGCGCACCCGGATAACAGCATCGAGGGACACGGAGCACCCTCAGCGGGCCCAGAGCAGGTGGAAGACGCTACGGGATCACACAGCCAGACGCTGCGACGGAAGAGGTGGGCAGCGGAGCGGCAGCAACGACCCGGACAGGAACTACTGAGGCGGACAGCGAGAGCCCAAGGCAGAGGACCCAGCGAACCCTGAAAGCAGTCCGCCCCTCATCCGGCAGCAGGGCCCCTCACGGGGATAATCCGACCGAGACTGGAGGAGACCTGCTGGGGCATCAACAGACGGGAGACCTTCCTGTGTCGACCGAACAACTAATCCCTAGTGGATCAGACACCAGGTGAGACCCGGCGGGCCAGGGCGGACCAGCCGGGGAGAAGACATGGAGCGGAAACGGGTGAGCCAGGGTGCTGCAGTTGTGCGGACCACGACCGCAGGCCTCTATTCCAGAGAGCCTTGATTTCACATAAGGAAGCGGGGACTAGATCCCACCGCGATGCAGGCGAGTGAGCAGGGGCATGTGAAACCGGATCAGGGTGGCATTGAAACAGGCACATACACCTCGACCACCTGAAATAAGCGGTCCAGGGGACCTATCACAACTGGTGTGCAGAGGGGGCTGGATCCGGCATAGAACCGAAGCCAATCTTAACATACAACACGTAGCTTTGAGACCCCACAGGTGGTGGACCCATACTCACAAGTCCGCTCAGGGGACAACGTAGACCACCATAAGGCACAGCCTTAACCCCTATGGGGACCCACAAGAAACGAAGCCCTCGCACCACATCCCAGAAGTGGACCACTAGCTGCGATAATAACAAACCCCCCGAAAGAACATACCCTGGGGCTGACAAAAGCGCCACGATAAGGGATCAGACAAGAGAAGATAATCCAGCCTAGGGTGACATGGAGAAGCCAGAGACAGGACATAGACAAGCCCAACAGTAGCGGCTTCAACGGCACATGAACAAATAGAAATCAAGTCCCAGGCACAGCCATCCTAAGCCTGAACAACCAAGTCCGGAGCACATACCTACCTTATTTGAAGGGGACACACAACTCTGAGATGTCCTCATCCAGAAACAAGGCGAAGGCGGCCACAAGGACCCCTTCGTCACAACAAAGCCTCACCCCACCATGCAAACGACGTCAATGGACACTACACAAAAGACTGAATCAGAAGTAGGTGGAAGGGACAGCCAAGTACTCGAAGCAATAGCGTCCCTACAAACATTTATAGACATCAGAATTGATGAGGTGAAGGTAGACATTCAACTCATATGTCAAGATGCCCGTAATCTCACAGAACGAGTCACCGACATAGAATCATCCCTACAGGAGACAATGGATGACACTACAGACCTCAAGACCAAGGTAGCAGCGCTCGAGAGAAAGGTAGTCAAATTGGAGGCGAGGTCGGAGGAAGCAGAAGGGCGCGCTAGGCGCAACAACATCAGGATACTAGGAGTGCCTGAAGGGACAGAAAATTCGGACCCGACAGCCTATGTGGAAGCCCTAATACAACAAGAAGTTGGGCTAGGAAAACTAACACAGGGCTTCGCTGTGGAGAGGGCACACCGGGCACTCCAAAAGAAACCGCCACTGGGCTCATATCCCAGACCCATCATAGCGAAGATCCTCAATTTCTGAGACAGGGAAGTAATTCTGAATTTTTCAAGAGAAGGAGGAACACTAGAACGTGGTAACTCGAAGATCACCATTTACCCAGACTATACTCAGTCAGTACAGAGAGCGAGGAACTCGTTTGTACGAATTAAGGCCAGGCTGAGACAATTGAACCTAAAGTTCATGTTGTTGTATCCGTCCAGGCTAAAAGTGATCTACAAAGGACGAGCAGTGTTCCTGGAGATGCTGGCAGCTGCCAACATGTGGATGGAACACAATAACCTGGCAGAAGTGCTGGAGGAGTCCTCCCAAGAGAACCACATCAGAACCCGCAAGGGGATCTAGACCAGCTGCCGATCATCCCCCGCCCCAACATGTCCCCCTGGGGTCGACGATAGACCAACACAACATACAGTCAGGAACACCATGTTAGGATGAGACAGCCTAATGGTTATGGGACTCGCTCGGCCTCCCACGTTATTGTTAACAATGCCCTCCTCCATGGAATTATTATTTTTTTTTTTTTTTTTTTTTGGGGGTTTCAACAGGATTGATTTATTTTCAAATCTGTTTATTGGCATTTGTTATTTGTTATAAGCACAAGAAAATTGCCAGAACTGCCACCAAACAATAAATCAGATTGCATCTCAAATTATTAACATTTACAACTTAACATAGAAACTTTAACTATCTCCAAATGTCTGCTTCTTGAGAAGCCGGTGCCGAGTGGGGCACTGGGGGGGGTCAGGACTTTCAGGGGGTGAGGGGACTTCCTTTAGTAGGGCTCGCATAAAATTATGGTTGGGCTTCTACTAGAATTCCACTCCTGTCCGTGGGACTTCCTACTGCAGGTTTGTGCTGGTTCATGGGGGCTTATCGTCCGAGGGGTAAAACAAGGAATATGTGAGTCCCTTCCAGGCCTCTAGGGTCATACTCGAGGCATCTGTGGATCTGGCTACACTTTCTTCCCAGGCTTTCGTTTCGGCTTTCACCCATCTTTTCAGTTCCCTGTGCCAGATTTTCTGTTGTGGTCCCGATGGTTTCTTCCAGGACATTGCAATTGTCCTCTTAGCCAGAATGCACATAATGTCCATTAATCTAGTGAGGTGTTTCAGCTTTGCTGGTCTGGGGTATGTGCCAAGTAGGCACTCCGCAGGAGTCCATTCATATCTGGTCAGCCCCAGAGTTTCGCTTGTCTGCTGTATAAAAGACCACAGTGATTGTGTCCTGGCACACCGCCAGAACATGTGGAGCAGGTCCGCGTTGTCCATTTCGCACCAGGTGCATTCAGGGCTCTGAGTATTATAAAGTTTGGCCAGCCTGGATGGGGTTAGGTATGTTCGATGCAGCAGGTTCAATTGTATTTGTCTAAATCTGTGATTTCTGGATACTGTTTTAGGAAATATGAGGGCCCTTTCCCATTCCCCGTCCGTTAACTCTCGGCCTATGTCTGCTTCCCATTTGGATTTTAGCCCGGCACTGCGTGGGTTGGGGGTGTCATTTAGGTGGCTGTAGATCTGAGACACTGGTCTCCCTCCCTCTCCTAGTTCATATAGTAGCGTAATCAGGGGGTTCGTGTCTGGTTCCTCCGGCCATGTCGGCCATCTGGCACGTGCTGTGGATCTTAATTTTTGGTACCATAGAAACTGGCCAACGTGGACATCATTTTGTTCTTGAAGTGTTTCAAATTCCATGAACTCCCCCTCCGTGTATAAGTCCCCCCATGAGTAAATCCCCTTCTGTTCCCAGTGCCTGAGGTGTTGCAGATCTGGATGGGTTTTGCATAGATCTGAGACAAGCGGTATGTTCGGGGAGTATTGGTGTTTAGCGTGTGCAAGGGATTCAGCCCTATGCCAGATTTTGCGTCCTAGGGAGACCAATAGGGGGGCGTTTCTTATCAAATGGGTGGGGGCCCAGGGAAGTTCCTTCATATATAACGGGGAGACCAGTGGCTGCAGGAGTGGCGTCTCCGATGTGGCATCGTCTGCTAGCCATTTGGTGACAAATCCAAGCTGCGCTGCTAGGAAGTACTTTTCAAAGTTTGGGAGTTGGATTCCCCCCTGAGTGTACGGTAGTGACAACGTGGCAAGTGCAATCTTTCGTCTTCCCTTCCCCCACAGGAAGTCTCTCAGCATACTTTCCAGTAGGCGAAAGAAGGGCGCTTTGATGTAGAAGTGTACGTTCTGAAATCCATACAAGAGTCTGGGAAGGACAATCATTTTAGTTACGGAGGCCCTGCCCATCATGGATAGGGGGAGTTTCGCCCAAAAGGCCATAGATTTCCTCAAGGCCGGGAGAGCCGCTTTAGTGTTGCGCTCATGCATTTGTTCCGGGGAGTGCATTATGTGTATGCCTAAGTATTTGAACGAGGTGTTTTCCCATCTTATTCCCACCGAAGGAAGCTCCGATGCTTCCATTCACTTAAGTTTCGCCAGGGGGAATAGGCAGGATTTGGTTCTGCTGAATTTTATTCCAGAGACCTTCGCAAAATTATCTAGGACCTCCAGCATCGTGGGCACATTATAGTATGGGTCCCTGACAAATAATAAGACGTCGTCCGCGTAAAGAGAAATAATGTGGTCAATGTCTCCCAGCCGGATCCCAGCATCAAAAAATTGCTTTCGAAAATAGATAGCAATGGGTTCCAGGCCCAGTACGTAGAGCATGGGAGAGAGGGGGCAACCCTGTCTGGTTCCTCTGCATATGTTCCAGACCTCCGAAATATGCTTCCCCGTTTTTACTCTGGCTCTAGGTTTCGTGTATAGTATCTTGATCCACCTAATGAACCTAGGGCCAAAACCAAACCCCTCCAGAACCACCAGTAGCCATTCCCAAAAGATCGAATCGAACGCCTTGGTGGCGTCCACGGACAGCAGTGCAAACTCTTCTGTGCAATCTACAGTTTGAGCGATGACATGCTGCACTCGGCGCAAATTCATGGTTGTGTTTCGGGCTGGTATGAAGCCGCATTGGTCCTCATGTACTTCTTCCCCTATAATTCTGGCCAGTCTATTAGCTAACACTGTCGTCAGGATTTTCGCGTCATAGTTAAGCATTGCTATCGGGCGGTAAGAGTCGCATCTATCAGGGGGTTTATTGGGCTTAATAATCGGGATCAGGAGGGTCTCCCTCATGCTATCGGGTAATATTCCTGTCTCATATGCTTCCCGAAAGACCTCATGTAACAGGGGCGTTAGTGTAGGCTCATACGTCTTATAAAACTCCGTGGGTAGGCCATCGCTCCCAGGCGTCTTGCAAGTGGCTAGTGATCTAATAGCTTCCGTGATTTCCTCAGTTGTGATATCTGCGTCTAGGGCCTCTGATTGCTCTGGGGGCATCCTGGGGAGTCCTATCTCTTCAAGGGTGTCCATGATTTTTTCTAGGGGGACCTGGTCATCATGAGAGTAAAGGTGTTCATAGAAGCCCTTAAACGTTTCGTTAATAGCTTGTTGTGTCTGTGCTGTCCCCCCCACTTCGGTCTATATTCCAGTGATTGTGCGCCTGGGGTGTTCTTTCTTGCAGAGCCAGGCGAGCATTTTGCCTGGTTTGTCAGCCTCCGTGTGTATTCTATTAGTTTTGGTGGCATAATCAAATTTGGCGAGCCTATTCCATGCCAAGGTAGAGTTAGTTCTAAGTGCTCTGAGGTTGTCCTCCCTTTGTTCTGTGTCGACCGGGGCTGCTTCCAATTGTTCTATTTCCTGCTCCCGTGGGCCAGATCACCCCTAAGTTGTCTCCTAATGCCCCCTGCCTTTGCTATTATTTCTCCTCTCGTCACTACCTTTAGGGCGTCCCACATTGTACTTAAGCGGTCTACGCTTCCTGTGTTTCTTTCTATGAAGTCTTCTATGAATTCGTGTAGGTTCTCCCTAAATGTCGGGTCGCCCAGGGCATCTATTGGCATTCTCCACATTGGGATAGGAGGTCTGGGGCCAGTGTGATTCCAGCCCACCAGCAGAGGCGAGTGGTCGGAGATGGTTCTGCCCAGATATAGAGCTTCATCTATCTGTGAAAGGTGTTCATTGCTTATGAAAACATAGTCTAGTCTGGTGTGGAGACCGTGTGGAGAGGAGAAATATGAATACCCCCGAGCGTCAGGGTGACACTCCCTCCAGGTGTCTGCCAAGTGTAACCTGTTGACTAGTAGGGAGAGGGCTGTAGTAGCTGCTGAGGGCCCCTTTGGGTGCGGAAAGGACCTGTCAAGTATCGGATCATGGACACAGTTGAAATCACCCCCCCAGAAAAGGATTTCATGCCTATTTAGCGAAATCTTAGTGTACATGGAGTTTGGGTGTGATGGGATGTTAGTGTTGGGGAGATAAGAGTTCACTATGCAAATATCTGATTGTTCTAGCCTGCCCCATATTATTACGAATCTTCCCTCTGGGTCAGACTCGGTTTTGGTTACCCGGAAAGGGAGTTGTGGGTGAATCCAAGTATATACCCCTCTTGCATACTTAGAGTACGAAGATCCGACCCCCTGGCCTCCCCAGTGTTCATTTAGCCTCGCTAAGGATTCAGCCGTGCAATGTGTCTCCTGGAGTAACGCTATCTGTACTCTCTTTCTGTTCAAATAGGACTTGACTCTATTTCGGCGTAGGTATGATCCCAAGCCTCTCACATTCCAGGTCAGTATCTTTATATTCATTTTAGCCGCCATTACAGGGTAATTGAGTCGCACTCACAGTTGTCCGACCCCTGTTGTCCTCGTGTGTCCTGCTATCTCGTCCTGGACTTCTCCCCGCCTGCCTTTCCGTTCCGGCCCCGGGTCTTTCGCTGGATGGAGATTCATGAACTTGTGTAAATCCCATTGTGGTAGATGGGAGGAAAACTAAACAAAACTTTCTAAACTGTCCCTAGCAGCTGCTTTTAACTTGCAGCGCTCAGGGGCTCCTGAGCCTTCCAGGCCACTCCTGGCCTTCCGGATCAGGTTGTGTGTGAGCAAACAGCTTACACCTTTGTTGGTGGGGTGGGTTGTTTATCCGCCGCTTGTGTGCTCCTCGGGTCTCGCGTCCGATGTAGCGAGGTTATAAGTAGGACTTTCATGATGGTTCAGTCGTCTACGATTCGTGTGGCTTCCCTTTTATTTGCTGCAGGGATTGCCTTCTGCCCACATGCACCCGGGGGTGGGTGGTCATCCCCGATCCGAGTTCGGTGGATCCTCCTTGCCATCTGCCAGGTTGTTGTGCTCAAGCCACATACTAGCTGCGGCTGGGGTCTCCAGGAACGTTGCTTTCCCCTTATATAGAATCTTGAGCCGTGACGGGTATAAGAGCATATATTTCAAGTTGAGCTTTCTCAGCCGGGCTTTTATCGGAATGTAAGAGTTTCTGGCTCGCTGTACTGCAGGGGTGTAGTCTGGGTATATGACTATTGTGGAGCCATTTCTTTTTATCTCCCCGCCTTCTCTGGAGAACCGCAGTATGATTTCGCGGTCTCTGAAATTTAAGATCTTTGCTATGATTGGCCTTGGATGCGATCCAGGTGGGGGACGTCTCTGGAGAGACCTGTGGGCCCTCTCGACGGAGAACCCCTGGGAGAGATTTGCCGCCCCTATTTCTTGCTGTAGAAGCGTTTCGATGAAGGTCGTCGGGTCCGGGCCTTCCAGATCTTCAGGGACCCCCAGTATACGAATGTTATTACGTCGCGCTCGACCTTCCGCGTCCTCTGAGCGGGCTTCTAGCCTTGTTACCTTTTGTTCCAAGTCTCTAACCGCCAACTCCAAATCTCGGGTGTTCTCAGCATTTTCCTGCAGGGCAGTCTCCGTTACCGTGACCCTTTCCGTTAGGTTGCGGGCGTCCTGCCGCATAAGTTGCATGTCAGATTTCACCTCTTTGAGCCGTCCCTCGAGTGATGTGCGGAGGGCAGCTATTGCTTGGAGGACTTGTGTGTGCTTAAGGTCTTCCACTTGTTGGGGCAGGTCTTCGGGGGTTTCTCGGTCTTGTTGAGATGACTGCCGGTGGGGTTTGACCGTCGTGAAGGAGTCCATCGTGACTAGTTTCGGCTTGGTCCTGGGGGGAGACATCTCCTGATCGATGTTCTGTAAGTGCAGAGTTCCGTCGACGGCCCCTGTATTAAAATTTTCGTGTGGGCTACTAGGGAACTTTGGTCCCAGGAGTCCAACTCCAGGTATTCAGTTGTTTCTGGCTACTGGTGTTTCCCGGCAATTAGGTTCAGATTGTGTGAAGGGCCTTGCTCTGGAGGTCGTTGTGGTGCAAATAGGCCCGGGGCCTCAGGTTACGTCTAGTACTTTCTGATTCCTTCTCCAGTGGGGGTACTGGCATGCAGGTGTCTTCCCACCACCAATCAGAGTATTGGTCTCCTTTCTCTTCCTCGGGCCTTAGTGCTGTGAGTGGGTTCCGTCCGCTGGGGCCTTCGTTCCGCGGGGCCCCGCAGTTTCAGACCAGCCCTCCTCGCAGGAGTCAGTGTTGGGCCCCAGGGCCGGCCGAGCCTCGCTCACTCGGTCTGCTGAAACCGCATGAGTTAATTGCGGGTGGTCCCATCAGGGAGCGCTGTGGAGGGGACCCGATCCCGCTTCGAGCGTTGGTGAGGGGCCCGCCGCCTTTCGTTCTGTTCCCCGTGGCCGGTCTCACCCTTGCACCGCCGGGACTGCTCCGCGTTCCCTGCTTTGGCGTCCGCGGCAGACGCGACCTCCTCCTGGCTGTGCCCGCGCCGCACCGCGGTTTCTCCTACCTCCGCAGTAGTCACCGGCGCCGGCCCCCGCTCTCAGACGCCCATCGGCGACAGGCTCCTCCACAGCAGCCGCCCTCAGCCGCGACGGTTCGTGGTATGATCCAGGGGGCCGAAGCTGGCCTTCCTACTCCGCGGCGGGCGCCGCCATCTTGGAATCCCTGGGGGCTCGAGTTCGGGCTTCCCGTTCTCTGCCGTTCGGGCTCGGATTTCACCCAGAGTTGTTGCCGAGTGCTGGCAATCGGTTCCCCCACAATATTCTGGCCTCCGTTCGTCTCGTAGACCTGGATTCAGCGAAAGTTATGCGATTTTGGCAGGATCGCGGACGGAGCTCCGTGGAGGTCTGTCCTTACGGCATGCGTGCTGGCCACTCCTCCATGGAATTATTAGAAGAAATAAAAATGAACCAACACCAGAACTTGAAGTCAACAAGACTGCACAAGTAAAGCGAGTAGCGATGCAACGTGTTCTCAAACCATATCATAGACATTATAGGAGGCACGTCATGGATAGAACTGCAGTCAGACGATGGCAGCACAACTTACAGTAATCACATGGAACATCAGGGGGATGGGAACCTACCTGAGAAGAAACTGAATCTACTCCTTTCTAAGGCGAAAAAGAGTGTCGATCGCACTCCTCCAAGAAACACATCTCACGACGGAAGCCACAAATAACATAACTAACCGCTGGGGGGCCAAGGCAGCGGTGCATCCTACTCTAGATACGCACGTGGAGTATACACCTGGGTGAGTCCAGAGGTGCCATTCCAGCAACTAGTGGGGAGGCGGATAAAGATGGCAGGTACGTGATGGTATGGGGAATGATAGAAAGCAAAAAAATATGCATAGTGAACTCGTACTTCCCCCACCATGGCATTCCCATTTACCTTAAACAGTTGTGCGCAAGAATTACACACCACAGAGAAGGAACCTTCCTATGGGGGGGGGACTTCAACTGCGTGATGGATGCAGAAAAGGACAGATCCAGAACACTGCAGCTACCCAATACCTCTACCTCACGGGCACTCCGTAATATAATTGAAAATCTAGACCTGGTTGACATCTGGAGGGACATGCACCCCAATGACATTCTACTCGTCTCCCCACGGCCTACACACCAGAATAGATTACCTGTTCATAAATAAAGAGTTAACCACGCAGGTGGAATCCGCAAATTATCTGGGCAGGTCAATCTCAGACCACTCTCCGTTGCTCATGCAACTAAGTTTGCAAGACCCCAGACCCCCCATCCCGATGTGGCGCATGCCCACAGAAGCCCTAACAGACCTCGCATTCAAGCAAAGCTTAGGAGAGAAGTTGGAAGAGTATATAAACGTTAACACGGGTTCAGTGGAGAAGTGGAGCACATTGTGGGAAGCCATGAAGGTGGTGACACAGGGAGTAATAATAGCAGAAGCAGGGGGCATCAGGAAACAACTAAAGAGGGAGCTGGGAGACAAGGAGGAAGAGATAAAACGGCTGGAAAATAGTGGGCCCAAGACCAAGGAAAAGGAAATTCGGCTCAGAGAGATTAGGGATGATTGCCAGTTCGCATGGGAGAGATTATCCAAGTTCAACTTCGCGACACGTACTGCCAGAGCACACAAGGAAGCAGATAAACCTGGCAGAATACTAGCCTGGTTATGCAGAAGAGAGCATCCAAGACATACTCTTACAGAAATCAGAAATGAGCAGGGAACGATCCGGAAGACACAACAGGCCATAAATGACATCTTCTCTGATTTTTATGCCAAGCTCTACACCCACGAGGTACAAGTCCCAATCGAAGACATTAAGGACACCCTGGCCGAAAATGGACTCCCTAAACTGAACTCGGAACAGAGAGAGGCAATCACCATGGAGGACATCTCAGAGGCGATTAGATCACTGGCCACATGCAAGACCCCCAGAACAGACGGCCTCCCACCGGAATTCTACAAGGCCTACGAGAAAACCCTAAGCCCGATGCTTTACGGAGTGTACCTTGAAGCATACGAGACCAGAACGCTACCAAGGAGCATGAGAGAAAACCTCATAGTGCCAATGCTAAAACCTAACAAACCGGCTAATGAGTGCGACTCCTATCGCCCATTGGCGATGCTAAATTATGATAGCAAAATACTAACAACCATACTAGCAAAACGGTTGGCGAGAGTAATAGGACTCCTGATACACGAAAACCAGAAAGGGTTTGTGCCGGGCTGTAACACCACAGCTAACCTACGAAGACTCCAACATGTAATGGCGCAAACCGCAGACAGCACGGAAGACCTAGCAGTGCTATCACTGGGCGCCATCAAGGCGTTTGATTCCATTTTCTGGGAATGGCTGATCGAAACCTTAAGGGAATTTGGACTCGGCGAGAACTTCATCCGATGGGTCAGGGTACTCTACAACGCTCCTGTGGCGAGAGTAAAAACTGGTGGCAGGGTGTCAGAAGTCTGGGCAATACAACGGGGAACTCGGCAGGGATGCCCATTATCGCCTATGTTGTATATCCTGGGGCTGGAACCAATAGCTATTTACTTCAGGAAACAGATCTTCGACGCGGGAATCAGGATAGGCGGGATAGATAATATTATCTCACTGTATGCAGACGACGTCCTTCTATATCTACGAAACCCGCAAATGAATGCACCAACGGCACTAGAGATTCTGGACAATTTTGCGAGATATTCCGGAATAAAGTTCAGCAGGCAGAAGTAATGCCCGTTCCCTCTCGCTGGGCTCAGAGGAAAAAAAAAGAAGACCTGCCTGAGATCGGGATCCAGTGGCAAGTGGAAACGTTCAGGTACCTACGAATCAACGTCAAGCATACACCTACCCTTATGCATGAATGTAATATGGAGGCAGCAATGGGTGGGGTGCGCACATCCATCAAATTCTGGTCCAAACTGCCACTCTCCATGATGGGTAGAGCATCAATCACCAAAAGGATAATACTACCACGATTCTTATACTACTTCACTAACATAGCCCACTGCATACCCCCACCTTTTTTTCAGAAACTGGAAACCCTAATCAGAGACTTCCTATTCGGCCCATCGAGGCATAAACTGACACTAAATATCTTAACACTCCCCTACAAGGAAGGTGGAATACAACTGCCCTAATTTCAGAAATACTACCTAGCCACTTCGCTACGTGACTTAATTGGGCAGCTATCAGACGACCTACAATAGAGACAGGACTTTTTCAGCAATTGACTGCCCCAACACACCCCAAAGAAGTGCCATGGAACTCACAAATCGGGCCTTCTGACACACCTATGATGGTGAAGTTGGGGAGACAGGTTTGGAATAAGGCTAGCTCACTGTTTGGAATACAACACCCGTATGTGCCAGAAATCCCCATACTAGCCGATGTCTGCAAGACCCCTACAGATCTCCCAGCAATGAGAAGCTGGGAGTACTATGGACTCTACAAATGGGCGGACATGTTTGAAGAAGGAATATTCAGGGAATTTGACTCTCTACGAACTAGGGACGGGCTGGCAACAGGCCAATTCCTATGGTATCAAAGGGTGAAACCCACAGCCAAAAAAAACTGGAACACATAGCCTGAAGAACCGGTACCACATCCCCTTGTGCAGGAAATGTATAACCTGAGCGATGGATGGAAGCCGACATCCAGGCTGTACACCCAAATAAGTGACTGACCCAACCCAAGAAGTGTGCAGCTAAAAGAAAGGTGGGAGAAAGATCTGGGAACCGAAATTTCTGAAAACAAATGGAGTAGGGCCTTACAATACCCAAAAGAGGTGTCACGAAATGCCAGGTTCTGACTCATACAACTCAATGTCCTTTACAGGACTTATATGACCCCGCAAAGAGTAGCCACATTCAGCAAACAAACTCAGCCACAGTGCCCATGGTGCAGCAGCGAACACGCAGACTTAATCCATATATTCTGGACCTGCCCTAAATCATGACAACTCTGGTCCACAATCGAGCAAACCTGCAGGAAAGCTGGGGTAGAAAGGTATGAATGGACATCAAAGGAGTTCCTGCTGAGCACACATCCCCGGCTAAGCAAAATCAAACGCATAGTGAAACTAATGAACATGGCATGCACACTTGCCAAGCGAACGATTGCAATGGCTTGGAAATCACCCGGAGGCCCCAGATATAAACTCTGGATCAGGGAGATGGAGAGATGGACCACCGCCGAAAGCAAGGCTTGGGAAGACGGGAACAATCTAGGAGGAGGCGAAATAAACACAACACTCGAGTCGTGGAAAGCCCTAATGAGAGACATGATCTTTTCGACAGATTTCCAGCCTCCCTGAATCAACCTATAACCATGAATTACACGTCTGGAACACTACCATCAAGACGAAGACCCCGTCCCCCCAGCAATGGAAACCCCCCAAGACAGGAAGAACGCATCCCGAGAAGAAATTTGTGAAAAAAACGAGCGAATTACAGCGATGGCAAGGAGGAGGACAGTTATTGTTGTTGGTTGTTTAATGTTACCTATTGACTATAAGGCAGACATGAGGCAACACCAGTTGTTATGATGTAATAACCTGTGTTTAACTGCTCTATGTTCCTATATAAATGCCAATAAAAACATTTAAAAATAAATATAACATTTTGTAATTCATCACCCAAAAGAGGAAACATACTAAGCTGGTGTTCAAAAGGGCAAGGACCAGAACCAGCTGCCGCTCTCTGAAGCGGAAATTAGGTAAAGTGTTTTTTTACTACAGGATACCTTACACGGCCCCTGCAATTCATTTATCATTGCTAGCTGGAGGTGTGACATTCCATGTGTAGTGCTCATAGTTTAACTACTTAAGGGTGTGCTGGTAGTATTATTTACCTTCAGCAGTAACTACCATGAGTGATGCTTAGCACTGGCCACAATTCAACCTTTGATAAGATAATCACTGAGGCCGGCAGTGTTCTCTGTGGAATAATATTTTACCACTGGTGGTATTTCTTCTGTTGGGAGATGTTTTTAATTAGGGTCCTAATATATGTTTAGTGTTGTACCAGTTAAGGTTCATGTTATCACAGCAGTTCTTACTGAGGCCGTTCATTCCTTGTTTTCTAGCTCTCCCTCTGTCTTCATTCTCCTCGGCCTTTCCTCTACATTTGACCCGGTCAACCACAACATCCTGATTACTCATCTCTGTGAGAACCTTGGCATCACGGATCAGGCTCTGGTCTGGCTGATCTCCTACCTCCTGGACCGACCTTCCCAGGTTCAGCTTGGGTCCTATCTCTCCACCAACTCTCTCTCTCTACATGTGGTGTTCCCCAGGGCTATATCCTCTCCCCATGGCTATTCAATGTCTATCTGGCCCCTTTGGCCCTCCTGATCGCTACCCTTTCTTTTCTCTAACTTGCAGTATTATGCGTATGACACTCAGCTCTCTTTCAGGCTACCCTCGGCCTCCTCCTCGTTAATCCGTAACTGTCTATCTGCTATTCAGGCATGATGCACCTCTAACGATCTCTGCCTTAATGCCAGCAAGACTGAGATCCTTCTCCTTGAGACCCCTGCTCCTGCATTTCCTCTCTCAATCTGGCCACCCTCCTTGAGCCCTCTGCCCTCACCCTATTGTGAGGCAAAAATCCTTGGGGTCATCTTTGACTCTACTCTCTTCTTCTCTCCACACATCACAGACCTTGTCAAGAAGGCCCATTTCCAGCTGTTCCTCCTCAGAGGTATTCTCCCTGTTCTCAGCTTCCCCCAGGAGCTCACTGTTTCCAGAGCCATGGTTCTTTCTAGGCTGGAATACTGCAACAGCATCTTTCTCAATCTGCCTAACGCTACTCTTCGCCCTCTTCAACTCATCCAGAACAGGACCGCAAGACTTATCCTTGGCCTCAAGCCCAGGGACTGCATCTCTCTGGCCCTGGAATCCCTGCACTGGCTCTGGGTGGCTGCAAGGATCAAGTTTAAGACTCTCTGCATGGTCCACAAGGATTTCTGGGGCTGTGGCCCTCACTACCTTCAACTCTCTCTTCCTAAGTACCTTCCTCCTAGAGCCCTTTGCTTGTCTACTTTTAACTCTCTGTGGGTGAGTTGCTTCTCCAAGCAGAGAATGGGGGGGTAGATCTCGCTCCTCTGCAGGTGCCCCCTCTGGAATGGCCACCCTCCCTCTCTCTGCCGTGAGGCAGATATCCATACGTTATGGAAGCTCCTCAAGACCTCCCTTTCCTCCTCTTCTTTCTCGCTTCCTCTCCCCTGCTAACCCTCCCTTGCTCCTGCTCCATCTGCTGAGCGGATGCTCGGTGTCCTTTAAATCTTACCGGACACCAGGCCCCCCATGTCCAGTCCCCCTGCACTTGCCGACTGGCCCACTTGCACTGCCGCCTGGCTAACCTTTGCACTACCAGGCTGGGATTACCCCCTGTAGTCCCAGCCTACCTTGCACTTAACTGAGGGCCTTGCTGCTCTGGCTACACTTCTCCCTGTAGCCCCCCCTGCACTTCTTCATTGTCTTGGCATCCCTTTGTACCCACTCCCTTACCTTGTTGTGCCTTGAAAAACTGGTGTATAGGCGCATAATAAATAACAAATCAATCAAACCTTACTGCCACCTTTAGCAGCATCCATACTCATAATTCTTCTCCCATTTCCCTCACCCACCTTAAACCAACCACTTTGTGGTGTTTACAAATATGCCCCACTCTTTGACTATCAGCATCTTCACTCACATCCATTTCAGTTACCTGAACGGGGGAGGGGAGTAGCTATTTTCCTTTTTTTATTTGTGTATGTCCAACCTTAGCCCTGGAATAGCACGTGGGACAACCCTGTGGCCCCCTGTATTCTCCTTTATAATCCTTCCCCTGCAGGTATTAGGTGGGGCCCTCCAATTCCCGATGTACACCCACCTCCCTTACCCTGTGCACCTTAATGCACGTTCTGTGCCGGCCTGTTAAGTGAATAGGTTGTGACAGGATCGGACTGGCCTATAGGGCAAAAGGGCAATGCCCAAACTGCAGGCCCTTTATGCTACTGTGGGCCCGTTTTGTCACAGTGGTTCATTTTTTCACTTTGATGAGTTATTTTATTGTATAGCTTGTAGTTTTGACCAGTGATATTGAACAAATATTCTATAAATTCCACATTTTGCAATGCATTTTACCCAAAAACTCCCTCATGCGTATTAATCAAACAGTCTGTTACAAAAGGAATGAAGTGCAATTTGCGACTGTGGGCCATTTTTAGTTTAGGCTATTAGGTCTCGCTTGCGACACCAATAATCTGAAACTATTGCATCAGAGTACAGATAGGGAGAAATGGGATATGAGGAGGGACCGCAGCTTGAAGGTGTTGTTTCGTTATTTGCCCATCCATTGACTGCCCATGACCATACTAATCCCTTGCCCATTCGAACCCAGTTCCTGCCCCTACCTGCGAAAAAAAGATCTCCTTATGGGATTCTTATGGGATTTCTTTGAGCTTGCTTTAATCAAACCTTACCATCAAACGTTGCACTTGACGTGCCTGCCAGTGTTTATTCAAAGCAGTCTTCAGAGAGTTAATGAATTAATTTGAGCTGTAAACCTGCTACTGGTGAAATAAAAATGTCTTTACTAGGTCTGCCTTCAGCCACGAGATGTATAAGCACCATGTGTGTCCTTCAATTAAGTCCTGTTAGAAGCAAGCATTGGCATAGCTAAAAGTGTTGGCTTGTGTATAAGAATTAGGCATTTGCCAGGCACTGCTATTAGATGCCCAGGTTCTCACACCATGTTGCACCTGCTACCATTAATGGCCAGGTAATACCACTATGGCTGTGCCTGGGAAACGACTTTCCCATGCATATACAAAAGCACAAACTGCTGGAATAAACCTTGCGTGTTTCATTGGTGACTGAGCCCAATTTATGCCCCCAGTCAGACTCTGGGTAGCGATGTACATTCTCCTGGTGACTCTGCTGTGGTAAATTGGCCCTCTCCAATTGGCCAATCGCACCTCTCAGATTTCACAACCGCCAGGCTTCACAGACACACCCCATCAATTTCTGTGCCCCCTGTATAGTGTTGCTATTGACTTATTGCTATACACTTTAGTGTAGCTCTTTGCAAAGTTGGTTCCTTGGCATACGTGTTTTATAGAATTGCCTACTTTTTGTAATTGCAACCTCTACATAACAGTAAACAATAGGCACAGCAGCATATGCCGAAAGGAAAAACAACATATGCTAATTTCGCACAAAACACTGTTTTAATACAAACAGACATTTTGCTGCATGCGCACAGCTGGCAGGAAGATCACAAAGAAGTATACCTGATTTGACAAATGCCTGTCTTGCGGAACATCTCAGTGCGCTAATGCACCTACTGCAGGCGTCTGTGTGAAACACCAAGAGTCAGGTTTCCAACCCAGTGGGTCCACACAAGGTTCCCCACTCCATTAACCTATCAAAGTAGCACCACTGACCTGGGCATTAGTGGCATCTCCAGAGTGGCAAAATAAACCTACGGCATTGCAGTGGCAAGTGCTAAATAAAACACATTTTTCATCATGTAAGTTTGAGGGTGAAAATGAAAAGCTACTAGCCATTTCCTGAACAGTTTTCTTCTCTTTTTGCTTCATAAAATGCAGTAGTTGAACATGTGTGTGATCATGTCTCAAAGTTGATTTTAATTGTTCAGATACAGACAAAAAGTGATGCTTTTCTCCATCCATCTAGTTAGTCCAACTGTTTGAACGTTGATGTTAGTAGTATGCTTGCACCCACTTCATTCCGGTGTTGCTTGTGAAGGCATTGGGTAGCAATAATGATGTTACTGCTCTTTCTCTGGTACTGGATCCAGGTTGGCCATCGGAGGGCACGCTTCCTGCCTGCCTCCGCGACATCCCATGCGCATAGATGTTCATTGCCACTGTCTGCTGCCTCCTTGCTGTCATCAGCTCCCTTCTGCTGGTCACAATAGGAATCAGTTGTTTGTGGCCAGGCTTCATTTCACTGCTCCGTTTTGTATCTCTAGCCTTTGCACTGCTGCTTGGCTACGACATGATAATCTGTCCTTCTGCAGGTGCTAAATTAGAAACTTGATGTCCAAAAACTGGTGAAGTGGGAGAATGGAACAAAAGGCTCCCACCAATCCCCTCTCACCCCTGGCCTAGAGGATCACGGCCCAGGCACCCGCCACGAGAGGAGTTTGCCCATCTACCAGACGACCAGATACCCTGGTACAGGAACATACGGATGTGCCCACCCGCGTGCCCACCCGCCTGCCCACCAGCCTGCCCTGCCCATGCCGACGCCTGCGGCATGGATGGACTCGACTGAACCATCCAGCACTAAATCAACACATCGTTAGAGATGCCATGAGGACCTAGCCAACGGTCAGCACACCCGTGCAAACATACACACTGGACACTCCCACACGAAGAACATACTCAGTGCTATGACGTAGGTGACGGACACACCCACTGACGCGCATCCTTATTATTTTTCACATAGGCTTTTTAAAATGCAGAAACGCAAGACGCACAATGAACTCATCTAAAAAGCTTGCTCACGCTTCTCCTAAACCCATGCGCCATAATGAGAAATATAACGAAGACACGATACTGGGGATAAAAGCAACATGATACCATAACCTAAAGCGCCTGTGAACCAAACGGCTCCACCTATACACCAGGCCCAAGTAGGCCGCAAGCAAGAGCTTCCATGGACATTGAATGAGCAAGAGTACAGTTGCTGACCCTGCAGAATGAGCCTGGCGAAAGCAGACAGTCAAGGGCACAATGTTGCAAACTCGCATGCCGCAAGCCGACGCCAAGGTCACACCTGCAAATTAAACCAGGCACACAGTGGAAAATGCAATATTAATTGTGCAGAATTCTGCCTCAACCACGGTCCCACCTCACGTGACCGAGCCGAACCTGACAGGGTGCCAGGCCCAGGAGGAGGGAGGCGCCTGGATCCCCCGTTTCAAGACACAGGCAGATACAATTAAGCGACTCAATGGACATCTGCGGCGGTGAGAGTAGTCGGCCTTCCAGCATATGAATAAATCTTCATATTGTCTGCACATACCCATAGTGAAACATTGTTGCAAATGACAGGTGCACCGCGAGCTGGGAACAGCGATGGTCCCAGACTGGGGGGCTCGTGTGTGGACCAATCAGAACATGGGGCTCTTATCACTGACGCCATTAACGTTGACCAATCCTCAGGGGTCTCCATGTAACAATTTTCATGTATCAATTTGAAGGGACAACCCAAGTATACCACCTGACTAACCCTCGACCACTAATAATGCTCTCTATACGTATGCTATACTAACCCTACCACTCGAGGAGCCAATCCAGAGTGGCGATAGGTTTTTTGCTAAACTTTCCCAGGGGACGCAAGTAGCGCGTCATACTAAGGTAAAAAGGGCCTGCGAGCCCCACGATGGAGAGAGTGTCAGGACGGACGCGTACGATCCTTGACCCATCCCTGCCGTTTTGTTTAATAAACAGCAGAACCACCTTGCTTCTTGCGTGTGTCTCATACTCAATTTTTTGGGATATACGGGAGGAGTTGGGGCCTCCCTGCCCGGAGGTCCGCGGACGGCCTAGCCGACCCCGGGAGAATTTCCCCCCGACACTGGAGTGGTACAAAATGGGTACTATGTTTGGCATTTCTTGTAAAATAGTACTCTTGCAAAGTTCCATTTCAGTTTCATGGTTTTGCATAATTGATCTCGTTCAAATAGGCCTCTGTTAAGGGAGCCCAAAGGAATTGACCCTCAAGGTTAAAGTAAGGAGTACCGGAAATTAGGCCTCAAAATACACCGCCACCATGAGCTGCTAATGCTTTTACCTGTTTATTGTCCTGACCCACTAGATACCCCAAAGTACCAGAAAGGGCCCTGCATCTCTAGTGGCACGAACTTACAACAGGCTGATCCTGATGTATTGTTTTGCTCACCAAAATCCTTTTTTAATTTGATCTTTTCCAGAGATATTTGTTGCACATACCACTATGAAGCCTTTTCTGGGTGTATGTATAAGAGGGTGGCAAGGGCACTAGGTGGCAAACAGAATTCGAGTTGGGGTATGTAGGGAGAGGGAAGACAAACTTGTGCAGAGGGCATAACTAGCCGACCCCGGGAGAATTTCCCCCCGACAAGTTGGAGGCACTGCTGAGATCTGTTTGAGGTCTGCTTTTATTTTATTTTTCCGAGTGCTCCCGCTGCGAGGAGGCCCGGCGGCGCGGCCCCCTCTGCCGCTGCCCCCTTTTGAGGACTACAGGACCATCGCGGAACTGCGAGAAGACCGGACAGCGCAATCCGGATATTGGCCTTCGGGAGCCGGTTGAGAAGTATCCCGCCCGCGGTTGGCGAGTGTCCAGACGTGGTCCAGACGAGGGGAGGTGGCGAGCCGCTTGGAGGGGTGCACGCAGTCGAGCGGCCCCGCTTCAAGAGCACTTGGTGAGTATGCCACACACAACAAGCAATGTGAAATTGTAAGGGAAGGGGGAGGAATCGAATGCGGGAGGCGGGAGGTATTGCACAGGTGCGCGGCGAAGGTTTGATAAATTAGTGTTGGCAATGAAATGAATGGTAGCCGGACAAGTGCGAGAGCAGTCCGCTAAGTTACGGGAGAGAAGGGGGCGGAGCACGAAAACATCACGTGCAGCCTCTCGGAGACGCTGATTGGCCTAGGTCGCGACCATGTGTAAGGGTGTGTGTGTGCGCGGTTTCCTACGATTTGGTAATTATTGATCAATGAGTAGATGAGGATCCCTATTGATCGAGCAGGAAACTCGATAGATAGATGACGCTTCCCTGTAGGCGGTAGCTAGCTGGTTGCCCGATACGGAAGATAATTGGCTGGTTAAGCCCTCCTGTCGAGGGGCGTATCACACGCGAGGCGACGCAGTGTGTGCAGTCCGATTATATTGTTGATTACCTTGTTCCAGGCGTGACAGGAAGACAGCTGCGGGATTAACGGGGTAGATTGCAAGTGTATTTTGAACTTTAAAAACATACGAAGAACTTACCAGTAGTTTGAAGAGATCGGTGACGTCACCAGTAGGGCTTTCATAGGATATCTCGACCACAAGGCATCTTTATTTTCGAGAGTGGTGGGGAAGAGAGTTGTGGTAAGGGAGTAGAAACGGAGGTAAAGGGTAGTGAGTTGATCGGGGGGAAGGCGAAAAGGGGGATGTGGCTGCGCACGGAAAACGCCGGCCACGGCAAGTGTAAAGGAGGGAGGAGGAGCAAATGAAAGTGGGACGGCTGTATAAGAACGTCACAAGGGGCACGCAGCCGCAGGGGGCTACGTGCGCCTCGGCCGCAGGGGGCCGTAAGGGTGTTCTGCAAAGGAGAAAAAGAAAGAAGAGAATATACAAATGTAAATGCTATATTTTACTAATTTCCCTTAGCGGACTATCGCAAGTCCCCAAACTTACGGGGCCAGGTAAAAGATATAAGGCTGTATATTATAAACTGTCAGTAAGATAACCGCTACCAAATAGGGGAAGGATAACAAGTGAAGAGCTACTATGTCATACGGGGCAGGATCGGGAGGGTGGGGGAACACCCTCACTACCCCGTTACAACACATATGTAAAACATTGTCACCCCATAGGGAGAAACTGATCAAGTATAGCATAGAATGGACACAGGGGACGGACAACAAAATGACGACACCATGGCCGCCTAATGGTAGCTTCGATCCATAGATCCAACATTCACTATTAAACCATCTGCATAATACATACAAGGGGAAGAAGTTGGTGCACCACGTGGAGGTGTTTAACTTATGGAGGATGTTCCAAGGGTCCCGACCAGGACCAAACGGAATGTTTATTATGGGAGGAACAACGGAGGAAGAGAAGATTAAGGAGGAAGGAGAGAATGGGGAGAAAGAGAGTGAAGGCACACAGAACACGGGGAACGGAGAAGAGAGAGGAGAGAAGAGTAACAACATAAGCGAAAAGGAAATAAAAAAGGAACAGAATGGTGATATACCCCTAGCGAAGGTGGTGAAAAAGGAGGAAGGGGGGTTATATCCTTTAACAGAACTACGAGACATGGTTCAATTAAGGGCGGCTGAGGGGTACTCGAACCCGGCATACAGCCGCCACCGTATACAGCCACAGGTAGTCACACAGTAAGGGAGCAGAGTAGCACGACGGGATCAGCCTGCACGAAAATGCCCGCAGGGGAAGGGGGGATTGGCGAGGAACGGATCGCAGGAATAGGACAAGATGAGTGGGTAGCTGCGCAGGTATTATTAAAATTACGAGGTTCATTAACAGAAGAAGAGGAGGAGGTAGTAAGGAAAATGGACGAGGATGACACCAGGAAGAGGGAAAGGAAAGGGGAAGAGGGGAAAAGAAAGGGGGAAGAGCTGTTGCGACAGAAGGAAGAGATTTTGGAAGAACGATTAGCAGAATTAAGGGATGAGCAGAATACACAGATCAAGCAGCTCAAGAGAGAGGAAAGAGAGAGAGCACGGAAAAGGAAAGAAAGCAAGGATGAGTTGGACAAAATGAGGGAACGAACTGAGGAGAAAAAGAGAGAAGCAGAAAGGGTGAAGGCAGTAGCAGAAAGGGTATCCAGAGCAGCACTGCGTGAGAAGAAAAGGGAAGGAGAAGAGGAAGAAAAGGAAATGGAAACATGGAGAAGGAGATTACTATCAGAAACGACAAGGAAATATGAAGAAAGAAGGATGATAGAGAGTATATTAGAGCGGTAAAGAGCGAAATGGGAAAAGAAGAAAGAAGAAGAAAGGATAATGGAAAAGATGAGTATTGAAGTAATGGAGGAATTGAAAAAGAAAAGAGAGGAAATTGGTAGAGAAATAGCAGAGAAAAATGAAGGGGAAAGAGAAGGAAGGAGAGGGGGGAGTGAAGTAAGGAGGTATGTATAGAGAGACACAGAAGTAGCAACCACATCAGCACAAAGGGGAGCAATTGGCAAAGAAGACAATGGAGGAACGGATCTAATAGACTTAAAAACAGTAACGATTAGGGGGAAAAAGACAGATTGGGGGTTGCCATTAATGGAGGACTTTTGCAGTGAGGAAGGAGAAGGGATAGAGAAGGAAGGGAGAGACAGTGAAAGGGAAAGCTTAGATAAATTATACATCACCCGGACAAACGGAGAATCACCATGGATCTGCAGGAGAAAGGAAGAACTGGAGGGAAGTGAGGAGGAAGAGCAAGGAATAGCAGAAAGGCAGACACGTGCAGCCACACCATCACCATCCCATCCTACATGCTCCACTACCCCACGCTCATTACGTGCAGCATGCCCATCTAAACTCGCGCCCTTCCCAAACGAACTGACACCCTATGCAGGTAGGCTTAGAGACCTCCCTGGACGCAGGCAGGGAGAACGAATACACACGCCCATATTAAAAAGAGGAAATGATAAAAGAAAGGGAAGAGAGGGAGGAGAAAAAGTTGCGAGCAATGTGGACCCCATTGACGACGTAGAAGACAGGGAAGAAGAGAAGGGGTGTACGGATTCGATTCTGTGGGACCCAAAGGGCCAACAAGGACACAACCTAATGCCACTTCTGGAGAGGGGAGGGGTTAGACCACAATACGTCCCCTGGAAGCATGCAGACAAGGAAAATATAAAGTGCAGGCTCCCATCATTAAGTGGAGGTGCGGGTAAATGGATATATGAAATGGAAAAACACACCGCAGGACAGAAATTGGCAGTGGGGGATGTAAAGGGCCTTCTAATATCAATATTAGGGGATGCAGCGGATGACATCTGGAAGAGAGCGGGCTTCCCCGGGGTCACAATAACAAACACATCACACGATGGGGCACCCCTCGCAAACTGCAGACATGCATTATGGCAGGCACTGAGGGTACAGTATCCAGACACATCAGACATAGGAGCAATTACCTCGTGCAAGATGCGTGAGAACGAAGATCCTGTTGATTATATCCAGGAAATTCAAGAGAAGTGTCGCATGGAAACTAGAGAACAATGGGACAAGACACCAACAATATTCTACCATATACTAGTACAAGGGCTCCCAGAAGCAGTTCAGAAACAACTGAAGAAAGTAGTGGGGATGGAAGCAAAAGCATGGCAAGAAATACAACTGACAATAGTGCATCATTGTAGGACATGGCAAGAAAAGATGAAACAAAAGGAAGAGGATAGAAAAACGGAAGAGGCTAAATTAGTACAGAAAAAACGTACTAAATATACGATGGAAGGCGCACTAATAACCTCACCTGCAACAATGACTCAAAGCCCCACACAAGTAGTGGCTGCACAAGATCCCTCCCAAATACAATCATCACAGAGTGTAACACAACAGCTGCCGCCACTCCAACCATACACGACTAACATGGGAGGAGGATACTCAACGCCAGGAGCTGGGTATTATAATTACAACAGGGGGAGGGGAGGAATAATGAGAGGGAGAGGATACGGATATAACACACAGCAGCAGGTGGGGGGACTTAGAAATTACTACCCCACCGGGCAACCAGTATACCAGGACAACACAGGAAGCTTTCCATGGCAGAACAGGGAACCACCGGTGTGTTGGATTTGTGGATTAGTAGGGCACATGTCACGCACATGTAGAGTGAGGCCAGGCACACCATCATGGAGTGAACAGGGACAACAAGGGCACACACGGGAACAGCAGGGCATCCAGCAACAGCAGACATTGCAACAGGGAAATGGACAGCAACAACTAGTAACACAACAACAGCCACAGACATATTCACTGCCACAACAACAGGTAGCGATAACACAACAACCCCAAGTATAGCAAGTACAGAAACCTGCACAAATCCAAGACAATAACATAACCTCTATCAATACACAACTACAGCAAACACAACTGGGTAGGGTGACGGTCCTGGGACACAACCCTTACACAGGAAGTGGTCAATCATTATACCCCCAATAGGACAGCCCACAGACGGCCTTGGTGTGTCCCATCCTGTCGGTAACACCTAATAGTGCGGAGGAACCACGCATAGAGGTAACGATAGGTGACAAAAAATTATCATTCCTTGTTGACACCGGGGCGACCCAGTCTTGCATAAGGAAAGGTAAATTTAAGATATCAGGTGAAGCCATGAACACCCAAGGATTCTCTGGGGCTAAGGGGTTGGTTCCCTTTACTGATAACATTCCCTTATCAATAGGGGATTATGACAAGTCAGTCCCACTTTTGTATTCTAAGGCCTCACCAGTAAATATACTGGGGAGAGACATAATGAGCAGGCTGAATATGACGATCTCCTTTAAGGAGGACGGCATAATTTGCTCTACTCCAGGAATTAACATGCTTACTGCACGACAAATTATGCAAGCATACTGTGGACAGACAGTGATTAGGGCTGAGCCAGTAGATGGTGAACTGTTCCAGTACGAGACAGACATGGCATTTGCATGGATGCCAGGGATAGAAGGAAAGATCTGGAGGAGGCCAGCAGCCTATTTGTTTAGACCAGAAACGCCAGCAAATGAACCAGAAGGAAAGGTGATTTCAGTGAACATAGAGAGCATAATAGCAACTGCTGATTACTTCGCAGTACATGCCCAAGACAGAGAAGGAAGAGCATGGAGGGCAGTGATAGCACTAGCAGAGGGATGTAGACTCACCCAGGTGTCAGATGAGGAGCTCTTCTCAGAAGAAAAGGAAGAAGGTGAAATGGTGTTTATGATGAGTGTAGAAATATGGCCAAGAGTGACGTACAAACAAGTGGCACAGAAAATTGCAATGGCACTTGAGGCACCCACATCCACCCCAGTTCCCTTCTTTGAGGAGGATATGGCAAAAGTACCCACATCATTATGGACTACTAGTCCCTATTACGTGGGGTGCATAAAAAGCATAGGGGGAGTAAGAATAAAATTGAAAAAAGGTGCAATACTCCCCAGAGTGAAACAGTACCCACTATCGAAAGAGGCAGATGAGGGCATATATGAAACAATAACGGCCCTTATAAATAATGGCATATTGGTCCCATCAGAATCACCATGCAACACAGCTGTATACCCAGTGGGCAAGGCTAAAGGGGGGTCTTGGCGCTTCATACAGGACCTCAGACCTTTGAACAACATAGTGGAAGCAGAATACCCTATAGCAGCAAACCCGGCCACAATATTGTGCGGCATTCCAGCAGAGGCATCACGATTTACAGTGATAGACCTCAAAAATGCCTTTTTCTCAATACCCCTGCACCCAGACTCACAAGATCTGACAAGCTTCACTTACAGAAACACAAACTGGAAACACACCAGATTGCCACAAGGGTACTGTGAGTCACCCTCAATATTCAACAGAGTAATACAGATGGATTTGGGTAACATTGAAGTGGAGAGCACAGTGTTGCAGTATGTTGATGACATAATAATTTGCAGCACAAACAAAGGAAGGTGCAGAGAGGACTCATTAAAGATGCTGACAATATTGGCCGAAAAAGGTTACAAGGTAGACAAGGAAAAGTTACAGTACTGTCAGGAACAGGTACTTTACATTGGTCAGCTCATATCCCAATACGGAAGAAAGATTGCACCACAAAGAGCACAGGCCATTTCAAAAACGCCATTGCCACAAACAGTGAGGGAACTACAGCAGTTCCTGGGACTGTGCAACTACTGTAGAGCCTGGGTATTTGACTACAGCTCGTACATAGGACCCCTACTTGAGGCATTAAAAGAAGCTAACAAAGGGGAGAAAAAGGTGGGGTGGACAATGGAAATGAAAGAGGCTTTTGATGAACTGAAAGATGCAATATCAACTGCTCCGGTACTGGCCACCCCAGATTATGAACGACAATTCTTTATATTTTCACATTGCGACTCAGCAGTGATGAAGGCAGTGCTGGCTCAAAAAACAAGCATGGGCTACAAACCAGTAGCGTTTTACAGCGCCAACTTGGATCCTGTGATGTTAGGACATTTCCCTTGCGAACAAGGTCTCGCCGCAGCTGCCTTTGCGGTAGAGAAAGCATCAGCAATAACCATGGGGTGCCCAACCACACTATTTGTGGAACATGCACTATTTGCAATATTGAACAAGCCTAAGTCCACACTAACCACGCAGAGGGTGTCAGGTTATGAGATCATATTATCTAGGCCAGAACTATCAATTGTTAGATGCAGCACGGTTAACCCTGCCAGGTTTATAGCAGAAGTAATTGAGGAAGGAGACTATGCACACGATTGTACGCAGACTACTGAAATGTACGCATGTACTAGAAAGGTTGAAGAGAACGCACTAGATGGAGGTGAGCTCTTGTTCATTGATGGGTCATCGACAATTGACCAAAGTGATGGGATAAGGAGAACTGGGGCAGCAGTGGTAAAAATGACGGAGGTACCGGTGTGTGTGGCGATGAAATGTGTACAATTACCACAGCAGTACTCTGCTCAAGCAGCTGAATTAGTTGCACTGATCTTGGCGTTGAAGGAAAGCTTTGACAAACGAGTGACCATATATTCTGACAGCGCATATGTCACGTCTACTGTCCACTCAGGATTGTCCAAATGGAGGAGAAGAGGGTTTAGGAGAGCTGACGGCACTTCAGTGCAACATGCTCTCTTGTTGGCTGAACTAATTGAAGTAATAAATGACCCCCAAGAATTAGCCTTGGTCAAATGCACCGCACACACTAATGGAGAAGATCATATCTCAAAAGGAAATGCAGCAGCAGACGCACATGCGAAGTATGCTGTATATTTTGGTGAGATATGTAACCCCCCAGAGTCACGGAGAAGGGAGAGGGAGGGGGATAGCTAAAGAGATGTTGATAAGAGAAGGGTACACCCATCTCCCAGCCACACAGATAATGGAGCTACAAGCAGCTGCACCAATGGCAGAAAAAGAAATATGGGTAAAAAGAGGATGTACAATGTCACCAACTGACGCACTATGGCGCCAGGGTAACAGTGGAAAGATGGTAATGCCATTGGCACTATTGAACACCGCCCTGAGCCAATTACACCACCCAGCCCACACAGGCAAGGAGGTCATTGCAGCACGAATTAGGGAAGATTGGTTCTGCCCCGAGTTAAATTCCCATGTGACAAATTTTATCAGCAATTGCCTCACATGTCAACAGTTCACGGCCGGTCACACGCTGAAGGTGATAAAAGGTACTATACCCCGGCCAGAGGGACCCTTCCTACACATCCATATTGACTATGTTGATATGATCAACGTATGTCAAGGAAATAGGTATATGATTGTAGTAGTATGCCCATTCTCCAGGTGGATTGAAGCAGGACCCTGCTCACACCCAGATGCATTCAGAGCAGCTACATTTCTAGTGAGGGAGGTCTTCCCCAGGTGGGGAGTGTGCGAGGTACTGCGGTCAGATAATGGCCCGCATTTCGCTAATGAAATGTTCCAGCACATCACATCCTTACTGAACATCAAACATAAATTTGCATGTGCATATCACCCGCAGGCCAACGGTATATGCGAACGCCTGAATGGGCTACTAAAAGAGGCAATTGCAAAAATACAGCAAACAACAAAGAAGAGTTGGTTGTATTGCCTTCCGCTGGCCCTATTTGAGTTGAGGAATAGACTAGGCTCCGGCCACCACCTCACCCCTCACGAGGTGGTGACCGGACGTCAAATGCGCCTTCCTCTAACGCCAACATCAAGAGCATTGAAAACACTGCAACTGTTCTTGGTGATGAAATGTACCAATATGTGTCTTCTTTGATTACTAGTGTAGTGTTTGTGTCTCAACAGCTCGAGCGCAGGCGGGGCGGGTCTAAGAGTGATCAACAAGAAGACGCAGACAAAGAATTGGAAAAAGAAAAACTGTGCAAAATTTCTAAAGGTGACCACGTACTACTCCGCAATTTCAACAGAAAGTGGAACAGCCCACGTTTCACTGGCCCCCACCTGGTAGAGGAAGTATCAACGAGAGCAGTAAAGCTACAGGACAAACGTGCCTGGAACCACCTACACGACGTAAAGATCTGCAAACTCCAGACCCATCCTAGCGTCACCAACAGGGCCATTGGAAGAACAGCAACAGCGTCATCCACGGAGAAAGAGACTTCTACCACAGCTAACGGCCTAAGTGTTTCCCTACCCTACCACCCCTCAGATTCCCCAGAGACAACTACTGGAATAGAGAAGGGTAATTCCCATACCGCCCACCCCATGGTCACACGATCAAAGAGTAAAGAGACTTCCACCAGTTGAGCCCTAAACCCCCTGCCTATCGACATCCCACCCACTGCAGTAACTGAAGGACATTATCTTGCACATATACACATGTAAACACTTGAATGTTCTCCTTTTTTTTTCTCTCGCACATGCAGGTACCGTGTGTTATTGTACTGCTAAGAAAACAGATAACTAACAAGGTTCACTGCCCAGGAGTAGATGCTACCCCCAGACAATAACTACCCTGAAGAATTATCACACCAATTTGTCTATCACATAAAAAGGCCAAAGTACCTGAAAAGGAGGAGGGTACGTGTCTACTACAAGGCATTTCTCTTGGCCATAGAACAATCAATGCCCCACCTCCACCCATACTTGCCTGTCCTAAGAGATAGATCGCTTAGATTGGCGTGGGAACAGCTCTTCGCCTGGGCACTGAACGACTACTTGATAGGGAGAGCTTGAAACCAACAACTAACACTAATAACAAGCATATTGAGAATTTTCAGGCGGGCAACTTTAACGTTGCAAGAATTAGCTGCCGGACTGCAGCAAGGTAAGAGCAAAATGCCGGTGAGATGCCGGTGAGATTAGCCTCTGTAATAAAGATGATAGGGATTTTGATGATCACCGGGTTCTTGGCTGCCTCTGTATGGCAGAACAGTTATGCTATCAATATTTTGGCTGTACCCAAACCTAATATACCCCCACCCCCGGCTGCAACAGGTGTTACGTCAGGTGGTACTAGTAAAATCCCACACAAGGGAAATAGAGTTAAACGCAGCACATACTCAGACCATAAAGGTATTGACAACTACATACAAGATTCAGCACACGTCTCGAACAACATGTGGTACCTACACATGACTCAAATAGGTAAGCAGACAACAGAAGACAGCTGCTACGTCTGCTCATTGATCCCATACGCCATGAGCGCTTCCCGAACTTTCGTTGCCACGGAAATTGATGAAAAGACAGCACGATGTATAATATACCTGGCACTGTTCCAGACGAAAGGGAGATTTCAAGGGAACACGGTGCACCTGGTATGGAAAACGCGAGACACATACCTGTACGAAAACAATTTCCTCAAGGTTTATTTGAGTTACCACAAGGCCAGTTTGCATGCTGAAGCATTCAGATACATAACAAGCGGCCCTGAAAAAGGAGAAACAAAGAAAGTAACACTACAGTACCTACCATGTGATTGGTAAGCCACTGAAGTTCCTGGTAAACAAGGATGTTGGGAAAGACCACTGATAATAATAACAGGGAAGGTGTACCTAGGTGACAAATGGGACATAGGAGTGGTTGGCAGCAACATGGTAACGAGAGAGGATACTTAAACTATTGTTGAACACAACGACAGATGTTGGATGACTTGGGTCAAGTACGTACCCATGCTAACGTGGATAGAGAAGGATGAAGACCCAATAACAATACTGCCGCTGACTGCGCCTAAGGTATGCTACCAACATAAAGGAGAAGTGGATGTGGGATACAACACCAACTGTGCAAGCGTGACGGAGTTACCTGAGGGGGGAGCAGGAACAGCAGTGGTAATGGACCATTACTGGGCCTGTGGAGACAAGGCATACCACACACTGCCCCCTCTGTGGAATGGCATATGCACAATGGTACACGTCAATGTACCATCACTAGTGGTACCCCAGAAACATGTGAATGTGGCGAACTTCCCCAAAATGGATGAAGGAAACAAGAGGAAGAAGAGATCTGTACACCCTCAGAAGGGGCCAGAGAACCAAAACAACGGCAACAACACTGTCCTGAATAGAAAGAAAAGACAAGGAGAACCTCTGACAGGAAATTACCTATGGGGAAGGTCGGAAACAGCACTCACTTCAATCCCGCCAGAACACAGACTATTCAGCAGAGCAGCAATGTTCTTCTCCTCAATAATACATCCGGGACTACAGGCTTACGCAAACGCAAAATGGCTCCAGATAACTGGGTGGGAACTAATGATGACAATTAATTCTACAGTAAATGGATTCAACGCAATAAAAGAGGAACTGCGAGCAGTAAGGATGGTAGCACTACAGAACAGATATGTACTGGACCTCCTCACAGCAATGGAAGGAGGAGTTTGCGCAAAGATAGGACAATCATGCTGCACATTCATTCCTGCTAACGATGCTGACAATGGTACATTGACAGAAGCAGTGTCACAGTTGGCCCAGATGCACTCCAAAATGATGGATGAAAGTAAAGGTGTGAAAAAGGATGACAGCTGGTTTTCGATATTATGGTCGTGGATGCCATCTTGGCTGTCAGATGGACTGAAGATTATAGTTGGATGCATTATCTTGGCTGGAGCTGCACTGATCATAATAAGATTTTCGAAGGCCCGGAAGGCACGCACCACAGACGAGATGATCGAAATGGTTGGTATGCACCCCTTGATGCCAGCAGATGACGGCCAACACACAGGCACAATAATAAAAGAGAGAGAGAAGTTGCGCAACCAGATCATCACCAACCACCTGAACCCACCATCTGTGAAGCTCGAAAACCCAAGAAACCCAAGGAGCTACATAGGGAAGTGGGTATACTGCACACCTGGAGGAACCTGTGTATATATGTATTGGTCATTTGAAGACCATGTTAACCACTATGGACATTTGGGAGGAGTAACTAAAATATGGAGAGTGAGAGGAGATAAGGAAAAGGATATGTTTGTGGTCGACAAGTCGACCAGAGGGGGGACTGAAGTGGGAGATTGGAACAAAAGGCTCCCACCAATCCCCTCTCACCCCTGGCCTAGAGGATCATGGCCCAGGCACCCGCCACGAGAGGAGTTTGCCCATCTACCAGACGACCAGATACCCTGGTACAGGAACATACGGATGTGCCCACCCGCGTGCCCACCCGCCTGCCCACCAGCCTGCGCTGCCCATGCCGACGCCTGCGGCATGGATGGACTCGACTGAACCATCCAGCACTAAATCAACACATCGTTAGAGATGCAATGACGACCTAGCCAATGGTCAGCACACCCGTGCAAACATACACACTGGACACTCCCACACCAATCCACACGAAGAACATACTCAGTGCTATGACGTAGGTGACGGACACACCCACTGACGCGCATCTTTATTATTTTTCACATAGGCTTTTTAAAATGCAGAAACGCAAGTGGCACAATGAACTCATCTAAAAAGCTTGCTCACGCTTCTCCTAAACCCATGCGCCATAATGAGAAATATAACGAAGACACGATACTGGGGATAAAAGCAACATGATACCATAACCTAAAGCGCCTGTGAACCAAACGGCTCCACCTATACACCAGGCCCAAGTAGGCCGCAAGCAAGAGCTTCCATGGACATTGAATGAGCAAGAGTACAGTTGCTGACCCTGCAGAATGAGCCCGGCGAAAGCAGACAGTCAAGGGCACAATGTTGCAAACTCGCATGCCGCAAGCCGACGCCAAGGTCACACCTGCAAATTAAACCAGGCACACAGTGGAAAATGCAATATTAATTGTGCAGAATTCTGCCTCAACCACGGTCCCACCTCACGTGATCGAGCCGAACCTGACAGGGTGCCAGGCCCAGGAGGAGGGAGGCGCCCGGATCCCCCGTTTCAAGACACAGGCAGATACAATTAAGCGACTCAATGGACATCTGCGGCGGTGGGAGTAGTCGGCCTTCCAGCATATGAATAAATCTTCACATTGTCTGCACATACCCATAGTGAAACATTGTTGTAAATGACAGGTGCACCGCGAGCTGGGAACAGCGATGGTCCCAGACTGGGGGGCTCGTGTGTGGACCAATCAGAACATGGGGCTCTTATCACTGACGCCATTAACGTTGACCAATCCTCAGGGGTCTCCATGTAACAATTTTCATGTATCAATTTGAAGGGACAACCCAAGTATACCACCTGACTAACCCTCGACCACTAATAATGCTCTCTATACGTATGCTATACTAACCCTACCACTCGAGGAGCCAATCCAGAGTGGCGATAGGTTTTTTGCTAAACTTTCCCAGGGGACGCAAGTAGGGCGTCATACTAAGGTAAAAAGGGCCTGCGAGCCCCACGATGGAGAGAGTGTCAGGACGGACGCGTACGATCCTTGACCCATCCCTGCCGTTTTGTTTAATAAACAGCAGAACCACCTTGCTTCTTGCGTGTGTCTCATACTCAATTTTTTGGGATATACGGGAGGAGTTGGGGCCTCCCTGCCCGGAGGTCCGCGGACGGCCTAGCCGACCCCGGGAGAATTTCCCCCCGACACTGGAGTGGTACAAAATGGGTACTATGTTTGGCATTTCTTGTAAAATAGTACTCTTGCAAAGTTCCATTTCAGTTTCATGGTTTTGCATAATTGATCTCGTTCAAATAGGCCTCTGTTAAGGGAGCCCAAAGGAATTGACCCTCAAGGTTAAAGTAAGGAGTACCGGAAATTAGGCCTCAAAATACACCGCCACCATGAGCTGCTAATGCTTTTACCTGTTTATTGTCCTGACCCACTAGATACCCCAAAGTACCAGAAAGGGCCCTGCATCTCTAGTGGCACGAACTTACAACAGGCTGATCCTGATGTATTGTTTTGCTCACCAAAATCCTTTTTTAATTTGATCTTTTCCAGAGATATTTGTTGCACATACCACTATGAAGCCTTTTCTGGGTGTATGTATAAGAGGGTGGCAAGGGCACTAGGTGGCAAACAGAATTCGAGTTGGGGTATGTAGGGAGAGGGAAGACAAACTTGTGCAGAGGGCACTAGTATAACGGGAGCCCCCGCAGCCCCCGTGGTGCGGGGGGGCCCTATGCTTCCAGTGCCATGCCGCGGGGCCCAGTGGCGGTGTGGGGTGGTGACCTCAGCAGGGCTTGCAGGGCCCCTTCCATTTTGTGATACACCACTGGTAGAGGGTTCACGGTGGGAGGGTTTATGTCGTACTCTTCGCTTTGTCATTCAGGTGATGGCAATTGCAGATTTGGTGGCATTAGTAGGTGGTATACTGTGCCCAGCGGCCCTTTGTAAGATCATCGGGTGCTGTGGCGCATCTGAAGAAGGGAGCGATAAGTTAGTGGGTAGAGAGGGAAAATGCCAGATAGCTTTGCTGTTGCGTTACTGCGTGCCAGTGGGAAGTTCTCTGACCACTATGGGCAGGTCTGTTTCTAGGTGTTCTTGGACGAGAGCATGGAGATATTACTGTCCACAGGGGAATTTTGTGTGCTTGTGGTGCCATGGTGAAATGGCCAGGGATGTGCTATGTTAGTTGTAGAGATGAATAGTTTTGTTGTGTGATATTTATAGGGAGGAATATTAAATTGCCATGTACGAGTGTAGAGTGTCTAAGTAGGGAAGTTGTGAATATTAGCGCGGAGCGGTTAGTTTAGGGCGTGGTGGCCAAATTAAAGTGCCCCTGTTTGTGTGCCCACTGGGTGACATCTCGTTAGTAATACCTGTAGAGATATCTGTTGATAGTTTTATTTTCAGATTCAGCTAGGGAGGCACACTGATGTCATGCCCCTTGCTATACAGCTCCACCCCACATTTCTGGGCAAAGAAAAGCAGACAGGGAGTTTCTCAAAACTCAAAATGTATTTAAATAAATGACTCAAATTTAAACAAAGGTGGACTCCAGTTTACACCAAGGAGATCACTACCATGTTAAGGACTCATAAATAATCAACAATACGAATTTTCCCTGCCTGCATGAATCTCACGCAAGCATTCATTACCAATGTCAGGGGCAACATGCTCGCCTTGGAAGTAAAACGATGTGGAGCACCACAGGTTCGATCCCCGGTCCGCTCTTAGAAACCTCTGGGTCTTAAGCGTGTTATAAATAACCAATTATATAATCTTAATGTTATAATGCGGAGTGGTCTTTCGTGGTGAGCAGAGTCTTTTTACAATTACCATAGCATGGAGGCGGTGCTCCTTTGCCCTGCAGAACTGCATACAGCATAAAGACCTCATTCCAGCACGGAGCATTGAACGGAGTGGAGTGGTGAGCGAGTGGTCTCTGGCAGTGAGCAGGGTCTTTTTACAATTTTCATAGCATGGAGGAGGTGATTCCTTGCCCTGCAGGCCTGCAAACAGCATAAAGACCCACTCCAGCGCGGCGTGCTGAGTGGTGTGATGAGGGAGTGGTCTTTGGTTTTCTGTGGTGGGAAATAGCAGGCCGGGATCATATTCGTACCAGCAACTCCCTGTGCATTATATCGTTCTAACAGCTGAAGCAAGCCACATCTGAGCAGGATCCATAAGCAGCATTTCTGAATTACTCTGCTGCCTGACTTTTCTTGTGAAATTGACACTGCCAATTGTTGACATCCACCCCACTGCTTTCAGGATACTTCAAGGTTCAGTCTAAGTACTTTGTATCCACTGATTGTTATTGCAGCTGTAAAGACATAAGAAGTACACCAACCGTTGCAGCTTTTTCAGACTTTTCTCTTAAGGCTTGGTGATCGGACAACAAGACGGCAGCTGCCTACGCTTGCACTCACAGCTATCGAGAGTGGTGCAGTGCGCAGGCTCAGCTCTGTGCCTCTGGACCTGTACCAAAAGCAAATGGTCTGCCCCACAAAACTTGCAGCAGTGAATGCGCTGCTCCCACACACCTATGTGCTAAGAGATCGCCCCTCGTTGCGCTCAGGGACCATATTGGGGCAACTACTTAGAAGAAGCCTTTTAGAATAAAACATCATCCCTGAAAGTGGGTACATCGGGGAAAGGAAAAATTACAGGCTTTTAGATCGCTCCAGCAGTTCAGCCACAGGTGATTAGTGACCCATTGACTGAGCAGGTGCAAGTATTGGCCAGTTCACCTATGACTTATGTGGACTTTCATAATAATCACTCCTTGTTAAAACTAGACATGAAGTTACAAAGAACTAATGACAAGGAAAGCAAAATAGCCCGGTGTTTTGTCCACCCCGGGAACATCCAGTGGACACTACTGCTTGGACTAACCTATTCACTACTCTGGATTTGGAGGGTGTCTGTAAAATCTGGTGCTAGCTCTAACTATTCAAGTCTGTCATTGGCCCCACGTTATTCTGTACAAGAGGCTCCTTCTTTTAATCCTGACCTGAACTCAATTGCTATTACCATTGATGCTGTATTTGGCTTGTTTCCCTCAATAGTGCAGGAACAGGTACAATTGTAAAAAAAATATTAGCCAAGTAGCTGACATTATTTTTAAAAAATAGTATAAACTCTATGAGTGAACAGGGAGAGCTGGACACCTGCATAGAGTCGTTACTTTCTATGGCGATTGAGGTAACGTTTGCCTCATAGCTCCTTTTGATCAGCTGAATTGTACGGATAAGGGGCCACAAATTCATATCACAAATGGATGTTCGCCCGCATCCTGAAAATGCTAGGAGCATGGTTAAGACTGCCCGCCTATAAACAATGCTCCAGACACAGGCCGTAAGCTAAGATGAGAAAGAAGAAAACTGAAGCGTATTCTGAAGTGACAACTTTCTACATCAGCTTAAAGCAGCCTACTTTAAGCTCTCCCCCTAAGCTTCTGAAGCATGGGTCCAGACAGGATAGTCCTTGTTTTACTGCCCAAGTATCGGCTGGCGGTGCGTGCGAACCTCTCAGTCTTCTGACCGTCCTCTGGATAAGTGAGTTTATGTTCCCAGGACAGCTGTTCCTATAGGTAACGATTATTTGGTGATTAAATCACCTCCTGCTCGCATACAGATCAGGGTTACCAGACAATTGGTCGAACCAATTTGGTCGAAAACCAAATGGTCGAATTTTTTTTTTGTTTTATTTTCACCATTTTTTTTTTTTGGGGGGTCCCCCCCAACCCCCTTTTTTTCTAAAAAACCCTTTTTTTTAAAAAACGAAAACCCGAAAAATAAATATATAATAAAAAAAAAAATTCGACCATTTGGTTTTCGACGAAATTGCGTCGACCAAATGTCTTTCGACCAGTTTTCGGTCGACCAAATGTCTGGACACCACAGGTCAGATGTTTAAGAACAATGAAAGTAAACAATCATTGGTGACTCAATGTGATGTAATTAAAGTAAGAAATACTGGTATGCCCGATCCTAATCCCTTAATTGATACAGTAAATAGACAACAGGGCTCGGGTATCGGGCGGGATACAAACATTGGCTAACAGATACCATCATACAGAGAAGATGATCTTACTAGAAATTCAGGACATCCTGCTCGAGTAATGCATTTTCCTCTCACTGCTTTAGACGAAGCAGTAAGTTCTAATTGGGACACCTGGCTTACTCATGCAGCAGCCTTGCAACTGCCACAGACTGGTAACCTAGATTATGCACCAGAGACATCTTGGTTTGCAGGCTTGAAGTTCATCACATTTGTTGAGACAAATCTAACGGCTGATAGGCCTTTTCTAAATGGATCTTGGCTCCTCGAGTTGTTACATCAGATTCCTGACTTGTGCATTATCTCATCAAAGGACATTGACAGTTTGGAACCACCTACCATGTATAACTAATTGGGCCTTGGTCTCCTATGTTTCATCCACTGTGGTACAACGTATTTGTAAAAATTCTAAGGAGTTGCTTGAGATGGGTTATGAGGTATTGGTATTACAACCAATTGCCACCAGTTAGATCAATTGTGCCACAGTTTACGTTAGAGAACAATTTGCATGGGGCTGCAAGTAAGCACTTGAGCATGAGAAATATGAACAACTTCTCTTCTTTTGTAGCAACTATGCAGGGAAAATAAATTAGAGGCAGCCAGGATTCCGGGACATCAGTCTCATGTGCTGATGAAGTTATGCTGACCTAGTTGTTCAGATCTTGATTTCACTTTGAATGCCCTTTCATGGAATACACAGGGTCACCATTCTTTCATCACTAATACTAGGATAAATGAATGAAGGCACAACTGTTTTCATTGCAAGAGACCTGGTTAACTTCTCCCTTTGATTTAAATGGCTATTCACTGATTTTCTGTTTGTCCTCAGCCCCGTTAAAGGGTCATCGACAATGGCGACTATGCATACGAGCAGTTTGATTTCTCTTAAGGTCCCTATTCTGGTGTGAGAGATCACAACAAATTCCTTTCTGCTATGCTACATACATTTCCAGAGGGTGCAGGAGGCGCTTCGGTGGCCACTCTCTATGATTCCCCAGGGGGTGGCTGCAAAGATGAACTAATGACGATTGTCTCAAACGCCCTCAGAATATGGTGCTCTCAGCCGCATCTAAAGGTGGGATAATACTCACTGGCGATTTTAATGTAGATTGTTTATCTCATTCATTGGGTTTTTTATACGGGGGAGAAAAATGTGATGGCTACTAAAAAAGGTAGAGTGCTTGGATATATTGGCTGAATTTGACATATATCCCCTAACATCCAAGGATCTGGAAAAGTACGCAACATCGACAATTGGAGTATACACTAGCTGCATTGATTTTATTTTTGTAAATCCAGTTATTTTAGATTTGTTGCCTGAGCTTTTGATATACCCAAATGATATGAGTGCCATGCAAGGCTGTGTATGAAATGCAATGTTGAAACATTGAAAGTATGAGAAAAGCTGTGCTATATTCCAACGGTAAATCTACAGGGATATCGTTTACTATGGTCCCGTGCTAACATAAATAGCCTAAAAACAACTGTCATACAAAGTGGGTTCACTTTTGCTAAACTCATGACGGAAAGCAATTGGGATTTTAAGACGATGTTGGATACTTATTGGCCCCCTTAACAAAGGCACTTAGAAGCAAGTACAAAGGTGATCCAGGGGTTCCTTTTGACTTTGGTATTGTGAGAAAGAAAAAAAGAACTTATTGCATTAGTGCACAGAATTAGGAGATGTTCTGTTTTACAGGAGGTGGGAAAAAGAAAACGGTTAGCTAGTGCTCAAGCTCAATATAAGTGCTGGCTATCGGACTACAAATTTAAAGAAACCAAGTCTATCTGGAAGTTTATACATATTTTCATTAGAGCCCATGATTCAAAAACAAATTGGCATTTGCTGTGTTCACACAGCAGCGATTGAGTTGTCTGGTATTACAGAGGAAATATGGGAACTTTCAGTTTACTTGTACCATGTTAGCCAAGGGTTGAATAGAATGTTGATCCAGAACAAAACAGTCGATACCTGATTAGTCATTTATTTTGCATATTTGAGAGCATTCGTGGAATTCCTCAGGCAGAGACGAAATGAAGCATTTGAAATATATATATATATATATATATATATATATATTGGTTTTTTACCAGATGCACATATCATTAAGCACTATACACTTTAGATGGCAATTGTGAATGTAAAAGAATAGAATGCCACACTATCCAATTATGATGAGACCAATATTCTAAAATATGAAGATAGGAAGTTTTGACAAATTAGCCCACTGAGGCGTGATAAACAAATCTGTGCAATTAATTATTGGGAATGATCTCGACATTAAATGTACACAGCTACAAAACAATATACAAAGAACTAACCATTTCAGGGGTATACTACTAATTTGTATGCAGCTGCTAGTCCTTATGTTTGTCAGAATTAATTTGAATGTACAATTGATTTAACACAGTATTTTCAGAGTGTTGGATAATGTAGCAAACAATGGTTAGCTTATTGGATGATACCCAATTCTAGAATAGTCTGATACAGAATGGGGTGATGAGTTAGCCCATTGGGGCATCATTCCAAAGAGCTGCAATCTATATGTAACATTCCATGTTAAAATGAAAAGAAATCTTTTATGACAGCACTTGGTCCACTGCGAATCAGAAGCCTCTGCAAAAATGTGTAGTCCCCTTCCTGCCTCCCGTCCAATTACCAGAAAAAATGCAGTCCTAAATGCATGGAAAGATGCATGTAAACAGCAGATGATAACAATGGGCATTACAGAAGAAATGCTCATGAATAGAACATGCAAATCTAAAAGAAAAATCCAGCGACTAGACTGTATAGATACTATAGAGAAAAAAGCGGAATTCAAACGTACGCTCAATTGCACGCTAGATTGTCGAAAATCAAACCAACTGCCGAAATACCTAGAACGCTTCCCATGTCGAAAGACGAGAGACACATTCTTGAGGCTATGGTTGAACCTCTTACCAACAAGGAAGTTCTAGTAAAGACAAAACAGATCCCGATTGAGTGGAACTTCTGCCGAATCTGCAAAAACGACAACTTCTTGAAACATCTTATCACATATTTATGGAATGCGCATCTCTGGACTGAGAGCGAAAAAAATACTCTGCTATGATACCAGGGGAACATAGTAGCAACTCTCAAGATGAACGATGGGAAATATTACTAGCAGGTAAAATAAGAGGTTGACGTATCGAGCGGTACAATATTGGAATGAGATAATCGAAAAAAGAAATTGGAAAGACCCAAAAGAACAAACACGCCCATTTTATATGGAACATTAAACCAACATGGAACCTCCTGGAATAAAGATGCAAGACCAGACTAAATTCAACCTTAGCACTAGTAATGTTTTAACAAGATGAAACTCTAGTTGTTCAACTCTTACACTTTTGGTCTAAAAAGACTTGATATTAACATAACTAGAAAATGAACTAAACGCAAATGTAAAAGTTATACTTTTAATCAACTAAAACATTTAAATAATAATAATTAAAAAAAATAATACTCTATTGGATGAGAATTATGGTGATCGGTCAAGTCATTGGGCTACAAAGGGCATACTAATAGAATCTTGACATTATTCCATGTTAAAACACTAGGCGCCTCATCACGAGTTGGGCGGTAACGCTGGCGCTAATAGCCCTACCACCAAACCCCTGGCGCTGTTAGCGCCGGATCACAGGTTTGGCGGAACGGTTATTGCCCATTCCCCATTGGGCCCATTCAAGAATTCCTTATTCCCCATTAGGCCCAATGGGGAAAATTCACGCTATTACCGCCAGCGGATTTCCCTCCAGCGGTAAACGTGCCGCAAATCAGCAAATTTGCTGCAGATTTCCCCCCAGCTCAGAGCTGGGGGGAAATCCGCCAAAGTCATGATCTGGTGGAACCTTAAATGAGGCGGTAATAGCGCTATCGCCGCATTTAAGGGTTACCGCCAAACTCGTGATAAGGCCCTATGAGTATAAAATGAATATGATGGATGAGTGTTCATGAATAACATTAGATCCAATATGTAATGATTTAGATAAAATAACACTGTGAATTAGGCAGGTTAAGATGGCCATCAGATTTACTATAGAGACAGGCCCACATTAAACAGAGGTCACATGACCAAAGATCAGGTGACTCTAGTGTGTGGATATAAAAGATGCCCAGAACACTTATTTTGCAAATTCACCTGAAGAAGTCCCAGAGGTTGGGGTGGAACACATGGCGTCAAGTGAAGTGTTGGGGACTACCCAGACTGCTTGTAAGTCCATGTAGGTTGGAAGAATATGCAGGTATTTTAACTTTGCACATGTAACAATAAAGATGATTTTATGCATGTTAATCTGACTGAGTGCTTTGGTTAATTTCTTGTTCCTTGGTGAAAGTACTGGCAGTATCACCAATAACGGTAGCATTTGGGACTATTTGTTTGATATATATAACGGTAGCATTTGGGACTATTTGTTTGAGTGGTTTGCGACAACTATGTTTAAATATGGCTGCCTTTCCAGACCAAGAACGAGTTGTCATGGGAATGTGGTCACTCTATACACTATCATAGAGTTGCTACCATTTAAAATGCAGTCCCTCATCTGTGTTCATCCTACCTACGTGATGAAGCGGTTAGAACACCGTGAAACGCGTCGTTGTCTGCACAGGTTTCTTCTTTACCGAAGCACATGTACTAATAGAGTAATTTTGTGCTGCCTGGAATTAGAGTGACGTCCCTTTATTGCTTAGCAGACATTTGTACTTCTCAGCTGCTCCCAGGAGTGCATTCCCCCTGGCGTGCTTTACAAAAGGCACTTCTTTTTTAAAATATATAAATATTGTACATTGGACACAAATATTGTTATTTTTGGTAAATATGATATTAGTAGATTGTAGGAAAATAGCATGCACTGGTAAAAACCTATGAAATTCAATGAAAAAACGTTGTTAAAGGGACGTTATGGTTAAGTTGCACTAATAAAAACCTATGAAATTCAATGAAAAAACGTTGTTAAAGGGACGTTATGGTTAAGTTGCACTAATAAAAACAAATGAAATTCATTAAAAAAAGTTGTTAAAAGGACGTTATGGTTACAAGTAATATCGGAAAACCCCTGAAATTCACCAGTTATGGTAAGCTAAGCAACCACAACTCGCGCCACCACCATGCACTGCTAAGACTAACACCAAGGACATCAAAGATGACATCACAAATATCATTGATGATATCACTGATGACATCACATGTCTAGCCCCTTCTTTTTCTTTTTTGGGTTTATTTACTGACAGTCAGAAACTTAACTTTCAAAAGGTATTACATTTATAGATAGTGCTATTCTCACATGTTCTTAAACTACTTTCCTTAGAATTTAATCACATCTTATGATTTACATATATCGGGGAAGAAGCAGGCCTGAAACACAGCAATCATTTTTGTGCGTGAATACAATCATGTAGATTATACACAGTTGCTAATGATACTGCCTCTTGTTTGCTTACTTTACTCTCCATATATAAGCCCCATATTTGTATGCATTGTAGTCTATTTATGTTTTGTGTGTATTATTAGAAATATGTAGTAATTGATGCATTATTAGCTACTTAGTACATGTTTCACAATATGGAAAAGTATGATACAGAAGCATTCATTGTTTTATTATATAACTTGGGAAAATTACAAATATAGCACCTCTGTGGTTTATGCTGCAGCCAATACCTACATTTCTGTATGAGTAGATTCCTGTACTAGAAGGAACACTGCAATGGAATGTTCTTTAGACAGACCTTCCAGGATTTTGCGGCATGAAATGGCAAATATTGTGGCATGAAATGGCAAATTTTGCGGCACAAACCCTTATTTATTGCAGCATTTTTGCGGGACATTTTGATTAACTGGAGGGTGTAAGACAGCCACATTGCAGGAAATAGGCAGAGTGCAAGGCTACAAGAGAGCCAGGGTATCATTATTATGTATCTTTTGTATTAATTTAATAGGATGAGTCCCAGATGTCTCTGGCTTGGCAGAACAGTGTTTGATTTGGCTACATTTCTGGTTTAATGTTAATGCCTATTTAATAGTATTTCAAAAAAGGTAGCAGGCGCTCCTCTCCAGAAAGAACATGGCATGATAACCTGTTCTGAGATGAGAGTTTGCCGCACATGCTTTTTGCTCACTGTACCTTTCACAGATGGGAAATGTCCATTTGCATATCAGTCTTTGTCCCGCCCACATGGGCAGTCCAGCACCGAAACCCTATGGCAATTCCTCTCTGAACAAGAGTACCAAAAGCAACCCCATACACGTGTTATCATGCCATGTTCTTTCTGGAGAGGAGCGCCTGCTACCTTCTTTGACCTATTTAATAATATTAACTAAATTGATCATTATCAATTGTAATGCTGAAAATATTCCCCTTCTATGTTCTCCAATCCCCCAAACACCCACACACCTCTCTCACCAACACACATCTCACCAACTCTCCATCACAACTTACATTCCTTAACCTCTCACTCTTTCATACAAATACTCACGTGCTATGTCACACTGTCAAGTCACAATTTTCACTGCCCAGCCCCTGCCACACTCCAAATCATACTCCCAACTCACACCTTACACTCTACGATTCCTCCCGCAATATAGTCTTTCATTCTTTTGTGCTGCTTCTGCATCTTGCATCCTTTCTCCCATTCTATCACACTCTTCCCTCATCCTTTTTCCCAATCTGCAGCTCACTGCCTCTTTCTGGCCAACCGCTTCCTCTCTGCTTTCTGGCTCACTGACCACACGCTCCCTCTACTTTCTGTACCTCTGCTCGCTCTCAGATTTCTGGCCCACCGCATCACTGCTTCCTCTGCTCTCTTGTGCAGCGCTTCCTCCTCTGATCCACTGCTCTCCCTTTGCTTTCTTGCCTATCACTTCACATCTCACCCATCGCTCTCCCTCTTTCATAGTGTAACAATTTTATCTAAATGTAGATTTTGACCCAGTTCCTCAAATAATGGGGCATTTAAAAAAAGAACGGAGGATATGCTATTTTTAGACAACCCATTTTTGGAAATGAGCAGGTCACCTTATTCTCAAAGGTGACCGGCGCATTTCCACAGGCTTGAGCTGTAGCGCAAATTGTGCTCTGGCCAGCTGCCTTGAATGGTGTTCTGGGTTGTTTGACCGAAGTGTAATTATTTGCGGCAGAATTGACCGTAGTCAATTTCGCTGCAAATTGATTTGCACTTCAGCCAAACAACCCAAAATGTACCTTTCACCACCACCCCACCCCCTCCCCTACTTAACTGCTTGGTCGCTGCCACTTCCCCTGCAACCCTGCGGTGCCAGATCTGTCCTTCTAACGCGGGTCAGATCCGACTCCGCAGGGTCCCTTTTTTGTTATTTTCTTTTTTTTTGTCCCTGGCTCCAATTTTGAGGAAAAAGGGGAAAACACTTCTGCAACCACCCTAGACCAAAATACTGCACATGGGGAGCGGGTGACACTCCTGCAACACATGTTCAGTATTTATAAACATTGATCGAATAGTACTCGACGAAATAGGTCAAATTGTAACATTCGATAGATTTTTGTAATCAAAATGGGCAGTACTTTGAATAGAATCGCTCTCCCGACAGTGTTCTGCAAGCTCCTAGAGCCTTTCACAGGGGCAGGCCCTCCAGGTGCCTGCCGCTGTAAAATGCGACCCAAAAAATGCATTTTTATCCTGTTTGAGGAACAGAAATGCAAGTGGCACAGCAGCGGTTCATACCTTAAATGAAATGCATGACAGGGTCAGGAAAGACCCTGTCATGCAGTGGCAGCCCCACATCCCGTGCGCATAGGGTTGCCTACAATTTCTGCACATTTAAAAGTGCATCTTGCTTGGAAATGAGGGATGCGCTTTTAAATTGACAGAAACGCCACTTTATTTGATCAAGGAGGTGAAAAAGGCCATCTGAATGGGCGCGCATATAAAATGTGCCCATTCATGTGTTCCTTGTGGATTGGGCTGCACTTTTTTGGTGTGCAAGTGATGAGATGTGTTAGCGCATTTCATTACTTGTGTAAAAAAAAGTTGAGAACCTGTCACCCTGAGTATTATTTTTTTTAAAACAGTAATTTTTGCAGATTACTTTAAAAAAAATGTTTAAAAAACTATTTTTTTTAAAGATGCAATTTTTGCACAAAACGGCCATTTCCATGGCATTTTGCGCAAAACGGCCCTTTTCGCGGCATTTTGCGGGATCGCAAAATCGCTATAAGCTGGAGGGTCTGTTTAGAACACTACATTGCATGATGAAGTATGTAGTTTATTACACATCTCCCAATAATCCGTGATACTTTTTTGCCAATATTACATTCACAACCTCTTGTATGAAAAGTAAATGCACACGTGATGCCATCAGTGATGTCATCAATGATATTTGTGATGTCATCTTTGATGTCCTGGGTGTTAGTCTTATCAGTGCACGGTGGTGGCACGAGTTATGGCTGCTTAGCTTACCATAACTGGCAAATTTCAGGGGTTTTCCGATATTACTTGTAACCATAACGTCCTTTTAACAACTTTTTTTAATGAATTTCATTTGTTTTTATTAGTGCAACTTAAGCATAACGTCCCTTTAACAACCTTTTTTCATTGAATTTCATAGGTTTTTATTACTGCAACTTAACCATAACGTCCCTTTAACAACGTTTTTTTATTGAATTTCATAGGTTTTTACCAGTGCATGCTATTTTCCTACAATTTACTAATATCATATTTACCAAAAATAACAATATTTGTGTCCAATTTACAATGTGTCACCTTAAAACTTCCCACCTTCTAGAATCATTTTTAACACTTGTATACACTTTTTGCAAATATTTCAACTAGTTTTGCATCCGTAGACATCTACGAACATCTGACTTCATTGTGGACCTTCCAGACAGTGCCACATGACCATACGCTGGCATGCGGCATGATGACGTGTCCGAGAACCCGTACTTCACGATAAGATCTGTCCTTCGCAGACAGTTCGGAACTGCATTTTATACTGATCCAGGAACTTTCAACTTCAAAATTTCCCTTGCACACCTCCTACACCTTTTCATACTCATTATCCATTACCAATCTAGTACACAGTACATACTTGGAAGAATTTTTATCAAAACTGCTATTTATCTTAAAAATGGCATCGGTTATTGCCATCCCTCCTCCCCAAGAGCCACCACCACCACCACCAGCTGGAGGACCTTCACAACAAAAAAAGTGCAGTACTTTCAAAGACAATGAAGAGGTCCAAGAAGATGAGGTAGAGGAAGTGCCTACTTCCAGCACCAAGATGAATCATGGGTGTGCCAGTTCTTTGCTACTGTTGGGAGTGTACCAAAGGCTAAAGCTACCAAAGTGAAATGTACTGAGTACTCAGTCGCAGACAACCTGGACAGTACTCCTACAGGACCACCTCCATGCGCCGCCACACCAAATCCAATGACCGCAATGCTTTCAGAAAGGTTATTCCTTTCTCAGCAAGTAGTAAGCTGTCTTCCTCCACCTCATCTTCCTCAACAAATACTCTAACCACACAGCCTGATGTCTGCGGGCATTGGTGCATTATAAATAAATAAATAAAGAAGAAGGGCTACGGACCATTATCGTCCAAAGCAGCCCCTGAAATGGGGGATAAAGGCCATTAGCACCCCTGGTTCCCAGAGCGGGAACCCCGGGTGCTAAAACAGATTTTTCTTCCTATAGCGGGACGTCTGTGGCATGTAAGGAGGAAGGAAAATCCTTTTCCAAGACAGCCTACATGCAAAGAGAAGGTGGGGCTCTGTACACAGCCCTTCTTCCCTTGCCATGGCAGCCTTCAAAACCCTATGAACGTATTACAACAAGCACTTTCAAACCTATCCTACCTTCGAATAACTTTACCACATAGCAATTCCCAGGTAGACATAGCCACTTTAACACAATTTTTCATCCCTAGCAGTAATATCCAGTAGCCAGATTGTCTGCGTCATGACCTTATGCCATGACCCAGACAATCTGGCTACTGCCCAAGGCCACAGGCTCTACCTCAGTCACCAAAGGTATATGACTATTTTTTGTACCTTCATTATTACACTTGTAAAAAATAAAACATGGGCACATTTGCAAAACCATGCTTTAATGTCCTTGCCAATGCTCCTCATGAGTTTGCTCGAAATCCGCCCATGTTTTATTTGTTTAAAAGTGTCAAAATGTATGTACACACAATAGTCATATAACTTAGCCCCACTTGACAAAATCCATTCAGTCTTTACACAAACATTGAAGGTTGGGTCTATAATCTTTCTCAAAACCTTTGTCCACATTCGTCAAATAGGAACAAAGTTATAAGCCATCTCAAAATGTTGAGACCCTCCTCTAATTTCACCCCCTCTTGAGAAAATCCCACCAAAATTTAAAAAACCATTTATATCTAGATCCAAATCGTTTTGCCAAATGTTGTGCAGATTCGTCAAATGACACCACATTTATATGCCTTTACAATATTTTGGGACCCCCCTCTAATTTTGCCCCATCTTGACAGAATCCCACAAAACTTTGCAAAACCATTCAGGATTAGTTCTAGAATAAAATTGCAAAACTACATGCAGTTTCATTGAGTGGCGCAAAGGTTATAAGCCATCCAAAAACTGCTTTTCCCCAACCCTGTTCTGCAAAAATAGGTACAGATGTCTTAACAGATGTCCTAGTACATCTGAAGTGTCTGCTAACACCACAGAACTGCCCAAGGACATCTGGAGTGTTTGCAGATTTTCGATGTTGTGAAACAACCTGTTATTTGGCTTCTTATGGACATATCCAATCCAATCCTCATCCCCCCATATCCCCAGAGATTGCTTGTTGAGTTTGACAAGTGAAATGCTGATTTTTCTTTTATGTTTTCACTGTGCTCTGGCCAATCAGAGGCCAGTCTGCGGACAGTACAGCCAATCAGAGGCCAGTCCGTGGACTGAACAGGGAAGAGAGTCCTCGGACCGGACATAGATATCACAATCTTTTTTGCATTATGATTTGGTTGTTTAAAAAAACGACTGGACGGATTTACACCAAATTAACAAAAGCACGCTTTCAGGAACAAGCCACCGCTCCTGCCGCAAGTTTGGTGAAAATCCATCCAGCGGTTTGGGCTGTAGGCGTGAGCAAAGTTTTTTCCCATTATGTCTATGGGAAAAAAAGAAATTTTGGTGCCCCCCTATAACTTTGCCCCCCCCTTGACTTCACCAACTTCACCACTTCATCAAGTTTGGGCTGGAGATGTAACCTTCTTTAGTACAAATTTAAAATATTACAGTATTGTTACAATCACATTACAATATGTCTGCTTGTATATTTTAAGATAAGGGACAAAAGGGATGTTACACTTTGTACAATTGTCATTGACTATAATCCATTCTCTGTATTAGTTTCAGTTGCGCAAACATCTGATTTATGACTAGACTCACATTGGCTGCTCATCGTATGATATCACATTAGGTGATAGTGTGCCACGACTAGATTATGGCTTTGTGATTCCTTGTTGACATGAGTCAAGGATTTTGTATTAAATGGTGCTTCATTCTGCAAAAACAGTTTGCATCTAAGTTACACCAAAATTCTGTACGTTTTAAAATGCGCCTTTTGATACAAAATGCATTGTGCTTTAAGGAACATGACCTGTAACTTCATATTCAATGTGAATAAGAGACACAGGACATTATATCTAACACTGCACCTAGGTCTTTGTCATATTAGGGTACACCCCTAAATCATAGCCCCTTTTATTCAAAGAATTTTACCATGGATAACATAGGGACATTTTGGGGCCATCTCAGGATCCAGCTTACTTTTGAAATCAAGAGTTTCATCTCTTGGAGAATCAGCAGGGATCCAGTCATTCTAGCATTACTTCATCAGAAAGCTATCTTTTCAGCTGGCTGTATGGAAACCAATGTTGAACCTTGGCTCGCCTTCGCTTTGTCAATGGCTTCTGTCTTTAGTCTGGATGGGGAGCAGACATCTAGAGGAATCTGTTCTCTTCCACCTGGCCCACTCTGTGAACTGTATCCAGAAAATCTTTAATGTTCATCTCCCCATATTAATAATTTCTCCTCATTGCGTGCATGCTATTATATATTCTTCAGCTCCTCCCAAACCATGTGACTAGTGGTGGCTTTCATCATTCTCATGACTGCAAACGGAGGGGTAAAACTGACTCCTACTGACAATTTGATATAACTTTGGAATTGCATGGGGGAGTTTAATTTTCTGTGTATCAGTGTGCACAATCCCCTGCACTTCCTGGCCTTGCAGGTCCACAGCATGCATCCCTGCATCCAAATGGGTCCTGCAAGGAGGCAGGAAAATCATAGCCCCCAACCTTGCACGGACCATTGTGCATGTGTGCTAGGGAAATGTGCTCATGAAACATGAAAGGGAAACCATGCTTCCCCGCACACAGCACCGTCCTTCCTCGCTTTTGCTGAATGGCAATTTGCCAAATTTGTTTAGCTGACATTTTTACCACCTTTTCTTTACCACAAATCTATATGTGGTAGGTTTATGTATGGCATACAAAATGGGTTTTGGGGTTGCAAGACAGGGTACAGGGGCATCTCCCCCTAGCGTTTTTCAGTAGGTTTACAAATCTGCAAAAATAAAATTCAAACACGTGCCATATGGCAAAAATAAAAAAAAGGGGAAACCAAATAGTCACAAAAATCCAGCATACAATCGCATACGCAGGAAAAGAAAATATCTGAGGCCATGCTGAGAGTTCTGTTCTGGACTAGCTTTGTTCCTCCATAATGTCCAGCACCCTGTCACCCATTATCAATGAACCACCTGTGCCAGTCTTTGAATGCAAACAGCTATTGTGGGATTTGCGATAGAAAAATATGGGTTCAAAATGTAAGGTGCAACCTCCCCTCTGTTCCCACTCTGTAGATGTGGAGTTGGCTCTCTCTGATCCTTTGTGGGGCCAAGTAACACCCTCCCCAGTGAGACAGCCATCCATAGGAAGCTGTCTTGAGAACAGGAAACAAAAGGCACACCCATCCCAAAAGAGCTTGCCTCACACCAGGGTGCTGCATACCAAAAGGGCGTTGATGCTATTGACAAGTGAAGGGGGCATAATTAGTGTATAGAGGGGGATTTCAGACCAGCTGGAGAAAATTCTACCATTTTGCTTTCTCTCTTTATCTCCCTTCCTGTCCCATCCACTTACTTTAACACATATCACTTTGGATATGCTGTCAGATGGCCAAGTCCACTTGTCTCACTAAAGGACAGGGATTTAACCCCTAAAAAAGGCTTGCTTTAGTCCAATCACTTCTAGAACTTTACCTTTAAAAGAAGTGGTGTCCCACTCCTTCAGTGGTTCACTTTTGGACAAACACTTAAGGAAGAATTAATTGGATCTCTGTTCAGAGAGTTGACTTTCCAAAATCCTCTGCCAGTGAGGTGAAGAGTTGGTGTCCAAGGCAGAGGCAGGATCTGCTCACTACCCACACCAGGGCACATTGGGGGTAACCTGCTGATGGAGGAAAAACTGCCTCTGTGCCACCAGCGACACTGGTACCCAGGACCTCACTGCACTGAAGGACCCCTGCAGGTGTGTGCCAGGCTCCACCTTGTTGGAAGTCCATGAACAATGAATAGTCTTAGCCTTGAGTCCCTGGATTGGAACTCACAGCAACCTCAGTGTCATGACCACCATGATGCCTGTATTTTCACTGTTGAACAGCTGAGAGCCCTGACTTCTGTACATTCGACCAAGTTCAAACCAGCAGGACCCTTCGGAGCTGCCTTTGGCATTCAATCGATCTCCGAGCTGCGATATTACACTCAAACCAGTTCACTGCCACTCCACACATGCTGAGTGCATCAATGCCTCGCTCAACTCAAAGTTCACCTTTGCATCTGCCACATTCGAACCACCTTTCAAACCAACAGCATAATCTTTTCTGATCTACATCGCTAGTCGAACCGACACTGTTGGCCTCACGAACAATGGCCATCAAACGATGCATCAAACTGTGACACAAAAAGTGTGCCTGTCACCAGCATCTTCACCATCGAACTGACTCTTGTGGAAGACTTCCTCAAGCTCCTCTTCGAACTGACTGCATAAAGCAGCGCATCCAGTCACCAACATGTTCGCCATTGAAACGACTATCAAACTGACCCTGATGGCTCTCATGATCCGCCTTTCTTCAAGCATTGCCTCGAACTGCAACAAATGTTGACTCAATCCCTGCTGAAAATTGTTCCCTGTCTGGAACAATGCAACCACCGAATTTGAGCTGCTTCAAACTGTGCAAGCAGCACCTAGAAGCCTAGTTCACCATTGTTAAACTTCTAAGAGCCACAAAAGGTGTTATTGACTGATACTGCCCCCTTGGTCCATATTTGGACCCCAGGGAATGGCTAGGTAACCATTGATCCCTTTTTGTACCAGAACATATCTTTATTGAACTCATTGTGGCTAATTATTGCCCCCCCTCCACTTCCTTACCAAGATGTCTGCATCATTCTGTGCATATTCTCTCTCCTTTCCACAGAGGTGTTATTTGAACAGTGTTTTCTGTTCAGGTGTTATTGCAGATGGTGGGTTTAATTAAAGTATGCTACTGGATCACATTCACACCCCTCGAGAGTAAAGCCTTCACTCAGTCCACGATACCACAAAAGGCAAAGGAGATATATCTCCTAACTGTGCCTTTTTTACCTTTAGGATTGAGTTCACACTTGATTTGAAGAAGTGTGAGGGATGAGTAGATGGTGTAGCATCAAACCATCTTTGTACTCCCGCACGGCAGAAGAACATTTGTCGCACTCACCCCGACGTGAAGCCTCAGGTCGTCTGTGGCCGAGGTGGTTGTAGAAAAGGCGTCTGCAGCATTAGAGTGATGGTTGATAAACATTTAAATGGAGTGTAGATTTCTTTTTGATTGGGGATTAGGGTGGTGGATGTTTCTATATTGTGAAGGGGAATGTGTGTTAGTTTGTTCTATGCCTTTTCATTGTATATCAAAAATAATGTATTGGGGAAAAAGAGCATGCAACACATGTAGCCCACTGATTCGGCTTTCCAGACTTTGGGATTTCAATAAGTGGAAGGATGGCTCTCTATGGGCCTCTTCCCATATGGTACCTGGGTCAAATAATCTGCCATTACAATTTAACCTTTTCTCCACCAGTGTGTCTCTCTATATGCAATGTATGTATGTAGCACAAGCCTAGCTGGAAAGCACTGAGGTGTTGTACATTGTTGGAGCAACTTTACACCAGGGGGCATGCCTAACTGGCAAGCTAAGGGCGGGCTAGAGTGCTGCTTAAGGAACTGTTTGAACAGTAAGAGTTTCAGTTCTTACCTAAATTGTAGCAGCATTGAAGCAGTGTGGATATCTGCTAAGGTATTGACCCAGTGTGACGAGCATGAGCGGTTCTCTTTCTGGCATTTTTTTGTTTGGTTCTCTTTCTGGCATTTTTTTGTTTGGTTGCCATTGCCTAATTTGCCGTTTCTGAAATTGTTGGCACCGGCATTTATGGCTAGTGTGTTAGCTAGGCAAGGATGTGCTTGATTTCACGCGGCCTTGAAAGTAATTCAGGATGTTCTAAAGATGATAAGGGTTGGCATTGACGGCCAATGTAACCCCCCCCCCCCCGAGGGTGCGATATGCCCAAATGTTCTAATACTTCTGAGTAGTCTTGGTGTGACCTGTTGCACTACTTAGAGGGTCACATGAGCTGAGGCCAGGGCACCTGTGAGGAGCGTGATCCCCACAAGGTGTGACACGATTAGCTAATGCACAGCGATACTTAAGTCAGGGGGAAGCAATACGTGTTTTTATATTGTTGAACAAAAGTAAAAGATGATACCATACAAATTGTTTTTCTGTCAATTCGCTGTTTGACTGAGAGGTTGCTATCAATGTTAAAATCACATGATTTAATAATGGGTGCTAGAGTTGAGTTATTAACCCTTCAAGATCCAATGCCGGATTGCCATGATTGGAGGAAAGGATGGGTTGCTGATGAGCAGGCTCAGTTTTGATAGGATGAAGTATTAGGTATGTGCTCATCACCCAGCACTAAATGAGTGACAGACAAAGCTTCAGCTTGAGGTGTCCTCAGTGAGGCTGACCTTTAGGTATAGCTGTGTGTTGTCAGAATATTGACGCATGGAGATGCCGGGCCCTTGGGGAGAGCGCCTAGAAATTGATGATAATGGGCGACAAGCACACGCACACGCCAGCTGCTTGCTCCCTGTTTCACTTGAATCAAGATATGCAAGACAAGTCATTTATTTTCTAAGCTACTGCCTTTTCCACACACCCCTTAGAGAAGAAAACAAATATTTATGTGTACACGATGACCCCTGCATGTTAGTGTTTGTATTTGTGCAGCACTTCATGCCTCTGGTAGGCCTCCTCAGGATAGGGATCACTCAGGCTATCATTACTGACAGGTGTTTTATCAAGACACGGAAGAATATATATTGAATAATTCGGGTTGTCTACTTTCTAAAAGATTGCCCTTTTTTAAAATGCTACCTCTCCACTGAAACCTTTCCCTATTGTTTTCATAGGGCCCTGGGCATTTCTTCAGATACACACTGTGAAGGAACACAAATTTGGACATGGGTTGAAGCGAAGCTGAAAAGCCCTTTGCGACCATTAAACCTGAAGTATGCGTTGGCGTCCTCAACATCAGCAAAGTACCTTTCTTAGACACGAATACACTCTCGCCCTCGCCTCTTGTGAATCCCTAGTTGCCTAGCTACTATAGAGATGAGGCGAATCTTCGGCGCCAGGTAGCAGTGCTCTACAATTGATGACCACGGAATGCTTAATCCTGTTGATGGAGGGAACCTTTCTCTATTCTACCCACCAATCAGCACAGCGCAGCGACCAATGTATCTAGCAACAACAAATCATGGGAAATAACTAGCGTTACCCAATGGCAACGTCGAGGTACTTTCATCGAAGAACAGTCATAGCACTGCATGCAACTCAGAACACCCCGTTCCCCAGCAGTGGCTTACTTATCGTGTCATTATTTTGATATTGACAAACGCATAATAAGGCAGTGGGTTAATACACCTGCTGTAAATATTTTGGGGAAAGTTGGAACCCCAGGTTCGACAATTGACATCTTTTAATCAGCCTTTCTTCCTTCCAGGGGCGTTGCTAGGGGGGGCTAAGGGGGCTATAGCCCCTGATCTTTTGGTTGTAGCCCCGGATAGAATCTCAGGAGCTACAGCCAAAAGACTAGCTAGCCCCCAGTCCCAACAGTTCCGACATCAGCTTAGCCCCGGGTCTTTTCCAGACCTAGCAACTCCCCTGCTTCCTTCTGAGGGTAATCCACTTTGGACTAATGTGGCGGGTACCAATAATATACGTTCTTGCACCACTTTTAGTATAATTGCATTATATTGATTATTAGAAGTAACACACGCCACACAGAGAGCATCATGAAAATCTATGCATCAATAGGGGCGAGTGGACCAGCGTAGATACCCTGTCACTGGAAGAAGATGATTTTGTCCTGAAGCCGTAGCATGGACTATTGTGTCTTCCCCCTGCCCATCGCCATTAATTGATTAGTAATTAATCGAACAGGTATAGCACGCTCCTGATCACGGCTTTCAGTTTAATAAATATGGATGCCTGAACCTGTCACAGCCGTGTCTCCATTGTTTTGGGTTTTGGCTCTGTGACTTCTGCAACACCCAACTGTAGCCAAAGGCTATCACTAGAATAGTGGCAAATGTGTATGAATCCAACGTAGTGAAGTGTCATTATTTCCTCGATTTACATATTTCTGGAATTGACACTTCCTGGAAGGTGAGCATCCTGTGTTGCCTTTATGGTGATTGGTTGCCCCGGCAGTCATTGTAATGGAATGATTGACAGAACCGTGTTTGTTTTGCTCTACTCTTATTGTTTGAGCTGTGTGCCTGTTTTGGACTAAGAACTGTAATGACTGTTACCATGTGTAATCATGAGAGCTTTTCTAGCTATAATATAGTCATGGCATGACCTTTATTGGGGCTTTTGAGTCTACATTTTGCGCCTAGAAACACTTCTGTAAAGGCGCGTTATAAATGCCATATCATGTCATATTCTTGACAAATGACAGACAAGGGAGGATAGGACAGGGGCAATGCGCTGGTCTTGGAAGCAAGACCCTGCAGAGCAACAGAGGTTTGAACCCCAGATCCACACTTAGATCCGAAATCAGTTATGGTATTAGGCACATTATAAAAAAAAACAATTAAATATATAAATAAATGAAATCCTATTGACTTTGAGTGCTTGTTACCTTCAGCAGTGGTCCTCCAATACATACTGCTTATGATGCACTCCCTTAGCAGGAGACAGGTTTGCTGGTCCGGGAACATTGCTGGGAAAATTCCTGGTAATTCTCTGACCAGCAGTTTTCCTAGACCTGTAACCTACAAGTTTGCAAAATGTGGGGGATCACTAATTTACCTCTAGCCAACAGCTAGAGGTAAATCAGACCCCTACCAGCAAACAAAGTGGGTATTTCCGGCACCGGTATTACTGATGCCGGAAATACTGGCAAACCCCTCCATAGAGTCCTATCGAACTCCATGGAATGGGGATGTACCACCTTTCCACCACCTGTAATATCCCGTAAATTCTGGGATATCAGATGGTGGAAATGGTAGATCTGTTTTCCGTTATCCCGCTGGAATTACCGGTGGGATACCAGAAAACTTGTAATGAGTGCCACTGTTTTCCAGTTTCCGCTCCGAATCAGCCTCTGTCTCCAACTCTTATTCTGAATGGGATTGCAGCACTTTAGGGCTCTTTCTAATGACAGTGGGTCAAGTGTACCAGTAGGGCAATGCCCCTGGGGTGATAGTTAGAAGCCTGAGTGAAGAGAGGGCTTTAAGGTAGCCCCAGCGGCATTACCCAACCGTTAATGTCCCCCCTCCAATGGTTGTATTGTTATGAGTACCCTGGCATGTTGAACAGCAGCACTAATAGTAATTGTTCTCGAGTTGAGACACAACATTGCAAACATTTCTCAATTCGAGAATAATAAGCAAGAAAAATGGCAACTAGGGGTCAGGGAGGAGAGAGTATATGTAGTCCCTTCTCCCTTTGCAATGGCGGACATTGAAAAGTAAAGAAAAAAGGTAAACAAACCAAATGGCCACATGGGAAAGGGTGAAGGGACTACAGATAGTACCTTCTCCTTTTCCATGGTGGCCCGAGGAAGAAAGCAAGGAAACACTGTGGGATGTGGAGTGGGGAACAGCAGCCAGTAAGTCATTCCCAGCTGGGTGACGACCCGGTGAGGGCCAATCAGATCATTTGAAACATTCTGATTGTCCCTAGAGGGGTACTAATACTTCTTCCAAGGCATTGTCCAGTTCAAGTTTCTGATCATTCGCAGCAAGTCACATTGAAAGACCCAGTAACTCTGACACATTGCGTGTTACTGTGCATTCCACCACTCTATGCAGCATTTTCCCATTGTTCTCCATTGTGCTTGCATGTACTTGTATACTAGAGATCAGAAATGGAGGGCGGTATGTAAAAAACATGGCAGCCATCTGTACAGTGGATTCCTATAGACTCGTCATACTTAAAGCACATGAGAAAACCAAGGCAATGACCACAGAAATCCCAGCCTCTCCACTGGCATCGTAATATTCATGTCTGAAAAGAGTCATCCAGATTCCCAGCACAGAGCCAACAATTGTGTGCAGTGGCTTTCCTGCCAGGGTTCTCACTCTGCATGGGGTCTCTTTTAAAGAATGGGGCAGAAGTGGGAAAACACACAGACACCCTATTTTAATCATATTTTCCTGCATCCACCTCATTCTGCATGTCAACAAGAATTAGGCTGTTTATGTTAATGTGGTCTCTGCTAAACATGCTCTAAAATCCAAAGTCTTTCTTTAAAAATAAGTCCACCTTCTCTAACGGCTGCATTGATTTTGGAGCCCAAGGTGTGCACTCTTGGGCAAAGTGCACAAACCGCTTCCTCCCTACCCTGGTGGATGACTTGACTTGTTGCCCCAAGATTTCCAGTTGAATGGGAAATCTATGGCCTACAGCTTGCCATGGTTAGAAGCCCACTTGCTATGGCTATGATGACTTGCTAGCGTGTGTGAGCCATCCAACAAGCTTCTACAGGGTAGCTATCAGTTTGCTTACACTATCTTGACTTAAAATGAGGTCCAAACCCCAGATGGATGCCTTCTTTACTGTTAAAATATGTGACTTAAAAAGTAAACAAAGAGTGTAGACATTTTTTGTCTATTCCTATTCTCTTGCATTTGAAATTTAAAGCAATCAGGATCTACACAACCCACTATGCAGATGGATAATTTTAATAGAGTACATTTTACGGTTTATAGTCATAATGTCGACAACAAAAATGTCGACAGTCAAAAAGTCGAAAAAAAAATGTCGAAAAAAAAAATGTCGACTTTTTTTTCAATGCATTTTTTTTCGAAATGGGGGGGTTCCCCCTCCAGCCCCCCTTTTTTTAATTTTTTTTTAATTTTTCCCTTTTTTTTTAGTCCTGAACCCCTAAAATAAATATATAATTAAAAAAACGAAAGTCGACATTTTTTTTTTCGACATTTTTTTGTCGACATTTTTGTCTGTCGACATTTTTTTTCGACATTATGACTGTCCACCACATTTTACATGGGTTGTAACTGATGCCTTCACCTTGATGCTGTATTTCTGAAAGTATTGCTATCCACACATTTACAATTTGTGCCGCTACAGTGAACCTCCAGTCGTCTCCACAGTATAAGAACCACTGTGCTAATTTGCGACCCATACACTCATTCTCCTCTCACAGGATTCATTATGACACAATCCAAAGGCATGTGTCACAGAATACGCACTGAGCGCAACTCTTAGGTTACGCTCAGAGCCAACATCGGCGATTGGATAACAGAGTATCGATGTGCCTAGCCTGGACTTTTACAATGCAAACTTAACTTGTGACATAAAAACAACACCCTGTCGAATGAGTGAATAGAGTGATTTCGACGGAAATCACAGTGATGTTTATTATGAAGAAATCCCCTTCACAAACTTACCAGGCTCTTATTTGTTATAGTCTGAGTCAGCCTCTCAGAACAAGATTGTACAAAAATAATTGAACAACACAGAATTTGCAACGCAAGCATCTGAACAAGTTCTATTCCGAGGGTGGACCTCGACGAACTATCATCCGTCCATCTATAAAGGTCATTAATATACCCCTGATGAATTTCCAAAGAATAAATCAAATACCTTGTAGGAAATAAACATGTTGGGTTACGTTAGAGGTGAACGTAGAGTCTGTTTAATTGAGGTATTGTGAGTTTTGTATTTTTATAAGTTGCATGATTATTTCTTGATTCAAGAAGACAACTTATATTGTATGTACAATGTCCTACTTCGTATTTACATGTATTGATGCTTATGTGATCTTTTGTGAATACTACTTATTGTATCTTAGTGACAATTTTTTTACACTGAATTAGTCACACCAAATTTTAGAATTGCGCAAAACACTTGATGTTGTAATTATATGTATTGTAGTATTTGCCTATGTTTTTCTCATTCTAAGTGAGCCATTTATAACTTTTTGTATGATTAATGAAGTCTTATATTTAATCTATTTTCTCGGATAATTGGATTGTTTAACCGGTCATATGAGTGTGTCTATCTACATCATAAAAGACTTACGTAACACATACCTTCCCAAAGTCTGTTGTTGTTTAATGATGTGCATACTATACCAGAAATTACTTTGTGGCTACCTTTCCTGGAATCCCCCCCACCCCTTTAATGTTGTCAGAAGTCAATCCAAAGGCAGCCCGTACATTTAGGAAGTTGAAGGAATAGCCAGATTTTCTTGCAAATAACCTCATCAGAATATACTTTGTGGTATACATTGAAAAACGATTCTGTCTTGTGCAAAACAAATTGCTATGTTTGCTCATGATGCCTGATCATGAAATTCCATGGAATCATGTTAAGACTGATTTTGCACTTTACAATACAATGATATGTTGGGGGGAGACCCCCACAGCCTGCCCAGACTCCCCTTACACTAAATGATTACCCTAAACCACCCCCCACATATAATTGCGGTGTAAAGTGCAAAAATAAGCCGTGGGACTTCTTACTGCGACCCTATCACTGGACACCAAACAAAAGACGTGATGGCTGGAAAGTTTATAAATAATTTTAACCTCTGGCATTGCTCTGGGCAACCCTCCAGACCATCATTCTTCGCCTGCCAAGCCATTACAGGGAAAGACCATATGCAAATCAGGCGTGTTCCCATCCCAAACTGGCCAGGTCAGCCCAAACTGTTAGGTCACATCCCTTCTGCACAAGACCACAAAGCCTCACTGGGCCTCATCAGTGAGGAGTAGCTTCCTAGGCCCAGCAGGCACGGGACCCATGTCAGGGCATATCCGTCCCACTCAGGGTGACTACAGCAAAACAAAAGCAGTTATGGCTGGAAGGTTTAGAATTAATCTTAACCTCTGGCATTGCTCTGGGCAACCCTATAGACCATCCTTCTACACCTGTCAAGCCATTACAAAAGGGCAAAGACCATATGCATCTTCTATTCGTATGAGTACAGTTCATCAAATCGATGCCCATTCATTCTGCGCATGCGCTACACATAGATGAATCTGAAAACACAAATATCTCGACATATGCCTCCTCAATTTGCAATCTTTGTTTCTCTGCACCAATACTTGGCAATATCTAAGTGCATGCGAAAACTCTTGAAAATCAGAGTAGTCAAAATATGTATGTTTCCTCTGAGTAAACCCCATGTGTTAAGCTGTTCAAAACGTGATGAAAATTAACATTTATTTTTAAAATAAAGCCATACATGAAAAGTTCACAAATTGTATCTGAGGTACATTTTTTGAAACTCCATAGACAATTCCTCTTCACCGTAACAATACCATCCGGTATCTATATATATATTCAGTGAAAAAACTTTGTCAAAGGGACGTTATGGTTCCAAGTAAAACCGAAAAACCCTTGAAATTCGCCAGTTATGGTAAGCTAAGCAACCATAACTCGCGCCACCACCGTGTACTGATAAGACTAACACCCAGGACATCAAAGATGACATCACAAATGTCATTGATGACATCACTCATGACATCACATGTGTATGTACTTTTCATGAAATATGTGTACAAGGGATTCTTATTATAATGTTGCGAAACAAGTGTCAATGATCATTGCAATAAATATCATACCCTAATTAGTGCACTGAACGATGCATTTATATAAAGAGCATTCTATTATAGGGTTCTATCTAGTATACTGAGCTACTCATACAGAAACATAACATTGTGTGCAGTGTACAAGATGAAGGTATAATATTCGGAATGTTAATATGTTGAATAATGAAATGATAATTGTTTTCTTAATAGATTTTTGTGTACTGTGAAATATGTAATAAGTAGCTAATAAAACACATGTATTACATAATTGCATTACTATAGACAAAACACAAAGACACAAGAACACATACCGATATGGGTATACAAAGGGAAAGTGAAGTTAGCAAAAAAGCACAAGTAGTAGCAGAAACAATTCATAATTTAACTGATTATTTTCATGCAAATAAATGATTGCTCTGTTTCAAAGCTGCTATTTACCCTAGGTATATGTATCACTTGATGTGATTGGACCCTAGGGAAAGTAGTGTGAGTACAATGTATACAAATATGACCATATACAGGGAAAGTACAGCCATAAAAAAAAAACAGAACTATCAGAAAGTGCTGATAAGTCTATTGATTATCTTTATGCACAAAAAGGATTGCTGTCTTTCAAGCTTGTGTCTTCCCGTATGTATATGTTTCATATGATGTGACTGGACTCTAAGGGAATTACTGTAAGAACCTACTTGAAGGATACATCTACAAATAAAATACATTTTTTATTTTCTGACTGTTACTGAAGAAAACCATGTGGCCTAGATATGTCAGCAAAAGAAAAAAAAGTGAGCCAGACATGTGGTGTCATCAGTGATGTCATCAATTGCATTTGTGATGTCCTGGGTGTTAGTCTTAGCAGTGCACGGTGGTGGCGCGAGTTATGGTTGCTTAGCTTACCATAACTGGCGAATTTCAAGGGTTTTTCGGTTTTACTTGGAACCATAACGCCCCTTTGACAAAGTTTTTTCACTGAATTTCATAGGTTTTTAGTAGCGCAACTTAACCATAACGTCCCTTTAACAAAGATTTTTCACTGAATTTCATAGAATTTTTGGTAGCGTAACTTAACCATAACGTCCCTTTAATACATTTTTTTCATTGCATTTCATAGGTTTTTATTAGTGCAACTTAACCATAACGTCCCTGTAACATTTTTTTTAACTAAATTTTAAAGGTTTTTATTAGTGCAACGTCACCATAACATCCTTTTCAATAGATGAAGACCCCTAACATCTTATGTCCTCAAAGTGGGAACGCCGGGTGGTAAAAAAAAACAGAAAGATTTTCCTTCCTACACCGGGACGCCTGTGGCGTCCCGGTGTAGGAAGGAAAATCTTTTATCAAGTTGGCCACCATGGAAAGGGAAGGCAGGGTGTATAAAGAACACAACAGGGCATGAGCGGGGGGTGGGGGGGAACAGGGAAGACACATGGGCATGAGCGGGGGGTGAGAGGGAACAGGGTACAAACGGGGCATGAGCAGGGAGTGGGGGGAAAAGGAAGGAAACAAGGGGCATGAGCGGTGGTGGGGGGAACATGAGAGAGACGTGGGGCATGAGCAGCGGGTGGGGAGGAACATGAGGGAGACACGGGGTATGAGCGGGGGGTGGGGAGGAACACGAGGGAGACACGGGGCATGAGCGGGGGGGTACAGGGCACACACGGGACATGAGCGGGGGTGGGGGGGAAAGGAGAGAGACAAGGGGCATGAGCGGGGGGTGGGGGGAACACGAGGGAGACACGGGGCATGAGCGGAGGGGTGGGGGCTAATACGAGGGAAACACGGGGCATGAGCGGGGGGTGGGGGGAACACGAGGGAGACACGGGGCATGAGCGTGGGGTGGGGGGCAACAGGAGACAGACACGGGACATGAGCGGGGGGTGGGGAGAACAGGAGACAGACACGGGGCATGAGCGGGGGATGGGGGAACAGGAGACAGATACGGGGCATGAGCGGGGGTGGGGAGAACAGGAGACAGACACGGGGCATGAGCGGGGGGCTGGGGGGCAACAGGAGACAGACGCGGGGCATGAGCGGGGAGGTGGGGGCAACAGGAGAGAGACACGGGGCATGAGCTCGGAGTGGGGGGGTACAGGAGACAGACACAGGGCATGGGTGGGGGCAACAGGAGACAGACACGGGGCATGAGCGGGGGGTGGGGGGAACAGGAGACAGACACGGGGCATGAGCGGGGGGTGGGGGGAACAGAAGACAGACACGTGGCATGAGCGGGGGGGTGGGGGACAACAGGAGAGAGACACGGGGCATGAGCAGGGGGTGGGGGTGAGGGAGAGAGACACACGAGGCATGAGCGGGGGTGGGGGAAAGGGGAGAGATACGGGGCATGAGCGGGGGTGGGGGGGAGGGAGAGAGACACACGGGGCATGAGCGGGGGTGGGGGTGAGGGAGAGAGACACACGAGGCATGAGCGGGGGTGGGGGAAAGGGGAGAGATACGGGGCATGAGCGGGGGTGGGGGGGGAGAGAGACACACGGGGCATGAGCAGGGGTGGGGGGAAGGGGAGAGACACATGGGGCATGAGCGGGGGTGTGGGGGAGCGAGAGAGACACATGGTGCATGAGCGGGGGGTGGGCGGAAGGGGAGAGAGACACGGGGCATAAGCGGGGGTGGAGGGGAGGGAGAGAGACACACGGGGCATGAGCGGGGATGGGGGGAGGGAGAGAAACACACGGGGCATGAGCGGGGGTGGGGGGAGGGAGAGAGACACACGGGGCATGAGCTGGGGTGGGGGGAGGCAGAGAGACACACGGGGCATGAGCGGGGGGTGGGCGTTCGGGGGAGAGACACACGGGGCATGAGCGGGGGTGGGGGGAATTAGAGAGACACACAGGGCATGAGCGGGGGTGGGGGGAGGGAGAGAGACACACGGGGCATGAGCGGGGGGTGGGGGAAGGGGAGAGAGACACACGGGGCATGAGCGGAGGGTGGAGGGAGGGAGAGAGACACACGGGGCATGAGCGGGGGGTGGGCGGGAGGGGGAGAGACACATGGGGCATGAGCGGGGGTGTGGGGGAGGGAGAGAGACACACCGTGCATGAGCGGGGCGTGGGGGGAAGGGGAGAGAGACACACAGGGCATGAGCCGGGGGTGGGTGGGAGGAGGAGAGACACATGGGGCATGAGCGGGGGGTGGGGGGAATTAGAGAGACACACAGGGCATGAGCGGGGGTGGGGGGAGGGAGAGAGACACACGGGGCATGAGCGGGAGGTGGGGGAAGGGGAGAGAGACACACGGGGCATGAGCGGAGGGTGGAGGGAGGGGGAGAGACACACGGGGCATGAGCGGGGGGTGGGCGGGAGGGGGAGAGACACATGGGGCATGAGCGGGGGTGTGGGGGAGGGAGAGAGACACACCGTGCATGAGCGGGGCGTGGGGGGAAGGGGAGAGAGACACACAGGGCATGAGCCGGGGGTGGGTGGGAGGAGGAGAGACACATGGGGCATGAGCGGGGGTGTGGGGGAGGGAGAGAGACACACAGGGCATGAGCGGGGGGTGGGGGGAAGGGGAGAGAGACACGGGGCATGAGCAGGGGTGGAGGGGAGGGAGAGAGACACACGGGGCATGAGCGGGGATGAGGGGGAGGGAGAGCGACACACGGGGCATGAGCGGGGGTGGGGGGAGGGAGAGAGACATACGGGGCATGAGCAGGGTGGGGGGAGGGAGAGAGACACACGGGGCATGAGCGGGGGGTGGGCGGGAGGGGGAGAGACACACGGGGCATGAGCGGGGGTGGGGGGAGGGAGAGAGACACACAGGGCATGAGCGGGGGTGGGGGGAGGGAGAGAGACACACGGGGCATGAGCGGGGGTTGGGGGAAGGGGAGAGAGACACACGGGGCATGAGCGGGGGGTGGAGGGAGGGAGAGAGACACACAGGGCATGAGCGGGGGTGGGGGGAGGGAGAGAGACACACGGGACATGAGCACGGGTGGGGGGAAGGGAGAGAGACACACGGGGCATGAGCGGGGGGTGGGGGAAGGGGAGAGAGACACACGGGGCATGAGCGGGGGTGGGGGAGGGAGAGAGACACACGGCGTTCGTGTGCAGGCGGCAGATCCCGCTCCTCGGCCCTCCGCTGGCCACCGTGTGCCGATGGCGTGAGCAGGGGGCTGGAGGAACAGGGGAGACACGGAGCATGAGTAGGGGTGGGGGGACAAGCAGGACACACGGGGCATGAGCGGGGGTTGGAGGAACAGGAGACAGACACAAGACTTACTGTGCAGGCGGCGAGGAACAAAGATGGCGGGCGTCTCTGAAGCCAGACGCACTGCATGCTTTCACCGCATCCAATGAGAGAGCACGTCAGATGTCCGCGGACATCACGCAAGCTGCTTGCCCAATCACCGTCCTGTCCGTGGAGCGAACAGGGAAGTGTGTCCGCGAAGCGAACACCGATATCACTAATTTTTTTCACTTACATTTTTGTCATTTTCTTAAAAACTACTGGACTGATTTACACCAAATAAAGCAAAGCACGCTTTCGGGACCAAGCCGCCGCTCCTGCCACAAATGTGGTGTAAATCCGTCCAGCGGTTTGGGCTGTAGGTGTGACCAAAGTTTTTTCCCATTATGTCTATGGGAAAAAAAAAGTTTTGGGACCCCCCCCTATAACTTTGCCCCCCCTGGACGAATCCTCACCAGACTTTGCAAAAAGATTTAGAGTGACCCAAATACTTTTTTTGCAAAGTTTGGTGAGGATTCGTCCAGGGAGAGCGAAGTTATAAGCCGCCCAAAAAGTGCTCTTCCTATGGAAACACCAACTTAACCATAACTGTAATATAAGTATATATATATATATATATATATATATATATATATATATATATATTGCAGGGCAGGGGTCACAAGTGGGCTTTGAATCTTTTAGCAAAACAGTCATTTATGGCAATGGGTAAAGAGGCCATGGCCAATGCCATGGGGCAGAGGAGCTACCATGGTCAGTGGTGTATGCATTTTTTTTTACTATATGTTGCAGAGGTATTTGCACCAAATAAGAAACAGTTTGGGCACAAGTGACACAAATGTTCCTTATTTTGGTTTGGTGTAAAGCCAGTCATTTTTTTTTTAAGATGATGGCGAAGAGGTACCCCCCTGACAGAAAAATATTTTATTGATCTGCCATGGTGCAGTGCAGGACTTTCAGAAATAAAAAGCTGCTATTGTTTTGTTAATTGCAAGCAGAGACATATTTATTTCTTTATTTGTAGCACGCAAGAGCCCGCAGGCATCAGGGAGCCAGAGACAAGGACAACATAAATGACAGGACTAGAAGAGCTGCATTAATTTGCTAAAATGGCGACCTGAGCTTTTATCTAAAAAGTAACGTTTTCAGTTTTTTCTTAAAAATGGGAAAGTTGGATTCTAGGCTTAGTGAGGGCGGGAGTTCATTCCACTTTGATGCTGTTCTAGCTGGGAACAATCGTCCCAATCCATTTGCTTTCTTGGCGCGTGTGGTTTTTACCAATCCTTGAGCTTTAGATCTCAGAGATTGGCCTGGCTCATATGGAGCTATTTGCTCTTTCAAATATGTTGGCGCAGAGCCATAGAGGCAATGATGTACAATGGAAGCTGCTTTGAAGGTATTACGGTCATCCACGGCTAGCCCGTGGATTGACTTCCTGTCTTCAGTAATGTGATCTCTCTTGGTTTTTCTTCGAATGACTCTCACTGCATTATTCTGAAAAGTCTGGCATTGGGCTATACAGCCTTTATTAGTCCCGAGTACTAGGGCATTTCCATAATCTAACCTTGAGAGGATTGTGGCTCTAGCGATAGTCGTGCAATTTTTCTCATTTATGGGAGTGCAAAAGTGGCTTGTGTCATGGGTTCCCACCTGTGGGGCCAAAATGGCTGCCAGCTTCAAAGAAGTCAGTGCCCATTATTTACAAAATAGGCCATAAGGTCCGCACTACAGCTCTAAAACCGCTGCCTGATATTGTTCTTTCATGATCAATTAACGCTATAACGGTTTCTGCGTTCACTGTAGAACACACAATGAGGCAATTTCTCAAGCTTTTTTTGCACAAGTGATGTAATGCGCTAACTCGTCTCATCACTTGAGGCAAAAAAAGGTGCACCCAAATCCACAAAGAGCAGCTGAATGTGTGCATCTACGATGCTCACAATAAGATGCTCTTTTTCATTCCCTTTGCTCATTTGCGCAAATAAGGGGTCTTTTTTGTTAATTTCAATGTGCATTCCGAGTACACAAATTGAATGCGGTTTTGGCAAAAATGGAAGATCTTCCATTGTGATTGTTTGGAATAGGTGCAGGTGAAGGCCCAATGCACGATATTTCATTTCTGAAGATTTCAAGCATTTTCTTTCAAGTGGGAGAGCAGCTATGTTAACTGCTGCTCTCCCACTTGTATTGCTATCCTTCAAAAAGTATAGAAATGCAGTTTTATTTTTTACCACACTTCACAGTGACTGGGGGGCCTGTCACTCTGAAATACGGTCCAAGCACCTGCACAGGTGCTGAAAGCCTGTACAACATTGGTATCGGGAGCACAGTCCTGAAATGCGCAAGTCACCTTTGAGGCCTGCATATTTCTGAAAATGGGCAGAGATGAAAAACGTACATTTTATGCACTTTTTTCATTAGTACTGAATTGTGAGAATCTGCACCTGTTTGTCTGTTCACGGTAGCACAACTCCTAGCATTCTCACCATTCTGTGAGGAATATGTTGGTCTCATGCAATCCTGAAAGTTGAAATGCATATTGATACATCTGAAAGCCACAATTTTTAACAAGATCCCTCAGTTTGTTAAACACTCATAGAGATTTGCTTTCATATGCCAGATCATACAAACTAGCAGCCCCCCAATAAAGGGCATAAAGTTTTAGGACCTGATTTATAGAAATGGAGCATAGACCCTGCAAAGTCTCTGCTTGTAACACCACTGTGTGCATACCTGTGCACAGAAGCATGTCATGCGTGATCTGCATATTCATGGAATTTGAATCGCAAAGTAACCCGAGGTGCAAGTAGCAGCCAGAACGCCCACAACATGCCCCCACACAAAGCAGATCTAGTCACACATACCAACCTATGCTCCCTACTTGTCCGCAAAGTCATACAACCCGGCATTACTGAGTACCATCTCCCCACAACCAAGGCAGCACCCCAGCAACACTGCGTAGGTCCCCCGTAACCCATTACTTCACCCGACAATATGCACTGCATGACTCACAACTCAAGTCAGCCCCTGGTGAATCTGCATGTGAACCCCCATAAACTATGGCTGCACCCTTATTATCTGCATATGCAAAACCCTAACAGCAATTGGCACCCCAACTGCATGCCCGTACCCCTATATTTCCCGATCAGAGCTTACATTTGCGCGTTGATTCCTATGCGATTAGGACTTTACGCATGCCATGTGATGGAGATATTGCAAGCTTTGCGTGCTGATTTCACTGACGTGACATTGCGCGGTCAGATCCATGAGTACACATGGTTTTGCACAGTGCTGGGTGTGCGATTTCCTCTCGTAGGCCCTCCCTCGACAGGCCCGCGTAATGCCTACTTCCTCCCCATCCTGCATGGGTAAAGGCAAATATGCATGTTCTGCCCCCTGTTTACTTCAATAGATAGGCCCCGCCCACACTTTACGAGGGGTCACGCGCAAGTCGCTGGATTGCACACAGAGACGGGACAGGCCTGCTCGAAGTCTCCTCAAGGACCCGGAAATGCACGCAGTCGTTTCCATGAATGGACAAAGGGAGTTTTGCCCAAAGTCAGCGTGCCAAATATTTGTAAATCAGGCCATTAGTCGGGAAAGGTGATTAGGTAGTCAAATTATAAAGAGTGTCTAAATAAAGTGTTGAGGTTCAGACCATGGCTTGGCCACGGATGATACAGTGATCCTGGCCAAATCATCTGTTCTCACTGTATAGTACTCTGCTGCCTTACATGCAAAGACTTGCCATTGTTTAGCCCATTTCCTGATCTTTATTTTTATGTAGGCCATTTTAGTGAAGGATTACATACAGAAGAGAGCTGACCAAATGACCACAGCATCTAGCAGGAATAAGTTCAGGTGTGCTTATTTAGCACAAGAAATCGGTTGCTTTCTTATACAATTTCACAAGTACTTCTGGATATCATAAATAATAGTCAAGAAGATGTGTGTTGGGTACATTTAAAGCTTTAAAATACATCAGAAAACCCCAGATTAAATCTTTTAAACTCGACCAATTGATATTACGGTTCTTTTATACTTATTTTGATGACGGAGAACATGGAGCTGAAAGTATTCTCCTTTAGCATAACATGCTTCTATAAATTGTTGTTTTTAAATATTGTCAAGTCAGGCTATGATTTGATTTGTGTATTTTCCTAGTCAGTTCTACAAAAACAGTATTTATCCAGGGAATACACCACAAAGCTTCTTGCCATGGAAGGAGGGTGGACTGGAAAAGCTGTCAGACTTTTTAGAAGGGGGTTCACCCCATAACATTTGAAAGCTGCAAGGAGAGATTTGAGGTGGGCGAAGCAAAGTGATTCCACTACGTCCAGCTCCGACACTGGGTCTCCCATAAAATGGTTAGGGAGAGCGGGGCTAGAGGCCTAACCGCACTGGAACTTTCGTTTACATCAGCCACACCGAGGGGCAGGATCTCGACTCTCTATCGCCTCCTAGACAGAGCTGACCCGGGGAAAAAAGAGAATTACATGCTTGACTGGGAGAGGGACTTAGGCTGGGGAATTGAGGTGGCGGATTGGGGAAAGATTTGGGAAAGGCTACACAAAAGCACACAATGTATCACTAACAGGGAAGGAGGATATAAGCTCTGTTACAGGTAATATGTCACCCCAGCCCAACTGAATAAACCCAACCCTGAAATTCCCCCAAATTGCTGGAGAGGGTGTTCATCCAAGGGCTCTCTATTCCACCTGGTGTGGACCTGTCCCAAAGCAGAGATATACTGGCCGGAGGTGACAAATCACATAAAGGCTATCACTGGTCTTGCATTCCCGTGACATCCTGGAATCATACTCTTGGGGGAAACAGGGGAAGCGGAATTCCCACTTTCGGACGGGTTTCTCGGTTCCCCACTCACCTCCTGTTAGTGGCAAAGGTAGCAATGGCTCGGCTTTGGAAACACGCTGACGTCGCTTCGGTCCCACTGTGGTGATCCCAGTGTTGGGAAATTGCAGTGGCTGAGAAAGTTACAGCCATCCGCACAGGTAACTTGAACTATTTCCTGAACACCTGGGCACCATTTATGGACTATTCAGAACACATCCCGGGACTCACCAGAAGACCTCCATTAACCCGTTGGCTACAAGGCTGAGCTCTGTGGAAGGTTGAGGGGAGGGAGGAGGGAACAATGACTTATACCATGTGCTTTTGCCTCTGGCCAAATTACAGTGTTCGCTACACTTCAAAATGATATGCTGTTGTCATTGTGTACTGGTTTCTAAATATTCCAAAAATATGTTGAATTGAAAAAAAACTGTTCATGTTAGTTGATGAAATTCAAACATTCACAAATACGTCTACCATGCTCTATTGATATGAGCTGGGAAAACAATTTGTCAAGTGCAGACATTGCAGATTGGGCCAAATCCCAACTTTCCCTCATAACCAACATGTGTGATCCTGGGCCAGTCATTTAATATTGTGCTGCCTAACCTGTCAACTTTATCATTCTCTTATTATTTTCGGTTGCAATCCACTGAAAGAGATTTAGTTCTCAGGTTATGCTCTTCAAAAATGTGTCACTTATGGTTTAACTAGACAATTTCCAGGAGAAATATTTTGCATTTGGGCTCATTTGCATACCCATAATCCTATGCTGCTGTGACTCAGAAGTGGAGGTGAACTTTCAGCCGTTGCTACTAGGTGGCATTGTGGAAAGTGTGACTTGGCTCAAATGGACTACCATACTTACTAATTTACGATGAAAGGGTTTTTTCAAACCTTTTCAAACCCATCAGATGATAACTAAGATGATAGGATGTCTGCCATGGATGTACACAATAATGGAGCTGACATGTATTACATGATATGTATACCTAAAAAGGTTCAGAATAGGTGTAAACAGCCCGATGAAGTCCCTTTAGAGGGATGGAACGCGTTGTGAATAGTGTTCTGCCAGAGGAATAATATCTGTTTTTAGGACCATGACTTATTTATTTATTTTTCACAAGATTTAAATAAAATGTGCACTTTTTGCACTTAATAGAATGAGTGCCCGGGCTTTATTTGTTTTTTGCCGACCACTCTTGAGAAAAAGAGTGAGTGCCGGATCACTTTCTTGGCAATGATTTTGGGTTTTTCTTGTGACCACGCCTGGAGGCAGCCGCTGGAAAGAGCCATAGCGCCATGGCAGTAAACAAGTGTAAGATACAATGTTCATATTTATTCAGTTAAATAACTATAGTTACTATTGTTTAATTTATGTTAGGGTGATGGTGTTTCCCTGAGCCTTTCATTTTTTGTGTAGCCAATGAGCACACAAATAACATTAGTTATTACATCATCTATGCAATCTCTGGAAACAAGAGCACACTGTTGACAACCACAGTCTGTTGCACCAGGTCATCAAAAGTAGCCCAGTGGTCACTTTCACAATGGGCCGGCAAGTATATTACATTTCTGTTAACATGCACTACACATATCTATATCCAAATTGTTTGGCTTATGTCTTGAAACACACCAAAATAATTGTGCACTCTCACTGTAGTTTCCCAAGGTATTTGTCTGTTTGTTTATTTGGTAATGCGCACCAAACCCGTAGGTAACCGGGCGCAGCAGATAAGAATACTTAAGACTTAGTTACACCTAGACATTAATACAGTGCAAACAGATACAAAATAGGTTGCATAGGTATACAGTAGGTAACATATACTCATGTAGGAGAGGTACAGTAGAATTAGTACATTCATGGTTAAGTAGATGGGCAAGTACTACAAGTGTCCAGGAGTCATATATCATTAGACCGCAGCCAATTTAGAGAGTTACGTCTGAAGCTAAGATAGGAATGATCAGTTCTAGTGCTCATAGGTAGTGTGTTCCAGTGTTGTGCAGCTTTCACTGGGAAGCTACCTCCTCCGGATTTGGTGAACTTGAACCCAGGTATCTTTAGACAGTGGGTGTTGGCTTCTCTGGATGGGCGAGTCAAGGTTTTTCTGGTCATTCTCTCTGTGAGGTATGGGGGAGCTGCATTATTAAGGCATTTGAATGTGAGAGATACAGTTTTAAGTAAGATCCTGCCACTTATCTTCAGCCAGTGGTGGATTCTCCTGAGGTTGAATATGTGTTCTCTGTTGGTTAGATTTAGGGCAGTTCTCAAGGCATTATTTTGAACTGTTTGTAGTTTGTTGAGGATATGTTTTCTGGCACCTAGATATCAGGCATTGCAATAATCCAGTTTTGACAATATTAGTGCATTGGCGAGGGTGATACAACTTGCTTCTGATAGATATGGTCAGCAGGCCCTGATAAGTGTGCCTGTGTAGGCAGTAGAGGAGGCTAAGGAATTAACCTGTCTTATCAATGCTAAGGTGGAATCGAGCTAAAAGCCAAGTGTTTTTATCTCATTTACTATTTTGATTATGTTCCCATCTATGTTAAATGAAGCATAGTTGGGACTTCATTTTTTTAGGTTGCTTTTGGAGCCAAGGATCAGGATCTCTGTTTTTTCGGCATTCATGCAGAGGCCATGGGATGCCATCCATGACTGAATGAGGAAGTATATTTCATTCACCAAGGCCGTATCCTTGTCAAAATTGCCCAAAAGGGGAATGAGGATCTGGGTGTCATCTACATAGTTAGTGTAGGTGACAGCCAGTCTGTCCAATTTGTCGAATAGGGGCTTGGTGAATATGTTATACATAGTAGGTGAGACACAAGATCCTTGTGGCACACCGCAGGTGATTTGAATCGAGTGAATGATCTGTTATATCAGTATCTGCCTATCTCCAGTGGGGGTTGCGCAACAAGACAGAGGTGACACCTTTTTCTTGTTCTTCACTTTAAATCACAGTAGTTTCCAGATAACTACTAGTCCCTCATGCTTGCAGCAGCCCGGACCATTTAACTATCATATCTCTGATTGCCAATTGTGCTCCTTTCAACAATTATTCTTGTAGCACCAGCTCCTCGCACACACGGCATACCTCGATTCAGTTCCTGTACCATGGTGATGGGTCTGTAGTTGGTGGGGATGGATGGGTCAAGAGTCTGTTTCTTGAGGAGCAGTAGAACCCAAGACTCTTTTACATTCATTGGGACAGTGTTGGTTTTGAAGGAGGCATTGATTAGTTTTGTAATAAAAGGCGCTAGATCTCTCACTGCGTCTTTAATTATTTGGGCAGGACAGTTGTCACCTTGGCAGTTGGATGGTTTTAGTGATAGGATGATTTTTTCAGTTTCCTGTATGGAGACTTTGGTGAAGCTGAACGGTGCTGGCATGTTGGGGACTTCAGTGGGAGTGGGGACATGTGACGGCAATGAGGCTTTTTTATTAGCAATTTTTATTTGGAAGGATGTTATTTTGCTAGATAGGGCATTCTGGATGCTCGTGCACCATTGCGTGTCCTTAGGTGCGTTGTCTAGAGGGGGTATAGGGGATTTTAGTTCCCGGAAGATCACAAAGAGCTCCTTAGTGTTGGAGCTAGCTTTGGATATTCTTTTGTTGAATATTTCTTTTTTGGTACAGATTATTTCTTTCTTGTATTTATTTTCCAGCTGGGTCAGTTGAAATTTGTTTTCCTCTGAAGGGGAGTGACGCCAGAGGGATTGCAGTTTTCTTTTCTGAAGTCTTAAAGATGGGGTGTGAACCTGGCGTTGAGGTGAGCCTTCTGTTTGCTTTTTTGCAGTTTGGCTGGTGCAATGATATCTAAGGCATTAGTCGTTGTGTTGTTAAAGACCTCTACTAGGAGGTTCGGGTCGGAATTGCTACCTGCCCTCTCAAAATTCACTACTCAAGATACACCTAAATCCTAGACTTGATAAAGACCCTCAGATGATCGAAACACGTGTCGGCTCCTATGGTGAACAAAAATAATAAATAAAAAAACACAATGGTATCAAAAGTAAATGTTTGGACTATACCTACTACACATTACAGTGAATAAAGCAAACTCGTATAAGATGTGTACAAGCGCCATACTAGCATAAATCCAACTCATCTTCAAGACAGTCTGCATCACCTACAAAGCTCTAATGTCCAAGACTCCATTATACTGAAAGGACCACCATCTCAGAGGGGAACAATGCAACACCAAGAGCCAAGATATTTCCACCCTACAATCCAAGAAGTGCAAGAAGGAGAAGACCAGAAAGCAAGCACTCTTCTGCTTTGATTCCAACCTCTGGAAGAAGTCCCTGCTAACATCAGACAAATGCCCTCCCTCCCGCAGTTCAAGAAAGATCTGAAGACCCTGCTTGTTGAGAAAAACGTCACTGACAAATAAGGAGTATAGACTGGCAAGACGATCCTTCCTCACCCCGCACCATGTACTACTCCCTCTACTGCGCAACACCCTTTTACTTCTAGATAGGTTTGCAGTGTATACATCATATACACACATACATGTATACAAACATTTACTGCACACTTTGTTCCTACCCATCAAGTGCAAATGTGATCCTGAAGTTATGCCAGAGCTGTGTAGTCTGAATGGGCTTGGTGTGCCACTTGAAGGGCCTATGGCTGCTCCAACTCTATAACATTGAGCTGTTTACCTTATCAATGGGCATCAGGTGCTGGGTCATGAGTTCTTGCAGATAAAGCTCCTTCTGGCCTATGTCTGGTCTGTTCCCTGGCCATGTGTGCTCCTGCTGCTTTACAGCAGTGTACAGCTGGTGACAGAGTGGTTGGAAATCTTTTAGCCCCACTATCAAAATTGCCAAGGCGTTAAAGCACGGATGCCCACTTACTCCATGCTGGTGAAATCACTTGTTTATTGATGGTGTCCATCCACCTCCCTGTCACACGTGAAGGGGATATTCACCCTGGGGCATACACGCTACATCACAGAGTGGCACATATGTCACTCTCTCGGGCGTTAAAATAACTGTTCACAATCTCTCCCCACCCTCTTCACAAAGATTAAAAAGAATCCAGTCAGGTTTCAACATTACAAAGTGATGCAAATAGGCTACAGGCCCTTAAAGATGCTCAGTGCTCGACATCCGAGTTTACATTGTGTCACTGATGATAAGAAAATCACGCAGTGCCCTTGGTCGTCTAAGAAGGTTTCATCACTTGGCAAATGTCTACTGTCTTGACTGCAAGCAGCACACTGCAGTTGTAACACTTTGCCAACAGGAACCTGTCAACATGTACACTATTCCTATACATTGCAAGCACTGTACCTGGCATTGGTTACAATGGTGAAAGAAAAAACAATGCCCTGCTTAAAACTAGCGTCATACTTGTCTTTTTCTAGGTGGTGTTCCAGGGACCACTGGCAGATCTCAGCAATTTTTGCCTGGGGTCATAGGTGGGAGTTGGTTCCTGTAGGCTCAGACCACCTCTGTGAAAGAGCAAATGGGACTCATCCTCAAAGAGGCGAACGAGCGTCCCCGTTCACCTACTGATGTCACTCCTCCTAGGACCTGCACTACTTGAATGATCAAGGGAGGACGTATATGAATATGATCCTAAACTATTAGAAAGGGAAGTCTATTGATCATTAGAAAACCGTGACCTCTGGGGAAGAATGGAAGACAGAGGTTTCAGTCAGCGGATATCAGGGCATTCCAGGCACAGGAGAAAGGCATTCGGTCAGAATTAGCCACCAATTAAAAACAGGTTATGTCATTGAAAAAAACATGGAATTTACTCCATAGTCCTATTATATAAATAAAAGTATTCTCATTTTAGATCGGCATGCATCATATAAAGTGTACTCTAACAAATAGCCTTCCACATTTCCATTTTATGATTGACAGGGAGGCCCTCATTCCAGAAAGTTCTCTGATTCTACCTCTGGTGCTAAGTGGTAAAAAGGCCACCCCAATAGCATGATGGCCAAACCAGCAGCCAGTGGCAGAGCCAGGGGGAGGGTGGCTGCCCCCATGACTGGATCCCCCTGGTGCCCAGTGTGCCCCCCAGCCTTCCTCTGGTGCCCTATTATCTCGCCCCCACCCCCGCGACACCAAAAGCTGTCTCTGCTACTGCCAGCAGTCACCTCACTGTCACTGAAAATATTGTGTCTAAAAACAGTGGTAGTTACTACCAGAAATAAGATGAATCCTAAAAAGCAGTCCAGGATTACCAAATAGCTAAAGGAGGCACCGGCCTATGGGCCCCACTCCTTTGGGGGGCCCTGTGACAACAAATCAAAATTATATTGATTTGATCTTGAATGAAAATTACAATCTAGCTTCCTTAAATTGTTTCCAGAAGATAGAAAAAAATGAATTAACTCAAAGAAACAAAAAAGAGTAAATGCCATATTAAATTAAAGTACATAAACCAGAGACATCAGATTCACATAACAGTTTGTCTCTTAAAAGCTCATATTCTGTCAGCTGTCAGTTTATCAAAAAAATCTGATGCAAACTACACACGTGTAATGTACAGTCTGTAATAAAATTGGTTTATTAAAATTGTTGGTTAATTAAAAACGTATTAGGAGATAATTTGCAAGGGGAAGGCCGACATGTTGACTGCCTGGTGGCCACCACAGGGTTTAATCCGGCACTGCTGAGCAGGCCTTAGATAACTGCCTTCATATTTAGCAGTTTCGCAATGCGAATTGGGCAGCATGCCATAAGACCAACAGTACAAACTTATATACCAAAGTGTGCACATCATGTATGTGCCCAAGATGTTGGTGTAGGGGGAGTGGTATTTTACCACGAGCAGGAGTTGTGTTCCTCTAATACAAATGTAGCTACCTTTCAAGCAACAGGCTCTTTTGTGGCTCTCCGGTCTGGGCACTTGCTCCAGTGTATGTCTCCTTAAATAGAAGAGAGGGTTCAAGGTTTCAGACTGAGATCAGCGCTGGTCATTGGGTCGGCTCTCGCCGGATCCAAGATCCGCCACCAGATTTGTAGCCAGATCTCGGGATCCGGCCAAAGTCAGCAGCCCCAAACTCCTGCTCTAGGCTGGGCAGAAGGGGAAAAAAAGAAAGCACCCACGAGCAAATTGTAACTTCCTCTGGTGACCCATTGCAAGAGGTCACAAGAGGAAGTTACAGTCCTCAGCCACAACCCGGCCTCAGCCACAACCTGGTTTATTTATTTATTTATGCAATGTTTGTCGGATACATGGACCCGGATTATTTATTTATTTATGCAGTGTTTGTCGGATACCTGCATCTGACAAACATTGCATAAATAAATAAATATGCAGGTATCCGACAAACATTGCATAAATAAATACCCCTATTAACATCACACACAATGCAGCCACCCAACTGCTTTCAGAGGGGAGCTGCAGGAGCTGTGCCGCGTGTGGTTCAAGTAAAAGAAAACGTAGTTTATGGCGACCAGAAATCATTGTGTTTGTATAGTACCCAAGGGGGAGTGTTTTTTTTTTATAAAATGCATTTTAAAGAATATTTACTCAACAACACTGGTCAAAACTATTATCCGCATAGTGAAGTAACTCATCACCAGTGCCATGGAAGTGGTCTAAGGTGGAATTGATATATAGTTTGGAAAAGAAGCAGCATGAAAGAAATAGCGCCGTTTGAAACTATTATTTTAGACATTTCCTTTGATCAGAGGTCAACTGCCAGCTCCGCCCCCTTAACCCTGCCTCCTCGGGCACCGCCCCCCCCAAACTCCGACCCCACCCTGGCCCTTGTGGGATTCCCCACCAATGTTTTGCCATTTCCACCGCTGACTGAGATCAGTCATCAATGGGTGTGCAGTAAACAACACACGAACAGAGCATCTCAAACCGGGCAAGGTAAACCAAACTGTGCACAGCAAAGAACTGTCCTAAGAAGAACACATTATGGGCAGCTAGTCGAGGTGGAGGTCAAGGGTCTCTGTGCGTTCTAGTGAACCCTTTCAGAAGCCCCTTATGATGTGAAACATATTTGCGCTATTCACACTTTTGCCAATAGAAAAAAGGAAAACACTACGACCTATCCCACATAGAACAGCACAGCGTTACAGAGAAAGCAGGATTGCATCTCACTACAACTAACTTTATGCAGCCTTGGTCATTGGAACCAGGGCTCAAGTCGAGAGTACGCTCGGGTGGATGGAGTCCCCCTACTTTTTTTCAGAGAGTACCTTGATATTCTAATTTCTAGTGATGCCACATTCAACTGGTATGTTAATGAGTCCCCCCTCACTTTTCTTTTTTTAGGACGTGACCCTTGATGAAAACAAAATGAATAGACGCCTTACCCTTTTGAGGAACAGTTTTTTCAGCCTCCTGTGGGGGAGTTTGATCATTTTCACCACAGACACTCCCAAACGCCCAGCAGGTCAGGTGCACTCCGCGGGCGCTTGCGCCATTTGGCTCGGATTCGCCGCCTTCCGCCGCCCTTATTGTCTCATCGAACTTGCAGCCGCTTGAACCTGCGCATCTTTGAACGCCTCCCGGATTACACAGATGGACGGCAGCATTATTAATCTGCGAGATGGGGCAGGTGCGCTGCAAGCGGCGCCTGCTGCGGCTGGAGCCCTGCGCGGCTTGCCGCCCGAAGCGGGAGCAGCAGGTGTCAGCAGCCCCCAGCCTGCGCCTGCAGTGATCTGCGCGGGAGTTCCAGGGGTCCTTATCTCCGGTGGCAAACGCGGGAACTAGAGCGGCTGATGCGCAGTAGTTTACGACGTGTCTCTTTCTTGGCAGCGCCAGCTTTGGATGAAAGCAGTTTAGTTTTTCATATCAAAAGGTCCTGAAGAGATTCGCGCGTTGCCAGCTGCGCGCGCTTCTCCACAGCAAACCTGGTCATTGCTGGATGTGCTGGTGGTGGTCCCAGTGACTGAGCCAGGAGCAATTGCAGGGAAGCGTCGTCTTCGGTGAACGACAGGGAAACGCAGTGCTTCAGGAGAGAGAAAGGGGATGTAAATGGTAGTTGTGGAAACAGGGGTGCAGATGTTTTGCTGTGGTGTGCTATCACTTTATTAGAATGGCGGCGTATGTTGTCAAACAAAGTATCAACCGACTGCACACCCACGCTTTCTCTTGCAAGTTGCACGGCTTCGTTTGAAATATACGCTCTCCGTTAAAGCATACAGGTTGAGATTTGATCAATGTGTGTGCCATCAGCAAAAAGAAAGACAAGTTAGAAACCCATGTTTCTCGACCAAATAAATACGGATTCCATACCGACCCTAAATAAATATATAATTAGTGTGGAAGGTAAGTGAGAAAAAAAGGGGGAGCGTGAAAGGGGAGGGAAAGGAATGGCGGGGAATAGAGACCCATTCTTTCCGTTTTGCTCATTTTCAGGCAGTCACAGAATTCAACAGGTTGAGAAACTGACACACAACCGGAGAAATCATGTCTTTGCTAGAAAACGTTTACAATGCACACCCCTGTCCATTCATCAGTTACATTTTCCGGTCCTGTAATTGGCATTTGCCTCAGCGTGTGCACATTTCTTCCATCCAAATACAAAGATGTGTTACTACAAAACAGCACACTATGGTATAAAATCTACTTTTCATCAACGACATGTTTCAAAATCTTTCAAAACAAAAAGAAAAAATTCCACCTCAAGTAAATACTGGCAATTCCCCCACCTCCATCTTATCCTCATATACCTCTAACTTGAGTTCATGATCCACCTCGCCAGTATGTATTGAAATGGTTCCCCCCTGTTTAATCACATCTGCCACCGTCATGAAATCGCACAACCGCTACCAAAGATTCCATTCCCTCAGTGGTCATTAGCTTAAAGTGCATTATAAAGTGTTAATGCCCAATGGTTACACCATACAGGTTTTGGGTAGAATACTAACCTGGGCCACAATATGTGCATCTTGACTAGGTGTGAGAAAAGGACTGTGGGTTCTGCGCAGAGGGCATTAGGTTATAGTGTTTTAATTATTTAGGGGTGATTTACAATTTCTTTCCCCTTACCCCTGGAATTAGCAAAGGTGGCCTTTAAGAACACCTGCTTGTGAATCCGCGATTTGTACACTCTCTGATTTTGGGGCCACAGAGAACACTTTAACTTGATCAGCTGATCCTATAGTTCTGCTTGCCTGCATTGGAAGGAGCTTTGTTTCGAACCAGCAGACCCTGAAAAGGACTATTTGCATTGCCATTGAACTAGTTACCAGGGTTGGCAAATCCACTGCCCCCGCCAATGTATTGCTGAACACAGTCTAATAGGAACTGACTGGCGAGCCACCCGCCTTCCAGAGGAAGTCAGGCCACAAACCCTAATCAGAGTTGCATAGAAGTTCCTGAAGCCCAAGGATCCAGGGCAAGTCAGCAGCACCTAGAGTACTCAGGACCAGGGAGACAGAGCCAGTGCCTATAATTGGTAATGAAGGCGCTGGACACATTTACTGGGCCCTTAACACACTTTCCAGTGCCAGGGTTTGACCCTAAAGTGGTTCCTCTCAAAACTGAAAAGAACCAGTGGCGGACCGCCTAAAAGTCCCCGAGCCTGCCCAGTGAATCTTGGCAAGCAATGTACATGGTTCTGGGTAGGTGTGAACGTTATTATTGGGAAAATGCGTGCTAACATGGAGGCGCCACACATCTGTGTGACCTTGCAGAGCCCCCATCAGATATACCTCCAGATAACCACAGCTGTGTGTTAAAAAGTTCCAAGGACTTTGTTTTCCAAATACTGACCAGGACCAGCCCCCTCGACAGACCTGGCTTCATCGCATCGCCACAAGGTCATCAGGAGCCTCCTCGTCAATCTCCCTCCTTTTGCATCTCTAACTTCCTGTTCACTGTGGGAACCTAGCAGGATATCCAACGTCATGGGGCCCTCATCTGACACAACCTAAAGACATGCCGCTGAGCAGGGATTTCTGTTTCATACTAGAGACGTAAACAGAGGGCGACTGTGGAAATGGCAGCTGCACAGTGTTTGAATCCCAGTAACGTAACATAACATACAATAACATAATATAACGCCACCCATGATGGACTAGGCTGTTAATTTTGACAACGGGTGCTTGCCAGTCAGATGCATTCTGGACCCAGACTGGAGAACCATACCAACAGCTTTACCCACACATTTTTTGATCTCATGTGTTTATGTTTCCCATATGAACCCATGTTATTTGTAATCCAGTTGATTTCATTGGGAATGTTGCGGTCATTGTTCACAGGCTCCAGTTTATTGTTTTCTTTTCTCCAGAATCGTGTTATGGTAATCATTTCTAATAATTAGCCTTCTCATTAACCTGGTTTGGACACGACGATGTCAACGCTTCCGAAGTTCATCGAATGGTGAGCTATTCGACCTATTTCACCATTTACTCCTTTTTGAGTTACTCTTGAGTTTGTGGCATGTTACCACAGGGAAGACAACTGGACTCTGTTGGCTGTACCAATGAGAACCCTCGCCCGCAAAATATCATTTCTTACAATGTGCCTTATGTTTGTTATGTTTTTGCGTGGCCTTTTTTTTAAAAAAGTACAAACGCAACCAACGTTACTTCTTGGCTTGGCTCAAATTTCCATAGAGGTCAGATTTTAAGATGGACAGGTTTTAAGAGTGGGTACATAAACTAATGGAAACCTGTGAAAATGTAAGGGACAAGAACTTAAATGTTGTACCCCTATTCTCCATATCTTACTTAAGAGGAGGAAAACAAAAGGCAAGATTTGGCAAAGCCAATAGTTTTGGCTTTCATACAACCATTGTATATGCATTTGGCAGATTTGCCATCATGTGTCTAAAGAGTACATTACCTGCAATTTATTGTCATATTCACACTGCACACAAGTTTTGCTATGATAAGCCAAGGTATTCACAATTTTGTTCTCAAATTCACACAACATTAGCAGATATTGCAATAAAAACAGTAGTACCTCCAAAATTGCTAACCAATGAACATAGCCACACCATTTCCAGGGATGCAGAATGTGGCATCAACATTTGTAATATTGCCCCGCATGCGTTGTACCCTTTTCTGTGATATGGTACCCTGCATATTGGAGAGAGGCATTTGGCATATTGTTTTCCTTTTTTCCCCATTGACAATATGGGTAAAAGAAAACTAACTACATTGCTCCACTCTTTACAGAGTGGGCCACTAGACGCAAACTGCACTGTTCATTTAGCCATACCCAAGAAGTCGCATCATCTACTGTGCTGTTCTCAATGCCATCCCCAAGATGGAGCCTGGCACACAGTGATATACTGTGCTGCGTTTAAGCTCATAAACACGTGGTCATGCTTCCCCACCAGAGCATTGGTAGTGTGGAGGATTAGGCACTGTACTTCAAGAAAAACAAAGCAACCATGAAGGCATGTTCTGAACCTTTTTGTCAGTGCTCTACACTTCTCTATATGCAGATTGCTGCGATATAAAAGGGCCCGCAAAATGGCCTACAATTAAAACAAAAAATAATGATATGAACAGTTCTACAAGTAAAAAGCCAATGGCAGGGGTATTGCGCTTTTTCACCAGTGCGCTACATTTTCTCTTAGTTTCTTGTGTTCACATATTTACTGAACATTAAATCAAATGTAACAACAGACACAGTTTACAGAATATCCCACCTCCACAGATCCTTTGTAGAACAGATCATATGTTACAACTCCAAAATACTCCCCCAAGTTTCTTCGTGAAGGTTGTATTTCTTTTTCCTGTGTAACATCAGCTTTTCCATCAAAGACATTCTTCTCAAATCTTCCAACCAATCAGTTACAGTGGATAATTTCGCACTTTTCTATTCCCTTAATACAATTTTCTTCACCTACAGCGAAGCCCTGTAGAACCAACATCTCTCTGGGAACGTCAAAACTTCTATCAGATCATTCTCCCTCAAGATAATTGTTGGAAAATCATAATCAACATCTAGCCTCAGAACCTTGTTTATTGTCATTCTTATTTCGCTCCAGAATACCCTCAAACTTCTGCATTCCCAAATCTTGTGCTCAACTGAACCAACTGTGTGTTTACATCTCCAACAAATTTCAGAATCAAGCAACCCCTTTGGTATAGCTTCTGTGATGGCCAGTATACTCCATTCAATATTTTAATTTGTCTAACGCTTTCCCCCAGATTTAATGATGTCAAATTCAGATTTCTTCACAAATTTTCCCATCTACAAATGTTCGTATCCGATCCAATAACCTCACACCATTTTCCGATTCATTATCCTTTCTATATTTTTCAGATGTTTGTAGACTCTTGGAGCTATAAGGCTATCCACTTTAAATTCCATCAACCAGTCTGCAAGATCCTTGGTCTGTCCTGGTATTCTGTCACCTACAGGCCTTCTCAATATTCTATAGTTTGTATAAGAGCAGTCCTGCAAATCCTTTTCTGTGGACACATTATTGTATGTAATCTATTTCTCATCTGTAAATAGATCGCTGAGCCACCAGATTCCACTCAGGAACCAATTTGGCCAGAACAACGTCTTTCCTTCTAAAGCGATCTCGGGATTTAGCTATATTGATGATTTTGAAGAGTGATACAGCTCCTCTTTGGTTAACTCTCCTAATTTACACCAACATTGCCTCAGGAATTTGGTTGGTGGGGAAGATGTATTTCCTCTCACATCCTCAGATGTAAATAATGCTCTGGGTGACAGAGGCATACACCTATTCATCTCAGCTTGCATCCACACGTCTGTCGCTTCCTCAATAAGGGGGATCAAGTGTCTCACAGAGAAGGCCAGATGATATCTTGTAAAAAGTCTGTGACTCCCAGACCTCGCTTCTCACTCAGGAGTTGTAACTTCCATAGCTTCAAACATGGATGTTTTCCATCCCACAAAAAGGATTGCAACAAACTGTCAATCTTTCCAATGTCTTTTTTCTTGACCATTAGCGGGATCATACTCAAACCGTAAGTGACACGTAGAGCTGAAGTCATCTTAGTTGTGTTTACCTTACCACATAGACTCATCTTCAATTCAGACCATCTATCTAGATTTTTCCTCAACTTCTCTATTATACTTTCCATGTTAACTTCCATCATGCGACGCACATTGCTAGTTAACCAGATGCCCATGTACTTCGATGCCCGAGTACTTCATTCTTTCGGGACACCGATTGAATTCATATTTGTGTAACTGTTGACTGGTACATGATTCCGATGCAGCCATTGCTTCTGATTTTGTCCAGTTTATTGTATACCCTGAAAATTCATGAAATCTGTCAATTTGTTCCATTGCTGCTGGAACTAACATCTCTGTATCCTGATCCACCAGTAACTTATCATCAGCATATAGCCAAAGTTTTTGCAATGCTTCACTGTAATGAACTCCTTGAATCCTTTGATGACTTCTTGTCTGATTGACTAACGGTTCCAACGCCAGGACGATCAGCAACGTTGAAAGTGCATAACCCTGTCTCATCCCTCTCCCCAGTTCGAACATGTCTGATGACAGACCATTTGTATTCACTGAGGCTGTTGGTTTTCAGTATAACAACAGGCTCCACTGTATCATATTGTCTCCAAAGCCATAGCCCTTCAAGGCTGCCATAAGGAATTTCCATTCTATTTGATCGAACGCCTTCTCTACATCTAAAGACAGTACCGCCACCTCTAAAGGTGATTTCTGACTTTCGAATAGGGTCATGGTCAACTTGCGTATGTTCACAGAAGCATGCCTACCCTTAACAAATACTGCTTGGCCAGGGTCCACAATCTGAGGTATTAAGTTCTCCGATTACATAGCCAATGCCTTTACAAAAATGTTGTAGTAGTGTTTATCAGGCTTATCGGTCTATAGCTACTCAAGTTTGTTGCGGGTCTGCCCTTCTTTAGAGAAAGTGAGATTGGCGCATGTCTAATGGTAGACAGAAGCAACCTTTTGTTTCTTGAAGATTGTAGCATCGCAAGCATCAGTTCAAAGACTGCATCCTGCATAAATGTGTACAATTCGGCTGGTAGACCATATGGTGCTGGACATTTGCTTGCATTTAGGCAATATGCAGTTCTCTTCAGTTTTTCCACACTAAAATCCCCATCCTTATTTAGTCATGCTGCCTGATCAATTCTCTTTAGATTGCAATCCTCTATGTACTCTCTCAGGTCAAGTGCACTCATCTTTTCCTCACAGGTGTAAATCGTGAATAAGATTCTCTAAATTCCATATTGATCCTTCTTGGCTCTTATGTCAGAACACCTCTCGAATCTTCAATTGCACTGATTGATTTCTCACATTCCATCACTTTAAGTCGATGAGCCAATAGCCAATCAAATTTCTCTCCATTTTCATAGTAAGCATCTTGTCCTGAAGAGAAGCCTATCTGAGCTTTCTGTCAGAAATTCTTTTCTTTTCAGATCTTAACTTAATTCCACAGTTGAGCATGGAAATCACTGTCGAATGGAATAGGCTGTTCTAGGATGATTGGAAGTGAGGCACTATACATGATTTAACTTTGCCCATAAGCATAACCCTTAGATGTTATGTCATCACTAGAATTATGGATAGGTACATCACTATTTAAATAGTTGGTCTAGGGTTATTTGAGAGAATCCTGAATTTCAAAAGCATGCAACACATGCGAAATAAGCCGCTACGGATGGCAACACTGGAGGAGGTGGCAGGAGATTGCATGTGAATTGTTATGAATGTTATTATCTTTTATTAATCTGTTTAGAATCCCTGGCTGTAAATACACAGTAGCCCCACAGGGGGAGGGAGGTATGCCATAGGAGTACCTACATTGTGGGTATGGCTAACATAATTTACTCTTTCCTGAAATTGTGGTATTTATATATCACATAATGTGGACATGTGTTCCCATTAAGTCCGATTTAGGACAAATTGTGGTTTTGCAACGCAAATACAGAACTTTATCAGGAGAAGTGGTCACCTTCTGAGAGAAGACGATATAGTTTATCCCATTAGACTGGTATGTAATCTGGGTGAGAGTCCAATCCCCTTTCTATGGTTATGAAAGGGTAAACAGGAAGTATATAGAGACGTGGGGCATGCAACGCTCTGTTTGGAGATGTTGCCACACAGACGTCACACACAGGAAAACAGTGAGTACCAGTATGTGTACAGACCTTCAAAAGAGTTCTTGATAAGCATTGAGGACATGGAATGTTTGTTTGACCTAGCGCTTTACTCATATGGCCACTGTGTTGTGCGCACAAAAGTAGGGAGTACCAGTATGTGCACGGACACCTGATAGAGATCTTGATAAGTGTTGAGAAAACAGAATGTTGGTTTGGTCTAGCGTTTTTACGCATATGGCCATCACGGGCGGTCTTATCAGTCGTCACGGGTAGTGTGGCAGATGAGGTCTGCATTCACGGATGGGTTGTATCATGGAGGAAGAAATATATCTGAGCATTATATTGAGTGATGACAGTGTTTTTGCAACTGGTGGCGGAAGCGGTTGCATTAGGGAACGCTAATGATACAATACGTATAGGGCCAAGTGGGGAGATATCTAAGAGCATAGCATGTTAAATGGAATGTCTAACGTTGTAGTACATATGGGGATGCTGTATGAATAGACATGACTGTTTGATAGAAACTCACAAGGTGGTTTTTTACTCCACAGATTGTTGGAAGCTGACAGCTGCGCTTACGATTACTGGCACTGAACGGGAATAACTACTGATACAGTGCTTATCTATAGAGGCATCTGTATATGTAAGTAAGATCTGAACAAGGATGAGTCCGATTAATGGAAATACAATCTTCGAGAAGGGTACTGAAGGGAATTGCTCTATATTATAGGCAGGGCATATTAGGACCGCATAGAGGTGACGTTGTGTAGGCCCCGATGGTCACATGCTGAAGGAGAGCTGGGCTGTTTTAAGAACTCGACAGCCTTAAGAAGTAAGTTATACTAGTGAGGAGTATAGTATAAACTATGGATATTCCCACCAGGGGGGTAACTGTGGATGTTCTTCCCTCCAAGGTCACACAGCTAGTGGCTTTCCTCTGATACATTTGGAGGTGTCTCGGGCATACTGAGGAATCCGATTATCTCAAGCACTTGGAATTTATTTCCGCTTGACTTGTGCAATCTCCACCTCTAGGATAGTGGAGGTGAGTACAGGTTTTTTGCAATCATTAATGGTTGTTGAGAATTGAGATGTCTAGGACATTTAAGAAATGAGGCTGATTACAAGTTAATGTTTTGTTTATTGTAGGGAGTGAGAAACCGTAGGAGGGGTGAAGACACCTTCCACCAACACATAAAAAACAGGAGTGAAGATACGGTCACTCCTGATGTTTGTTGTGAAGAAGGTCGACTAAGCATTAGGCCACAGTTGATGGCCACTGATCGACCGAAACATATATAGACAAAGAGAGTCTATATGAGAACATCATTGGACTAATGTACATATTGAACATTTCTATGAATACAACAAAACTGGGAAACTGGGTGTCTATGTCACTGCCGCCGGCGACTGGCATTTGTGGCGAAGGTGGAAACAGGGATGCCATTGAAGTGTTCCGTTACGTTCCTTCTCCGTCTACCAGACACGGTCTAGTTGTTTCCAAGATGGCCGCCGCCGTTTGTTTATCTCACTCGGCTGGCGGCGGCTTGGCGCGTTGCAACTGAGTTCATTCTCGCCCTGTTGCTTGCGCTAGTTTTTCCCTCTGACAGTATCTGTCCTGCTATTTTCGCCTTCCTTACGCATCTGTTTTCTCCTCCTCCTGTCTCCGTTAGGCTCTCCCCCTTCTCTAGTTCCCGCTTGCCTTCTCCTGTGTTTTTGTTCCCGTGCTGTTCCCTGCTGCCATTCTTCGCTCTAGGATTTCTCTGACTCCCGGATTCTCCCGTACTCGCTTGTCCTCCACCCTGAGGGGTACTTACCTGTATTCCGCTTCTCCATCGAACGATCTGCAGAGAAACGCCGACCTCACTGTTCCTGGGTATCGGCGAAGGACCAATTCAACCTACTACAGTGCAGACGACGTCCACAGCCTTCACGACTACCTTGGATCCAGGGTTTTTTTTGCCATCCAGTGGCTTTTTCCCCTCTGGCTGTCGCGGAGGGGAGTCACTGTGGGTTTTCTCTATCTGGGAGTCACGGTGGCTTCCTTCCGAGGTAGACCATATCTTCTAAAAAAGAAGAAGCCTTACTTAGGACTTACCCGCCGGAAGAAACTGGACTATTCAGGTGAGGAGGAGGTGATTGGGGAATGTTATAATTCGAGTGAAGACGAAGACATAGCTGATCATCTAGCAAGTCCCGTAGCCCATAGAGCCAGTCTCGATAGTCTATGTGACGGGGAAGACTGTATTCATTATTGTTTATCCTGTTCACTGTAATTGGTGGTGTGAGAGTGTACATATGATGGTATGAAAGTGTATGAGAGATGGATGAGAGAGGTTTATGTGATATTATTAATACCCTGTACGGTATATGGATATTTTATATTGTTTGAATAATAATTGTGGAGAATAAAACATTTTGGATAAAAAGTTTATGATTAGTTTGGTAATTCAGTCTCACTACCATGGTTCAATTTTCTTTTATATTGATGTTATTTGCCTGAAGGACTGTCTGGTATACAGGTACCCTTTTTTGTTGATAAGTTTATAAATGAGACTGTTATCATATTGAATGAGCAGTCTGAAATAATGCAGCACAGCACACATGTTGTGGTTAAACATGACCGGATGTTAAATGACATTATAAATATAGTCAATCCTGTTGATAGGTTATTGGAAAAGTATATGGGAGAGGTTCAAAATGTAATTTCACAATTGATACAGGGGCATATACCATTGTACTTTGTATCATCTGAGATCATCCATCAAATGATGGTGAAAATCACGCAAAGAGAAGTGTAAATGGTACAAATCAAAATTGCATTTAAGATGGGAAGCTCAATGCCATTGTACATACATATGGAAAGAAATGGAGGTTGGGTTTTTGTTATGAGTCCCATAAATTGCTCCTGAACTCCTATACCAGACTAAACTAGTACACAATGTGGTATTTTGGCAGAATGACAAATATGTGAACATCAAAACCCCAGAGGTGGTGGCATTTCAGTCTTGGGAACCTGATGTTTACTTGATTACACATTTGGATACATGTATAAAGTTTAAAGAGCAGAATTACATGTGTCCAGGTAAACCATTTCCATCTGATGAGGCAGATGCTATCTGTGGGTTGAAACCTGATCCGGGAGTGTTGAGGGATATGAAGTGGTCATTAGTAATTTGGGGATTGAGGAATTATCACAAGCTAGGCTAATTAAAAACAGGTGGTTGGTAAGTACTTCTTTGAAAAATTACACAATCACCCATCTGAATCATGGAACTTTCATTGTCAAACAGTTAAAATACAGTGTGTTTTACATATCTGTTCCAAAGTACACGATTGTGTAAATGGGGGAATTAACATTATTCCATGTTGCTGATGATATGTGTGAAGGAAAAGTGGAAAATATCAGGTTTTTTCAGAGGAACTCGTTCCCGAATGACACAGATGTTAAATTCTTGTTGAGCCACAAAGAAAGGCACACTGTTAGGATGAATTTAAGAAAAAACAATATTACTGTGAATAGCCTTGGGCGTGATGGAGAAGAACACATTCAACTGCGGGACCTGGGCAGAAAGGGGTTCGGTGAGTTTGGCAATCTTGCTTGTGTTAATGGGGGGGTGGCTGGTTGCCCTTACCGTTATGATGAGGGTGTTGGTCATGTACTGGCGACAAAGGGGAAGGAGAGATATCCAGTAACACATGCATTTTAGTTAATGGTGTGTTGTTCCTCCCGCTATGACATCGCGAGCGGTTACAGCTGTCAGAAAAGGAGGGTATATCTAGGAGCCTATGCCGTAAAAGCAGCCAGTAAGGCAGTGATTTCAATAAAAGCAGCTTGTAAAATGGATGCAAATGGGAACAGCAGATCAGTGATACAGAACAGCATTTTCAGTGGGGTTAGTGTAAATGCAGAAAAGGGACAGTAAATTATGTAGTGCAGGTGGTATGCAACATTGAGTCATTATAGCAGTAAATTAGGCGTTCAATGGTAAAGCAAAATGAGTGACAAAAAGACTGTAAATTCAAATTGCATTGTAAACACTTATAAAGTTATAACAATTCCCATCTGTGTAAGGTTGCATTGAAAAAATTACCCAGATTAAAAAATGAACTACACTCATTAAGTGATACCCCAGTAACTAATTATTTCCCTTGATTAGCATTGCAATGCAATGGCCCTCATTACAACCCCAGCGTTAACCAATGGCGCTATTAGCGGCATGTTAACGCCGGTAACTTACCGATTCTGCCATGGTGAAATGGGGAATTACCACCCCATTCCAAGGTTGGCGGGCGGTAATTCCCCATTTACCATTAGCCCTTCCCCATTCCCATTTTTGCCCCATAGGGCTCAATGGGAAAGGGGAAGGCGGTAATTACGGTACCACAAATTGTGGTACCATAATTACCTTCAAGGTCCCTTTGCGGGTCCCTACCTTAACGGCTGGTCCAGACCAGCCGTTAAGGTCGGGAGCCGCAAAGTGGCCTCGTAGTAAGGCGTTAAGGGGTTAACGGCGCTGCCGTTAACCCCTGAAAGCCTGGGTCGTAATGACCCCCAATGTCAGTGAACACAAATGGAAATTCTGCCTTATTTTTTCTCTCTTTTCGTGCCATGGAAAAGAAATGTGCACTGTAAAATAATTGAATGGACTGTCTTTTTGTATTCTGAAGCTTCTTTGTCTGTGCAGGAAGCAAGAAGAGATACATACAAACTCCTGTAGGTGATTGGATAGTGGGATCAGGAGTCTAGAAGTTGCTAAAATATGTCAGAAACAGGGCAGTTTTAGTTTTGAGTGACAGGGAGGGTAGATAAATAGGGGTGAGCTGAAGGGCATTGGGTCTTCTTGCTGCCGGCTGCTGAAAGGGAGGGAGTGCTGAAGCTGTGTTGACCTGGCATTGAAATCTGCTGGGAGCCTAAAGCTGTCTTTTGGGAGTGAAAAAAGGCTGTGTGGAGTTCGCAACACTTCAGCACAGATAAGCAGAGGTGAGGGGAGCTGCACAGATTAAGCACAGGCACTTCAAAATGTTATGTAAGTGACAGTAAAGTTGAGGAGAGTGTTGAATGGAAGTGAATTATCTCTGTGACCAGATAGACAGGTAGCTCATTAATTTCAACTGAGTCATTGTTGTTTTTCTCTCGCACACTGTGAACTAATGGGAAAAGAAAATGTTCTGCAATGCATGTTTATATTTTGCCTCTTAGATAACCATGGCAGTGTCATTGATTTGGTGAGAGTAATCAGATGTATTATTATGAAATGTATTATTTTTGTTTCCTTTTTACAAGTGAAATGGTCATAATAATAATTGCAGCTACGAAAACAAAGTTGGTGTCACCATTTTATTAATGTCTCTGATGATTATTCTTTAGGTGGGGGAAGGTAACTAGGAAGCACCCTAGTGCTCACACAACAGTCATAAAAATGAATTACCGCTGGAGGTAAAGTAAGCAGCAAAAGGGGAATATAGAAGCAAGCTAGGAAGCCGGTGTGATGTATGAGTGTGCTCAGCAATGCATGGAAGCTGAACAGGATCTTGCAATAATATACGCTGAATTCGTAGATAAGTCATCGCCACAATCTATGCACAAAATATACACAATCTATGACAGCGTTTGGTTTCTTCTAAATGTGCTAAACCCAGGGTACATGCCTACAGTCAAACACAGAATAGTGTGTAGTTATAAAAAAGGGGAAGGTTTGTATTATCATATGGGGCAGTGTTATGAATATGCTCACCACAAATCTACCACAACACTAATTTACCACTACAATAAGATTTTGCCAATTTACTGCCAATATACCACGATACTAAAATACCGCCAAGTCAGATTATAGCTCTATGACGAAAACCCCTTACAGAACAGCCTCAGACTGTAAAAATGTACATGATCATTGGCTGAACTAAAATAATAGCATTGTCTGAGGAGAAGGAGCAGCCCTGTCTGAATCTGCACATATCAGATGAAATTTAGAATGTATAAAAGGCCTTTCATAAAAGGCATCAGGAATGTGATGCACTTTTGTGCGTGCTAATGTGCTGTGTATTATGACCAGCCATATCCTACACCTTTATTTCTTTTTTGCCTATCATCAATACATCAATACACCTAAAAAAAAGAACTCTAACTCTCTTCTCTCCCAATAGTGTGGCACTAGATGCAAATTGCCTGCTGATGAATATGGTTTTATCCATAACAAACATGCCACATTGCATCCTGCCCTAAAGTGTTGTCACTCTAGGTCCTCCTCCAGATGGGTCAGTGCACTGTGGCAACTGACCTTCCAATGGCTGTTTTGTTTAATCCACATGCACCTCCCCTTCTCTATCTCTCTGACGTCACCTGCCCTTGCTGCTCACAAATGATGGGCGATCCCATCTTCATTTCCCCAAACCTTGCAGAGTGGCTTGCAATTTGCATGCAAATCTGCCTTCATGGTGAATGCAGCACATATTTCCATATACCCCGAATCTGATCCTGGATTCCTGACCAATGAAAGATGTACTTGTGTTTTCTCCCAGATAGTAGATACAATGATTACTTCCTGGAAAGAGATCCTTCTTAAGGAGGTTATTCAGGCAAGTCCTGTGTGTGTCTAATTATCTCTTAGGAGAGTGGTTTCACTCTCTGGTATAACCCATCTCCTTGGGTCACATTGCATGGCAGGTAGCTTGACTGGCTCTCAGCCTCTTCCTCTCCTCCTCAATAGCCTGACTCATCATGATTTCTTCAAAGATGTTACTCGCCTGACTGACATGGGTTTCCATCAAATGGCAAACTGCTCCCCCTATTGCCAGAGATTGCTATCAGAAGCCAGGTGTTCTCCAAGTTAGCAGGGATCGCCATCAACCACTTATGTGCTCACGCCATTGAAAGAGATTGACTTCAAATGCCCGGGTAGTCACTTCATATTCCAGGCAGTGCCATTAAATGTCTGGTAATAGCACTTTTGCTAAGGATTGTTATCACATAACCGGAACTTACCCTAGTGCCTATGTTTGCCATCAAATGCCCAATTATGCACCGGTTGGCATGAATGTCCACCAAAAGCCTTGGTGCAGATGCATTAGCACCCTAAGGAGTGCACACAGCCAATCGGATACATTAAAATGCTGGATTCATTCACTGATACGAACCAACTCTGATTGTCGGTGTGCCTCCAAGTCCTGCAGTGCTGCCTCTCCCCACCTCTTGCTCCACTCCTGCCTGTAACTACCCACAACACGTTCCCCCCTCATACACACACATCACTATCAGCATCCATAAAGGCAAGACTTGGGTAATATAGGCTGGTTTATATATACATGTTTTAATGAAACGTATTGCATTATCAGGGAACCACTCCTATAACCCCAATCCCTTCTCTGTATTTAGCACTGAAAACAGACATACTGTGACAGAAGTGGTTTTACTGTTAACTCTGGAACCCTTCTTCTTTCATTTTAAAAAGCCTGTGGCACGGACATCTTATAATTGTAATGCTAATAAAAAATACATTGTGGTAGGAAAACAAACCTGATTGTAACAGCACCACTACTCAGATTAGAAACCCTTGTTTTGCTCGGGTCCTAAACTTAGAAAGCAGCCCACTGTCAGATTCTGCATGCCCACTCCCTCCTACAGTCGATGGTGCGCAGCAAAGCATCTAATTGGAAGGTACCCTGGTGCTTACTATATTTTTATTTTTGCAGGAGTTTACAGAGATAATCTTGACCATCATGGGTGGCTGTGACATTCTAAGTTGGAGATTCAAAATAAGAACTGCATACCTTGAGAACTAATACACATGAAAGTGCTATTGCATGTGTACACAAATTGAAAATGTATGTTTTGTATTGTATTTGTGTTTTTAGTACATCTTAAGGTATTTTTGGATGTGCTGATGACCTTTATAATAAAGGTACTGATTGTTTGAATTAACATCTATTTGAGGTTAGGATTTTTTCAGGACCAGCCACCTTGTGTCCAATCTTCAGGGCTTGAAGTTAAAATTGAATTCAACCTTCCTTTAGGCTACTTAAATTGCTTTCTACCATTGTTGGCATACTACATCATCCAGACACCAATGCACGCACACTACATTTGCCATAATGTCATTCCACTTGGACAGCTTACGTTTGGGTGATCCCCATTGTCTCTCTTATGAAGCAATCAGCGGTAGTGAAACCAGTGCTACTCAAAGCTTTGTGGGCGCATGTTGCTTCTTGTGAGTAGCGGTTCTTCTTTTGCCTCATTAGAAATGTTTGTGAACAACCTCTGAACAACCATTTGTCTTGTGGATCTTTCTTGTTGGCCTTGTTACCCCACTGGATTTTCTAGCTTCGGCCCTGCATGTTTGCTTGGACTGCTGCTTTCCCTGTGTGTTGGATATCGTGTTTTGCAGAATTGCCTTTTCTTGGATAGCCTCAGGTTCATCTTGTCATTAAGTGAACTCAAAAAGACTTGTATGTGTGGACTTGTTTTTTACCCAAATGTTTTTGTAGCCTGCTCTCTGACTTCTTAGATTCCATCCTCGTTCCAGCTGGGAATAGGCCCCTGCTAACTGTGACTTTTTCCATCCATGAAGTAACATTGCAGCAGTTGGTTACCTGGCCTATCACAACACTACATCTGGTGGTATGGTGAATACAATAATAGGTGTACCTGAGATACTACTATCCGATACAGGTAGAAGAGGAAATGTGGAGAAAGACTGTTGATAAATGTATGGAGCAAACTTGACAGAGTCACTTTATTGACTCCACTCTTTATTCCTTTTTCAGGAGAAAATCGGAATACCTTCCTCCCAACATTTTATACAAGCCCTTTCTGCCCTGTTATATATCTCACAAAGGCTGCACGCTTGGGCGGAAAGTTACCCTAAAGTAGGAGATTGTATGTTTGTTGCTTGTCTAATTGTGCAAGCCATTCCATCATTTGCTGAAATGACACAGGTGTCTATCAGCAGATATCTGTGTAGGGAAACCTATGTAAAAGAAAAGTATGCAAAGCAAAACTTTACATTTAAAAGTCAACATATGGACTGCATCCTGCACAAAGCATCTGAAAAAGACACATATAAGGAAGTGTCGTGAAGTCTGTGGCCCATCTACAACACATCTATTTGTCTGACGTGACTAACAAGGCCCAAAATCAATCTTTCCAGTTAACAGAAAGTACCCAGCAACCTTGCATTAAAGGGCTAATAGTGCAATCTATGATTAAAAGCACCATATTTTATAGGAGAGTCAAAATCAAATTGGGGACTGGTGGTGTTTGCTTTCTTCATTGCAGGACTGAGAATCAGCTTTGTATTATGAGTTCGATTGCAAAGAAAAATGATAGTGTTGCTCTGTTTAAGGTGACAATTGGAAAGGGAAAAGAAAGAACTTCTGCATTTAAGAATAAAACAATGAGAAAAGTGTAAACACAGGCTTTTGAAGCTGAACTATAATGTTTATGACTCTGTCTGGAATTGTTCTCTCAGAAGCCAGGCCTTACAAGGAAAACAAATGCTACTCATTAGCAATCGCATTTGTCATTGAGTCCACCCATAATGCGCTAAACATACAACAAATAGATTCTGAGTAGTGGTTCTTTCTCCATGTAATCAAATTTGCCAATCAGCTATGTCTTTCTAGGGCGATGCGATTCACACTTTCAAAGACTTGGAGTCTGGCTAAAGTGACAGAAAATGACTGTAATAGCTCGAAGGGTACAGAGCTATATAAACATGACTAGGAAAAGCACTTTCACCATGACAACCAGCTTTCTCAGTAGTCATAATTGATGAGCTCTGTTCTCTAAAGGAACGGATACCTTGTGGTTTTGACCAGCCAGGAACTGGAGATACCATTTCATATTGTGATTTATCTTTGGACATGTAAAGAAAAAAATGCACTAGTTAAAAATGACATATGGAATCACAGTTTTCTAAATAATCTTTGATTGGAAGGTCATAGAAAGTTAATTTGAGAAAAAAACAATGTTCAGGGTGAAAAGCTCTTCCAGTTGAATGTATAACTTTTTTTAAAGGTATGTTTAATTATGTAAATTAGGCAAATGTGGATATTTCTGTGCAGAAACTGTACACACCAGTGATTCATATATCCTAGTGTTCATGCCAGTGAGCCTGTTATTTTGAGATGGAAAAATAATTTGTGTATACAAGTATCAGAGTCTAAAATGTAAAAACCTGTACTTCACACATCACATACCATGCCAAGATTAGAATTGTATGATTGGATTTGCCTAGTGACAGCAATCTGATGATCCAATTAGTAAGATGATCACATGCAATGAGCTTGATGTTTCAGAAAATTACAATTGTTTAATGTAAAAATCTCAATGATGACATTACATGAAGTGGGAGGGAAAATGGGTTTGGAAGTTAATCTCATTAGACGGCACTCTTCATTAATATGCCTAATGAGCATGAGAGGATGGTTTAACATGATGCCACTTTTGGAACACTGTCCAATCACATACACTGACCAATTAGATTAGAGAAATGATTCACATCTGTAAAGGGAGTGGCTTCTGTTCTCTGAACCCATAGATTCTGGGGGAACTCTCTTGCTCACTCACTCAGTGACTGGCTGACTGATTGATGGAAAGAAGGAGAGAAAGGAGAATTGACAACAACACAAAGTAGAATGGAATACATGTATTTCCTTTGCACCCAAAAGGTATTATCAGCATAGCACTTTAAGTGATGCCTACCTGGAATCTATATCTCAGGCCTTCTATAGTGGAACGGACAGCAGACAGAACCAAATCAGAAGGAGGGAAACCTGACGGTAGAGGGAAGTTGACCCCATCTTGCTGACTGATGCCCACCTGCTACCAGAGGGGGAGAACTGAACCAGTCCCTGAGAGGGTGCCCACTTATCTGGGAGACAGCCAAAAAGACATTCCTATGTAAGTAAAATATGAAGGGGAAATAATTCTAAGGGGAGTGATACTCTAAAGGGTAATAGATTAAATCCCAGCATGTTTAATTTGTGAAAGTACTGAGACGTGGGTTATTTATATTTAATGTACATCCTGAGAAATGAGTAAATATTTCAGAAGCGTATCTGCTTCTGGAATTATAGATTTGACAAAAGAGATCTGAATGGTGTACATACCTAGACAAATAATGTAATTGAAGTCATTTCCTAGTTATAACACCAAGCAGAGTCTTGTTACTGGTGCTGATCCACTGAAGAACAAGGGGATACAGTTATTAACTGCCACCCATTTTCCCACATTTAGGATGCCCTTTGAAAATGATAAATATACACTTTTACACATTAATCCACTTGAAACACAACTTAAGGGAATCTAGCAAACATACTCCTTAAACATACATGTTCCTTTTTACAAGCAATTACACGTGGTAGCCTGTCTTTTGAACTGAGTTTCTGGACTGCTGATTGAGATTCCCACATGTATATTGTGTAGAAGGGAGGTGTTTATGTTTACTTCTAATAAGTAGCTGTTGGGTGTCCTGACCCACGTTTGAGCTATCATGCTGCAACATTTGGTGCTGTGGGCTTAGAAAATCCAAGATGGCCAAAAAGCCCACATGTGCGCCAGAATCCAGGAGAACCACGCAGTTTGTGCGCACACCAAAATGGTTACCTAACTTTCCACCCACCAGTTTAAAGAAAGATCTTTGTTAACAAAATCCACTGTTACTGATGTCAAAAAGTTGCTGAAATCGTGGCTCATAGGACCACTTTAAAGATTCAACCCTTTTGTGGGGTTCCACATAACCATTTTACTGTAAGGAGCCCCATCAGTTAACACATGGTCATAATAACCAAATGCAAAGTGACCCCCTGGTCTGCCGACCTCAGCCTCCTGGAGACCACACAGTAGGCTCTTGCACTTGAATAGAATATGTTGATTTTGACTGTTTCCTGTCAACAAAGGCCTGCCTGCCAGCAGAGGCATGGTCACTGACCCATCCAAGTCTTGGAGGCGGACTCCAACACTCTGAGAACTGAATTGAAAGCAAAATATATATTTTACAGAAACACTGATAACTCTTTGTAATCAAATGACAGGAATGTATAACTTTGAGAGCCTTAATTTAAAAAATGTACCTTCGATTCAAGCCCAAACTCCAATTTGTGTGATGTTCTGGGCAAAACCCCGCTATTTATTGACACCACATACTCTGTGTTTAAGCTAGAGATATGGGAATTTACTGGAGTAGGTATGGACAGCCTGTGTATATGTGTATAACTTTTAATGAAGAACCAAGGTTGCATAACCCACTAAAATCGAAAATAAGTTGACATTTTTGAATGCAAGCCCTCAGGAAGAGCAAAGTTTGAACAGAGTATACCTCATGTGATATGTGATGGGTGCATGTAATTTTAAACAACTGTGTATCTGTGCAATATGTATTTGAATCAAATATAGATTTGTGGGCAAACTGACCAGGGGAGGATCCTCTGACCCATAAAACCTACAGCATCACTCTGACTCACATTTCCTTCCCCCAATCATGGGAGAGGGAAGAATTGGGCCAATGACAAGTAGAAAGGGGCAGGCTTAGCTAGGCCCAGCCACACACCCACTTTCAAAACACATAAAAAGAGACTGCTGGGACAGGTAGAGACATTCAATTCCATTTGCTGCGGAGCATGCTGACCGACGACTTCACAGCCAGAGATCCTACACTTAGACTTCCAAGCTAAACAGAGACTACAGAACTTTGAACCAAGAAGGCCCACTGCAAGCAAAAGTATTTGTCAGCAGGCCCAAAAAAATAATTTGCAGACTATTCACAGCCGGACTCAGCTGTTGATTCTGGCCTGAAACCTTGTGCCAGAAAGATCCAGAAGCAGTGCTGTACCCAGAGAAAGCAGAGCAGTATCCAGAAGCAGAGGCCAGAGATCCAGAGTGACCCAGACCGCTGTTATCAGAACCAGAGAGCTGACCCAGATCACTGTGAAGTACCGAGACCAGAACCGGAGTCCAGTCCAAAACCTGACCAGATCCGTGGCGAGGCCTATTTCAAAAATATATTGTGAGTACCTAGCAGAACTGTGCAGAACCAATCTCTTAGTTAAAATAATCTAATCCAAACTATTTTAATCTAAGTAGAACTGCCTCCTAACTGTAACCTGTCATTTGCAAAACTGTCACCTGCCATTTGTAAAGCTGCACCACTTGTCAATTCTGCCGCTGCAAAGCTGTAACCTGTCGCTTTGAACTTTTAAAATTTCAAATCCGAAAAACAACCTTCACAAAATCGTTCATAACTCCGTAACCGATTGTGCTAGGAACTTGATTTAACTTACCTCTGAAAGCTTAGAATCTCAGCTTTTCAACAAGCTTAGAACCGACCTGCTACTCCTTATACTTTTGCCATAATCACGATTCACGCATTCGCGAATTTTGCTGCGATTTGCGATTTGGCCCGATTTCTTTACTTGTAAAAAGATAGCTGCTTTTGCCTGAACTGCTAAATTTTGTTTGCCTCTTAAGAACCATCCCTGAATCATTGCTAGAGTGAGCCTGAACTAATAATAACTAGATATCACTCACCCTGAACCTCCTAGGGAATTAAAACCATTTTTAGCATATTCCTCACTTCATTGCCACTTCTCAAAGCACTTTTGCCTGTATTTCAAACTCATACCTGTTTTCTCTAAGCTTGCTGGGGTGAACTGAATTACATTTGATTGCATTTCTGAGAACTGTGTGCTTTCCTCTTCATCTCCTTACACTGCATAAAGGGGGGGTGAATTGTCCAAGAAAGTGATTACATTGTCTTTTGCTGAAATCCTATCAAGTTATTTTCTGTACTGCATTTTCATTCCACATGGCATCTATTTGAAACCATAAAAGTATTGTTGCTATCTTATCCATCCTATAACCACTCACCATTGATTATAAAGAAGTGTGTTAGTGCCAGACTATCCACTATTGATTACTGCTCAGATTAAGTGTGATATTCAATTATTAATTTATTATAGAGTGTGATATTTATATATATATATATATTGTTTAAATTCTCAAATAAACCTTTTAAACTTGCAAACCAGAACTACTTCTTGGCACAGTGGGGTCAGGGGGATTCCAAGAGAGGGGTGTTATATAGGGGTAGTCATGCAGAATTCATGAACTGGACATAAAGATATATCAATAAGGGTTTCCATTCAGTATCCCAGACTAGGCATTGACTTAGCTGTAGTGTTGAATTGAATCCTCTTACAAATTGGGGGCTCGAGCCGGACGTCTGGGTTAGAGCTATCACTTGTGCAGATTAATACAGTGTGCCAGCTGACCAGATACACATATCCGGTCGGATCACCACTCTGTGTTACGCTGTAAAGCACTCCTCAAAGGAACGCTCTAAGGAAAAGGTCTGTTTTGCAAAAATAAAATACAAACTTCTGTAAGTCAGGAAGGAACTCAAATTCCAGAATGACGACCTTGGTAGATATGAAAATAGCCAGAGAGCACTTCTTACATAAGCTATTTGTGAGAGGTGAGTGGACTCATCAGGACCAGACGGTCTGGTTGCAGGCAATCGCACCACAGATCACTGAAACAGGGTCAGATATATGGAGAGACCAGGGTCCATTACATGTGGCCCTGAGTGAACTATATATGGCTCCTAAAGCCAAAGATCAACACAATAAGATTGCCAGGATAGCGGCATACCTGTACCTATATATGGGAGACATGCAGGATAAATGTACTGAAAGCCAAGATCTGGCAAATAGGCGACAGATGGCGTTAGAGAAGGTCCAATCTGACCTGGTCTCTTCTGAGCAGAGGCTGCAGAGGAGCCAGGAGTTAGAAAATGATAGTAGGCAGTATATCATTAAAATAAAAGAGGATATGGACATCCTGCAACAGGAAAAGGCTGACCAGGATACCAGATTTCTGGCCTTGCAAAAGGAGTGCCAAGAAGGTTTGGACTCCCTACTGCAGAGCCAGAAAAAGCTGAAGCAACAATTATACTTTAACAGGGCATGCACAGAGCAGGTAGCCACCCTGCAAAGTCATCTAGATAGAGTGAAGGCAGAGAGCAACAAACTAATTCTGAAAGACCTGGATGCCCAGGCAGAGTTTGATCAGGAGCGCCAGAAAGCTGGTGCCTTCCAAAGGAAAAGGGACGACCTGACGGCACAGATGCAGACTCTTAGTCAGGAAAGGGACACCTTAGGCCAGGAAGTCTGCCACTTAAAAAGAAAAATGGGAGAAAATCCCCTGGCCCTCCAGGGACTGGGTGACCTCCAAAAAGAACACCAGAACTTGTTAGAGCACACCAGGAGGGTTGAGGATGCTCTGGCAAGAAAGGAGCAGGCCAATAGGGACACAGCTCAGGAGGTAACCCTCCTGCAGCAGAGACTGGCCCAGTACTCCAGGACCAATCAGGAGGCACAGAGAGAAAATGAGGTTCTCTGTCAGCACAATGATAGGCTCCGGCAACAGGTAGCGATGCAGGAGAGACTGATAGAGTCGAGTAAGGCCTTAACTGAAGAATTGAAAGCGCAGGCTCTTGCATTGCAACAGGGAGCAGGGGCGGATAGAGACCAGGTTCGCTGGGAAAGGGAAACTCCTGAGCATAACCTCAGGAGCCCTAGTACCAGCGGCCTTTATCTCTCTCAGTCCCTGGACTCTGCCACCCCCATGTCCCCTGGCGCACATGAGCACCGGGCCACAGGGATGGCAGATTACTATCCAGCCAGAAGCATGGGGCTCATAGGCCAGTACCTCCCAGGAATGGATGGGCGGGCATCCGGGTATGGGCACCCAAGCACAGTGCAATTTAGTGGGGAACCCCAGGAGAATAGGCCCATTAAGGGCATCCTGAAAACTTCTGCCCAGTTAGGTCAGTGGGGGGGTACCCATCAAATCCTGGCAGCAAGGAGAATCTGAAGACTCCTATGAGTGGTACAGGACACAGGAGACCAGGTCCCACATTCTGCCAGCCACTCCCAGGCTCGCAGAATCCGGGAAAACCTGGAAGATCAGACAGGAACCTCTGGGAGCAGTGCCTCTGAGTCAGAGGATGAATGGACCAGGGTTACCCGAACCAAAAAGGCCAATAAGGCAAAAAGGGCCTTGCTTAAGGACCTATTGAAACAGATTAAGGCAATCAGGAGTGTCATCACGCCTTATCATAAGAACGCCAAGTATTCTGTTTGGGAACACTTGGAGCTCTATGAGCAAATGATGGAGACCTTTCATTTGAAGGACAGCCAAAGCTGTATTCAGTATGTAAAGTGGACATTCTCCCCAGAATACTCCAGTTTCTTTGCGGGGCTGGAGGACCAAAATCATTCCAGGTGGTCCACCTATAGGGCGGCCATCTTGAAACATTTTTCTGTGCACAGAAATCCCCAAGAGGCTCGCAAGGCAGCCTACAATTTGCAATGTGGGGAGGATCAGGCCCCACAAGAATTAGTGCAAGAACTGAAACATGCCTTTGCGCAGACCACCAGAAGGGTGCGCACAGACAGCAGAGAATTTGTCAATACATTTTTCCATGCCTTGCCCCAATACATAATGACCCAGCTCGTGAGAGATTTTCATGAGAAAAGATCTTTAGACTTGGTCATTGAACAGGCTACCCAGATCTATGAGGTGCAGAAGCCTATTGAAAATAAAAATAACGCACCGAAAAACCCCAAAACCAACAGCACCCCTGCTGCTGCCAAGGTGGCAGAGGTAAAGGCCGCCCCCGTTTTAGATTTGGAGATGGGGAGGCCTAAAAACCTGCCTGCACCAAATAATTCACAGCCCAGAAGGCCCTCGGGCCAGTCACAGACAGGGAGTTGAGGAGGTAGTCCCACAAATGGGGTCCCCCGCTCCCCTGACTATGTAAGTCCCCGCTACAAGGGAAACCGACCAATCCTGGTTTATGTGTGGACTCCTCCAGCCCAAGGGGGGGAATCCAGCCAAGCACCTGACCCGGGGAACTTCCCTCCTAACTTCCCCCAGGAGGGCAGAAATTCTCCAAATCCTGGGCAGAACTTTTTCCCCAGGTATCCACCCAATTTCCAGCCCCAAAATCATCCATCCTTCTGTCCCCAATTCCCTGAGCCCAGACAACCTAATCCGGGAGAGGGGAGGCCAAGGGTGGAGGGGTACCAAAATCTTCCCAACCAGGGGTACTACCAGAGAAGGGATAGCTACCCTTCCCGGGATCAGCCCAGGGGAGAAAATAGAGCCCCGTATCAGCCTGAGCGGGTTTCCCAGTTAGAGCGCCAGGTCCAAAATATGGCACGGGATCTGGGTCACATACTGAGGGCTCAACAGAACCCTCAGATGAGCATGCCACCGCCGAATGCCCCCAACTCTGGACCTGGTGCTCCAGAACAATGACGGGGGCAGCACCCCGATAACACACCGGTTCCCAGGGAGGAGGCACAAGGGGAAGGGGGGTGTAAAGCCTTGGAGGAAGCTTCCTTCCCAACTTGTAAACAGCCCCTGGAAAACCAGGAACCAGAAACAAAATCTCCTACCCCTGAAAGCCTGCCTCCCAAGGAGCAGATGGGGGGGGTAGGAGAAACAAAGGACCCAAACAGACCCACTTTGTGGAGGAGGTACAGGTCTTCCAATTTGAGGGAGAGGGATCCTCAGAGGATCCTGGGGAAAGGATCTTCTCCTTTAGAGATGGGGGAACTCCTCCCAAGGAAAAATGGGTCCCAAGGGATGCCAATTCAGACTGGGGAGATGTGGAGACTGAGCTACTGCCGCCCAACATCTCATCCCAGAACCCACAACACCGAAATCCCCTGGTTCAAACCCATCCTGGTGACTGCCTCCAAAAAGGGGGGGGGCGGCCCAGAACCGGAACCAGGGGAACCCACAAAGGCTCTGATTTCCAGTTGCCAACTTTGTCTTTCAGATTCCCAAGGTTCTCCACAGAATTCTGCCCAAATCTCTTCGCTAGCAATGTCCAAAACCAGAACGTTAGCCCACCAGTTGTTCAAAAATGTGCATTATCTGTGCCCCCTTGAGGAGAAGGAGGGAAGATACTGTGCCCCGGTACAAGCACAGGGGCAGGGTACAATTTTGGCACTGGTGGACACTGGATCCCAAGCCACCCTTCTGTCCAAAAGGGCCTTTGAGGAACTAAATGCAGGAAGGGGGAGAATTACCGTATTCCTCTCACCTCTCTTCCTGGACAACTGCAGAACTTTGACGGGAAGGAAATTCCCGTTGAGGGGACTGCAGACTTGGACATTAAAATTGGGAGACACAAGGTGAAACACCAGGTCATAGTAGTGACTCCAGAGGGCACCCCTTGTTTACTAGGGAATGACCTCCTGACAAGGTTGTCACCCCTAATAGATTGTGTAAACAAGGTCCTCTGGACCCAGACTAGCCGACCAATAAAATTAAAACAGAGTGTCAACCATGTTAGTTTAAACGGCACCTGCCACATGGTTGAACAAAAATCTGACCAAGTAGAATTTCACTTCCAGAACAACCAGATTCCAGACGTGACAGTAATAGCAGTAGGACAACAGACTGGTGATGGGGGGTCCTCTCTATTTATGAAAATCAACCTTCCTTCCAGTTGAAGGTGGTATTCCACACTGGAAGGAAACACCCTGAAATTCTTTACTAATCCACAATCAGAAATTCCCACTCCTATAGTCCAGAAAGATGTGAAATCAGCTCAGAGCCTGGCTGATATTCAGCAAATGGGAGAGCAGTTGTTCATCCCTGTTCATTTATATGATGGGAAGGACTCTGTTCTCGCTCAAGTGTGCGTGAACAACGGTAAGAGCTTCATCAGCGAAGCCATGTTCCGCCAACTCCCAAAAGATCCAGCCATTCCCACATTTAAACTGATAGACAAATGGGAAATGGACCTTGAAGAACCTAATTCCAAACATCTCCTGCCAAGCAGGTGTATGCTCAAAATCTCCATTGGCAACAAGAGCATAGTCCATAATTGTTGGGTCGTGCGAGACGTCACTGCCGCCTTTTACTTAGGCAGTGACATTCTCAATCGCTTTGCCATTAGTTTGGACCTAATAAACTTCAAAGCTTGGTCCCGATTAGCGGATAATCCCATGGGCTTTGATGATCCAGAAAAAGCATTTAGGTCAGCTCAATTGCTACCTTATGCAGTTGAAATTCAGATCAAAGAGGAAGTCACCATCCCAGAAAGGACCCGACAATTCTCCCTGGAAGTGAAAGTTAAAAGAGGACAAAAATTGCAAAACCCTGATGCTTATATACATCTAATGCTTCTCTCCAACAGCAAGGGTTGGGGGTAAACCCAACTCCATTAGTCAACATAGAACATGACACCATTCCAATAGAGGAAGATAACAGCGACTTAAAGAGTATTACTCTAGCCGCAGGCATCATTATTGGAATGGCGGTTGATGACCGATATTTTTCCATTGATTTAGGAAATGAGCTGTTAGGACCAATCCCCAAGGACTGTTTTGACAGTGACAGTGATGACAATACAACACCAGACAGGATTTTTACCCGGCATGGGGGGAACTTCCTGGTGTACACTTCCTGCCCTTATGGTAAGGAAGATGTGACTTGTGACTTCAGGAGGGATGAGGTGATTTTCCAGGTCCATGAGGGCTGCCTTTCCCACCTGAAGCCTCCAGTCCAAATCAGCACTCTGACCAGGGACTTCTCCACCCAGCTGGAGGAGGCCGCTGAAATAGCCAAACCAGAAGTCTTTCCAGGCTTCAGGCAGATGGTGGAAGAGAGAGTCAACCTAACTGATGCCTGTGTGACTCTGGAACAGAAGCAAAAGTTGAAACAAGTTTTCTTGGATTTCCAAGATCTCTTTGCGGTAGACTCATATGACTGTGGTCGCACCGACATCCACACAACAACAATTCCCACGGACCCTGGAATGACTCCAGTGTTTGTGAAGCAATATCGTTTGCCTCTCGCATCCATGGAGTCCCTTACTGAAATAATTAAGAACCTTGAGTCCCGAGGAATAATTTGTCCAGTACACAGCACCTTCAATAATCCAGTTCTGGGAATATTGAAGCCAAACGGCCAGTGGAGACTCTGCGCCGACCTCAGGGAGCTCAACAAACGGGTCCATACTTCCCGATGGCCTCTGCCCTACATTGACCAAGGGCTGGCTCAGATCCAGGGGTCACAGGTATTCACTGCAATAGACCTGACCAATGGATACTGGACTGTGCCTGTCAGTAGGGAGGACCCATACAAGCTGGATTTTACCTTTGAGGGCCAGCAGTACACATGGACCCGGACTCCCTTCGGATACCTCAACTCCGGCAATGAATACAACATTTTCCTACACAAGGCCATGCCCGACCTGGGTGCAAGGGGTAACCTGGCTTATGTAGATGATGTCCTCATCAAATGTTCATCTGTGGAGGAACACATAGCGGAGATCCGTTATGTTCTGACCCAGTTGAGGGCCGCCGGAGCAAAACTTTCCTTTCAGAAAGCACAGTGGTGTAGAACCCGTGTTAATTTCTTGGGGCATGAGATTACTCCTCAGGGTCTCTGTCCCCAGGAAAAGAAGGTGGAAGCACTCCAAAAACTGAAAGACCCCACAACTCTGCGGGAACTAAGGAGCCTCCATGGACTGACTAATTACAGCAGAAAGTTCATTGAGGGCTACGCAGAGATCACCAGACCCCTGATTCATCTCATGAGGGGGGGGGGGTCAAGTGGGAATGGGGTCCAGAACAAGCCGAGGCGGTAAAACAACTCAAAAGAAGCCTCTCACAAGCGCCTTGCCTAGCTTACCCTGTCAGAAACAAGGAGTTCTTCCTGGAGACGGGGTTCTCTAATACGTGCTTGACGGCAGTATTATACCAAAAGCATGACAAGGTCAATAAAGTAATCTCTTATGCGAGCAAAACTTTATCCTCTGTGGAGGAAAAATTCAACGATTGTGAGAAGGCACTCCTGGCGACGGTGTGGGCATTGAAGAATTACCGCCCGTTTATCCAGGGGGAACACATCATAGTGGAGACTCCACACCAGCCTCTGCAATATCTCCAAAGTGACAGAATCCGGGCCGGAAATGGGAGTAATTCCCGAATTACTTCCTGGATTCTGTCAATGCAAGGCTTTCCTGTGGAGGTCAGATATGGCCAAAACAAGAAGAGTCCCCTCGCGCAAGGTCTGGCTGACTTGCATGATTGTGCCAGAGAAAACTGTCTTGAGGACGAAAGTCTAAAAATCAAGGACAACACGGAGGCATACCTTAATTCCCCACACAAAGTCTTTGAAGAAGACAAGTGTGAGGAATGCCCACTGTCTATGTGGATGGATGCTCTTACCATGTTGACAACGACGGGGAGAAAGAACTGGTGGCTGGCGTAGGGAATGCATGGGTGAAGGAGTTCCCAGAACCCTCCGCTGGATACAAAATTGGTCCCCGAAGTAGTCAGGTGGCAGAATTGATGGCTGTGCATCAAGCCATCCTCACTGCTGTCCAACATCAACTCCACGAACTGGTCATAATCACAGATTCTGATTATGTACGGAACGGGTTCGTGGAGCACCTGGTTAATTGGAAAACCAGAGGCATGTTATCTGCTAACAACAAATCCTTAAAACACGGGAAGTTGATCCAAAACATTGATGATCTGGTCACCTCGAATGGGATGACCATCTAATGGAAAAAGATCAAGGGTCATTCCAAAGTAGAGGGACCAGACAAAACTGGAAATGACTTAGCTGATCAGCTGGCAAAAACCGGGGCCATCCAAGGGGATCTAATCGAAATAGAGTCCCTGTTGGGGGAAATCCACGTCACTGCTATCACTAGGTCCCAGACAAATGCTCACAATGATCTTTCAATTGCCCAATGGAGCAAGGAGACCCCTGATGCTGATTTGATTACAGCTCAGAAGGGGGATCCAATTATTGGTAAGTTTTACCAACACCTTGAGGACCCTGAGAACTTTCCCCTGACGGATACCGATTACATTTGGAAAGAGGACCTAAGAGTGTTGATGAAATGTCCAAAAATGTTCCTAATCCAAGACGGTTTGTTGGTAAGGAAATCCCAAGCTGGCCATGATCAGTGGGTGGTTCCTACCTCATTCCGAAGCCTGATGTTAAGTCACGACCATGACGCGGCCACCGCCGGTCATAGGGGGTTTCACACAACACTGGAAATCTTAAGAGAGGTTGCATACTGGCCACACATGGGGCAGGACCTCAACCAATACTTGAAGGGGTGTCTTGTGTGTGCACAATTTCAGCCATCATCCCTCACATACCGGGCACCTCTCCAAAAGAAGGGAATGACACTCACATGGTCAGATTTGTAAATTGACTTTGTAGGCCCCGTGATTCGCTCTGCTAGGGGAAATAAGTACATGTTGACGGTGACATGCTTGTTTACCAAGTGGGTGGAATGTCTCCCAGCCCCAAACTGCAAGGCAGAAACAGCAGCTGCCCTGATGATTAACCACATCTTTTCCCGTTTTGGTCTACCTCAAAGGATTGAGTCAGACAGAGGTAGCCACTTCACCAGTGAAGTGATGACAAAGATGTGGGAGATACTGGGGGTCCAGAGAAAGCTACACATTGCTTAGAGGCCAGCTTCTTCTGGAGCAGTAGAACGCTACAACCGGACAATTGTGAGCATCTTAAAAAAGTTGGTGGCAGATTCTGGGCCAAGTTGGGATATCCGATTACCTCTGGTCCTAATGGCCATCAGATCTACCCCTTCATCTGCAACCAAAATGTCACCATTCAAGTTGATGACTGGGTACAAGATGGTGCTTCCTCAGCATTTGCTCTACAGGACCCAAGAGCAGACACCGATAAATACCTCCACAACTCATGAGTATGTGGAGAATTTAAGGAAACACCTTCAACATGCTTTTGCCTATGCTCAGCGGAATCTAGAAAGATCAGCCGAGAGTATGAAGACCCACTATGACCTGAAAACTTCCAGGAAGGAATATCAGGTGGGGGATCGGGTCTATTTATACAACTTCCAAAGAAACCAGGCAAAACAGTGAAAATTCTTGCCTACATGGAAGGGACCCTTTGAGATTATAGACAAGATCTCCCCTGTGGCCTACAAGATCCGCATCCCCAAAGGCGGTTTGGCAGAGGGGGAAGACAAGTGGGTCCACATAAACCAGTTGAAGTGTTGCCATCCCAGGCACACTTTGCAGCAACTGGAGGAGTCCTCGGTAATCCCAGAGGGTACCGCTCCAGAGTAATTCAATTCCAACCCTAAAAGATCCTACATATAGCCTATCAAATTCTGTGTTTCTCAAGTTTATGTGTTCCTGTCTCTTAATTTAAAAAAAATGTGCATGTTCTTATATCTGTTGAGTTCTAAAATATATATGCCACCCCACTATATCAATGGTGGGGGAGAAATGTCCATGAATAGGTATTGCCGCTCTTCCTTTGTCGTCCTAGGAGAAAGAAAACCTGGAGACTGGCCAAGGAGGATGATCCGGAGACCGGGAGCAGAGACGCAAGGGGCCGGGGTACCGCCCAATCCTCCCATCAGGACCAGCAAGGAGAACGGATTGATCGACTGGAGGGAGGAAAAGATGCTGAACTGTGCCATTGCAGAATTGGAAGAAGATTATGCGGACATACCAAACGTGGGTCATAACCTTCTGTGCACCCGACTCCCCATCGACTCAAATTCAAAGTGCAGTCGCGTGGGGGGGCTTTGTTGGGTGTCCTGACCCACATTTGAGCTATCATGCTGCAACATTTGGTGCTGTGGGCTTAGAAAATCCAAGATGGCCAAAAAGCCCACATGTGCGCCAGAATCCAGGAGAACCACGCAGTTTGTGTGCACACCAAAATGGTTACCTAACTTGCCACCCACCAGTGTAAAGAAAGATCTTTGTTAACAAAATCCACTGTTACTGATGTCAAAAAGTTGCTGAAATCGTGGCTCATAGGACCACTTTAAAGATTCAACCCTTTTGTGGGGTTCCACATAACCATTTTACTGTAAGGAGCCCCATCAAAACAATGTTAAGCAAGGATTATTTACTACCATGTAAGAACCATTCCTGTTTGGAATGCATTAATCCAAGAAAGATGCCAAAAATGGATGCAGTACCAACAAAATCCTCAAGGCGGTGCTAGCGGTCTAAACTCTGACAGGAGAACTGAGTGCAGTTGCTGACAAAGGAATTTGACTCAGCTGACTTCAAAGGCTGCATTTTAATCAAAAATTAGCCACCTGCTGTTCCCAGAGGCCAGAAGCCTGGGAAACCCTCTCACCTCAAGAGATTCACACCACAGCCCAGGATATCACATGGTCATAATAACCAAATGCAAAGTGACCCCCTGGTCTGCCGACCTCAGCCTCCTGGAGACCGCACAATAGGCTCTTGCACTTGAATAGAATATGTTGATTTTGACTGTTTCCTGTCAACAAAGGCCTGCCTGCCAGCAGAGGCATGGTCACTGACCCACCCAAGTCTTGGAGGCGGACTCCAACACTCTGAGAACTGAATTGAAAGCAAAATATATATTTTACAGAAACACTGATAACTCTTTGTAATCAAATGACAGGAATGTATATATTTGAGAGCCTTAATTTAAAAAATGTACCTTCGATTCAAGCCCAAACTCCAATTTGTGTGATGTTCTGGGGCAAAACCCCACTATTTATTGACACCACATACTCTGTGTTTAAGCTAGAGATATGGGAATTTACTGGAGTAGGTATGGACAGCCTGTGTATATGTGTATAACTTTTAATGAAGAAACAAGGTTGCATAACCCACTAAAATCGAAAATAAGTTGACATTTTTGAATGCAAGCCCTCAGGAAGAGCAGAGTTTGAACAGAGTATACCTCGTGTGATATGTGATGGGTGCATGTAATTTTAAACAACTGTGTATCTGTGCAATATTTATTTGAATCAAATATAGATTTGTGGGCAAACTGATCAGGGGAGGATCCTCTGACCCATAAAACCTACAGCATCACTCTGACTCACATTTCCTTCCCCCAATCATGGGAGAGGGGAGAATTGGGCCAATGACAAGTAGAAAGGGGCAGGCTTAGCTAGGCCCAGGCACATACCCACTTTCAAAACACATAAAAAGAGACTGCTGGGACAGGTAGAGACATTCAATTCCATTTGCTGCGGAGCATGCTGACCGACGACTTCACATCCAGAGATCCTACACTTAGACTTCCAAGCTAAACAGAGACTACAGAACTTTGAACCCAGAAGGCCCACTGCAAGCAAAAGTATTTGTCAGCAGGCCCAAAAAAATCATTTGCAGACTATTCACAGCCGGACCCAGCTGTAGATTCTGGCCTGAAACCTTGTGCCAGAAAGATCCAGAAGCAGTGCTGTACCCAGAGAAAGCAGAGCAGTATCCAGAACCAGAGGCCAGAGATCCAGAGTGACCCAGACCGCTGTTAGCAGAACCAGAGAGCTGACCCAGATCACTGTGAAGTGCCAAGACCAGAACCGGAGTCCAGTCCAAAACCTGCCCAGATCCGTGGCGAGGCCTATTTCAAAAATATATTGTGAGTACCTAGCAGAACTGTGCAGAACCAATCTCTTAGTTAAAATAATCTAATCCAAACTATTTTAATCTAAGTAGAGCTACCTCCTAACTGTCACCTGTCATTTGCAAAACTGTCACCTGTCATTTGTAAAGCTGCACCACTTGTCAATTCTGCCGCTGCAAAGCTGTAACCTATCGCTTTGAACTTTTAAAATTTCAAATCCGAAAAACAACCTTCACAAATTGGTTCATAACTCCGCAACCGATTGTGCTAGGAACTTGATTTAACTTTCCCCTGAAAGCTTAGAATCTCAGCAACCGACTTGCTACTCTTTACTTGTAAAAAGATAGCTGCTTTTGCCTGAACTGCTAAATTTCGTTTGCCTCTTAAGAACCATCCCTGAATCATTGCTAGAGTGAGCCTGAACTAATAATAACTAGATATCACTCACCCTGAACCTCCTAGGGAATTAAAACCATTTTGAGCATATTCCTCACTTCATTGCCACCTCTCAAAGCACTTTTGCCTGTATTTCAAACTCATACCTGTTTTCTCTAAGCTTGCTGGGGTGAACTGAATTACATTTGATTGCATTTCTGAGAACTGTGTGCTTTCCTCTTCATCTCCTTACACTGCTTAATGGGGGGGGGGGGGGTGAATCGTCCAAGAAAGTGATTACATTGTCTTTTGCTGAAATCCTATCAAGTTATTTTCTGTACTGCATTTTCATTCCACATGGCATCTACTTGAAACCATAAAAGTATTGTTGCTATTTTATCCATCCTATAACCACTCACCATTGATTATAAAGAAGTGTGGTAGTGCCAGACTATCCACTATTGATTACTGCTCAGATTAAGTGTGATATTCAATTATTAATTTATTATAAAGTGTGATATATATATATATATATATATATATATATATATATACATATATATTGTTTACATTCTCAAATAATCCTTTTAAACTTGCGAAACAGAACTACTTCTTGGCTCAGTGGGGTCAGGGGGATTCCAAGAGAGGGGTGTTATATAGGGGTAGTCATTCAGAACTCATGAACTGGACATAAAGATATATCAATAAGGGTTTCCATTCAGTATCCCAGACTAGGCATTGACTTAGCTGTAGTGTTGAATTGAATCCTCTTACATAGCGATATTTAGATAGGCAGGGATGTTCTGATATCATTCTGTCTTTATCAACTGAAAGCTTTATCCTGAACCCTTGTGCATTTTTCAATCCATGGAAGATGTATGCTCAGGGTAAAACAAATGCATATATGATGATGTGTGTTACAAAAGTCTCTTTTCCTGTAAAAGTAGCATTGAAAATGGAGGTGACTATTGTATTGATCATTTTTCATAGGAGTCACCATTTACATTGACATTTCATAGATGTATAATCTATTTATATTTAAATTGATTCAATTATTTCTATTTTATTAATTTATAGACCTGTGCAACACAGCATGTTTCTTGTCCTGAAAGAGGAATGAGGCTGCAGGAAATCAATATTGTTAAATTGGGGGTGCCAGGTTCATAAAAAGAACTTTGTTCAATAAAAACTGTGCACACCTGATCTGAGGTGGATGGAAAATTACCCAGAAGTAGGTGTCACCCTATTAATAAAAATCCTCCATCTGACCCTGCATTCAATATTGCCCCAGATATTTGGCTGTGGTGCTCATGGCAATCATGCCTGGGTAAAGGCTTGTATCAGTCTATTAAATTGGATGATGGGCTGTTACCACGCCCAATAAAGCTAACCAGAAAAGCATTATTGTACAATTAAATGAACCGCTCTATTACTGGAATGTTTTACTGAAGGTGGGCAGTCTCTTAAATTTCAGATAGTTATGGTGCTAAATGTACTCCTGTCCAGACTGTCAGTGATAAATATAATGTTTAAAAGGTGGCTACATTTGTTCAGCATGACTTGTACATCCAATTAAAAATTAAGAAAACACTGCCTGTTTCACTGCAGAACTGAAGATATGTATAGCACAACTGTAATACCACTGGAAATTCACATTAGTATTGGCATCACAGTACATACGCTAGATGGGTGAAAAACATTGATGAACAAATGTAATTGGGGTACTAACCAGCAGGATCCCCAAACATTAAGCCCCATCTGCATACTTTCAGCTTAATCTAACACCCACTCTCACTCACTAACTCTAGTAAACCTGCATAAACCACACATTTAGTTCCACTTTACGCATTTTTCAACAACATACGTTATTATTTTACTGTATATTTATCACTATTAATGCTGGATCTACAGTCTGCAAGACCAAGTAACACAAGCATTTGTAATAACTTGAAATTGGGTAATCATGAGCTTCTGTGTTGTTAACACACATTGTATTTAGTTTAATCTATGTTGTTGCTTTATTTATACCAAAGACTTTCTTCAATGGTGTTGGTGACTTTGGTAAGTTAACCCCAGGTTTTGCATTGAATATAAAAAGCAAGGTCTTGCTTGAACAGCAAAATTCTTCTATATGTTGTGGTTGAAGCAAGATTTGTGAATTCTGCTGGCCATTATGTCGATGCAAACCATACTTCACAGTAACTTCATGAGGAAATTGTGCTTTGGGAAGAGTCTGACAGAGGTAGGATTGCGCTCCTCCTTGCTCGTATAGACTGTTTTTGCCGTCACAGTGTAAATTCAGATTTTTGGCGTTTAAAAGCTGAAATCAGAATTGTGCATCGCATTTGCCTATTCTCTGACTCAACCCAGTCAAGGTATAGCCCGAGATATGGTTAGCGATCTACCAGTGCTGATCGACTGACCACATAAAACTATGCTGAGACCTTTGTAGACTGCCTTCCCAGCAATTAGGGACTAATATCCCACAGCAGGTGATGTGTCTAGAAAATTACCTGGTGATGAATGAGTTCTGCTGCAAGCAGATGGTGCTCAGTGAACCTGAATGTGCTGCTGACTGCAGATAGCCCACCTGTCATCAGGGCGGGGGGGGGACAGAGGCAGAGGAGCGAGCCATGGAGACCTAGGAATACCTGCCAAGCATGTGGGATGTGGGTTGATTTCATTTCAATGTTACCATGCATACTTTGACCCCACTGAGGTCCATGGACACTGTGTAAAAATATGATAGAATGTATTAACAAATTACTCATAGAAACTGGAAAGAAAAACAAGTGTGAATAATTCTGTATATATTCTGGAATGTCCTCGATTTTCTACTGTGCCTGGAAGTTGGCTTACTGAATTTTAGAAAGGTCTAAAACCATCCATGCCTAATACGTCTTTCGTAAAGCATGTGCAGTACTCTCTAGCAGTCTTCTATTCTACACACTATTTCATTCCAGGCTCCAGTGTAATTTTCCCTTTCTGACCCTCCCAAACCTCTGCAGCAAAGTGCTCTAAAATGCCCATAAACAGCCTGGTGGCTAACCAAAAGAAAAAAGACAAATAAGGATAGTAATAATAATATTTGTTTTGCTTTTATGGACCTGAGCATGCCCTTTGACAAGGCTAATCATTCCAAACTGTGGGCCATGCTTCGGTCTTTGAGTTGCCCCTCTATATCACCGGAACTACTGGCTAGTGTACATCTTAACATCAGGGATTGCGTGGGGAGCGGCTGTTGGGGCCAGTACACTGAATATTTTGAGGTCAACACTGGAGCTGTTGGCCCCATTGCTGTTCTTCCTCTACATAACGGGATGGAGGATGTCCTTATTCAGACGCATGCTGATATGCCAAAAATGGGCAGGGTAAAACGACCTCTACTAGCTTACGCCAACAACACAGTGCTGATGGTCCGTACTCCCCGTGCATTGCAAAGCCTTGTAACAGCTTACACAGAATTCACGAATGATGGAACTTGCAGGACAATGCAGCGAAATCTGCACTAATGGTCTGTCAAACTTACTCTAGAAGAATCAAATTCGCAACAATGTACACTAAAAGAAATGTCGCAAGTCGCACACCTGCACTGCCTTCTTGGCAACCCCCGCACATGGGGACTGTTTCTGTATCCCTACAGTCCAACTACCAGCACGTGTCACCGGATGTCTGCACTTACCCTTGCACTTGCCACCAGCTGGCCGTACTGTTACTTATTGTTATTTATCTTGTTATCTCATGTACTGCACTTGCCACCACCTGGCCATACTTTTACTTACTGTTATTTATTCTACTATCCCATGTACTGCACGATCCCCTCCCCCTTCTCTCCTTCACTTTCCCCTTTTCCCCTTCCCATGCACTTGCGCTATCTGAATGACACCTGGCCTAGTAGCATCTTGGTCTCTGTCTTCCCTCTGTTCCCCCTCCCATGCCTCGTTGAGCCTTGAAACACTTGTGTATAGGCGTGTTATAAATGCCATATCATATCATATTCCCAAAAGTTAATGTTTTTGACTACCTGGGTATACGTTTCGCAACAAAACCTATGGGGGTCAGTCATATCATACACAAAAACAACTAATTCACGTTAAACAACTTTTGGGGGGGCTGGATCGATTCAGAAGTATGCTCAAGAGCCTCAGTTTCAAAATATCTTTCTTCCCTCTGGGGGAATCACATTTCAGTGGATCTTCAAGTGTTTGAAAACATTTTCATTAAAAAAGTTTTAGGCCTTACACGGTCAGCCTCTTTCCATGGTGTTCACTTGGACATCGGCTTAAATTTCTCAATAGATGATAATAAGCAATCCTGATATGATATGATATGGCATTTATAAAGCGCCTATGCACTAGTGCTTCAAGGCGTGATGAGGCAAGGGAGGGGAACAGAGGGAAGACAGGGACAACGATCTTACGAGGCCAGCTGACATTGAGATTGCGCAAGTGCAGGGGAGGAGGGTGGGGGAAAAGTGCAAGGGGGAAAGAGGGGGGAAGTGCAGTACATAGGATAAACTGTAAATAAATAAAAACAATAAATAAGAACAATAAATAAGAAGTGCAGCCAGCTGGTGGCAGGTGCAAGGGTAAGTGCAGACATCCGGTGTCCAGTGCTGGTAGGGGGCTGTAGGGATACCGAAACAGCCCCAGAGTGCAAGGGTTGTCAGGGGCGCAGTGCAGGTGTGCAGCTAGCGGGTAGGGCACCTGGGCCCAAGAACAGAGGGTAGCCAGGTGACCAGTGAAGTTTCAGTTTCAGCCAGGAGTTCAGCAGGGGAGAGGAGGAGAGAAAGCCGAAGCAAAGAGGAAGGTCTTGCAGTGCTTCCGGAACCAGAGATGGTTCACCTCAATTTTCTGAAAGGCAGGGAGGCTGTTCCAGAGGTAGGCCCCAGCCAAAGAAATAGATCTACCACCAACTTGTTGCTTGGAGCTGCGCCTGACCCTGAGAGAGTTGGAGCGGATGAGCGAAGAGCTTGAGAAGGAAGATATTTAGGAAGAGAGAGTTGAAGGTATTGAGGCCTCAGGCCCCGGAAGGCCTTGTGCACAAGGCAGAGGGGTTTGAACTTAATTCTCGCAGCCACTGGGAGCCAGTGCAGAGATTTCAGTCCTCTACTGGCCCTGTCTATGGTGTAATCCAAATGCTGACCCGACTCAGTCTATTCTTAAATCGATAATGGCTAACAATGGGACAGATTGATTGCCTGGCTGCAACACGTTAGAACTTACCTAGGAAAAATAAATGCCCCATTAGCTTTCGTCAAACCATCTATGATCAACTTAGCTATTTGAAATCAATTAAAGTTCACTCTGATAACCTGTGTTCATGACAAACAAGAAAGTAATTTAATCTAGCTCCCTACGAAATTATTTGCTTTGGACCAACAATGTCTCAGAACGTCCTTTTATGACAAAGGCATGTTTGAACTGTTTGCCCTTGAGAGCAGTAGCAGCACTATGGTCACATAATTCTTGTGAAATGTATTGTCCTGCTTGTCTGGCCCTACAAGAGGATTTGTTACACTTCTTCTTGCTTTGTTCTGTGTATGCTGACATCCAAGCACACACGTTGAAATCCATTCTCAATTAACTTTATTTTTAGAAGATGGCGCCCACCCTTACTGCCTTTTACTATGGCCGGATTCCCCATGTGATTTGTGAACCTGGTAATGTACAGAAGAAACCACTCAGGAATATTTTAAATTGCTTTGTTACTCATTATGGATGCGATAAAATAGCATGCTCTTTTACTGTGTTTTATGGATAATTTGAAATGTCCAAATTAAAATAATAATGAAATGAATGAAATTGTCCTGAATTTGATCTGCAGGGACGTGCCATGAATTTAGTAAAATGCGTTATTTCTATAGGCACTATAAAGGAATTCTACAGAACGCAGAGGAAGCAATCTTACAGAATGAAACTGAGCACAAACTCAGAGCTATGGGCTCTTACTTGCCAAGTCAGAGTCGTGGTAAGCTGCTGTGGAAAGAATGAGACCAATAGTTTATGGGCCGCAATGGTGTCAATATCACCAACAAGGGGACAGAACCTGTACTTTAAAAGCAAACTTTGCCACTGGGTGAAATAACCACGAGTCTGTGTCCAAGCCTCTTCTCCCTCCTACTCAGTCCCTCTGTATGCCCATGTGTGTGGGGACTGACAGATTTACACCTGAAACATTGCTGAAATCGAGACAAGCCTATCACTCAATTTTGTCAGAAGCGGAATATGAAGGATTTTGTAGCTTTCATTTTCTTTTCAGGTTGTAATTCTGAACCAGGAAACAACCGACCAGTCAGACTGAAGAACAATTGCCGCCTTAAAAACCCTTCTCTTCACTGTTTGTCTGTCACTTTGCCTGAATGTGCATGGACCAAGTTTCATTTTAACAGGTGTTTTGTCTTTTTTAAAAATATTTACTTGCATGTAATTTTTATTGAACTCCTTCAAATAAAATATATTCACCCCATACATGGTTCATGTATGTTTGCATACTTCAGCACATATGTGCCCCATGAATAATGTTTTCAATATACAATACTCACTTAGATATTGATAGGTATGACAGTCATTTGCATGTCTTTATTTCTTAGTATTTCAGTTTCTATTTAATGTGTACCTGTTTTTACAGCCACATGTCCTTTGACCAACGTGCATGTGTCACTACACTGTTTTGGCTCTGTATAGGCCTGCCCCCTACCAACACCTCATTCATTCACACTCACTATCACTTCCTCTCGCTATGACTGTGCTCTGCACACAACCATCACCCACACTCCTTCCCTACACAAATCCATCTACCTCCCCGCTTCTACACTCCATCTATGACACCTACCGCTACTGTGTATATCTATCCATCTACCTCTATATGTATCCCTCACTCTATGGGCCTCATTAGGAGCCTGGCGGCCAAGAATGAGCAGTGCCAGTAAGGGACCAGCACTGTTCATTCCGGGCCGCCTCATTACGAAGTCTGCTGCCAGTACGAGGGACCCGCTAGCAGACGAGGATGCTAACAACGGGCCCGTAATTAATGGGCCCCAATGGGGATTAATTTTTACCGGAGCCCAGAAAAGGGCAAATACCGGGTCCGCCAAGGTCGGCATGGCCTGGTTATTGCCCTTTTCTGAGCTGCAGTAAAAAATTATTACCGGCGGTAGCCGTGCCTTTAATAAGGGCACGGTAACCACCAGGGTCGTAATGAGGCCCTATATCAATCAGTCTATGTTCATCCATATATCTCTATGCATATCTCAATATCACTCTACCCATCTCTCTATTTCTCTCCATCCCTACCTGTCTCTCCATGTATCTCTATGCATTTTTCCATCTACCTCCATCCTTCATTCTCTCTCCATCTCTACCTATCCTTTCATCCACTCCGGTGGTGATAGTGCACGGTACAAATGTCCTTTAACATTAACATTAACATCTATATAGGAATCTCTCCATCTACCTCTATCCATCTTTGTCTCTCCATCTCTATGCATCCACCCCCTCCCTCTATCCATCTCTTAATCTATATTAATTTGTGCATGTTCACACTCATCGTTCTATGCATCTATCAGTTTCCATCTCTATATTTCTATCCCTCTCTCTCTCTTTATGCATCTCTCGATCTGTCCCTATCCATTTCATTCTATTCATCTCTCCATCTACCTACCTATCTACCTCTCTCTATCCATCTACGTATATCCCTTTCTATCTATCTCGATACATGTAAGTCTATGTATCTCTTTTTATCTTTGAATCTATGTACCCAACACTCTCCATTCATCGAGCTTTATCTGTCTCCCTGTTTACATCTCTCTCTCTCTATATCCTCATCTCTCTATACATGACCCTCTATCCATTTCGATCCCTACATCTTTATCTGTCCATCTCTCTCTATTTATGCATCTCTCTATCTGCTTCTATCTATCTCCCTCTATGCATCGCTCCATCTGCCTACCGATCTGCCTCTCTCTATCCAGCTATGCATTTCTCTGTCCCTTTCTCTCTATCCCTTTACATGTAAGTCTATGTATCTCTTTATCTAACTTTAAATCTATCTACCCATCGCTCTCCATGCATCCCACTTTATCTGTCTCCCTGTGTACATCTCTCTATCTCTCTCTATCATCATCTCTCTATACATCTCCTTCTATGCATTTCTATCTCTCTACATCTTTATCTATCCATCCACCGGTCTGCAGCTCTCTATCTCTTTCTACCCCTCTCTCTCCATATATGCACCTTAGTTATGTGAACTCTGTTTTACTCAATAGATCTGTCACTCCCAACGTCAGCTTGTCTCACTTTCTGTCCGTATGTCTGTCCAAAGTGTTGTGTCTGATTGTATTGATCTCTGTTTGTAACTCTGTACCCCCAGCACTCACTAATAAACTGTCCTGCACACAATGGATGACAATCCTTCATTTTTGCAATAATCGACCAACATTTTTTGTGATACTTTACTATTTTATTAAATAATGTACCAGTTACAACTCCATGCATTTGTTGCTGTTTATAAAGCAACATAGTAAAGCAACTTGTTGTATTTTAATTTTTAATACAAACCTGTTATCCGATATTCATTTAAAAAAAGATTTTCACTTGGAAAACCAGTGGTAATCTCTTTGCTGTGTGACAGTGAGAGACCACAAATAATAAAACAAGGAGACTGTCTCGCGTGTGCATTTAGTCTTGTATCTTTATTTATGAACTGTTGTCCCTCACTAGCCAGAAGAAGATAAATAAATAATAGTAACACGTTCTCTTGCTGTATTAAAATAAATATTTTAAATTTCACAAACTGAAAGCTAAGAGTACCATGGATCTTCAGGGCCTGAAAGAATAGTCTCATTCTACTAGGTCCCTGAAATTGCCAGAATAAAAATTCAGAGGATTTACATTTACTTACCAAGCTGAAAAAAAATTATAACATGCACTTCAAAGTTACAATTGGACTGGAATTGAAGCCTAATTTCCAAATTGCTCTTGGAAGAGAAATAACTACATGTTGCATCTACGCAAGGGACACCCAGGCGTTAATGTAAGCATGTTGTTTTCTTCATTAGCATGATAACTATGTCACTGTGTGCTCAATGTGAAACGAGGATGCCCATTTATCTTCGGCTAGACACAACCACACAGAGATTTTTCTTAAATGAAAATGTAATATGTAGAAACACATTTTAAATTCGGAATAAATTGCAATACAATTGCCACCGATATCTTCAAAATGTTAGTTGTTCCATGAGGCTGTCTTAGAGCCCGCCTGGGTTGTTGCATCAAATTGAATGATGGAACTGGTAATTTCGATGCCCATTCTAAGGACGGCCTACATGTGCCAGCATGCAGTACAAATAAAAACACAGTACGTGCCCAAATACACCCAGATGTAACCGGGAAAGATCGTAAGCTCTGCCGTAACCGAGTAACCCCTGCACATGCGGCATGGCGACAGATAGACATAACCCTTATATATTTACTGAAAAGCTTCAAACGCAATTGCATTTTTGGATCCATTGATATAATGCATGTGTGGCAGTGGAATAGATACAAAGTTATGTGTTATTTAAACGTAGGTAATAAGGTTAGATCTATAGACAATGGATACAAAATGTATATTTTCCTTTTCTTGAAACATAGTCATGGCATGAAGATGTGCCTTTGCCAAGCAACCCATTTGCCCGTGGATTGATTCTTCAACCAAAACTGGACCATCACTATCACTACCCCTGATCCGGTCTGTGCTACTGCACATGACCAGGGAGTTTGCTGCTCGGTAAGTGTCACCTTGTACAGCTGACCCAGGCCTTCTTTAGCTCTGGGCCCTCGGATATTTCCACCTGCATGATAAGCCTCTCTCTCCCCAGCCTCATCACCCGCTTTATTTATTCATTTATTTGTTTTTCCCTTCTGTGTCCCTGCACAGTAAGCCTCTCTCTCCACCCCTCATCTCTCACTTTATTTATTTTTCCCTTATGTTTTCCTTTGCTGCTGTAGGACATTTTGCAGGCCTATCCCAGTCCTCCCACCCCTCAACCCGCCCACCATGTCCCCTGATTGGGTCTGTGCTACTGCACATGACCAGATATTTTGTGGCTTAGTAAGTGCCCCCTTGTGCAATCAACTGAGGCCTTCTCTAACTCTGGGCCCTGAGATCATTACACCTGCACAATACGCCACTCTCTTCCCTGCCTCATCTGCCACTTTATTTATTTATTTAGTTAGTTTTCCCTTCTGTTTCCCTTTGCCGCCGCAGGACCTTTTTCAGCCCTTTCCCAGCCCCCCTTCTCCCAACCTGCTCACTGTATCCCCTGATTGGGTCGGTGCTATTGCATGTGGATGTAAGACTCTCTCTTCAGTAGCTCTCCCAGGGCAGCTTGGCTGTGCATCTGGCTAAGGGTGAGATGCAAAGGGCAGCGGCCCTTGAGCCTCTCCACTCCCTTTTCACCCATGGGCGACCAACAAAGCACCCTACAGCTACAGCTAACGTAAGGTAGCATGGGCAATGAACACAGCCATTACTGTGCTCAATTACAAAAACCCTGGCACTGGTACTTTACCACCATCATATTATAACACTCTGTAGATTACCTGCTGCACCCCTAGCTACCTTGTTAGTTGGATTGGGACTTCTCTGTGCATCACACTTAGATGGATTTTTTGAGGTAGGAAATGTGTCACACGAAATTTGGCACACTTAGATTGATAGTTGGGGATTGGAAATTTGGATTGGAAATGTGTCACATTTAAATAGACAGTTGTGGGTAGTAAATGTGTCGCACTTAGATGGATTTTTGTGGGTAGTAAATGTGTCGCACTTAGATGGATTTTTGGGGGTAGGAAATGTGTGAAGCTTAGATGGATTTGGGGGGGTAGGAAATGTGTAAAGCTTAGATGGATTTGTGGGCAAGAAATGTGTGGCACTTGGGTGGATTTGTTGAGGTAGGAAATGTGTCACACGAATATGGACGGTTGGGGGTAGCAAATTTGTCACACTTAGATTGATAGTTGGGGATAGGAAATGTGTCACATTTATATGGATGGTTGGGAGTTGGAAATGTGTCACACGTAGATGGATTCTTGGGGGTAGGAAATGTGTCGCACTTAGATGGATGGTTGGGGTTAGGAAATGTATTACAGTTAGATGGATTTTTAGGGGGGTAGGAAAGGTGTTGCACTCTTTTGTTATCCTTTCCATTTACGCAGATGTATATGATGATATCCTGTCCCCAGCATTCAGATGATCATGGGGCGAAGTGGCTCAATGCGTCTGAAGTCCTTTAAGGATAGACTGCTTATTGCCCCTTGAAGGTGTAATAGGATCACCTGCTCTCTGCTTAAAGAACTGTCAGGATAGCTTGTCACTGCAACTGGCCTTGGTATTGGGTCTGGTAGATTCTTGTCTGATCTCAGATTTTTAACCGCTGGCTTCTTGATTATCCTTTCTGCCAAATAGTCTGATATTCCGCAATGCTCAACATTTGGCACCTTTACACTTTACAAATTGGCATCAACATACAATTGCAGTCAAAAAAGCATATGAAATAGCAGTGTCCAGCAGATTATTCCTTACCGGTACCTACTGGGATGGTAATGCTGTGGTTGTCCAAGGTCAAACTGGCTCAAGTTAATAAGAGTGCTTGCTATAGAGCAGCTCCAAGACTCTGGAAGTCAATCCCGCCTGAGCTCAGAGGGGAAGGATCGCTGGATAAGTTCAAGAAGAAAGTGAAGACGTATCTTTTTAAGTCTTACTCCTTGCATTTATTCTGCGTGTTGTCTGTTTGTCTTCTTCCTTTACCCTAGGTTGTCACCTTCTGCACCCGTATGCCTGCGGGCTGGTATGGCTTGCGCGGTATAAATTAAGTAAAGTAAAAAGTCACACCGAGACTGCCTGAAGGGATACGAATCCATGCCAGACGTTAAATATCAGCTATTTTTTATATCACCTCCTTTTTTCCAAGTCAAGCTTTATCAAACTGAGAAGACCCACATTGCATTCTGTTTATTAAGCCTACATGAATTAGGACAATCGGTTCCATGTGTTAAAATCGCAGCAAAAATGTCTGTGGACACAAAATACAGCGGCAAAAAGGCAGTGGTTTTTCCGCCGCAATCCATGTGAAGGATGTGGGGGACACCCCCGCAACCCTTGGACCCATTATACCATTTAATGGGAGCGGGGACACCCCCGCAACTCCTGCTCCCCTTAAATGGTGTAATGGGGCACACCTTTAACAGGTCAAACCACAGCATTTTTGCCACGGTTTTTGTACAGGCAACATTTTTGCCGCAATTGTATCACTGCATACCGGACAATCTCAATCGATTTTCCAAATATGTAGTCACAGCTTTGAACACGCACTCTCCGCAGTAACCCTAGCTACCATACGAGCACAGACCGCACCCTTCAGCAGATGCCAGCAAACGGTATTTGCGAGCATTCATGACTTTGTGTTCAAGGCACTGTAGTTGCCAGCCCCGGACTTGTTTCTCAACTCCAAAATCTCCTCGTCTGTGTTTCTCTCCCAATCTCTTTCACACATGCACAGATGTGCAGGAACACCACCTTGGGTGCTGTTTCAATTAACAGAACCTGAAAGCGGTCCTCCGCCCCGCCATCCCATGCGGCAGCCTTCTCAGACAGCATTGAGTGATGCTCGCCATCTGCTTGCCGGGACCCAGATCATTGGTGCGACTTTCACAAAGGAAAGGTAGCTCAGTTGAAATACTCTGTCCACGTTAGCACTGAACAATGAAGCATGTCCACCTGTGTACACACAACATGAAATCATCACCTGAACATTCTAGGTAGCTATTAAGCACAGAGGGGAACTAGGGATGCCATGTGTGACATGAAAGCATCACTTGAGCGCTACGGAGGGACTCTGCCCACAGCTGGCTCTTTAAAAACAGGGAGGGGCTATTTTAGGGGCAAAGGGTGCATCCCCTGCACCCTACTAAAATCCACCATGAGTTGGAGAACAGCAAAAAAAAACGTTGTACTCTTTTCCCTAGTGCAGAGATGCACATGGATCAGGACAGGACTGACATGTTTATAGTTGAAAGGTGTAACGCAGGCTCAGACTGACCTATAGGGCAATGCCCAAACCAACAACTCAAAATGCTAGTGTGGGCCAATTTTATGGGTCAAAGTGGGCCACCTTTATGACCACTGTGGGCCAGTTTGGTGAGTTACTTCAGTATGTGGCTAGTAGTTCTGACCAGTGTTACTGAATACATATTGTTTAAAATCCACAATTGGCATCACATTTAATCAAAAAACTCCCCCTTGCGTACTATTCAAAAAATTTGTCACAAAAGGAATGAATTTCCATTTGCAACTAGTGGCCACTTTATCAGTGGTGCCCGAGACAGTTTTACGCCCCAGTCCAACCCTGATGTGACGTGGAGAGTTTTGATGAGTTATTGCAACAATGTTGGTACTCTAGGGTGAGAATGCGGAGGGATTATTGAGAGAGGGTGAATATGTTCAATGTTGGGCCAAAAACAACGAAGACCACTTACGTCATTGTGAAACATGTCGGGACTGATGAGAAAACACATTGCACCTGTACGACAGTTTGTAAACTAAGAATTGGAATATTTGAATGTAAATATTTGCTTTTCAATTTGATTTGTGACGTGCATGCGTGTCTTCTGATAGAGCCTGGTATGGCAGCTATGCGTGCTGTCAATGCTGTAAGATGCAGACTGAGGAAAGCCACCTGAAAATTCAGAAGGGTGCCAAAAATGCACCTTTCCAAACAGATTTACCCAGCAGACGCCGTGCTGTGGGGGCGAAGTTCATGGATAGAAGTTTCTAGAAGGCCCGGGCCTCCTCCCATCTCTCTGCTCAGTCTCATCGCTTTGCACGTGTTTTGACACTTGCCCCAGACCACCGCGCAGGCAGCCCCAATCCCCTGACGATCTCTGCTTACTATTCCAACCGCCTGCTCTTCTCCTTTTGCTTTTGCCCCTGCTCTTGTTTGCTCTGAATGCTCCAATAACATTAAATTGGAAGGTGCCAGCCATAATATGGAGAATTCTTTGTGCTACCGAGAGGAGACGGAAGAACGAAGACAAGGGGGATTCGCCACCCCCTTGTCTTTGTTCTCCCCTCTCCTCTTGGGGAGCCACGAGCAATTCTCCGTATCATGGCTGGCACCTTCCAGTTCAACAATAAATAAATAATTATTTGAAAGAGAGCATCGGGGATGTAAAACTCTTAATAAATAAAAGCAAAGATGGCTTGGCTTTATCGTAGATAGCCTACTGGGAGCTTATACCTCAGACGTAAGCGGTCCTCATTGTGTGTCGTGGTATATTTACCAGGCAAACCCTCCACCAGAAATCCGTGTTCTTACCATGTTTTGTGTTGGCAGTGAGTTAGAGCAATACGGGAAATTCGAATGAGTATTAGTCAGAGGGAATGATGATTTAGCTGATCTATTAGTGACAGTGGTAATGTGCTATGTTCATAATCTAGATGAATGATGGTAGGAGTGTGACTGGGTAAGGTTTTAGCATGTGGGGGATTGCCTATTTGCACAGAATGTCTATACTGTAGCGATGGGTGATGCACCCCAAAAGTGACATGCACATATTTTGGGTCATAGCTTTGAAAGTTTTGTGACCAGTGACTATTCCCATGTTACTTTTGCTGAGAGGAACACTAGCACAGTCATCTCCCACAGCACCCTTTACCAGGACATCTGCACCCCACTAAAATGCACGGCCACTCTCTGAACACCCCAATAAATAGAAACATCTGTTTTCTATTTACAGCAAAGGGGAACTGGAAATAGAAAACAAGTTGAAGTTGCCCATCTGCCATGGGGCATGTTCAGATGTTCGGCCGGGCAGATGGGCATGCTGCTGGGCCCTGTTGTGGATGGCAGTAGCCTGCCCCCCTCTCCACCCTCTCCCCTAAAAGGGACCTTATTGGTGAACCATGGGTGAATCAAACCTTTCCTGGGGAGTTTCTGGAAAGGTTTGCAGGATGTAGGACTGCTAGAAATTTCTGCGGGTCGAGTTATCTCTGAATAAATTTGCTGGTGCCTCACATACTGTGCTTATTCAGAATTAATAATGATACATTTAGACAATAAAAGTCTACAAACAGACTTACAGGCCGATTCATGGAATTAATGTGCGCTGAAAATTCCTGCGCAAGCGTGCAAAACCGTACGAATCGCAGTGCAAGTGCGAAAATCGCAGTGCAAGTGCGAAAATCGCAGGGAAACCCGCGCACATCGATTCATGGAAGTCCGTGTGCGAGTAAAATCTGGGATGTGCGCTGAAAATCTGTGTGGCGCACGCCGGCGCACAGGTCATCTAACGGCGTGCGCTACGGCCATGGCGAAAGCGCCCGTAGCGCGGCGCACATAACAAAAGTAGGCGTAACACGGGGCGTGACACGCGGAATGGGTAACAACGCGTGAAAATATGGGCATCACGGGGGAAGTACAGGAGGCAAGTGCGCGGAACGCCCACACGCTCGACTACAACAGGTATTCATGGAATCGAATAGGGAAAACCAGCGCACGGGCAAAGACGCGCACAGGCCTATACACATCCGCCACACGAAGGCAGGCGGTAGCGTCCCTGCGCATGAAAAAAATGTGCGCCAAAATGTGCGCTAACAAAAAGCACGTATATACAGCTATGATGAATGTCCCATACTGTGGCCCTCTTGGACAAATGATGTGCAAAGGGGTACGCGACAAACACGGACACCCGCTGTGTCAAAAATAGCGTGTGTGTGTGTGTTTCAGGGGGTGCGCTGCAAGTTTCACACGCGATAGGCCTTGGGCGAGCGGGGTAAGTTTAAATCTGGGGTTCGCGGGAAGTTTCACACGCGATAGGCCTTGTGCGAGTGGGGTGCTTGTATTTCTGGGATTCGCGTGAAGTTTCACATGCGATAGGCCTTGGGCGAGTGGGGTACGTGTACATCTGGGGTTCGCGGGAAGTCTCACATGCGATTGGATCCGGGTACTTGTATTTCTGGGGTTCGCGTGAAGTTTCACACGCGATTGGCCCTGTGCGAGTGGGGAACGTGTATTTCTGGGGTTCGCGTGAAGTTTCACATGCGATAGGCCTTGGGCGAGTGGGGTACGTGTATAACTGGGGTTCGCGTGGAGTTTCATACGTGATTGGATCTGGGTATGTGTATTTCTGGGGTGTGCGGGAAGTTTCACACGCGACAGGGCCTGTGCGAGTGGGGTACGTGTATTTCTGGGGTGCGCGGGAAGTTTCACACGTGAAAGGGCCTGTGCGAGTGGGGTACGTGTATTTCTGGGGTACGCGTGGAGTTTCACACGCGATAGGCCCTGTGCGAGTGGGGTACGTGTATAACTGGGGTTCGCGTGGAGTTTCATACGCGATTGGCCCTGTGCAAGTGGGGTACGTGTATTCCTGGGGTTCGCGGGAAGTCTCACACGCGATTTCTGCAGGGTACGTGTATTTCGGGGGTGCCGGGGAGTCTGACCCGTGAATTGGCAGTGTGGGTCCTCCCAGGTGTTCCCTCTACACCCTCCACGATCCCTGCAGGCAGCCCACACCACTGGGGACTACCCTGCACCCCTGGCCATGTCCCGCAGGCAGCATATCCACCATGGGCATGCCCCCCAGCCAAGCCACATGTCACCTTGCACTACTGATCACCAATGCATGACCCCCTGCACCCCCACCCCCCAGCAGTCAGGGGCACCTGCCAGCAGGGCCCCACACATGTCCCCCAACACCCCCACCCCCCAGCAGTGCATGGCATCTGCCAGCAGGCCCCCACTCATGTCCCCCTGCACCCCCACCCCCCAGCAGTCAGGGGCACCTGCCAGCAGACCCCCACTCAAGTCCCACACATGTCCCCCTACACCCCCACCCCCCAGCAGTCAGGGGCACCTCACAGCAGGCCCCAACACATGTCCCCCAGCACCCCCACCCCCCAGCAGTGCATGGCACCTGCCAGCAGGCCCCCACTCATGTCCCACTCATGTCCCCCAGCACCCCCACCCCCCAGCAGTCAGGGGCACCTGCCAGCAGGTCCCCCACACATGTCCCCCAGCACCCCCACCCCCAGCAGTGCAGGGCACCTGCCAGCAGGCCCCCACACATGTCCCCCAGCACCCCACCCCCAGCAGTCAGGGGCACCTGCCAGCAGGCCCCCACACATGTCCCCCAGCACCCCCACCCCCAGAAGTCAGGGGCACCTGCCAGCAGGCCCCCACACATGTCCCACACATGTCCCCCAGAACCCCCAACCCCCAGCAGTCAGGGGCACCTGCCAGGAGGCCCCCACACATGTCCCCCAGCACCCCCACCCCCCAGCACTCAGGGGCACCTGCCAGCAGGCCCCCACACATGTCCCCCAGCACCCCCACCCCCGGCAGTTAGGGGCACCTGCCAGAAGGCCCCCATACATGTCCCACACATGTCCCCCTGCACCCTCACGCCCCAGCAGTCAGGGGCACCTGCCAGCAGGCCCACATACATGTCCCCCAGCACCCCCACTCCCCAGCAGTCAGGGACACCTGACAGTAGGCCCCCCACACATGTCCCCCAGCACCCCCACCTCCCAGCAGTGCAGGGCACCTGCCAGCAGGCCCCCACACATGTCCCCAAGCACCCCCACCCCCCAGCAGTCAGGGGCACCTGCCAGCAGGCCCCCACTCATGTCCCCCAGCACCCCCACCCCCCAGCAGTTAGGGGCACCTGCCAGCAGGCCCCCCCAAATGTCCCTCAGCACCCCCAACCCCCAGCAGTCAGGGACACCTGCCAGCAGGCCCCCACTCATGTCCCACACATGTCCCCCTGCACCCCCACCCCCCAGCAGTCAGGGGTACCTGCCAGCAGGCCCCCACACATGTCCCCCAGCACCCCCAGCAGTCAGGGGCACCTGCCAGCAGGCCCCCACTCATGTCCCCCCCGACAGGTCATCACACTCCAGACCCATGCCCCTCATGGCCACCCAAATCCCATCCCAGTCCAAACACCCCACATTGAATTCCCAAAGTCATGATAGAAAATACTTAACCAGCATGGCCATGAATCAATGTCCCTCAGACCCACGCAATAGTGACACATGACTGTGAAAAGATCAACATGGTGACATGCACAAAACAAAAGAGATAAGACCACATCAGTAAAGTATATAATAAATGTGTATTCAATAATTAACCAAATGAATACAAAAAAAAACACACAATAATGGAAATAATGAAGAAAAAGCTGCATGTCCAAAATATTCAAAAAAAATGTGTGAAAGCAGAATCCAAATCTATCCAAAAGCAAATGGGTCCAAAGAGTCTGTCCGTCCAACCAAATCCAAAGTGTAAAAATAAGACACATCCATTATTCCATGGTAAAAAAGAAACTTAAATGAAGTGAAATCCAGTGTAGAAGTATATACAAAGTACAAATCCAGGGTCCCTGAGTCCAACCATTGAAAGGAAACCTACAAAAACCCTACCTAATGAACAACTATATACAAAAAGGTGGGGCATTGTCCAAGCGCCCCAAATGAAATGAAAACCAAAAGGAAACCTAACACTAATTAACTATATACAATGGCAGCGGGCTAGTCCGACGGCTCACTTCCTGATTTCCCGGGCCAGGGCATCATCGAACTCCTGCTCGATGTCCCAGAGGCGGTCCTCTTCTAAGGCCCCGAGGGTTCACAGGGACGATGACATCCGGACCTCCAGGTCCCTGCGAATTGCCTCAAGGCACTCGGCCCGCCTCAGAGCCCTTTGCATGGAGTTCTCCGCCCTGACCATCGTGAGCCGTGCCTCTTCCGCCCGCTGCCGCTCCGCATCTATAGCATGGCATAACCGCTGCCACACGGAAGACACTTCCCTTCCTGGGTCCTCCTGGCCTCCGGCCGATGCCTGCCCCTCTGATGTCGAAGGCCCCGAGCCATCATGGCTCCCACCTTGTTGCTGCTGCTGCTGTGCCTGTGCCCGTGCCCTGGCTCCTGCTGCCTGCACATCCTCCTCCGGCTGGGGTGCAGATGTTGAGGTGGCCACCCCTGCTGGACGTCCGACTCCCGACTGTGGCAGGGATGTGTCCTCCACCAGCCAGGCCGTACGGTCACGGTGTGAAACTTCCCGCGCACCCCTGAAATACACGTACCCAGCCCAATCGCATGTGAAACTTCCCGCGCACCCCTGAAATACACGTACCCAGGCCAATCGCGTGTGAAACTTCCCGCACACCCCTGAAATACACGTACCCAGCCCAATCATGTGTGAAACTTCCCGCGCACCCCTGAAATACACGTACCCAGGCCAATCGTGTGTGAAACCTCCCACGCAACCTGTGAAATACACGTACCCAGCCCAATGGCATGTGAAACTTCCCACTCACCCCTGAAATACACGTACCCAGGCCAATCGCGTTTGAAACTTCCGGCGCACCCCAGTAATACACGTACCTTACTCCAATCGCGTGTGAAACTTCCCGCACACCCCTGAAATACACGTACCAGCCCAATCGCGTCTGAAACTTCCCGCGCACCCCTGAAATACACGTACCCAGGCCAATCGCGTGTGAAACCTCCCGCGCACCCCTGAAATACACGTACCCAGGCCAATCGCGTGTGAAACTTCCCGCGCACCCCTGAAATACACGTACCCAGCCCAATCGCGTGTGAAACTTCCCGCGCACCCCTGAAATACACGTACCCAGCCCAATCGCGTGTGAAACTTCCCGCGCACCCCTGAAATACACGTACCCAGCCCAATCGCGTGTGAAACTTCCCGCGCACCCCCGAAATACACGTACCCAGGCCAATCGCGTGTGAAACTTCCCGCGCACCCCTGAAATACACGTACCCAGCCCAATCACGTGTGAAACTTCCTGCGCACCCCTGAAATATACGTACCCAGGCCAATCGCGTGTGAAACTTCCCGCGCACCCCTGAAATACATGTACCCAGGCCAATCGCATGTGAAACTTCCCGCGCACCCCCGTAATACACGTACCCCACTCGCACAGGCCCTTTCGCGTGTGAAAGTTCCCGCGAACCCCGTAATACACGTACCCTGCTGAAATCCCGTGTGAAACTTCCCGCGAACCCCAGTAATACACGTACCCCAGTCGCACAGGCCCTTTCGTGTGTGGAACTGCACGCGCACCCCAGTAATACACATTCCCTGCTTGGCGTTTGCTGTTTGGCAGCCCTGTAAACTGGTCCAGGGTTAGCGCAGCCCTTTGCGCTGAATTGGGAATTTTGATGGCTTTTCCTTGCGTGAGGGCGTTCTTGGGGGCGTAACTGGCGCTGCTGCAGGGTCGCTGCGCCACTCTGCGCCACGGCTGGTTTTGGAGGCTAAAATCCATGAATACGCTGTGCGCGGAAATCGATTTTAGCGCACGCGGCTGGCGCAGACATTCGCAAGCACACACTGTGCGCCAGCCGCGTGCCCCACTTTTGTGCGAAATTCTAGGAATTACTCTGTCAGTTGTGAAGACAAATGCCTATTACTTCAAATTTCTTTTTTGTAGTGATGACTTTGTAAGATTTGCATAGAAAGTATGGGTAAAGTAAGGGTCATACAAGGTATAACAGAATACCTTTGGTGAAGCAGCTTTTTCTGAAAAAAAAAAGGAGCTTAAAGTTAGGGCGTGTCAATTTGAAGGCAGGAAAAAGTAGCAAAGAGGCCTTGTTTCACTTGTAGATAAACAGTTTGAGGGGTGATATATTAATTAAAATAATGAAAAAGAAAATAGTGGGAAAAGAACTTCCACATTTCTCCAGGAAAAGTCATACACATTGTCAAAGAGTTACTTGCTTTGCAGTTTGTCAAAAAGACCTATTAAAAAGCATCATTCAAAATCAACAGAAAAGGCATACAAGTAACCTACACTACATGTTTTGAGGGTGGAGGCGTCTAGGTGATTGGATTAATCCGGAAAAATGTGTGATTCTTCCAGGTGTGCATTGTTATCCAATACCACTAATCTGCCAAAGACCAGGGGGAGGAGGGGGGTGACCCGGATGCAGCCCTTTATTGAGCATCACGGCACCCGGGATGTCCTCATGTCCTGTTTTCATCCAGCACACGAGGCAATGGCAGTTGTGATCGTTGTCTTGATCAGCAGGCTAGTCACCATTATAAACTTTACCCAAGGCCATTCAGACAGGGACGTTTTTATGGGAGGGCAAAAGGGGCACTTGCCCAGGGCCCCCACCTTGGAGGGGGCCCCGCAAGGCTGCCTGATCTAAAGAAGTAAGATTCCTTTGTTCACCAGGCTTAAATAGCACACACAAGGATATTGTATTGAATGGTGCTGAGGCTCTAAACCTATTGCCTGTCTGTTTTGGAAAGTACATTTTACCTCAATCAATTCATCATGTAATGCTTTCTGTGTTCACTGTGGTATATATAGTTTGTGTGTTCCTTGCAGCACAACTCCTGTAGCATTATTTCCTTTCTGTGGGAATTATGTTGATCATGTGCAATAGCCACATTTGAAATGCATACTGGTAAATTGAGTGCCACAATGGTTCAGAAGTTAGCTCAGTGTGTTAAGCACTCATTGCAGTGATATGTGTTTATAAACCTGCCTGCATAATTACTTGGTCTTGCAGCACAACAGGTGCTATAATCAGCAATATACCTGCACCAGATAGGGGTTGCCATAAAAATGAACATGTCATCCTTATGGTGAAGGTCTAGAAATTGGTGTGCTCAGATGGGGTGTTGTAAAACCTAGACAATTGCCTCCAACGTTGAGCATAAACTGTTAGGCCAAGAGAAGAATAAGTCTCAGAATTTGGAACCAAAGCATTCATGCTTGTATCCTGGCTTTGCCAGCAGACAATGCAGTGATCCTATCAATCATCCTATATCTCGTACATTAGTGTACTGTCTTCTGTGAAGTTTACCTCCCTGCATGCTTGTGGCATCGTTTAGCTCATTACTTGATTTTTCTTCTTTTGTAGGCCATTTGAGTGGAAGGGGTGTTAGACAGAAGGGATTTCCTTCTCAGGGTATGATCTTCAAAGCAGCGTCACTCATGGTTTCACTGGCTATAGTGTTGCTTCCACTATAAAAGTGAGCATTGATATATTGCACACCACAGGAACTTGTTCCTTTGATCTCTAATGTAACACTATTTGAAAACTATGTCCCACTTATAATCTCAGTCTGTCTGGATACAGACACCTTCCTGGTATCTTCTAATCTGCATCCACTATCCATGATATGGTACGTGTAGCTTTCTCCTTCCTACCAATTGGTCTGCTCTGTCCATGCTTGAGCAGGTTTGCATTCTGTGAGGCAGCAAATGTGAGATCTCTGTCTATTCTGGGTTACATGTACCTTTTACATACAGTCCTGCATTAATACTACAGGCTGCTTACCTTCCTGGATTCTATTGATATAAAGTCTCCTGTATGTATACTAGAACAGAAGTAACCTCTTCGTAGACTCATAAAGAAGTAGCATTTGAAGGCCAACATTATCAGTCTGATTAGAGCAAGAAGGAAGAGGCTAAGGGGACTTAAATTATTTTTAATGCTGTGAGGCAGCATATTAACCTGTGGGTTGTGATTGCGGCGGGGTGGGAGGTGCGGTTCAGATATTCTTGATCACTTAATTCCTTTGGTTTGGTGGAGGGGGCCCCAAAGAAGTCCGTGCCCAGGGCCCCAAAAGTGCTTAAGAAGGCCCTGTTCAGACTGTATACCACTCCTTGCTGTTGGAACGCCTTGTTTTGGGTGCTCTGGTTACAGTTTGACCCTTGCAAGTGGTAATCTCTGTGCTATGACCAAGAGCAGTCGGTGATGACACGGCACTTCAGCTTTCATTCTTCCAGGCACACCCTAGAGGTCTGAGGACATCTCACGGTGTAATGCTGCTTTAGTAAATACATATATATATATTTCCAGTGAGAGACATCTATATGAAAAACATAAGTGTGTTTTATAGCACCTTTGACCACAAAAGAGAAGATGCCTGTTGTGATCTCTTCTTTCCAGGTGAATTAAATCTAACCAGAAAAATGTGTCTTCTCTGGGGCTGTTCTTGATAGGACATTTAAGACCATCTCAATTTTATATTTGCTTAGAAAGTCCAACCATTTATTATCTTGAAATTATTTCTAACTGATGTCCTCATTTCCTGGCTCTGATGCTGAGAACATGAGGCTGAAAAAGAAGCTCCGAGGCACGGTCCTTATAAGGCATCATTTCCTACACATTATTGATCTCCTGTGCCAGAATGACAAAGTGCTTACACATATAGTGTTGGCATTTTTCCCGGAGTGGGACATAGGTTGACATTTAGATTCGGATTCAAGTGAGACTTTGACTATTGTTGATTCTACCAGAAATGTCTACTGATAAGGATTCTTGGAGGATTCATCTTACATGAGGAAACTACTCGCATACAGCTACTAACCTTATCTGGTGATGAATCGGTAGGTCGAACACAGAAGATGAACAGAAACAGAAGGCATGACAAAAATGTCTGGCAAATCCAGAGCAGTGACGCTGAGAAGCAACTAAGCCAACTTCTAAGTCCAGTGGGAAGAACTTTCATGAGGGGAAGGTGCGTCAGGGTCAAGGTTCCTTCAGGAGTTTCAAACCCCTTCATTCAGGAGCAAGCAGCATTAGATCTATCACTGGCGTATTTCCTACTGTGTTGCTATGAGAGTGGGTCTTAATTAGAAGAACCTGCTGCAGGCCTACTCTAAAGACACAGCAGATACCAGGTTCCTCGGAAGTATGCTCGCAAAGGGATCCAACCCCCATATATCTGCCCAGGTCCTACTGAGAGGGGGTCACCATCGGGATTCTTATCTCTTGGTCCTTTAGGAATCCTGTGCTTCTAAATGCCAAGTCCATCCAGAGCAAATCAGCCTCTGTTGCTCTCTGTGTATGTCCAGGAAAAGATAGTACAGGCTGTTCTACTGACCAGACGATTCTCCCTGGTGTAAAATGGGTATCACTGCATATTATCCGCACCAAAAATATTGCTGTATATATGGTTGTCTGGAATGGCCATAGGCAATATTTTTGGAGCGGATCATTTTTGGGGTTTATGGGAGCAGGAGTTGCGGGGGTGTCCCCCGCTTCTTTAAAAATAATGCAGGGGTAGCGTGGGTGTCCCCCGCAGGTTCCATTCATTAGTATTGCCTCAAAAATATGACGATATTTTTGTATGGCGATATGTTTGCGGGGATATTAACACATGGAACCGTAAAATGTGTATCTTTCTCTTTATACATGCTTTGGTTCCTTGACCACAGAATCAGGTCAGAAAAGTCCTAAACGTTCTTGGATTTGGACCTGGGCTCTAGTTACAACAAATACATGTTGAGGGTGAAAGCAGAAGTTATAAAGAAAAATATACAATAGTTAGAATTATGAACTTAAGAATCCTACTTCATTAGTCAATGTTCTCATGGAATGAGATGTGTGAACAGCATTTCCGGAAGCTTTGGTATGGTTGGATATGGAGGCTGCCAGTGTTTGAAAGGGAAATGCTGGCTAGTGAAATCAGTAGCGGTGGAAGTGGATGAGGGATGATGCGGGCAAGGGTGGACACTGCAGATGCGGCTGCAAATATCAGATGGAGGTAGAATTGAAAGTGGGGAGGGGGAAGGGAGATGGCTGTTGCCTGTGCCCTCATCTGGAATATGGCCAAAATTGTAGCAGTATTGTTGTAGCAGATGCTTTAGCAACAAAAGAGTTTCAAACTCAGGCTTGCCCATAAAAGCAAGGCACAGGGCTTCATTACACGGATGGCGGAGAACCATGGTGCTATTAGCGCCATGGTTCATGCCGGTAAAATACTGGCACTGCCTTGGCCGAAAGGGGAATTACCGCCCAATTCCAAGGTTGGCGGGGCAGTAATTCCCCCTTCCACCATTGCCCTTTCCCATTCCCATTTTTGGCCCATAGGGCTCAATTGGAATGGGGAAGGCGCTAATTACGGTACCGCAAATTGCGGTACCGTAATTAGCTCCCTGGGTCCCTTTGAGGGTTGTTTTTTAACGCCTGCCCTCAAAGGGACCTCGTAGTAAGGCGGTAAGGATTTACTGGTACCGGTATTTTACCGGTACCGGTGAATCCTTACCGCCATCCGTGTAATGAGGCCCACAGTCTCTGGGCAAACCTTTACCAGACTGCTGCAGAGAGCAAGATCGATATTTGGTAAACAGAACCGAAGCTGTTAAGATCTGAAGATGTCCGGATTGGTGGCAGAGATATGGCTGATTTTGCCTAACACCTTGCAGTGCCTGCCAGGCCCTTGATGCTCGTGTAATACATTCACTATGAAGCAGCATTCACACCCGGGGAAGAGCCACTGACCAATCGGGTGGCTGGAACAGCAGGCAAGAATTTATATTCTCTGCCCGCTGTTCCAGCCACCGAAGACCCTTCCCCAGGTGGAGCCATTTTTGTTTTTATGTGGGGAGGCAACAGGGTGTCTCTCCCTGTTGCCTCTCTACCCCCAAGCTCCCCAAACTAATCACAACCTCTCCCCCACCCCTTACCTCCCTCCCCACTTACTTGTGGGACCGGAGCTTTGAGCTCCGGTTTGCTGCACCTCCATCTCTAGTTGCCACCATAGAAATGGAAAAGGGACTTCGTCCCATTTATTTCTCTAAGGCAGTGGCCAGCCTTGTTTCTTAATTTCTTTCCTTCAGAGATTGGCGCCGCTTGCGCAGTCAATCTCTGGAGGAAATAAAATGCTGTTTGCATCCTGGATGAATCCCGGGGTGCAAATGGCTTTCATGCTGCAGTGGGAGGGTGGGCTTGGCCAGTAACAGTCCACAGCCCCAGCTGAGGCCCTCGTTTTGCTCAGGCCTACCATGGCTCAGGGTGGTTGGCCGTTACCAGCCTTGTCCTCCCTCCCATTAGGGCATGAAAGCCATAATTAGACTGAGCCAGCAGGAGATGATGCAAAGGATTGAGGTTCTGGTTATCTTGGACGAAACGTTAATCACTTAATTGTAGAAGTAGGTCTGGCTTGCATAGATTTCCTATGTCATTAAGGATGATAATTTAGCACTCAAGGGCCCTCATTCAAGGTTTAGTGGCATCCCGCCGGTAATACGGGTGGGACACCATCATACCGGTTGGATACCACCAAATGGAATTACCGTTTCCACCACTTGGCCTACTGGAATTACCAGCAGATTCCAAGTGGAGGAAAAGTGGATAAATACCCATTCCATGGAGTCTCAAAGTACTCCATGGGGGAATGTTGCCGGTATTTCCATCCCGGTGATACAGGCAGTATTTTGTCGGTAGCGGTAGAGGTAGATCTTAGCTGGAGGTAAATCCTCCGCCCCTACCAGCAAAGTTGTAGTAGGCCGGTTCAGTAAAAGTGCTGGTAAACGTTATTACCAGCACTTTTACCGTGTACCGGCCAACTGATAATAATGCACAAGTTGTTAAATAATTAGAAAAAGGCAAAGGAACAGAAAGAGCAGCAGGCAATAACAATATGTTTAGCTATATTGCAACTTTTTAAACCAAGATGAGACTTGCAGCAAAAACGGAAACCCCAGTTTGACCTGACAAAGTCTGGCTGATCCTGGTGTTCGCTTTAAGCCCAGTGTACTAAGGTGATGCATAGACTCGCTGGTATGTATGTCAAGCGGACCCCGAAGAAACTATAGTATAACAAAACCCTTGAAATTCATTGAGCAAACGTTAGGTAAGAGAGACTTAAGGTGATCTGATTTTTTTTAACAAAACGCTTGAAATTCAGCGAGTGTGCAAAGTGAGGACAATCTTAACTCGGTGCCGCCCCTGTGGCAAAGCTCACGATCACATACATGATATCACAGAAGAGATTCAAAATAAATAATACACAACATTATATCAAAGGGGGCATCAATGGGGAGGGTGCTGAGTTAAGATGCTCATCATGTCCCAAATCTGCTGCATTTAAAGGGTTTTGGTGCCATAAATCCAATCACCTTGACTCTTTTTTAACTGAATATTTTTCATTGAATAAAACTATGTGCAGATGTAGTGCGTCTATCAGTTGTAGGGGGTGGTGGTGAGGCGTGGGAAAGGGAGCAGAAGGGATATGAGGGGAACCCCCATTTAAAATAAAGAAAAACCCCAAAAACTCGACTACAGTATTATGGCTGCAGAAGAGGAGCCCAGTGTAATGCTCACCTATGGTGGCTGAGAGCAGATCAGATCACACCAAGAACAGGCTTCCGGGTCTTAAAATGTATGTTGAACATATGGAGATGATGTCAGGCATGAAAGAACCTTGAAATATTTGTCATACACAATAATACAGAGCGGCTTATCTTGAGCATGTGGTAGGTTTATTTAACAGGTTCTCGAGGGCATGGGGATCTCATCAGATTTTGCCAAATTATTTTCTGCAGCCTCATTGTACACCCAGAGTAAGAGATATGATGAAGGAGAGGGCCCAACTAAACATTGCAAATCTTTCAATTTATGCAATCAGGTAAACACAGATTTCAGTTTCCAGATCGAGGGAGAGTATTTTGATTGGTGGGTACTAGGGGTGTACCAAATAGTAAATTTACTATCCGGCCGAATACCGAATAGTAAATTTACTATCCTTCCGGAACCGAATAGTGGGCCGAATAGTCATTTTGGCTTTTGTCTAGGCATGGGAAAGGCACTTGTCAGGCACCGCCGTAGTGTTATTAACTGGCTATTGATGGTTGCACTTGCAAAATGGTGCGAGTACCTAGGCATATAAAAGCTGTTGGCTTTGCCAATGCTTGTTTTAACACGACTTCAGTGAAGGACATGCACAGTGTTTACACTTGTGCATAGGCGCGTTATAAATGCCATATCATATCACAGTGCTTATAAATTGTCCGAATGAGAACTTTCATTCACAGGCCATTGTTCCAAGGTAATTGCAGCAAACAAACCTTTCATTAAAGCTTTACAAGGGTGTCTTGCCATTCTTTCCGTTTCAAAGGTATGATCTTCTTTGAAGAAATATCTTTTCACATCTAGTCATAATTCTGTTAGGACAATGGCAAGTCAACCCCCCTAGTCACTTGGGACACGAGAACAGTGTCTGTCCCCAGTTCTATAGTTATGTGAAGTGGACTTGATGGTTCCAGTTTTGTGTGCTGGGACACGGAGGGGGCACAGTTTTCCATTAGCTCCTTTTGTAATTGGGTTACACTCTTTTGTGTTTGCATTTGTGTAACTTCAACTTGGCGGAGCATTTTGTAACCATGGTATTCATTTATAAAACTTTTAAAAACTGATGTGCTTATCTCTGCAAGTGGCCAAACAATTGAGGGGCAGGCAAGGAGATTGCGCATTTTCATGCCTTGCAAATAGCCACCGAGATGCAGCATTGTGCACATTTACTTTGCAGCCGTGTTAGCAGAGCAAACCTGCATTCACTGAAGAACGTTCAGTAGGCTAACTGCTATTGCAATTCGACAATGCAGCCAGCAACACATGCTTAAGAGGCCTCTTCTTTGTACCGCCACACAAAGAGATGCCATTAATCATTGTCTGCCCAGCGCCATTGAGGCGGGGGCTGGCATTAGCTGACAGTGGGCGCACCTGCAGGGGGGCGATAGTCACTGTGAGCACAGAGCCTATGGAGAGCCTGAAGCCCTGAGGTGTTATGCAGTGCAATGAGACTGAGATCAACCTTTCCCCCACCCAACAACTGCACAACAACCTCCTGGGGACTCTGATATCCTCCCAGCCCATTGAAATCCAAAGTGCCCCTCCCCTCCTTTACCATGCCCGTACCACCCTACTTAGCAAAGCAATGCAAACTGGTCACATGCGAGTCTTGTTTAGAGAGGGAGATGTTCTGAAAAAACATTAAAACCATGCATTGAGGACGATCTAATATGTCACCCGGGTAAGCCATGCAATAAAAAAGAAAAGCGTAAAAGTAAAACCATTCAAGCTCAGTCTGCGACTCAGCTGCATGTGAGCCCCATACTTGTTAACTCACAAAGCCTCAACAAAGTGGCACCAATTGGGTCACCTGCCACAATAAGCTATGATATATTTCATAAGAAGCATGATAAGTCGTCTCTTACATCACACACCATTAAGAAAAGCAAAAACATCAAGCAAACAACAGTTGCAACAAAATCAAGCTCATAACAGTTTTTTCAGAACCTGACGCTCCCAAAGAACAGGAGCCAGGCAATGAGCTCTGCTATAGCAAAAAAATACTGCAAAATAACGCAGCATAAAAATGCACAGAGCAAATCCTCAGAATTTAGACTACGAACAATTAGATATGTTAGTTAAAATAAGTGAGCAAGAATCAAAAAACGATATTGTCTCTCCGAAAAAGTGCCTTGTGCAGAAAATCCATATAAAGTGACTGGATTGATGGCAACAGGAGGGACGTGATATAAACACCCTTCATGCTGATAGTTCTAGCAGCTCAGTTTTCAATCAAAGCAAGTTCTTTTGTGTGCAATCCGACTGCCATCTAGTGGCTCATATGGTTTGTGCAGCAACTGTTATATTTAAGCTCTGCGTACAAGGCGAACACGCTCGTTGCTTTTATATGGGAGCAGGTCTTTTCAGTGAAGGAGTGTATGGAGTGTTAACTTCGGCTTCGAGTAAGATTCCAGGAAGTATTCTGCCGAATGCCGAATAGCTGATTTCAGCCAAATTTCGGCAGAATACTTACTCGAAGCCGAAGTTCGTCTCTCTAACCCTTGCTAGATGAGAACCATAAGACAAAAAGAAGGTTGGAATTGATGACTATGATATTAAGGTGGGAGGTTTTTCTATAGTGCTCAGAGAGGTTGATGGTCACCTGAGGTAACACTGAGCACTTTGTTCAGACAAAATAGAAATAAGTGGCTCTATTAGAGAGGTTTAAAGGTAGTTAGAAGCATGATAACGGGAACTGATGTTGCCATGTTAGACATGTGAATCTGGTGTTTCTTCCCTTCCTGGTAGTTAAATGGGAGGCTTCCCTTCAACTTGGTGGGGGCTTCATGTGAATTGTTTAGCTCTTTTCCTATCAGTAATTGTCCATATTTATTTTTTAGTAATTTTGTCTGTATTTATCCATATTTACTTTTGTGCTATGTAAAAGCATCGTTCTTACTAGTATTTCTCTACATTTATTTACATGCAAAAAACACATTATCACTTGAATGTCTATAATGGGAGGGTCCTTGAGCTGAGTTCATGCACAACAAGTCATGGGTTGTACATCTGCAACCATTTGAAGAACTTCAAAAGGAGTTAACCACTGACCTGTCATTCATGGTTGCAATCAGAGGGTTGGTGATGTGGGAGGTCTCTAGCGCTCAGACCCTCCCTCCATGGGAAGTTCATCAAGGACTGAGATCCACGGTGCAGGATAAAAGGAAGGGGATGTGGAGGTCTGCTTCTCGGGGATGCAGTCAACTGCTGTCAGTGTCAGGATCTGCGCATTGCTCCTGAAAAATGTGTACCTGGGGAAAGGAGCTCAGCCAATCACATTCACTGCCTTCCGTTTCAGCCACCCGGGGCCACTCCCCAGGTGGCACCATCTTTTTTGTTGTGGCATGTGGGGAGGCAAAGGGACCTAAGCTCTGTGAGTACACAAAAGAAAATGAACTCAAAGTCAACTTGGGCAAGGCTAAATACGACTAATAACTCTCCCCATATTTCCCCCCATGGGAAGTGTTGAGAGTATCTACCTATATCTACCTATATCTACTTAGGATATGAGATACCTCAAAAGAGGCATTGTAAGGAAGTAATAACAAGCAAGAGATTGAGGGCATTCTTAATGCTGGGGGTAGTTAGAAAATGTGCAATGAACACCGCCGGTTACAGCCTAGAGCAGATACGATTGGTATAAAAGCAATTGAGTCCTGCATGTATTGGAATGTCACTCTTTTCAACGAGCTGAATAGTTGTGACTCCTCTATGGATGTTGATGCATGTCTGGTATCTCCAGACATTTCTGCTAAGAAATATCATTCTCACATTCTTGAAAAAAGTCTCCAAACAGCCCATGCTTTACCTGTGAGTCATCTGTCTATCAACAAAGTGAATTGTTTCTCACAAACAGACTTGCCTCTAAAAGAAGTCGATAACCATGTATACACCTCAGGGGCTTTGCGAGTTGGCCCCATCCCCGAGCCCACGTTGTCTATGAAAGAAGCACCACCATCCCTTTCCTTCTTAGGAAGTAAGCAACCACAGAATTATTGCCTCGCCCCACCCTGGGTCCACGGCTGCTCCGGGTAAAGCATGTTCGGATGGTTCTTATGAGTCCATGAATTCCAGACCGGCCAATCTACGGAGCCTGTGTCTAAGAAAATCTAATATGTCAATGCCCAAAGATGAATCCATCAAAGCTCTAGTCCTGGACCACAGAAACTTCATTATTACTAACGTCATGAAACCTTCTCAGAGAGAACCAAGAGATGCACTTCGAAATATAGTTCTCGGCTTCGTGCAAGATCGTGCAAGATCTGGGCCCAGGGTTGTTCGTTGTTCCGATTTTGCAGGATTTAACTGGATGATTGGTGTGCTCAGGGGAACAGGGATTGCATATTGGTGGGGTGTGGAGTCAGTACCTCTATCTGAGACTATGTAAATATTTGCCCATGGGCTCCTCGAACCTTGGACTTGTAGTCTGACCTCGATCTGCCATCACCGGTTTCTTCATATTGTGTTTTATTCTGTGTTTTGCCCATTCTGCTTTGTCCTTTTCTGTTTTTTGTTATTTATGTTTGTATTATTTGTAAGTTATTTATGTTTCTTTGCAGCGCTTTGAGGCCTGTGGACAAAAGGCACTTTATAAGAAATCAAAATAAATAAATACATAATGTGTTATATCCATTATGACATACGGTCTGGAAGCCAGTTTACAAGAAAATAATTTGTCGGTAAGAACACTAGAAGGCCGAATTTGGAGACGTGTCGTAGTACTGGCACCCACAATTCCTGTGGAGGCAATACAATTAGAACTGGGTCTCACCTCATTGGAGGCAACACTATTATTTAGGCAATATATCTTGAAGAGGGGGGCAATACTGGTAGGGTAATGCCCCCTGGGGCCATAGTTAGAAGCCTGAGTGAAGCAAGGGTTTTCATGTAGCCCTGGGGGCATTACCTTAACGGTAATGGCCCCACTCTGAGGGTTATATTGCTTTTAGTACCCCGGCACATCATATTGGGGTACTACTAGCAGTTGGTTTCGAGTTAGGAAACAGCGCCGCGAATTTGAAAAAAGAAAATGGCTGCCAGGGATTGTGTAGAAGGGGATACACATAGTCCCTTCTCGCTTTGCATGGCGGGCATTAAAAGGAATGTAAAAAAAAATAAAAAATTTAAACAAACAAAATGGCCACCTTGAAATGGGCATAGGGACAACACGTTGTCCCTTATCCCTTTCCATGGCAGCCATTCACGGAAAGAACTCCATGACGCGGCGGTGCTCAGAGCCTTCTCCGGCAGTTATGGCCCGGGCGGGGGGCAATGAGTTTGGTTTTTACAAGCTCATTGACCTTTGCCGGGTACTAATGAAAAAGTTTGCATTATATGTTAAACTCAGAGCGTTTCCCGTGTCCCCGTTACTACATATATATCAGGTGATGGCATGAGGGAGGATACAAACTATGCCTTGAGCAAATGTATTTAAAAGCCAATGTGAAAACTTCCTTGAGGACATTGATTGCCAATCAGAATGGGACCATGGATACTGCAGACTGTTAAAAGACCTCAGATCGAAAGTTCAGATGTGGGACTTGGTAAAAACGCAGGAGGACTTACATAGCCGAAAGAGCTATAGTGAGTTTATATGGTAACGTAGGCGATTCTTCAGCCTGTCTAAGTACTTAGTAATACATCCGTCCACTAAACACTGCAGAATAATTTAATTAATGCGGCTGGGTCAATTTCCAACCCTTGCAGTGACAGGTAGATGGTTGGGTATCCCCAAGTCTTAGCGCTTATGCTGATTATGGAACAATAATGATTCTGTCAAAACTAACAGGCATATATATGCTGCCACAGTGTCTTAACTTGATGATTTATATGAAAGATATCTAGCTAGATGTGGCGATAATAGCGTAGTGTTACTCAGAGACGCCGACTGGACAAGAAGCTTGCACTGTACCAGTCTATCTCTGAGGTTGGAGTTCTCGAATGTATGGTCGTGTAGCGAAGGACATCCTCCTACGCCCTTTAAATCTCCGTCCAAAAATCGACTAGTGTGTAAGGTTTGTGTATTTTAGCTTTGCTATCAAAGTACGACTTGGGCTTGCAGCTTATGAAGATTTTAGAGCTAGTGTATATAGATGATTCAAGACCTGAAGTAATTTTTAAGTTACATGATTAACTAAAGGAAACATTGTACTATATAGTATTTTAGAGTATGTTTTGAAATAATAGGAAGCTCACCTTTTAATATGTTTAATTGACTTAATTTTGTTTGTGATTAAATATTTGTAATATGTTGTGTAGTGTGAAAAGTTATATTTTAACTGGAACACACTTAAATAAAAAGAACATTGCAAAATGATAGCCTTGTCCTAAGCAATGGAGAGAATTTGGCAGAGAGAGCATGTCCCGCATCTGCATCTGTGGGGCGGGGCTTCTTCCCCAGAATCCCCTGGCTGTCAGCATGCAGTGGCGTCAGACACAGAAATCGGAGCGGAACCCAGCCGTCGATCCCCACTTCCCATCAACATTGACGATTCGCATTGACCGTTGCCTCGCTCGCGCGTGTGCGCGGTGGAGATCAGTAAAGGTGGCTACCATGGCAGCCGTCCTTCCTATTGATCCCTTTGAACTGCTCCTGTTCCAGATCGGGCACACAACATCGGATTTCTTGAATTGGGCAAATGAAGCAAAACCCACACAATTACTTGTTTCTGCTGGTTTCGAGGTGTCCTCTCCAATAACCAATCAAAGAAGTCTGCCTGATCTACCTAAATAATAAAAATAAAAAAATCCTACATCAACTCAAAATAGTTAAATGCTGGTTTAAATCCCCAGATGATATCCAGATGATATCTCAGGATGTTAAGGTACCTGCTGCAGAGATACGCTTGAAACACACTGTTAAAAAATGTCCTGGGGCAGCAAGATAGCTAAAGAGGTTAGCGTACCTGCTTCAGAAATCTTTGGCTATCATGGAAAAACATAGCCCTTCAGCAAAAGAGAACCCTGGCCACACTCTCACTGTTCCAGCACATCCCCTGGAAACACATATATGTTCCAATGTATTGCCCATCAAAAACAAATATTTATAAGCTTTTCTGAAGTGGAAGACTCATTCAAAAATGCAAAGGTCTTTCTGTTACAGCACTCTGAGACATATTGACGTTTGTTCATGTCTGCATCCAGACAGGCAGCTCCATATGCGCAGAAGAAGGGTTGTCTGGAGGGGAGGGGTGGCGAGGGTTACCACCCAGTAGTCAGTGACCATGACAAGGTCCTGTCCTGAAGCAACATTGACAAATCTGCCAGAACCCCCTACCTCTAGAGTCCAAGGAACTTACAACTTAAAGTCCATTTTTTGCTGAGCACTATGTACATAATAATATTTGCTCTTTTATATAGCTCTACATACCTGAATTTCCAGTTTCGGAGCACTTCGTTGCAGGTGTTACAAATCACTATTATCATTTCCAGCATTTATGGCACTCAATTTATGACCTCGTTAAATGAAGGCACGAGCCAGCAGGGAGGGGTATAGAACCCTTGTCCAGGCAGCGCCTCCTCATTGGCGACACACATGCTATGTGTAGAGCAATTGGGATCCTCCACACACCAACATGATAGGTTTAAAAGAAAGTCAATTCATTTCCCAGTTGAGGAAAGATGGAAGAGCCTGTATGCAGATACCATTTGTGATGCATTACACAACAATAGACCACTCTGACAGTCTTATGTTATGTTATGTTATGTTATTTGGCATTTATATAGCGCTTTATATATCATTGGTATGACCTCAAAGCACTGGTAGGATGAACGCCCTCAGGAACCGTAGTTCTGGTCAGTAGAGGGAGATAGTGTTGTAGGGTGGACGGGTGCACCAGATATGTGTGCAGCTGGTGTAATTGCTGGTTGGTAGCTGCGTCCTAGCGTTTAGTTATGGTGCTGGAGATGTCAGTTGATTGTGTGCAGTCTGGTGGGTAGATATCCAGACTGGGTTCTAGGTGCGTTAGGCCTGAAGGACGCATATGTGAACAACAATGCCGGAATGTGCTCGGCTAGCTGCATTTTATTAGGGTGATGAGGTGATAATGAGGTCGTATTTGTATGTGGACAACTAGGCCGAATTATTCAGGGGCATAGCTGTGTTCTAGATACGTGATGGTGTAGAGAGTAAGAGTGGTTATGTGATGTGGTAGTTATATTTAGGCGCCCCAGACCAGGCATGTGAAGAGGATGGTGGGAATATAGCGACAGACAGACACTTAGAGAGAGGGGCAAAACAGGTATATAGGGGGGATACAGATATATAGCATATATAGGGTGATACAGCTATATAGCAACAGCATGGGGAACAGAGAGACAGGGTGCACAGTGGTACAGTGATACAGTGACACAGTGACACAGTAATACAGTGATACAATGTGTGGGGCAATTTCTGTTCATTCCATTCTGCCCCATTCATTCCGTCCACTCCCGTCCGTTCCTTCTACTTCGTCCATTCTATCTATTCCATCCACTTCATTTAAATCATCTATTCCATCCATTCTGTACATTCCATCCATTCCACCTATTCCGTCTCCTCTCCATCCACATGATCCACACTATCTACTCCATCCACTCCCATCCATTCCATCCATTCCATTCCATTATCCATTACATCCACCCAATCCAATTCATACATTCTGTCAATTCATCTATTCTGTCCAATTTGTTCATTCTATCCAATCATTCATTATATCCATTCATCCATTCTATCAATTCCAGTTCACTTATTCCATCCACTCCATTTATTCCATCTGTTCTGTCTGTTCCATCCACTCTGCCAATTCCATCCGCTCCATCCATTCCATCTGTTCTGTTCATTCCATTCACTCCATCCACTCAGCCACTCCATCCATTCCACCCACCTCATGCCACTCCTTACACTCATCCCACTCATTCCACTCATCCCACTCATTTCACTCGTTACACTCATTACACTTTTTACACCCATTACATTTGTTACACTTGTTACACTCCATCCGTTCCAATCCATTCCATCCACTCCATCTGTTCCATCCACTCCATCCACTCCATGCATTCCATCCGTTTCATCCGTTCCATCCGTTTCATCTGATCCATCCGCTCCATCCGTTCCATCTGCTACATCCGTTCCATTTGCTCCATCCGTTCCAACTACTTCATCCGGTCAATCCACTCCATCCATCCGTCAACTCCATGCATTCCATCCACTCCATCTGTTCCATCCACTCCGTCCGTTCCATCCGCTCTATCCATTCCATCCACACTATCTGTTCCATCCACTCTATCCGTTACGTCCACTCTATCCACTCTATCTGTTCCATCCGTTCCATCCGTTCCATCCACTTCATCCGTTCCATCCGTTTCATCTGTTCCATCCACTCCATCTACTCCAGCCACTCCCTCTACTCCCTCCACTCCATCCACACCCTCCGCTCCATCCACTCCATCCACTCTATGCACTCTATGCACTCTGTTCAATTCCATTTGCTCCATCCTGTTCCATTAATTTTATCCACTCCATTTGTTCCATCTGCTCCACCTGCTCCACCCGTTCCATCGGCTCAATTCGCTCCTTCCACTTTACCCACTCCACCCACTTCACCCACTCATTCCACTCATTCCACACATTCTGTACGATCCACTCCATACACATACCTGTCTTCTATCTCACTCCATCCACTCCATCCACTCCACCCACTCCAACCACTCCATCCACTCCATTCACTCCAACCGTTTTGTCCACTCCATCCGTTTCGTTCACTGCATCGTTCTGTCCACTCCATCCGTTCCGTCTACTCCATCCATTCTGTCCACTCTAACCGTTTGGTCCACTCTATCCGTGCCGTGCACTCTATCCGTTCCATCCACTCTATATGTTCTGTCCCCTCCATCCACTTCGTCTACTCTGTCTGATTCCATTCACTCCATCCTGTTCTATCCATGTTATCCACATCATCCACTCCATCAGCTCAATTTATTCTATCCGCTTCACTCATTCCATTGACTCCATCCGCTCCTCCCATTCCATTGGCCCCATCGGCTCCATTCGCTTTACCGACTCTACCACTGCATCTACTCCACCCACTCCATCCACCTCATCTACTCATTTCACTCTTTTCACTCATTCCATCCACTCCATACACTCCCTACATTCTATCATGTTTCAACCAATTCCATCCACACCATCCACTCCATTCACTCCATCTACTCCATCCATTCCATCCTATCCTGTAGGTGGGATCGGAGGTCATTGAACACCTGGCAGATAGTCTCATTGTGAGTTTTGTTGGGGGTTCAGACATAGCTTTAGGGTGGTCGTTGGTGTTATGGGAAGAGCTATGTTTTTAGTAATTTGCGGAATGACAAATAGTCTTGGGTGTGTCGGATGTGAGGTGGATGTGAGTTCCACAGAGTAGGCGCCAGGGTCGAGAAAAAGGATCCTCCGATCCTGACGGAGTTTGTGGTTGGGATCTCTAAAAGGAGGGCATAGCTTGATCTTAGGGTGCGGGCTGGGAGGTAAGGTTTTAGCTTGTCTTGCAGATATAGAGGGCCGGTCTTGTGCACTGCACGGTGAGTGATGCACAGGGTCTTGAAAGTGACCCTTCGTCCAACTGGGAGCCAGTGTAGGGTTCTGAGGGCTGGAGAGGTGTGGACTCTTGGACCCAGCGATAGCAGCATTTTGGCTGCAGTGTTTTGCGCTCTTTGCAGTTTATTAAGATGGTATGCCTGGACTTCAAGGGAGAGGGAGTTGGCATAGTCCAGTCTTGAGATTACAAGGGACAGGACAGCGGCAAGTCTGTTCGGGAAGGAGAGGTAGGGAAAAATGCACCTAAGAATTCTGAGACGGTAATGACAAGACTTAGATACGTTGTTGATTTGACAAGAGAGGGTAAGGTCAGAGTCCATAGTGCATCCAAGGTTTTTTACTGTGGTGGAGGGGGTGGGTGATTGGCCCATGGATGGGGTCCAGGGTAGTGGATGGGGGAGAAGCTCAGTTTTGCCGCACACCATGATTTAGGTTTTAGTGGGGTTTAGGAATCTGCCATGTGCGTGTACTATTGCAGGGATCAGGTGCTATAGAATTGAATTGAATTGGAATTTTATTTCTATCGCGCTCATATACAAGCGTTTCAGAATGCGACAAGGCAAGGGAGGGGAACAGGGGAGAACAAACAGCGATCTTCCTAGGCCCAGTGACATTGAGAACGTGCAAGTGCATGGGGGAGGGTGAGGTGAAAAATGCAAGGAAAGGGGGAGAAGTGGAAAGTGCAGAGCAAAAGAAGAACAGAATAAATAATAATTAATAAATAATAAAAGCAACACAAGTGGTAGTGCAGCCAGCAAGTGGCAAGTGCTGAGTTTAAGGCAGCAGACAGGGTAGGTCAGATAAGTGCAGGAAGAAAAAGAAGGGGGGGGCTGTATGGGTACAGATACAGACCCCTGTGCAAGGGGTGGCCCGGAGGCAGTGTGGGACGGTGGCATGGTGAGCAGGAACCTGGGCCTGGCGGACAAAGGGTGGTCAGGTGCACGGTTCCAGGAGAACAGATCAGCAGGGGCGAGGGGGGCAAAGGCGGAAGCAAAGAGGAAGGTCTTGAGGTGCTTCTAGAACCAGAGATGGTGCTATCCATCTACTACTGACAATACGAAGGTACCACAGTTGGATACATTTTGGTCACTTGAGCTGTCCGCTGCAAGCTAAGCCCTTCTATTTTAAATATATTCAAATTATCAAAGCTTATTAATCGAATTGTGTCAAACACCACAAACAGCGCACAGCAACCTGCAAAGTGATACAAGTTAGTCTTACAGTCGATTAATGTACACGGAATGATCAACTGCGTGCACAAGAAGGAGCCGAGGAATGAGGGAAAGGATGAAAAAATGATATAAGTCAATTGGCGCTGTGGCTACTATCGTGCCTCTGGCAACTCCTGCCTGAAGCTAGCAGGGATTTGCATTATCTAGAGTAGGCGCACTCCCGGGATCTACGAAAACAGACAATTGTTCCATGTTGTCCAGTCCCGAAAAAATATTGGAGCAATATTTGGGCAGGTTAAGAATATATGGAACCCCATATTACAGATATTAGAGATAATTGGTGTCACCATCATATCTGACAGTGCTGGATTTGTGGGAGGATTGCTCAGCCCTGGCACTTATTTCTGAGCCCCGGCACTTATTGTCTCAGACTCAGTTTGATTATGATGTGGTGTTTTTACAACTTTATTTTTGTAAATGCCAATCACATTATAAACACCTATAGAACCAGAGCAAAATCTAAATGATGATTGTGTTTAAAGACACACTTCAGCATTTGTGTCGTGTCAAGGCACAACAGAAATGTTAATTTATGCCTGTTGATTGGTATGTGTAAATCACGCATCTGCCTTAGTGACCAAGTACATCCGTCAACCACAATACGTCAGAGGGAGTTGCAGCTTTAACCCCATATATGTTTACAGCATGGAGAGCAGCCACGGGTGGTGGCAACAGAAGGCGACATCCTGACGTGTCATGGGTGAGGTTGAAAAGTTTTGAGCCCCAGCACTTATTTTTTTACAAATTAAGCACTCATATTTGGCATGAACATAGAAAGCTAGCTTATTTAAAAGCATCAGAGCCTGAGGGGGAAGGGTGGTATTGGCCCACAACGGAGTTACGAGTCTGAGGCAAAGCCTCTTGTGTCCAGTACAGCTGACTACATCAGGATATATCCTGCCTCTTTTATCCCTGTCTTTTATCCATCTCCCTATTCATGCTCTCGACTCTCATTCTGACTCATCCCTTGCTAACCTCAACCTTTCCATCTCCAGTACCTTTGACATCCTTGCCCCTTCCATGAGGATCCAATTGAAGCCTGCCTCCAAATGCAACAGTTAGCACGCTTCCACCCTGTAGAGTTGCTGAACAGAAATGGCTGGCCTCCCGCACACCCTCTGATAAACTGCCCTGTGGCCTGCTTAAAAGTCATTACAGACTCTTCATCTGGTCCAGGAAGCGGGCCCATATCAAAGCCTGCATCCTTAGCCATCAACAACACGGCTGACATTTTTAAAATCTGCAAGAAACTCACCAATCCTACTGCAGTCTCTACTTCTCCTCTTCCTTCCCAGCTACTCTACACTCTCCCACTTCTCTCACTTCTCAACTAAAACTCAGGACATGCTGTCCTCACTCTCCTCTTCATCCCCTCCTCCACCCCTTTCCATTCCTCCCTTGGCCCTTCCCCCTTGCCCACCTTCACTCCTCCTTCTCACCCATTGCACGTGATGTGGTTACCAACACTGTTCGCTCTATGAAAGTCTCCTCCAAACAAGTTCTTCCCTGCTCCACTATTTATTTAATGTATTTATTTTTATTAATAATCTCTGTAGCGCGCTAAATTGACCATAGGCCTCAAAGCGCACACAGTAACAGACAAGACATAACAATAACAACGTTAAATGAAATGAGGGGAAACTGGACAAATGTCTGACTTAATTAGGGACAAGATTGATGAAAAGAGTCTGTGCTGCCCTGTGAAAGCAAAAAAGAGAATATCAAAGCTGAGTACCCCAAAAGAAAATACACCAAACGCGGGTTCAAAAGATGCACAGATCTTTATTCTACAACTTCACAGTTTTCAAAGAACAAAGCAACAGATAGCTATCAGGCCCTCAGTACAACACAGCGAATACCAGCCCTGTTCGGTGTGTGCAGTGAGTGGGACTGTACATCAGAATACTCTCTCTTTCTATACAGTTTTGTAACATGATTTTTAGCCCCTCTGTATATTAATAATTCCCAATCTAGGGTTCGTGCCAAGTTCACCTCTGACTCGCCCAACTATATGCACATGGATCACATTCAGTTTACATGTTCAACAAGTCACAATAGCAACAGTATATACTTGGATCTAACATAAGACTTAGTACATATTTTAATACAATGCAGTCCAACAAGTGTTCACGCTTAGCATTTACACAACATTGTGCTTAATATATGTTCATGGATTAGTATTGTTGGCACAGGTAATCCTTTATCCACAGGGCAACGAAGGACAAGGTCTCATTACTTGAACCTAACATTTGGCCTGCGGGCAGTTTAAGCATTCACATGCATGCAGAGGTCAAGACGGCCATGTTACCAACAGAAGAACACTGTCCACCATCTTAGAACACAAGGTGACTTTGGAGCGAGAATCAAAATGGCGGATGAACCTAAAATGGCGGCTAAGACTGATCTAAGGTCAGGACCTTGCAACGCGGATTTCCTCGCAGAGCGACTTGGCCTAGGCCAATATATATACAATCAAGAGTGTATAATATGATTTCCCGTTCGACAGCCCTCGCTCCCTCTTTGGCTGAGTTATGCAACCACTCTTTTGCCACTTGCTCCTTCCCTCACACTCTCAAGCCCTCCCTTGTGCACCCCCTCTTTAAAAAGCTGTATGCAGACCGTTCCTTCCCGGCTAACTGCCACCCTATTTCCACTCCTCCTTCTTGGACAAACTTTTGGAGAAATTGGCCATCTCCCAACTTAACCAGCACACTGAAGCTGTTGATTGGCTCCATGACCACCAATCTGGCTTCTGAGCAGCCAGAAGCATGGAAACTGCTCTCCTGAACACCTGTGACGACTTGCTCTCTAATCTCGAGTCCGGCTCTCCCTCCGTTCTCATCCTTCTGGATCTGTCCTCTGCCTTTCGACACTGGCAATCATGTCACCCTCTTAAATCGCCTCCATGACACCCTGGGAATCACGGATCAGGCACTAGCTTGGTTGACCTTGTTCCTTTATAATAGGCCCTCCCAGGTTCAAATGGGTCCTTTTCTCTCCTCTACCTAACTCTCTACCTGCAGCATTCCACAGGGCTCTATCCTCTCGCCATGGCTTTTCAACATTTACCTTGCCCCTCTTGCCCAACTGATCCCCACCTTCTCCCCACATTTCCAGTGCCATTCTGATGACACACAGCTTTCCTTTAAACTGCCCTTCTCTACCTCCTCTCCCTTTTGTCTCATTCCCAATTGCCTGACTGCTATTCAGGCATGGTGCGCTGCTTATGATCTTTGTCTTAATGCCAGTAAGACTGAGAACCTTCTCAATAGAACTCATGCCCCTTCATTCCCTGATAATCTCTGGCCGCCTTCCTTGGGCCCTCTCCCTTCACCCTCTTTTAAAAAAACCTGGGAGTCATCTTCCATTCCTCTCTCTCCTTCTCACCTCACATCAATGACCTTGCCAAGAAGGCCCACTTTCAGCTCTACCTCCTCTAAGACATTCTCCCTTTCTCACCTTCCACCAGAAACTCAATGTCTCCAGAGCTCTGGTTCTCTCCAGGTCGCACTACTGCAACAGCCTCTTTCTCAATCTACCCCTCTCCTCCCTCCACACTAATCCAGAGTAGGACTGGAAGACTTATCCTTGGCCTCAAGCCCAGCGGCTGCATCTCTCTAGCCCTAAAATCTCAACACTGACTCCCGGCGAGTACAAGGATCAAATTCAAGACCCTCTGCATAATCCACAGAGCTTTCTGGGGCTTGGGACCACGCTACATCCAAAATACCTCCCTTCTAGAGTCCTTCGGTCCTCTAGCTCAAACTCACTGCTGGTCAAACGATTCTCTAAGCAGAGAGTGGGAGGTAGATCTCTTTCCTCAGCAGGAGCATCTCTCTGGAATGGCCTCCCTGCCCCTCTGAGACTTGAGCCAGATCTCCTAAAGTGCTGTAAACTCCTCAAGGCTTTCTTCTTCTCCTCCTCCTTCCCTCGCTCCCTCCCTTGCTAACTGTCCTCTCGTTGTAATGACTGGCTGACTGGTCCCTTCTGTGTCCTATTGGGTCAGTCCCCCCCTACCCCTACCAGTCTTCCGCAGTACTGCACTGCTAGCATTTACCTTCAGGCACATCTCCCTGACTAGCCTACCAAGGCTGGTCCACCCCTGCTCCTCGCACATTTACCCTTACCCGTTCCTCCCTGCACACTGCCCTCCATTGGCTCCTCTTGCATTTATCCTGCCTCAACCCTGGGGCCTCTTCCCCTCCCATGCACTTTAATTTACTGCACTTGCACAATCCGAATGTCACAATGCCTTATTTTATCCTCACCTGGTCCCCCTCCGCCTTTGTCTTGTGGCACCTGGAAACACTTTCTGATGTATAGGCGGCATACAAATGTCCAATAAATAAATAATTTAAAAAAAAATTCTTATAATGAAATGCATTTGCAACAAGCATATATGAATGGGGTTCACTTTATAATAGCAAGAACCTGAGTTAGTGCAGTCATCCTTGTTAAGCATCTTTCTGACAAGCAGAACAATCCTGCATAGATTGGACTGCATTAATTCCTGTGTGCATGCAGTGTCTTCCCACCTACAATGAAATGCAGTTTGGAGCATTTGTCCTGCCTGGCAGGCACATCCCATGCAACAGCCATGATTCCACAGGGATGCAATCTGGGATATGTCTGGCAGTGAGGAACCCCCCTTTATATTTGTCCTACCTCATCACAAGCCACGTGCAGGGGTTGGCTGTGCAGACATGGGCCTTTAACAACACTTCCCTGCATTCATTAGCACCTGATTGAAACGTTCAATGAAGCACAATTTTATAAATGTTTTAATTGGATTCCTGCCCTCTTTTTAAGGCCTGGAAATATTTTTACAAAAGGCAATGTCAGATCTTTTACTGACTACCACTGCTAATGTGCACCCAGCACCCACCTGGGTGGAGGGCTACGCCCGATTCTTCGCCAAGGAACACGCCTGACACTTCCATGTGCAATGGAGCTCTCAAGCTTCTTTCACCATCCAAGTCCCTGCATGAAGCTGGCATGTGTTGGTGGTTGGGCCTTCTCCATTGCGGCAGCCAAGCTATGGAATTCGCTCCCTCTGCCTCTTCTGCCCACTGCTGACCACCTCCCTTTACGTTGCTTGTTGAAAACCTTGCTCTTCACTAAACCATGTTGTTAGCCTCTGTTTACTGATTCTGGTAATCTAGCGCCAAGATGCCCTTGGGTGAACGCTGCGCTTTAGAAAATCTGCTAACATAACATACCATTACATATGCACAGAGTATTGGGTCGAAAGTCCCCGTCACTCACTGCGAATTCCTACTCCTTTGTACAAGTTCCATTTGTGAATCAGACATCTTTCTTGAGGGAAATGGTGGCCGTGTTGAGCCCTTTGCTCGTTTCATCGCTCCTCATCATCTTTTGTGACCGCATATACAGTGATTTAATGATTTTGAGAATGTGCGAGCGGCCATCGAGGTAGTGGGAAACCTGAGCCCTACAACACTCATGATCGCGCACAATTGAATATGCTGGTTAGAGCTGGTTTGAGTTGTTGGCCAAACCATCGAGAGGGCTGTCGGTTTCCCACTACTGAGCTGTGTTATCTAGGAAGCATTTATATTGTAAATATGCATTGGGAATACCAACAATTTTGACTTTTATGTAGGCATGGGAAAGGCATTTTCCAGGACTGCCATGATGGTGGTATCTGGCTATAAGATGACAACAGCTGGCAAATGCTGGTAGCACCTCAGTACATTATAACATTGATATGATATGGCATTTATAATGCGCCTATACACAAGTGTTTCAAGGCACGACGAGGCAAGGGAGGGGGAACAGAGGGAAGCCAGAGACAACAATCTTACTATGCCAGGTGACATTGAGTTCGCACAAGTGCAGGGGATGGGGGTAAGGGAAAGTGTGCGGGTAAGGGAGTGGGAGGGGGCAGTACATAGGATGAACAGTAATAATAAATAGAATAAATAAAACAATACGTAAATAGTGCGGCCAGCTTGTGGCAAGTGCAGGGGTAAGTGCAGACATCAAGTACTAAGAGCTGGTAGGGGCTGTAAAAATACAAAAACAGTTCCTACGTGCAGGGGTTGCCCGGGAGGCAGTGCAGGTGTGCAGCTGGAGGGGGAGGGGACATGGGCCGAGAACAGAGGGTAGCCAGGTGACCAGTGCAGTTTCAGTTAGGAGTTCAGCAGGGGAGAAGAGGAGAGAAAGCAGAAGCAAAGAGAAAGGTCTTGAGGTGCTTCCGGAACCAGAGATGGTTGCATGTTGAAATGCCATCTAGTGCCCATACAAGATCTAAAATGTCTGGCTTTGCCAATGCGTGTTATTAAGAGGAATGCAGTGCAGGGGACAGATGCAAGGGCACACATATTGATCATACATCGAGTGCCTGAAGGCAAATTGGTTGAGATATTTTATTACACAAGGAGCTGGGATATCGCTGGAAAAATGCCATTACCTGACAGAAGGCTGCTTAGAAATGACACGGTCTACCACTTAAAAACACAGATCTAGCTCAGATAACATGAGAAGGGTGGTTAGATGAAGAGGATCGGGTAATGGGTCAGGATGGTCATAGGGACTAACAGGGTCATGGGTTGTCCGCGGGCGGATACAAATTCAAACAATACCTGCAGCATGTGTGTCCTCCCTCGCATCCAATCTCTCTTCTAGCAGCAATTTCCTTGCCAAAAATTGTCGCTTATAGGAAGCACTTAAAGCACCACCTATTTGCCAAAATGTTAAAGGGTTTGGTGAACCACACCCTAACTCCTTTATCTCATTATCATGCTCATTTCTAACCTTGTGATTCCAGAGTTCTCAAGTTTCACGTGGACATGCACAAAAAGGCAAACCAGCCCTGTTGTTTCCCTTGGCATCCTGGGACTTTTTTTCCTATTTGTAATTTAGGTAAAGCAGAAGTTGCAAAATTCCAAGCAAAATGGGACTTGATGGCCTTCTTGTGCATGGACATGAGAAACCTGATACCTCTGTAATTTCTGCCTCCCTGCCACATCAGGATAGTTTAACATTTGAGACTAGTGTGAAAGCCTGTGTTCACAGGCCAAAGTGCAGATTTACATTAACACAGTACGACCACTGTATATCCTAAGGCAACAGCTCCCTCTAGTGTGGACAACAGGCAAAGCGTATGCAAATTGGACCAATGCATATACTAAGGCAACAGCTCCCTCTAACGGAGCATTCTGTGCATTCGGGCAACATCCACCCCCAATAACTGCATCAGACACACATACAAATGGCCTTTGATATTATTAAGATAGGACTGTAATATTATCAGTAAGCTCAAACATACTTCAAGAAAGCATTTTAATTTGCCTCCTTCTGCAAACCAATGGTTATGTTGGTAAATTGAGACTAGCCTTCTCCACTCTTCCCCACCAGGTGCCCACTCCAATCTGTAAAACGGGGGAAACTGAAAATAACATGAACTGCAGTAAATATTTCAGGAAAGTTTATTGGAAATGCAAGCCAGTGCCATGTGGGCAATCAAAAAGCAGTCACTGGGGATTAGACAACTAGGAATGGAGTGCACAGCACGCAGAGAACACAATGGCATTAAGGAATGAGACAATCAAGGATGTGGAATTATTTACCTTTCAAAAGATGACGCTGCACACATTTCCCATTTATCATAGTAACAAATCCTGGTTACAAATTAATAATTTTACTAAAGTACTAAGGCAGTCCATACTGAGAATGCGTCTTAATCTTTGTCCAATGCATGATTTAATGGCCGAACGTAAAATGATTAGCATGTCTCAACATTTCTGTCGCTTTTGATTCGATCAGAAAAAGAAACAATGGAACATCTAATAGTGAAATGCACGGCACTAACTCAACTAAGAGTCTGTCATTTTCATAAGCATCTGGCGTATTTTAGCAATATGCTGCCAGAATGTAGATGGCCTATTGTTCTGTCTGCACCATTAATGAGTATCCGTATAACTACTCACCAGTTTATCATACCTTTAAATATCTGTCAAGTCAATGATGTGAAAAAGTCACAAATCTAACTACACTGAGAGAACCCTATAAGCCCTTGGGTATCATGTGATATGCCACCATCTAGCTAAAAGAGGAGACAAAAACAGAACTTATAATTGTAATTGCTATACTACCTGATGGATGACTGTATTGTTGACGAGTACATTTCAGCTATCAAACAACTGTAAACTGTAAACTATACATTGGGGGTCATTACGAGTGTGGCGGTAAGGGGTTAACGGCCCTGGTAAGTATGCCGGTGCCGTTAACCCCTTACCGCCGCATTCCGAGGTCCCTTAGCAGGTCCCACTAAGGCCGGCTGGTAAAACCAGCCGGCCTTAGTGGGAGCCGCTAAGGGTTCAGGGAGCTAATAACGGGCCCGCTATTTGCAGGCCCCCTATTAGCTCCCTCCCCATTCCCCATTCCCACTAATAGCACCATGGCTACCTCCAAACTTGTAATGACCCCCATTGTCACAGTATATGAGCATTGATGCTTGTTAGGGCTTTGTGGATGGGTTCTCAAGTAAAGGTCTTAAACGAAATGGAGAATGAAATGATAATGAATTAATGTGTAAGAATTTGTCATTATTTTTATTTTAAACAACAAAGGATTGAAACAAGTTTGTATAAAACAATATTGAAAAGTTGATGTATTTCAGCTAAATCAATAAAAAAATAAATTAAAAAAATGAATCATTTTCTTTCAAAAATCAATATCGTGGCGTTTCTTGCACATTCACCCAATAATATTTACTGATGGTGTGCAATAGGCACGTCCATTTTAAAGCTGCTCGAACACAATTAGAAATCAGAGCACGTTCTTGTACCTGAAAGACATTTCTGGATCAGCACATTTTAAGGTGCCTGCCTGCCTACACTTGGTAGAATTTATTGTGTACAGAGCGTAACAAGTTACAGCAGCAGGCACTCCCCTGTATCCATATATTCCAAAGTCACTGCTGAGTCTGACTGTTAAACCAGACTATTTTGGGTACTCTTAGCAAAGTCGAATTTGCCTATTCTTATGAACACTTTGCTATTTTGAATTTGCCCATTTTGTGTACTCTTTGCAAAGTTGAATTTGCATATTCCGCGCTCTCTTAACCAAGTGAATCCGTTCATTTTTTATGAATACCTTGCCAAATCGAATCTGCCTACTTTGAGTAATCCCAGCCTAACGGACTTTGCCTACTTTTGAGAACGTAGCTAAATCAAACCTGTTAACATCTGTCAAAGCTTATTCTACCTAATTGGAGAATCTCTAGCTAAAGTGGCTTCTTTGCCCAAGTGCCTCCATGTGCTAGACTATACTCTTTAATATTGCAATTAGAAAGATGCTAATACTAGCATTACTGATATGCACTATGATAGCCACCAGCCACACTAATCCTAGAAGTCAAGCATGCACTGATCATCATTTTATTTATTTATTTATTTATTTATTTATTTATTTATTTATATTGCGCCGTTAGCTCGCAAGCTTCGGGGCGCAGAGACAGGAACACGAGAGACAAGTGACGGATAACCTACACGAAGCACAAGACAGATATGGAAGATATAGAACTGGGCCAGAATTATTTATATGTTTTACTTAAAGATGTACGTTTTCAATTGTTTACGGAAGCGTTGGTAGTTGGCTTCCATCCTTATCTGGCCCGGAAGGTTGTTCCAGAGGCCTGCTACGGTGACAGGGAAGGATTTGCCCGCTCCGTTTTTGAGTCTGAAAGGGGCTGTCGTGATCAGTCCTTGTTCGGCTGATCTTAGCTCTCTGGAGGGCTTATATGGGATGATTTTACTTCTCATGTAAGCTGGAGCTTTGCCATATATACATCTGTGTGTGAGCGTGAGCGACTTGAATTGGACTCTTTCTTCAATTTTTAACCAATGTAGTTCTTTCCTGGCTTCGCTAATGTGCTGGTTCCTAGGTATTTGTTTGATGATTCTCACTGCATTATTTTGCAGGACTTGGTAGCTGTGGTAACAGTTTTTGTTAGAACCCAGTATTAACGCGTTGCCGTAATCGAGGCGAGATAGAATTGTGGCTCTTGCGATCGTGGTGCTGTTTTCCTCCGATAGGTAGGGTCTGATGGCTTTCAATAAGCGGAGGTGGTAGGAGCATGTTTTTTTCACATAGAGGGTTTGAGCCTCGGATCCCAGGGATGCTTCTAACATCATCCCCAAGGTTTTAACCTTGTTAAGGACTTTTATTGGAGTGTTTTTGATGGTAAAGGTGTTATATGCGGGGTGGAGCTTGGATCTGACCAAATTGGAACCAAAGACCATGAGCTCGGTTTTATTGCCATTTAGACACATCCAATTTTGGTCCATCCATTTCTCCACTGCTTTATACACTGTGTCGAGTTTTTTGTTGTCCTTTTGATGGTCTCCACTTAGTTCTATTACCAACTGAGTGTCATCAGCATAGTTGGTAAAGAACGTGTTGATGTTATCAAGGACTATACATAGAAATCTGAGGTATATGTTGAACAGGAGTGGGGACATGCTAGCGCCCTGGGGGACTCCGCATGTAATTTCTTTTTCTGTTGAAAATAGATTTCCCCAATGTACTCTAGATGTTCTTTTTTGTAAGAAGGACATGATCCAGCGTATTGCTTCGTCTGAGCAGTTTGCTGTTTCTTTTAGAGCTGACTTAAGTAAGTTGTGGTCTAGTAAGTCAAAAGCTGCGCTCAGATCTAAAAGTATTAACAGTCCAGCTTTTCCCTGATCAATAATGTTAAGCATCTTAGTCTGTAGATCCAGCATGGCTGTTTCTGTGCTATGTGCTGGTCGAAATCCTGACTGTTGATGATGGAGGAGATCAGAGCATTCTACATGTTCCTGAAGTTGTGTGGTGGCAATTTTGTCCATGATTTTAAGTATGAAATTGCAGTTAGTTATGGGCCTTAAGTTTTTTGGGTCCCTTTGGTCTAGGTTAGGTTTTTTTTACAAGGGGCGTGACTGTTACCCTTTTTATGCTTTTTGGTACATTTTGATCATGGAAGGATGTGTTTATTACTTTGGTTAGAGCTGGTGCAAAAATAGCTGGATGGTCTAGGATCAGGTTGGCCGGGAGTATGTTTTCCGCACACGTGGTGGGTTTCATGGATGCTAGGGTTTTTATCATGTCATTGGTAGTGATGGGATGGAACTTGAATTGGGTCGTCTGGTGTACATGTTCCTCTGGTGTGTCTTTAGTGGAAGACTTAGAGGCTGCTTGGGATTTGGCTATGATGTCCCTGGCCTTATTAATTTTATTAAAGAATGCAATCTGTGTTGCGTCGCATTCTTCTTGGGTTGGCGAAAAGGCAGGGGTTAGGCTTTTTGGCTTATCTATGGATTTTAATATATTGAAAAGTTTGCTGGTGGAGTTGGCTGCTACTGAAATCTGTTTATCGTAGTAGTTTTTCTTAGCCTCGATTATCATTCCTTTGTACATTTTCTTGCTGGTTTTCCAGAGAGTGACCATAGGCCGCCTACCTTAACAAACACTGATACCATGAGCCAACCTCTACATAACAGTGCCTGTGTGACAGCAACCTATGCCTCTCTACCCTGTTCCATGGCCAATAGAAATGATAGACTCCGCGCAAGATTATCCAAAATTTACAAACCTCTGAGAAGATCCCTCCCGACGACCAACCTTAAAACTGACCTTAAGATTAGTCTGACACCCTATCATGTAAAGCTATCTCAGCCACTACCCACCTTGGTTACGAATGCCGCTCAGAACAATAATCACAAGCATAAGTCATGCGTTAATAATTCTGACAAATCTACCCTAGTCAATGCAGCTACCGAGACACCCCCCCTCAAAGGAGCGCTCCTTAATGCAAGATCGCTCGTCGCCCACGCCACCGACATTGCCGACCTAATTATAGAAAGTAATCTGGATTGCCTTGCGATCATAGAAACATGGCTCCATAGCGCAGCAGGACCTTCACTCATGTTAGCTATCCCTGATGGGTACACCATAGCTAGAAAAGACCGCGATTGCGCCCAAGGAGGTGCCATTGCCATTATTTCTAAAACATCTATATGCCTACGACTAGCCCCTGCCCATCCGTCCCAATCTTGTGAAGTTCTCTCTGTCAAATTCCAGATAAACAACTCACAAGCACTCACCATTCACTTAATATATAGACCGCCCGGTCCACTTGGTACCGTTGAGGAGGAACTGCACAATATACTTACCAACAACCTCAAACCTTCCTCGCAAATACTCTTACTAGGGGATTTCAACCTAGGCTTTATGGACCAAATGGATAAAAACGCGACAGACATAGCCAATACAATTAAGGCACTAGGTCTATCCCAAAAAGTTAATAAACCCACCCACCAAAAAGGGAGAATATTGGACTGGATAGCGGATTACAACCGTACTGCTACTATCCTATCCATCCTGCCGCTCTCCTGGACAGACCATTCACTGGTGTCCTTCCACCTATCTACGACAAGATTCACCCCAATGGCTCACCAGGTAGCGCCACCATGCTCAACCAGAAATAAAAAAAGTATTACGGTAGACAAAATTATCCCTGCTATCCTTTTCACCCTTAACTCATTGTCAGAAAATCTTGTTCCCAGCATCCTAGTCCAAGAATTTAACAATATTATGCTCACCACTCTGGATAGAATTGCCCCGCTCAAACTCAGACCTAGCAAACCAAAGGCCCATTTAAACAAATGGTTTACGCCACAACTTAACGACCTTCTCACCCTAAAAAGAAAAAGTTAAACTAATTGGAGACTCTGCCCCACTAGTGAGAATAAAACCAAACTAACCTCACTCTCCACTCATTATAAGAAGGAAGTCTGCTGGGCAAAACGTAACTCCTATGATGAGCGTATTGCTAAATCCAATTCTAGTATTTAAGAACTCTTTTCCATACTGAAAGAACTTGAGTCCCCAATAGCTACACCTGACATCTGTACCAAAGATAAATCTAGGTGTACAGACATCCAACATGCACTGGCCAATAAAATTGTTACGCTCCAAAATAAAATTCAGCAGAAAAAAGTGTTGAACCTACAGAACTCACACAACACTCCTGCACCCAATGCTTCCCCACCGGCTCACAATAACATCTTCAATTTTTCCAAAATGTCTACCCTCGAGGTAGAAAAAATTGTCCTGTCACTAAAGCCCTCTAATTGCAAAGGTGACATATGCCCGGCACAATTAATTAAAGATGCCACCAGAGAATTATCCCCATTCATCACCAAACTGATTAACGCCTCCTTTGCCTCTGGCACTATCCCTGTCAACCTTAAAGAGTCCTGGGTGCTCCCACTCCTGAAGAAATAGACCCTAGACCCACTCATCCCCACCAATTACAAGCCCATCACCACGGTCCCATTCTTACTCCAAATATTGGATAAAGCTGCCTACAACCAAATTCAAAAACACCTTTAACAGCATAAACTCCTTGGTAAGAGACAATCTGGCTTCCGCCCATTACACTGAACAGAAACAGCCTTAATTGACTTAAACACCCAAATAGAAGAGCTGAGAGACAAAGGGAAGTCACTACTTCTGCTCCTACTTGATCTCTCAGCCGCATTCGATCTGGTCAACCATAAAGTCCTCTCCCGACACCTTGATTCTGCAGCCCACTTCTCCCCGGAAGCCATCAAATGGATTAAATCCTTCTTGAGCGAGAGAACCATGAGAGTCTTCTCTCCCTCGGTAGCCGCCGACCCCACCCCCATCCTGTGTGGTGTCCCTCAAGGCTCCTGCATCTCACCAACACTCTACAATATTTTCACCAAACCCTTGTTTGATGATCTGGACCTTCTGGGTATTACCTACACTAATTACGCAGATGATACCCAGATTCTCTTCCCGCTTTCTGGGGATCACAACAAGGACACGGGGCTGGTGAACAAAGTATACCTAATCATCCAAGTATGGATGGCCACTCATGGCCTATGCTTGAACGATGATAAGACTGTGTTGATAATTCTGGGTTCTCAGGCTAACATCAAAAAAATAGGTCAGGAAATTTCCTCATTCATTATTGACAGGAACTCTATTAAAGTATCCAAGGAGGTAAAAACCCTTGGCTTCTACTTCTACATTGTCGTTTGATAAACAGATCAAATCCCTGACATCCTCCACAGCTTACACGTGCAAGGTACTATGAGCTGGCAAGCACTTCCTCTCTGACGATAGCTGCTTGATCCTGGCTAGAGCTCTAATACTCTCCAGAATTGATTACTGTAACACTCTTTACACTGGTGCTAATAAAACGACTATCCATAAACACCAAACCCGGCAAAATAACGCCTTAAGAGCAGCCTTAGGCATAAATAAAAGAACCCACATCTCCCCCCTTAGACGCCATCATAAATGGTTATCCACGGCCAATAAAATACAATTGAAGACGCTATCCCTGACCCACAAAGCTCTCATCAATGCTGCCCCTAGCTACCCTACAGCTAAGCTTCAGAGCAAAATCGTTCACAGACCAACCAGAGCTGACAATGCTAATTGCCTCACCATCCCTAAATACAAGCTCACCACTATTGGTGGCAATAGCGTCCCTGTAAAGGCTGCTAAATGCCTCAAGACTTGAGAGTTGACCAACCCTACTTACACTTCAGAAAAAATGCTATAAAACACATTATCGCTACAGACCCTTAGCCTATGACCTGTTAGGTTATGCCCGTTGCTCCAGCTCAACTGCGTGCCTTAGTGATACACAGAGGATCTGACTAAGCATTGCATATTTCTGCATACTGCTCATGTTTATTCTTGCAAATACATAGGCCACCTCACATCTGTATATATTTTCATATTCTGTATACTCTGTACTTATGTAATTTCTGTGTATATTTGTGTATATTCAATGCATATTTGTAACTATGTACAGTGGTGGTCTATATAATAGGGCGCGAGTGTGCCGCCCCCCCACTTAGGCCCCCCACCAGGTGTGAGTACTTTAACAAATTCAGAAGAAGTTCATAAGTTCTTCTTCTGAATCTGTTTTTATTTTGTACCTCGTGGGGGCGCTGTGGCGAGACACTGGCGACAGTTAGTATTGTTGCAGCTGGCCCTTGAATAGGATTCCTTTTCATGGGCCTGCTACAACACCGGGCCGCGTCTCGTTTTGCATTGCTTTTCCTTATAGTAAAGTGCGTGGAGCTCATAGCTCCACGCACTTTACATAACCCTTTTAAGAAGGATGCTGGCGGGGCGCTTGAGGGGTGGCTCGCCAGTATCACTATGTACGCAAAGAGCGCAGTGAAGATCTGTAATCTGCAGGGAGGGAAGGACTCTCGTTCCCTCCCTGCATAGATACAGTAATCTCATTGGCTGTTTGCCAATGGAGGCAAACAGCCAATGAGATTACTAGGTGAGTGCATCTAGGGTTGCACGGATTCATCTGGCAGTGCGAGGCTCGAGCGAGGATTGTATTTGCTGCGTCCACACGCAGCTTTTTCTTTGATTGGGAGCCAGTGCTGACTGCCGGGAGCATTGCACCCGTTTTGTAAGTAGAGACCTGTCATTAACATACATGTGTACAATAAATCCTTGCCTTGCAACCAACCCGCAACTTCTTTTCTGTGTTCGCATTCCATTAGCTCATTTTTTGCTCTGTGTTAAAGTGTGATTTACCAACCCACAACTTCTTTTCTGTGTTCGCATTCCATTAGCTCATTTTTTGCTCTGTGTGAAAGTGTGTTAGTGTATGGAATTTAGCATGTCTCCTTCACAGAGACCTGACCGGTACATTACATGAAAGTACAATTTTGAAGTGAAAGTATCAAACCTCGTATTGTTGAATAGTCAAAGGAAACCCGTAAAAAGAGAACTGAAACAGGTGCACAACCCCTATGCATACATGGCAAGCACAGCACGTCAGTACTCAGCAACAGGTGCCTTGTCTTCTCCTCGTTCGCTCCATGAAAGTGAAGGCTGCTGCATCAGGGGGAGGGATTTAAACTGAAGGAGTTGTGCCCCGCGACTCTAGAGAGGCACCTGATATTATGCCAGCCCCGAGCGACGATTCATGTGTTTGCAGCTCCTGCTGCATTTGTTCCTTCTCACATTACCTCAGTACTGGGCTGTTGTGCGGCTTCTGTGCCTAGGAACAATCAGCCTGCTGTGTTCCTCTCAAAGGGCACCTTCGTGCCACTATGTGTACAGTACGCCCAAGTGGGCGAAGATTTACATATTCTTAATACCCGTTGAAATCTGGTGAGGGTGCAGCCCCACCCTACACTCCCGGTGACCAAATTGGACAGAATTAAGTTCCTTAACATCGTAGGGGGTGGTAGTGAACGGGGCGGCGTTGAAGTTACCTCTTTATATAATGTCTGAAATCACACACTTAAGGACTGCTGTAAAAATGAGCTGTCTACTGTCCCCTCCTTCTCTTCCAATCATTCCCCTGACATGCAAGTTCTAACCCCATCATCATTTTAATTGCCTAAAAATGTGTGCATTTAAATGCAATTGCAAACAATGAAATGCTTTACATTTGTTATTGCTGGGCCTTTGTTAATAGTGCAGAGCAGACCCAAGTACCACGTATCCCCTGCGTCCTGACCTGCCTGCCAATGGCTCTGTACCTGAGCAAGGTCAAGTCAACACAGCCCAAAATTTCACAGGGTCTAAAGCCCTGTTTGCCCAGAGATCCACATTTAGACTAGTAAGTGAGTAACTATAATGAAATTGTGCATGAGGGCAATGCTAGAACACTTAGCCCTGGTAGTGTTAAAATAGCATATTTGTCCAGTTGAGACACATTCCACACGGTCCCTAAACAGAACCTCCAGCCTATCATCCTGAGGTCGATAATTGAGTACCTCTCTGTGGGATAATAGTGTCTTCTGTTATTTCAGTGCTCTGAGACCTATGGGTGTGTAGCACTATATGAGAAATACATTATTATTATTACTATTGTGGTATGGCTTGATTAAAGTGAGCTGCAAGAGTTCCCATGAGGAGGTGTTTTGGTCGAGGAGGGGCAGGAACTGGGTGGGAATCGCCATAGGGATTACCATGGCCATGGGCAGTCAATGGGTGGGTAAAACATAACAGAACAACTTAACTGTTATGTTTATTTTAAATAACCATAACATTTAAGTTGTTCCGTTATTTTTTTTTTATAACTAAGGCAGCACATTTCGGTGGGGTGGAATGGCTAATCCTTCAAATGTAGGGAGGGTAACTTCAGAGACTTTGGGGAAAGGGCAAACTCACTTTTGTGGGGGCATCTAACTTCTTTTCACATTGTAAGGTGATTATTCTGGTGCAGCTAAAATGTTACAAGCAGTTAACGCCCTCTTTCACGCATGAAACCATTTTAATACTGCTCTGAGCCTATGTTGCCCTTTCTCAGATCAGTCTCTTGCTTTCTCTTGACAGACCATCAAAAACACCTTGCATGAACAAATCCATGTCATATTTTGGTGGGTTTTGGATAGTAAATAGCACATTTTGGAGACGATTTTTCAAAAAGTTTTGCGGGGGTAAAACCCCCACACACCCCCTTTGGGTAGAGTGGGCTTGCGCGCTGCGCGCACTCGCTCCCAAATTCACCCTGCGAACTTACCGCCCCACCAGCTTTAAAACTCACCAACCGGCACTGACTATGTAAGCTTTGCATCTTCATACTGCTGCGCCCTTTTACCTACGGGTCTGGTGCGCAAAACAAATGAATAAACAAACAAACAAGGTGGGGAATACGCCTCATCTACTAGTCAAATCAAATCACATTACTTTACAAATCTCACACTGGCCCTTGTCCGGAGTGAGCAGTCTGAGACCTGGAGATACAGCTGTTGGCTTTAGCAATACTCGTTAATAACAGGATTTCATTGCAAGGAACATATATAAATCAAGTGGATGCCATGTTTTTACACCGTTAGCACATTTTACAGCTGCAATTAATCCATTAACTCCCAGAAGGCAGCTTAGAAAAATACTGGGAGGCCAAATGTTGATGTTAATGCTTGATAAAGCTAGATCAAAGAGTCCCCAGGAGAATGTGCTTTGGTCTGGGGGCAGGGGAAGGACAGGTACTGGATGGAAATGGCCACAGGCATTAGTATAGCCATGGGCAGTGAATGGGTGGGTAAACAAACAAACACCACCCACAGTGTGTCCTTCCTCACATGCTATCCTCCTCCTAGCTCTACTGAAATGCAATAGTTTTGGCTTATAGGTAGTGCTGAAGCGCCACCTTGAGCCAAAAATAAAAATGAACTATCTGATCCTCCAGATTCTTTGTTAGACTTCTTGTTGGAATTTCAGATGACTTTCAGAAAGGATTCAGAGGACACAAGCCTAAAATGTTTGAGTTCATTTGATTACCTGCACTTTTGCTATAATAACCATGCATTGCAGCACCAACACATAGCTGTTGGTCTTTACACATACAATACAAATATATCTTATGCTATGTGGTGGAGAAGATGCAGTGCAGAGAGTCAAGCATCGTTCCATTTACCAGAGTGCAATATTCCCTTTCTGTATATTAGAGAGAGAGAGTCAATGGGCCTTACAAATCGACTGCACGTCTAGCACAGATCCTGCGTATTGCCAATATGCAAATGTTGTATATAATGCATTGATCGTCACAGCGAAAAATGGGGAAAGAATGGACAACTGAAACATTGAGAAAGATACTCAAAGAGAGATCTGGCCTACTCTGACTCTGCCCAGTAAATGATTCTCAAAGAGAGATCTGGCCTTCTCTACCCAGTAAATGATACTCAAAGAGAGATCTGGCCTACTCTGACTCTGCCCAGTAAATGATTCTCAAAGAGAGATCTGGCCTACTCCGACTCTGCCCAGTAAGTGATACTCAAAGAGAGATCTGGCCAACTCTGACTCTGCCCAGTAAATGATACTCAAAGAGAGATCTGGCCTACTCTGACTTTGCCCAGTAAATGGTACTCAAAGAGAGATCTGGCCAACTCTGACTCTGCCCAATAAATTTTACTCAGAGAGATATGGCCAATTCTGACTCTGCCCAGTAAGTGATTCTCAAAGCGAGATCTGGCCTACTCTGACCCTGCCCAGTAAATGATACTCATATAGAGATCTGGCCTTCTCTGCCCAGTAAATGATACTCAAAGAGAGATCTGGCCTACTCTGACTCTGCCCAGTAAATGATTCTCAAAGAGAGATCTGGCCTACTCCGACTCTGGCCAGTAGGTGATACTCAAAGAGGGATCTGGCCAACTCTGACTCTGCCCAGTAAATGATACGCAAAGAGAGATCTGGCCTACTCTGACTTTGCCCAGTAAATGGTACTCAAAGAGAGATCTGGCCAACGCTGACTCTGCCCAATAAATGGTACTCAGAGAGATCTGGCCAATTCTGACTCTGCCCAGTAAGTGATTCTCAAAGCGAGATCTGGCCTACTCTGACTCTGCCCAGTAAATGATACTCATAGAGAGATCTGGCCTTCTCTGCCCAGTAAATGCTACTCAAAGAGAGATCTGGCTTACTCTGATTCTGCCCAGTAAATGATACTCAAAGAGAGATATGGCCTTCTCTGCCCAGTAAATGATATTCAAAGAGAGATCTGGCCTACTCTGACTCTGCCCAGTAAATGATACTCAAAGAGAGATCTGGCCTTCTCTGGCTCTGCCCAGTAATTGTTTGCCGGCAACATCTTCATAAAGATCATGTATCCCTGTCTACTGTTCTATCTTCCTGGTGCATTTGGGGGTCGTACTAGGATTTGTGAGGCCCCACAGAGTAAAGAATATGCCAGGCCCAGGCTTGGACTGGCCTATACGCTAATAGGGCAATGCCCAAACCAAAAATTCTAAATGCTAGCGTGGACCCGTTTTTTTGGGCCAAAGTGGGCCACCTTTTGGGCCAATGTGGGCCAGTTTGATGAGTTACTCCACTATGCATGTAGTAGTTTTGACCATTGTTGCTGAAAAAATATTCTTTTAAATTGCACAATTTGCATTCAATTTTATTAAAAAACTGCCCCTTGGGTACTATTCAAACAGTCTGCCACAAAAGGAATTAATTGCCATTTTCAATGGTGGGCCACTTTTTCATTGGTGCTCGAGACAGTTTGATGGCCCAGTCCGACCCTGGCGAGGCCCCTCTTTTGCATGTGTGGTGGCATCGTCAGAAGTGGCATTATCGGAACTGACATCCCAGACTGAGTTACATGAGGGCATCATGGCCTGTGAGAGCACCGGATATGAAGTCACAGCAAAGGATATAGGCAGAATGAGCAAAAATGCATTGGAATGCAACAGCGAATTCCAAGATTGAATATTATTGCATTGGCAGTAAATACTTAACAAATGCATGGGCATGCACTAGTCACATGACATAGTATGCATAGCCATTCAGATGCATGAACACACGTCTGTTGAGGGTCCACAGCATTAGAATCTAACTAATGAGGTCTCAGTGGGCTGTGCAAAGACCGACAGGCAACAGTTTTGAAACATGACTGGACAAGTCTTTCATCCCTTCATGGTTGATAAAGTGAGTATCACTGTTTAAGCTTGTGATAACAATGTATTGTCATTATCTCACCTTGCGTCTATCTACAGTGTACCTGTGATGCGGGTCTGGCAGATCTGGGTCAGGTCACACAGTGCCCAGTCAGGAGTGGTGACAAAAGCCACTGGGGCACACCCTTCTCAACACAGGCCCAGTGGCTCACTGGATGTACACATTGCCAGCTAGCTAGACCTAGCCCCCATAGCTTTCCTGTTGCTACAGTACTGGGTATGAGTTGCACAAACAGCCCCACCTTTGAACCCAACCATTCAGACCACTGATGGACTAGCATTTAGAGAAAAGTATCTGGTGTGCACTACGAAAAATAATGATCTGTGACAAATTGATTTGTAGTATGCTATACATGAATAGTCATTATTTCTGCATATGGAGCAATATTATAGTCTACAAAACCCTGTGAAATGAATCTCTTCTAAGGACTCCCAATGGCTTTGGGACAAAGCTGAGAGAGATTAAATGATTTGCCGAGGATCTAACACATTGGTTAAATGGTGAATACTCTAATTACCCCTGTCTGCAACTTAGGTACATGACCATACCTCTTCCCAGCCTTGTACAATAAGGTACACTTTTTTTAATGATTGAACATTTGTCTTTCAAGAGCTAAAAAAAATCATCTGTTTCATAAGGACCATACACAAATCACATTATACATCAATTTAACAAAAACATCAAACTCCTATGGAAATATGCTAAGCAAATATGATTAGTTCTAATAAGTGGTAAAAAGGTTTGGGAGAAATATATCTTCCAAATGATGATAAGCCAGTCCAGCAACGTACATGATTTAGAACATGTGTATCTGCATTGTTGGCCATCGTGCAAAGTATTGGAAAGAGAAGGCGAACCACAGAATGTATATGCCAGTGGACTACTCTGATCTAAGGAACATAACTCTTTAAGAAAAAGCTGGCAGATATATGACCCTCTTTGTAATGAGTAGAAATTAAGATGGGGGCTGTCGCTGCTTACTACGGGGAAGCTATTCTCTGTTGTGTACAGCAAAAAATAATGGGTGTCTCGCGACAAGTGCTCTCATCTCAGCCCCAAATAGAATGCTTTTAAATCTGCATTGCGCCCACAACCAACGGGGAGGAAATGAATCTACACGTTGAAGCAGAGAGATTGCACTGGGGTGCATAGGTGTGAAGTTCAGTAAAGAGGGAACACCACACATTTCGAGCTGTTGGGTTCTTTACAAAAGCATTCATTCCATGGCAAAGTGAAGAAATAACTAATTTCTTGTGGTATTGGACACTTTAGTGTCTTTTAATAAAATGGAACAAATCATAAAAACAAAGAGTCTACCCTACCCCGAGCATGTCTATTTTTTAATGGAAGTGGGTCCCTATTCATATTTTTATTCAACAGCCTTTGAGAGCTTGGGGGCAAGCTCAAGCAGCCTCATGAGGTAGATACATGTGCCCAGGGTAGTCAGTGGTACTTGAGATCAGAGGAGCTTGCCTTTTTCAGGTTTGACTGTCCTTATGCTGATATGAAAATGAATGTGCAGCACATAGGGCGGCTAAAATGAGATTGAAGTTATGCAATGTTGTATAATGGAATATCTAAACACCAAAGTCCTCCTGAGTGTGCCATAGTCCGCCAAATAAGCTATTTCAGCTTGTGTTCATTCTCAGTGAGCGATGCAGGTGTCCCGCAATATGTAAAGGTTCACAGGTGATGGGCACACAGTGGGCCTGCTACAAACCACACTGCCATGCACTGTGGAGATATCCAATCACATTAGGGTTGCACATTATCTTGGACCATTTGCTAAGTGAATGCCATAGTAATAAATAAGCAGTAGTAATAACAGTGCACAGCTCTATATTGGAGAAGGCCGTTTAGCAACCTCAGTCCTGATTCGTGATTCTCTCTAGTTTAAATAGAAAATGCAAGTGCAACTCAAGGATATTTGAATGACATTTTGCTTGAAACCTTTGCAACAGTTGTGATTCCGATATTTAGTAAAACATTTTGCAATTACCCTTCCCTCCTTTTACGTACGTTCGTGCAGCATGGCACAGCACAGCAAATGTTTGCAAGCTAGACCTATGTCTTATAAGAAGGCTCTAGCCACTCATATCAAACATCACGGTCATCTATATAAATAAAAATGTAAATGTTTGTTTGTTCAAAATCTTAAATCTCCAAAAGTTCTTCACCGATCGCTTTGAAATTTTGACACAACTTTGCACTCGAATAGGTGCATGTTTTAATATACCTACTATACACAGATGTCACACCTGTGACAGGTAAAAACATACTTTTTCTGAAAAACAGCACCATCTGTTGGACGTAAAAGCAACACACGCTATACTAAACATTTTACTGCAAACCAGCGCCATCTGTTGGACGTAAAAGCAACGCGTGCTATACTAAATATTTAACGATTCCATTTCAATATTTCCGTGGCTCAAATACATGCCGAGGAAGCAGCAGAGCGACATGCGGCCAGACTTCAGGATGCACGGTTGCGAGCACAGCGATCGCGTTCTGCAGCTTCAGATCTGCTTCGTTCTCAACCGAATGAACGCGACAGGCTAAGAGTAACTGAAAGACGTCAACGAGAAACAGCGGATCAGCATCACACACGACTCCGTGCTCAGCAATCACACGATTACAATCACCTTGCATTCCGGTACAACCCAGCTAATGATTATAGTTTGAGCCGGCATGTTCTCATCGGCACCATGACTGAAGTGTGTCCTTATTGCAAGGCTCTGAAATTTAATGGAGAAATGAAAGGAATATGTTGCGCCGCCAGGAAAATTAAACTGCCTCAATTTGGAGAACCGTCAGAGCCATTGTGAAATTAAACATATTAGAAACGTGCGCTTTCTCTTTTTTTTCTTTTCCATTTAACCAGACTAAGCCACAGCAATGCGTGACCGGGGACAGCTAGTAGAACAATAGATGACAGATCGGCATCCACACTAAGAGCCTTGTTCCTGGGTATGTGATTTACTGGGGAGACAAGCACTCCACCACAAAATTAAGATCTGAACCATTTTCACTGTATTTTCAACAAGGAGTGGGGGGATGGAATCTAAAGTCTGCTCTTCCTCCCAATTCAGCCCCATTCGACAAATACCACTGCATATCAGCCACCGTTCAATTCTGAAGTGGGCCAAGAGGCATAAACCCCTATGGAGTGCATCTGTTTTTACACGTGTTTTTGCACCTGGTTGATTCCATAGGAAATCACTGTAATGCTGGCTGCCATGCACTGCTATTGAAGCTAAAAATGTTGGTTCTAACCAGACCAGTAATAGGCTTTGGTTGCACCTTCCTGGAGTAGTCAGGAATGTTCCCCTCATTTTGTAGCCTGCATTGTCTCTTATTTTAGATCTGGCCATCAAAAACAGGTTTGCACTTTTTGGTGGATACATCGGCTGGGCCACTTAATAAAAGTGAAGCCCCATTGCTGCTAACATGCCGCTGGTATTCCAATAACTGGCACACAGCCGCAAGTATACAAGGGGTGCTTTATGCATGGCTGTTGGTAAGGATAGTTTACACCCGATGTCCGGCCGGCCCATTTCGGTGCAAACCCTCGAACACCAGTTTTTAAAAGATAAAGCACTCTCTGAAAGAGAGACTCTTTAGCCGATTTAACTTTCATGGCAGAATCCATTTACTGGAGCTCCAGAAATGATAAAAAAAGATAAATATTCAAATAGTTTAAGGGATGGAAAATCTGTCTGATGGCCATTTTTGCATTTAGCTGCAGATGGAAGGGGGCCTGGGGTGGACTGGGACTCAAAGGAGGCCCTGGAAATAATATTCAAAGCGGCCCCATTTTACACATTTACAGCAAGTCCAAACCATTTCCAATGGGAACATTTGGAAATACCACACAAAAGAGGCCCAGGCTGCAGAGGCCTACTGGGAAATGTCCAGAGTTCCCTATAGGCCAGTGCACCTCTGTAAGGGGGTCCCCCTCCTTGCAAATTAATCTTTAATTGAAAAGGACCAACTTCAATTTTACAATTCGTAATTAAAAGGTGTAAATGCCACCTGAAATAAGATTTTGCAGAAGGAATTTACAGTGAACTTCAGAGCATAGACCCTTGTATGAGGTGCTAAATGCCTGTGGGCCCCATTCAAATCGACGTGCTATTCGCCTGCATGAAAATCTCAGGCAGGTGTGAAAAGAAGCGGTATTACAGACGGAAAAGAAGGACGAGGAGAAAACAGAGTCCTCATCCTGTCTTGCACTGCGCCTGCCAAACATTTTCAGAATTACCCAGCACAGTAAACCAAGGCATAAATCACTGAACGCCTTGGGGTTATTTATTTATTTGCATTTATAAAGCGCGCAGCAGCCCTGAGGCATCGTGGAGCTGTTACAGAACGCTCACTTGGATGGTTTAAACCTTTGTTTACCATTCCGGCCGATATGAAATGTCCCTGTGTATGTTGGAGCTTTCCTAGCGTAAATTAGCCATCACCGAACCGCACAGCATTTTTCAACAGGTGTCACTGACAATGCCCCTGTGGTCTGTCTTCAAATCCCACTGCTTTTACATAAGTACAGTGTATGCTTGATGTATTTGTCTGGACACCTAAGAGGTTGTAAATTCATGTTTAAGTTCAATAAAAACGCTTAAACAAATAGATTTACTTTGCATGCCAAGTGAGTGAAACAGATTAAATTGAAGTTCAATAGAAAAAGGGCAGATTTAGGTAGTGTATCTTGTACACTTGTTGCATCACAACACAATCGATGCCTACTGTGCACATCAAAACGAGAAATCAAGGTGCACGAATAACACAGGAGCACATACAGCGTACAAACAAAGCACCAGTGTAGACCATTTGAAACTAGGCCTGTCTACATTTCTGAAACTGGACATGTTGCTCTCATTAAATGTGTGGACAGTAAGGTGTTCTCTGTTGCATTTCTACTATGGCCAGAGGCCATCTGTGCCGTCATGGGTATTGTTTTCTTTTTATTTGCCTATAGCCTGTGATTTTGTGGACAACAGCGACATCTGCTGCACAGCAAAATACTTGCAGGCTCGAAGTATTTCCCAAAATGCGTGTAATAGAAACGTGCTTATCATACAGCTCTTTGCACAAATACACGCTGACAGAAAAGGCGTGCATTCTCTTTGGAGACAGGTCAATTCACAACGTGACTGGGATACAAGTAACCCAAAGAAAATCAACTGCCGCCCATGGTTGCAAGGATTTCAAATACGCCGTTCGCTAAATCGGCTGCTGCACCCAATTGCTATTTGGTAAAGCTTGGGAAGCCAGCCAGTCTCTGGGATAGGCTGCTGTGAATAGGGGTGTACCGAATAGTAAATGTACTATTCGGCCGAATACCGAATAGTTGGCAAAAGTATTTGGCCGAAACCGAATAGTGAGCCGAATAGTAGTTTACTAAAAGAAATATGTCAATATATGCATAAAAGCCAAAACTGTTGGCTTTGCCAATGCTTGTTTTAACAGGACTTCATTGAAGGACATGCATAGTGCGTATAAATAGATTATAGCTGTAACTAAGCTATAGAAGGGGAGTTTTATTATTGCTTGCTTTCAATGCCTAATGAGCAATGTGGTAAAGAACTGGGGCTGTGTGGGAGTTTTCAGTCGAAAGCTGCAAGCTTTATTATATACTACAAAAATTGCCAATTAAAATTAACAGGCGTTTTTGGGCACCACATGGTCAGGTGTGGAGGGAACAACCAATTGCAGATTTCGAAAGAGGAACTGGGAGTGCTGGATATTGTAGATTGGAGAAAGACAAGCGAAAGTTAAAAACTACTAACGTTCCCTACAGAAAGGCCAAGTTGGCATGTTTGTGCTGTCAGAAATATATGCAGCATGACAGCCTAATAGCGTGTTTATCAGGGTGGTATATGTAGATCCAGGTACTGAGGTGACACTCCTTTCCACAGAAAATGCACACACGTCACAGCATGGGGAAATTGATCATATAGGGACTTATTTGCAATGGAAAGTAGTTTCTAGCTGCAGCTGGGTTTTCCCTTTGGAGAATGGTGTAGTTTTGGTCTTTAACAAGCACTTGTCTGCCTCAGGGAGGGGCTTTATGTTATCAAGGAAGAGAGCTTGATATACAGTGAGGAGGGCCCAACAATGCCACCACCCAGGACCAGCAGCCTTGTCTAACAGTGGGCAGCGGGCAGTGGCCATTTAAATGCAAATCCCGAGCAGCGTTGAGGAGGCAGCTTTGAAATGGGAAGCGGGGATCAATGCGGCGCTTTCCACCAACACAATTCTATAATTATCACACATTAAAGAAGTACTTTGCAACTTCAATCCAAGCACAAAAAAATACATTGGCATTTGAATGACAAATAATGTCATGCTTATTTTCGCAGCCGTACTCTAGCCCACAGCCGAAGGGCAGTGTGCTGGTCCATGTGAAAGGGGGGCTGGACAGGAGACCCTCGCTTACAGGACTGATAACATCTGCCAGCGGTTCAATCACAGTCCAAACGACTCTGACACACAGTTTGGCTCTAAATCCTGCCTCCACCAGTCTTCTTGCCATGCCAATCTCCGTGACTTTTTTTTACCTATTTTAGGGTTAGTTTAGTGCAAGACAATATTAGGCTGCAGCCTAACGCCTCTTCAGGATGGCGTACAGAGGTTGTCCTTTGCGTTCGGCCATAGACAGCTTTGAGGGCACACGAATTGTGCTACGAAGGTGCCGGGATGACAAGAAACATAACATTGTGCGCAGTGCTACAACCCCACCCCCTTTTCCCTGCCGAGTGTACCTGATCCGAAGCCTTTGCAGAGGATACAAGGGAAACCTGCAAGTGTCACATTGGCACTTCGGGGTTCTGCATGCAATATAAAGTAAAGCGGTCTTGTTTTGTGTGGTTGTTGTCTTTATTTTACATTGGGGTTTCACGTTCATCCAGAGGCGGTCAGAGTTTGAATGAAGCGTACTGCATCACGATTGTAAAATAAGGACTGCATTGCTGCGGTCTTCTTCCAGTACAAATGCTACATGTCTGTAAATACAATTAATTTGTCCATTCTCTGAACGTGCTATCTTGACCTGTGAACTTTTCATCTCCGTGCCAAAATGGTGTAGCCTTCGATGAACAACATCGGATGCACAGGTCACTGACAGGACCCGCAAGCAGCCCATTTTTTTTCAAATTCGTCCCGCCTGGGTGGATGGAGGGGTGCGGGGAGTGGGGTTGGGCTGTAATGGTGCCATACAGATGCAGATGCCGGGTTAAATGAGAGACATGCTCCTTACACACGTTTGCTGGAGACAACCAAGACCTTGTCAAATAGCCCAGCATTTTATCTCTGTCAGCGTTTTTGTTATTTTTTTCTCATTCATGGGTGGTTGCGTGTGAGCCAGTCCACGCTTAAAGTGTCGAATTTGCCACTCCTTTAGTCTTTTTAATGGCACAAAAGACGTGCAAACCTATCTTTACAAGACGTTGTCAACTCCAGGTCTCCATTTGCCATTTAGTCACTGGTAGGGACGTAACTTCGGCTTCGAGTAAGCATTCAATTAAGTATTTTGCCGAAGCCGAATACTTATTTTTATGCCAGAATTCAGCCAAATACTTACTCGAAGCCGAATTTCGGTACACCCCTAGCTGTCAACCTGGGAAGGAAGAGGCATGTCATTCATCAGAGGTTCCAGGTCGAACCCCAGGGATCATAATAAGGACATTTCCAACAGAGCTCTGCTTAGAATAGACAGGCGAGGAGCCAGAGTTGCTTGTGTCTTGCTATAGAGTAAGGGTCAGTGGCGCAATGACCATTGGGCAGATTTGGCTTTACCCCTACCCCCCGAAATGGTGGGTTATGCTGACTTGACCTGTCTGGCCCAGTCCCAGATTACCAAATAGGCAAAGTAGGTACCGGCCTATGGGCCCCACTCCTTTTAGGGGCCTCGCGACAACGAATCAAAATATTATTGATTTGATCTTGAAAGAAAATGACAGTCAAGCTTTCTTAAATTGTTTCCAAAAGATAGAAAAAAAAATAGAAAAAAATGATTTAACTCAAAGAAACGAAAACTTTACATTGCTCTATAGAGGGAACACTGTATTAATGTAACGTACGCATTAGCAACTTAAAGTACACCAGAGACATCAGATTCAATGACCTAGAGTGTCGCGGCATTTCCCAGACGATAAACGTGTCTGCCGGCAATTACTAATGTACAGCATTTCATTGGTAGTGACTGCATTCGAATGCCTACATATTTAGGGAATTGAAATGGTGATGGGGTGTTAGCAGATGGATGTCAGGGGGTGGATGAGACGGGTAGCGGGGCAGGAGTCATCTCGTTCTCACACAAATCCTGAACTGTGTGGTTTCAGATGTGAAGGAGAGAGTTACCTACTTGCAACATTGGAGCTACAACAGAATAGTCTTTAAATAAATGTGTAAAGAAATTAGATGCAACCACATAAGTAAGCTTGCCCCTCCCCGATATTATCTGAAGTTATCTCCTCTTCCAACATGTAAAGCCTTATACCTCCCCCCGCCCCCCAAACAAACATTTTTTGTCTAGTTGCACCCGTGGTAAGGGTCTGGAACCTTCCCTGCTGTCGAAGGTACGTTTGTGGAATGCAAATAAGGGCTCCCTCAGGGTCATAGCCATATCAATCAGAAAACACGCATGGGAATGCATGGAAACTATGCCCCTTGGAAAGTATTTCAATTTTTAAAGGGATACTCCAGAACCCACTTAAGGCCTGATTCATGGCATTTTTAGCGCGGTGCAAAGTGACTATGCATTGCCAACAAACACCCTGATTCACAGAGCGGTGAAAAGTGTATTTTTTGCACTGTAAAGTGACTTTGCACCAGTGCAAAGTTACGTTGCACTGCAAAAATACACTTTGCTCCGCCCTGTGAATCAGGGTGTTTGTTGGAACTGCAAAGTCACTTTGCACCGTGCTAAAAATGTCATGCATGAATCAGGCCCTTAGACTTTCCAGTTGACTAACTGGAAATAGTTTACACTGGATCCAGGGCAAGTTAAGATGTTTTGGGACTTTTAATATACCGCTAAGGAAGCCATCCCACTTGATGCCACTTGTCTCGAAACTGTGGGCATGCAATGAAGGGTATCTATCGTTTCAGATACATTTTTAATTTCTCTAGCAGAGTTTTTCCCACTAGACCTGATGCCCAATAATTGAGTCAGTAAAAAGCATGTGCAGTGGAAAAATATTCCACAAACGGAGTACTTTGCACTGTTACTAACCACTTTCTCTTCAGCCTTCCCAAATGTACTACAAATGCATGTGTAAGACTTAGGGTGACCAGACGCCCTGGAATTGGGCACTCTGCCCCCCATTCGGGAAAGTATTTTTTCTTTTGAAAACCCACACGTACCATGTATTGTGTAGTGGGACTGCAAGAGCTGCTGCTGACAGGCAGAGTTGCACAATCTCCCACGGAAGAAATGCTGCATTTTCCAGATCAAGATAAGGGTAGTGTGTGATAGATTAAACACATATAATTAATTTAACAGTAGCACTTAAAGGGAAGCCATCCCTGGGCAGCCTCGAACCCTCAACCTTTTAGTTATACAATGTAGGACTAACCAATTGCACCACAGAGGCAGGAGAGTAACTTTGCAGGAAATGTTGGGGGGACATGACTTCTAAAATAAAAGGTCCCCTGCCAAATGAGTGGGAAAAAATGTTGTGCCACATAAGTTGGGGGGGGAGCGGGACGCCCTTGTCCCCCCTAAAATAACATCCATGACAGAGGCTGCTTGTGAAGCTCATTCAGACATGCATGCAATATCAGTCGGAGCACACGCTCCATTGTGTTGTTGAAGCAGTATTGTGAATGCATGACACAAAGCCCCTTAGTCCCTCAAGCGCTAATGAAGAGTAGTGCCTTGGCAGCCACAGTCAAACGTTAGTCCTACCTTTATGTTAGTGGCACTGTCCTTGGTTTTTATCTTGAAAATATGATCACCCTAGTGTATGTGCATACACAAATGCATGTGCACCTCTGCCACACACACACACTTGCTGCACTCTAACAAAGTCGCACAGGTTTACATCCAAATTCGAATGCAATCTCTCAGCTGAAGTCTGCACTTCACTGTCCGTCCAGCCGATAGCACTTTCAAACTTGCAACAGAGATGTATTCATGGGAGGGCAAAAGAGGCACTTGCCCGGGCGCCCACCTTGAAGGGGGGGCCCACAAGGCTGCCTACTCTAAATAAATCAGTTCATATTGACAAGAACATTCTGCTCTGATCCAATAATCATGTAATGCTTTGTGTTCACTGTGATATTCATAGTTTGTGTGTTCACTAAAACACAATAAATCTGATTCATGGAATTATTTGCGCGTAAAACACAGATTTGCGCGCCATTCTACCTGAAAATCCCCATACCTCAAACAGGAATTTTCGGGCAGAATGGCGCGCAAATCAGTTTTTTACGCGCAGATAATTCCATGAATCAGGCTGAATGTGTGTACCATTCTCACCTTTCTGTTGCGATTATATTGATCAATTGCAATAGCCAAAGTTCCAATGTGTATTGATAAATGTGAGTACTCTGATAGTTCAGAATATAGCTCAATATGTTAAGCACTCATTGCAGAGGTCTGTGCTCATATGCAAGATTACAGTAATAAATCCCAGCAAGGCCAACTCAGCATTTCCTATGTCTGATTCTGATAACATCTGTGTATATGTAGTTTTTTTTGTAGCACAACGGGTGCTATGATTAGCAATGCACCTGCTCCACATAGTGGTTGCTGAAAAAAACAAACAAAGCATAAGTATGGTGAAGGTGTAGAAATTAGTTTGTTCAGATTGGGGTTTTGTAAAACCTAAGCTGCCACCCCAAATGATGATTGTAAATTGTTAGTACAAGAGGTGATAAGCTATTCATATTTACAACTGTGGAACTGTGGAACCAAAATGTTCATGCTTGTATCCTGGCTATGCCAGCAGACATTACAGTGATCCTGGACAAATCATCTTATATCACTGACATCGCTGTAGTGTCTTCTGTGAAAAGGATTGCCTTCTCAAATGCTGGTGGCATTATTTAGCCCATTCCCTGATCATCATTATTTTATGTATGCCATTATTTGATGTAGGTCACTTGTGTGGAAGGGCTTCTAGACAGAAGAGAGCGGACCATATATTTCAGGCTTCTGGCAAGTATAATTTAAGGTCTGCTCATTTGACATAAAAAAGGTTGGTTTTGTTGTACAGCTCAACAGTTTGTCTGCACATTTATGAATAACACATTCACAAGCCTGTGTTTTGGGTGAATGTAAAGCTTTAAAATATAAAAGAGAAACCCAGAAAAAGTATTTAAGATCATATCAATTACTATAGTGGTATATATATACTTCCCTTGTTGATGGCGACAACAAAGCTACAATCATTCCCATTTTGCATAATACGCTTCTATAACATTTTCTTAAATAGAATTGCCATGTTGGGTTGTGCAATTTGTCTGCTTTCCAAGTCAGTTCTATACAATGGGTTCAGGGAAGGGGGCCCCAAAGGTGTCCGTGCCCCGGACCGCAATAGTGCTTAAGATGGCCCTGACCTGCAACGCAAACATGTAGTCGTTGTCCTTTGCAATCGCTCTGGAATGAAGCTAAAAAGGCGCAACTCTTACTATTTGACCCATCTCTAGGGGCTGCCCACCGTCCTCTGTCTCAGGTCATTCAGAGGTCCTGGAGACCATGCAAATGCCAGCGCTGTGCGGTATAAATCCCAGTAACACAACATACATGAATGGCAATTTTGGAGATCCGATGTCTACTGCACGTCCCCTCTTCCCCAGACCCCTGGCACTTAAATGACCCCATTTTCTTTCAGGATCTGTGAAAGATCCTGGACCAGATTAGGAGAAGTTTCTCTTCATCAAAACAAATGGAGCAAATGCATTTAGCACCATTCGTGCTGCTTAAATAATAGGAATTGGAGAACTAGGTTTAGCCCCAATCCATATTATCAGAATAATTTTGGACTAGGTCAAAAAATGAAACAGGCTGTTTCATTTGCTATGTTTGCTGCATAACATGAAACTAGGGGCAACCTACATTGGGTAAAACAAAAATGAAGTTACCAGTTTTAAACGCATATGTGATTTGATGTAATGTGATCTTTGTAATGTTGTATTTCATTATGATGTCTGAGGTATTAAATGGAACTGTTGTTAATATGACTTGCTGTTGTATATATTTTCTTTTTTATTTAATTTGTATGAAATGTGTCTTGTTTTGTGAAAGGTTTGTAAGTGAACCAACCGCATATCATAAAAAGTAACAAGAAAATACATTTTTAGTAGATGTATTTCTATGCTAGGGAGCAAATATAGAACAGGAAACGGTTTTATTCATTTTTCCAACATTTTTAGGCAATAGGAATTGTGACAAAACCAGTCTGCTCCTCTACTATTATCAAAGCATTTGCTCAGTTTTTAGCACTGGTGCAAACGTTAGCTAGCCTGACCTCTGATATCTGAGTCGCCCTGCCCTTGCCTGGTAAACCCTATCAAGCGACTCTGTCGCCCAAGTCACACATCGGTTACGTCATTTCAAGGGAAGCGCTTCCTCTGTGACCGCTTCTTTTCCATCACGACACACAACGTAAACATCCGCAATGGAACAGTGTAGGTTTATGCTGCGGAATGATGTTTACCCTGCCGCAAAATGGTGATTTCTGTGGCAATGTACTACTACAGCCAACACGGTGAATGATACTAACCCGTTCCTTCTGCGCATCTGCGCAGCAGCTCTGCATGGAACAATATGCCCTGGCCATTAAAAATAATTGCATTAGCAGGACACCTTCCAACCCTCCCGATATACGCAGGCGACTCAGGATCTTCCTATCAGAAATGTTGCTATGTTTGACTGTTTCCCGCCTACAATATCACTGAGCCCCATGCAGTTCAGTGGGGTAATTTAATTTCCCCGATTCCCGTGATAAACTCGCCCTCCCAGGCGATCCAAAAGGTTGCCTTGTAATTACCAGAAGCAATATTTGTCACTTCTGGCCAATGCACGTAAGAACACGTGGAACCCAAGCCAGAAAATACCCATATTTTGCATGTCACTTCCTTACCTGGCCTCCTTCCGGTTCTAGAAACACGCAGTCTTCTGTTTCCTGGAGAGAAAAAAAAGAAAGTCATGATTGATCGTGTTCCTGAGAAACAAATACAGCCGTTTATCATGATAGCTAAAATCCATGTGAGGCCTGGCCGTTCAGAAAAATACCTTTACAACTTTCAATTTTTTGTTGCGGAATAAGAAGAACCTCCCCATTGACGGCGTTTTTCTGAGCGCCATGGACACAACTTTCTAATTCTCTTCTGCTCAAACCTGCAGAAAAGGGAACTTGATAACGTTGTACAATTTGGTATCCGGCTGCAGGAAGTGACCATTTTCCAACATAAACCTCAAACGTGTTTATCTGTCAGAGCAGTGAACGTCTGTAACCCTGTAGCGGCCGGTACTTCTCTGAGGACCTCTCACTGGAAAGGTGCAGCCGATTGGGCTGACGTGCACAGAGGCCTGGTATCTGCAGAACTAGAGCTAGTGCTTTAAATGGGCCGGCCCAACCGGGCCCTCGATACCTGCACTTCTTATTTTTGAGACTATGGGCCTCATTACGACTCAGGCGGTAAGGGGTTTACGGCGGCGTAAACAGCGCCGATCCTTACCGCCTGATTCCGAGGTCCCTTAGCGCCATGGAGGTTTTTGTTAAAATCCATGGCGCTAAGGGACCTTGATGTTAATTACGCCACCGTAATTTACGGTGGCGTAATTAACGCCTTCCCCACTCCCATTATGCCCTATGGGGCAAAAATGGGAATGGGGAAGGGTAAATGGGGATTGGGGACTTACCGCCCCGCCAACCTCGGAATGGGGCGGTAAGTCCGCCAACCACCATGGCGTAAACATAGTTTACGCCATGGTGGTAAAGGTACGACCCAGGCGGTAACTTACCGCCTGGGTCGTAATGAGGCCCTATGAGTACCTGCACTTGTCAAAGCCTGTACGGGAGTACTGATACTCAACTATGTAGCAAGGAGAACAGAAAGCATGTAATTTACTCTTGCAGCCCACTCCTTCCTACTCTCTCCCCCACCAGCACTTCCTATTTTTGAGAATATGAGTACCTGCACTTGTCAAAGCCTATACGGGAGTACTGATACTTAACTATGCAAGGAGAACAAGAAAGCATTTAATTTACTCTTGCAGCCCACTCCCCCCTACTCTCTCCCCCAACTGCACTTCTTATTTTGGAGAATATGAGTACCTGCACTTGTCAAAGCCTGTACGAGAGTACCGATACTCAAATATGCAAGGAGAACAAGAAAACATTTCATTTGCTCTCTCCCCCACCTGCACTGCCCATAACTTCTCCTTCTGGGCCCACACTGCAGAACAAAAGGGAAGACAAACATGCACCCATGGGCATTGCTGGGGTAGGGTATGGGGGCAATAGCCCCAGGTCTTTTGGTTGTAGCCCCGGATAGAAGCTCAGGGGCTACAACTAAAAGGCTAGCTAGCCCCCAGTCCCGACAGTCCCGACATTAGCATAGCCCCGGGTCTTTTCCAGCCCTAGCAACTCCCCTGCTCCGGAGCTCTCAGCTCACCAGGATGTGTACCTCCATTTCGCTAACTGGCCTTCACCTGTTACCCCTGGAGCCCCTTGAGAGTTTTCATATGGAACAGGGATTGATTTGGAAAGCCCGGGCAATTGCCTTTTTAAACTTGTGCCTTTGTTATTAGCAGTACCTCTTCTAATGTGCAAATGTTTAAGTAATTGGAATTATTATGTAACATTTTGTACTGAAATCCCACACTGAGATCAAGTTACCTACCAAATTCCTTATTATTAAACAATGACAGTGAGCAAAAATAAAACTCTTGTTTTAAAGCTTAGTTCACATCTGTGATATCTGCTAGTTTGAGACACAAAAAAGGGTCTTAGTTTATATTGATATTGAAATTTCCATAACACAATGCATGACAACAAACTGGAGGTTTGAGTGAAAGAATCCCATATTCACTGCTTAACTAAAGTGTGTGATGCTTGGTAAACAATGTAATGTCCCTGTTCATTGCTTGCAAACATTGGGAATTCTCAAAGCTTGCCATGTTATATATACATCACAGCATTGGTGTCAAAATAGATCAAAATCAGTCTTTAATTGATGGTCGTCTTTGAGAGATGGTTGCACTAAGGCCAGTGTCTCCAACAAGTAGATCACGAGCTACTGGTAGCTCTCCTGGAACCTCCCAGTAGCTCTTTGCATCAGACACCAAAATTATCACACTGTGTTTATTTTGGTGTCTGAAGTCCCCAGGCCCTTTGCCCTGCTGCTTGGATCTCCTCTCCTTGCAAACAGTCAAAAGTTGTGTGGGCGGTGAGAGGAGGGGAGGCTGCATTAGGGCTTGGGGCAGTGTCACAACAAGGGGTTATATATGAATAACAAAAGCAAACAGGAAATGTGCGTTGTGACCATTGTCACCAAGAGGTGCAAATGATGACTGATTAAAAAGGGAAGGGGTGCATAAGTCTGCATGCCATGTGTAACAAAGCTAGGGCTGTGTTGGTTTCAGTCTCACTGTGTTTATTTAGATTTATTTCAGTTAGCATTAGTTTGAATGCTAGTATTTGTAGGCTACCAATCAGAATGGGGAAAATAAAGCTACAGGTGTAATCATGTTTTGCTGAGTGTGGATGTGGGTGCGCGTTTGTAGAAAATAGACCATCTGTGTCCCCGCTTACAAGAAAAAGGGTACATCTGGCATTAAGTGTTGGTGAAACTGCATTTTTTTAAATTGAAGATACTGAGTTCTCCATTTTACGCAGTAGCCCCAACTGTATTAGAGGTTAAGATGGAGTGTGATATGGAGGAGCCCACTTCTATGCATGTCCCAATATAGGAATTCAACCACTAACAGCAAATTTACACTTATGTAAATGCGGAAAACTACTAGCAGATTGCATTCTGGTGCCTGCCACTACATTTATAAAAACTAAACCGGAATTTAAAGTCACATGTGCCAATAATGCCAGGACTTAAAAACATTATTTGATAGTTCTGTTTCATACTTTGTTTTACAAAACAAGAATACAAATGTAGTAATAAGGTGGAAAAAGTGAGCAGTGGTTTGTATGTATATTCATTGATATGTATTGGATTAATATAGCTTAAACCTAGTTACTAAGTAACGGAGCACTGTACAGAACAGGGTGGTGAATACGGGGAGAGAACACAGAAGAGAGCTATGAGATGGGAGAACAATTAATAGGGTTGATCCCCTTTGGCTATGTGCGCAAATGAGGAGATCTACACAGATCTGTGGGGAACCTGCATGAATATGTTCAAATTCTGGTAAGGGGGTTTTCAGCCGTTCAATACTGGGTTGAAATGGTGCAATTTATGAGCAATGTTTTTCCTAAAAATTGGGCAAAACACTGTTCAATTGACAAGTAATTCTCCCAACACAGGGAAAATTACCAAATGTCTGAGGGAGCTGCATGTGCAATCCAGGCATGGCCCATAGGTCATGCACCAGAATTACCTGTACGATTCCTACGTGCAGAGGAGGTGATCTTGTGAGCTGTTCTGTGTTACTGCCACCTTCATGAAGGACAGATGGGTATCAGATCACTACCCATTATGAATTAGTCGCCCCTCGCTATAACCATACTCTCTTTGCTCCACATTTTTCTATAATGATTTGTACATTGTCTGGTTGGGTTGTTATATGATTTGTGCAGGTTTCAAGTCATCGCTATAAAACTATTATTTTAGCCCTGTGATTTTACACTTTCTGCATATAACTTGATCACATGTTTTACACATGCACATTTTTTCAATCTTTCCAATTATTTTGACATAGAAACATGAATGGGTAGTCAACAAAGTAGACTTGGCCTACTTTTCCTTGTTGAATGCTGTGACTTGGCATGTGAGCAATTTTCATGAATTGGGGATATGCTAAACTGGCCGAGGGTTTTATTTTGACAAAGCAAAATGCGGTATATTCTGATTTAAAAAAAAATAAAAAAAAAAGGCAGAATACATTGATTGAAATACTCCTCAGATTGTTTTGGCACATCAGCCCCAAAAAAGACACAAACTTCCCTTGTTGAAATACTGGAGGCAGATGTGGATGTACCATCGAACTAAAAGGCAAAAGATGCACCATTTCCAGCCAACCAATTTTTCTTTCTTCGAGCATAAAAAGAAAATGTGCATCTTTTATCTATGGTGCCCAATTTATGGTGAGGGGGAAAAAAGCATACAGTTGATAGGCATTTTGCAATAACACACACAAACTATGAACATTATTTTCCCAAGGAAGCTGTCTGCGATCCTAAAAAGTAGGTAAACTAAATGCTGCAGTGCAAAGGCTGTTACAGAGGCATCCTAAAAAGTTGATAATTATTTGATGAAAATCAAATGTACTTTTACAGATGGTGCAATTGTGTAGGGCGCAGTGACTCCAGTGACAGCATGTTGTAATAGATTTAAAAAACAGTCCTGAATTTCTGTCTTCCATGTCAGGTGTGCAGTTAGGTGCAAACAGTTTGGCAAGTAGGGTACCTGCACTATGATTTTCTGACTCTGCAAATCTGCCCTTTGCAGATGAACTTCCTGAAATCAAAACTTTGATCCTATCTGACAGCACCTGAGTGCTGTTTCAAGCTGCACACCAAATTACTTAGCACTGGTGGATAGCGAGCAGCGTCAGCCTTCACATTGAATGTTCCGATTAGATTCCTACATTCTGATTTTTTCTGACAATTATTAGGAGACAGCTACTAATTAAAAATAAAAAAAGAAGGAAGGAAATAAAGATGTTTTTGAAGTTAATATGATAAATGCACATTTTCCTTTTTTTTATATAAAAATAAATAAATGGAACAAAATAATCTTGGTACAAATGCTCATCCTCATGGACATCACCAACCCAGCAGCTCTCGCCAGTAGCTCCCGCCTTTTGGCCGTTAACTACAAGTAGCTCATGCCACCATAAAGGTTGGGGACCCCTGCACTAAGGTGATATAACCAAATGTAAAGTTAACGACTTAACAGTAAACCATTATACTGAGATGTTGGTTAGAATCACTGAGAGGTTTCAAAATAGCGTGCTCCAAAGGCCAAGCTCGAAACAAATATACGCACATCCACTGAGAGTTAAAGAGGGTGAAAGAACATGACCGAAGTGGGAGTGTGTCAAGAGACACATACACATGGATAAAACAGAGAAACGTGAGACAAATGGAGAACTAGGAAAATGGAGTTGGAGTCACATTGTGAAGTGAACTGAAATGGGTCAATGAGCCACAAGCGGCTCCAGAGTGAGAGCGAATTTTAAAACCCAGGCTGAGCCCCATCCCACTTAAAGCATAGATTGGTGAGTACCTGCACTTCTTTAATAATAATAATAATAATAATAATTTGGCATTTATATAGCGCTACGAACCCTTAGGTATCTGAGCGCTGCTTATTATTACCCACGGTGTGTGGTGCTCATTTATCGACCTCGGAAGGATGAAACGCTGAGTTTGGCGCTGCCGGGATTCGAACCTGCGTTCGCAGGCTCTGCACGGATGTCAAAGCGAGCGCTCTACTCGCTGTGCCACTTGACCGGCTACTTTGCTTCCATTTAAAGCGAGGACTAGAGCGCTGTGTTTAGAACCTAATGTTTCATTGAACATTGGCTGTGGCAGATGCTGCTTGCTTTTTTAACACAAAATACATTGTGGGACCAAAGGGCCCACGTGACCTGGACCAAAGGCCCAATACATTGTATCCGGTAAAATGTACTCTGCACGGTGAATGGAAATCAAAAGCTGAGTGATGTAGAAAGAAATAACAGCTGCAGATTTACTCAGCAGCTTGCATAGAGACTGCCTCCTTCCCGTTCACCCCGCCTTGCACAGGAAGCAAGCAGAGTGATGGTATAACCACAAATGAGGTGCCAAAAAAACCACGCTAAAATAAATATCACCATTCAATTGACTCAGAGGAATAGGGTGCAGGTGAAGATGTGGAAGGTTAACACAGTGAAGCTTTTGAGTGACTTGTGGCATGCAGAGGAATAATGTATATTGGGTTCTGAAGAAAGTGGGAAAAAACACTGAAACCGGTCGACCACAGATAGTTGGAATGTCTAACTAGTAATTAGATGCCCTAGAGAAATAACTCTCACATTTTTAACTCACTGTGAGCAGATAAGTAGAGAGGAATAAAATTGGGGTTATCCCTTCTGTGCTCCTTTCTGGTTATTCCGGATTTTAGTGTTTTTGTTGATATTTATTACTAAATTAGCCAATTAATCTTCTCTGGACATTGGCTAGTCAATAAGTGTAGGGCGAGTTTCTTCTTCATCCCCTAACTCTAGATAAGCGGTGTATCAGCATTTACTTGGGCCAGTCACCAAACGAGAGATATTTATTGGAGGTTGGAGGGCAAAAATAGCTAATATTTTAGCTTACAAAAATTAGCTTAATAATATTCACGTAAATTCCACATGCCTGGATTTTTTTTCTGTGTTTGCTTTTTTAACACAATAATGGAAATCTTTATTTTTGGCTGTTTATAAAGTGGAATTATAATCCTGGTGGCTGATGCACTGAAAGTGCTTTTTGTGCCACACACTTTAGCATAAAATGAACGCTTATCGCGCCCTCCCTTTGCAGAAATCTGTGTGCATCTGAACCAATTTTCCCTCTAAGCTGTGCGCATGTGCGTTTGTCCAGCTTCCTCCTGGGTGCCGCTCAGAAGACTTTTAGCAGCGCACACAAACAAATCTCACCTATTCATAAAGATTTAATAAGGCACAAGCCACAGCAATTACCTGACATTTTCTATCTATTAAAATAATCAACTAATCTTGATATTCTGCTCATTTGCATTACACTACTATGCACCTAAACTCCTTAACAGCAAAATACAACATAAGAGGTTAAAAACAAATATGAAAAACTGGCTCCATGAACAGAAGAATCTAACCAAGATATGCCTGCACACATTAAACAAACATTTTCCCTCCCAACACCATGACTCCTAAACCTGACTCTACCACACTTTTACCTTATGACTCTAACTTCTGTCCCAGAGTACATTAGATACTACCGGACAACCTTGACTCTTCCTCTCTTGGCTCTGCGAAAGGTTAGCAGATGTGTACCTACATCCACTTGTTTTATTTTTGTTGTAACATGAATGACGTTCACACGCCAGAATTTCTGTTACTCATTGTGCCTTACCAAAAGGATCACCCACACTATATAATCAAACTACCAGCTCAAATATCAGATACTGGGCCTCATTACAAGTCAGGGGAATGGGTTAACGGGCTTCGCTAATGGCGACGGGCCCGTTAACACCATTCCACCTGATTACGAGGTCCCCTCGCGGGACCCAATAAGGACGCCTGGTAAAACAATGCGTCGTTACCGGGTCCCGCGAGGGGAAGAGGGAGCTAACAACGGGCCGGTCGTAATCGGCCCGTTGTTAGCTCCCTCTCCCATTCCCATTGAGCCCTTTGGGGGCTCAAATGGAAATGGGGAAGGTCTGGGTCCGGGTTCCCAGAGGGAGGAATTACCGGGCCCTCTGAACTCGGAATGGCCCGGTAATTCCCCATTCAGGGAACCCGGTAAAGGAGCCCGGTTTGGCAGCAGCCATGGAGCTAACAGCTCCATGGCTGCCGCCAAACTCGTAATGAGGCCAACTGACTGTAAGTAAGAAGGCTACTTGGATGTATAACCAAATCCCATACTTCCTCTTCTTTGTACATATGTCACGCTAGTGCTTTGAAGTGGCCCCCTTGTAAGTTAACGCATTATAAAACTCAAATATTAATTTGCCCTCTAAAGATTTTGAAAAGACAAATGTGATGCTCAGCGTCTCCTACTTTAGCATTACTAACATTACCCTATAAGTAGAGAGCAACATTGCAATGCCATTTACTTAGCCTACAAGGGATAATGGTATGGACTATACCTGGGATTAGATTACTCATCTATAGTATCAGGGCACCGGATATTCAGGCAGGCAGGAGAATGTTTTTCACACAATCTGCACCATTTCCACGTGTTGAGAGTTCTTTTGGGCATAGACCTTCACACATTATATGGTAACTCGCTTCTATACAAAAACAGTTTCACTGAGCACTTGTGTAATCCTACACAATGATATAAGGGTGGGGTGTGTTGCAAACAATCTTGTATGCACTCCAAAATACTTGTGAACATGCAGAGTAATGACAGTCTTAAAATGCACATCATATGTTGAGTCATTTAAATATGACTTGCTTGAAAAGAATTGTGGGTCTGCAAGTATCCCAGAGAGTGTTTACTGCTACAATCCCTCACTTTTTACAGTGCTCTATCAACGAGTACTGGAGGCTAGCACCAGGGAAGCATCACTCCTTGTGGGTGATGAGCACATTTCAAAGACCAAGTCAGACGTTTTGGCAGTACACTGAAGGAAATGTGTTGCATGTTTGCTAAAGGGTAGGAAATTCTAGAACCCATCTAGACAACAGCACCTTCTTTTCTTTCTATGCTCAACTGCTGAGGGCTTTTCAGTATAACCATGTGTTCTGTGTGTGCAGACTCTAGCATCTCCCTGCATCTTATTTAACTGATCACAAAGAATTACAGAAGAGGGATCCATAGTTACGGAAGAAGACACTCAATCACTTGTATCTCTGATGAATTGATAGAATTAACTTGAAAGGCTAATCAGATGTCTCTCCCTACTCGGAGTCAAATGATTTTTCAGGGAGTGAACAAGTAATTAGCTTTGCCAATAGGGATACTTTCTGCTTGTTAAAAGATGTTCTTTCCCCATCAAATTCCTTTTGAGATCGGGCATTAATATTATTAGAGTTCCTTCCTTGCTATGCCAGTGCTCTACTGGTCACTAAATCTAAAAAATATCAGTGTAGCTTTGTGGGTTGAAGCAATGATATGTTCATTTTTCTCGTTTTTGTTACGCATATTTTCCCTTTTTAGGGAGTAAAAATGCATGGTGCATAGGTCTCTTAGCTCTAAGGCTGATGTTAACACTACCTACAGGAGAAAGTAATATGGAAAGTAAGCGGAGGCACAAGAATTTTGGATGACCATATTCTAAAGTGCAGTTATTCTGATGAAATTATGATCCTTACACAAATTATTAGAAGCATGTTCTCCTGGCCTTGAATTACTTAATTAAAGTGGCACTTGAACTCCTTTCGGCATGTTTATGAGTGATTTTCCAGTGGCATAAATCATACAGGGCCTCATTACGACTTGTGACGGTATCCCGGCATAAACCCGCCAGAATACCGGTCAAAAAAATGACTGTTATCGCCATTTGGTAATTTCCCCCGGATTACAACTGGTGGTGCAGGTGTAATTCCCCATTCATATGGAGTCCATATTGAGTCCATTGGACTCAATGTGATATTTTTTTATTGGCAGAATTACCACAACAGAAATTCTGATGATTTCGGCATTGAGTTGCAGGATTTACCTCCGGGATTTTCCTGGAGGCAAATCCTCCACTACAGGCCCGAAATCATAATTTGACGTAGTGGTAAAGTTAGAGATAATGGAGTTACCACCAACTTTACCACTTACCGCCAAACTCATAATGAGGCCGACATGATTCTCTGCGCAGAAGTAAGTTTGCAAGATACTGTGGCAGATATTGATGTCATTAACTGGTTTATGGGTTTTCTGTATAATCACATATGCCATTTTATTTCAGCCTATGTGTTTGGAAAAAGTGTTGTAAGATTTTTAAAGAATTTCAGTGGCTGGGAAGAGGAAATTCCTTTCCAAACTTTCTTCTGCAACGGTAGCTCACAAAGTGGCTTACCTCGTTAGACAGTGTCGCACGACAAATAATGTGCGCAAAACAGCTAACTGGTTCCGCACATGGAGAAAAATTATTAGAGGGAACATTGATCTGAACGCATAAGTGCTCTGGGATGCCAGCACCAGCCTGGCTTGTAGGAGATGGTTGCCAAGTTTCTAAAACCCTTAAATTGTTCCCCTTTACTGCACAAGAGTTAAAGTCCGAAGAAAATAAGTGGGGGGCTCTGACATTGGGAGGGGATGTCACAGTAAATGAACAAATCCTATCTTGAAATACGCACACTTCTCGCATCTTGTTTTCGCAACTGAAGAAAATGTACAGGACAAATAGTGTATTTTCGCAGTGCAAAGGTCGGGCAAAGTCAGCTATGCTCGGACTTTGCACTGCATAAATGCACGTTACACGGTTCCATGCATCAGGGTTTATGTTGGCAGTGCAAATTCACTTTGAACAGGGCAAATATTCCATGAATCAGGCCCATAAGCATTTGCCAAGCATAGTGGTGCTCCTATTCCCTTGCTGGCTAGGTATAAAACGGTACACACCCTTTAGATCTAAAATTCCATAATAAAATATATCCTGTATAGCAGTATGTCAATATGGACCCGATTCATGGACTGCTGAAAAGTAACTTTAGAACTGCCGACACAAACCCTGATGCATGGAACTGTGCAAAGTGTATTTTTGCAGTGCAACTTTGCACAATGCCATGAATCAGGGTTTGTGTCCGCAGTGCAAAGTCGTTTTGAACCGTGCAAAACATTCCATGAATCGGGCCCAAAGTGTATTTCCTGAAAGCCAGCAGTACTTGAGTTTGATTCCTGACTGTGGCTGCAGTGAATTCCTTTTTTTTTTAAAAAAAATGTGTCAAACAGAAGAGTGAGGGAGAGTGGGGGGAGTGTGGGGGTGTCTGCTCTCTCAAAAAAGGAGCCAGACGCCTTCCGCCAACCTGGATCCCGTGCTTGTGCCCTGACTGGGAACAAAGAACGCCTTTTGCTCAGAAGAACTGGCACAGGAAACTAAGACTTCCGCACACGTTGGTTTGCCCCGGACAATGTACAAAGACACTGTGCATGGGCCAGCTTAACACAGACAAAGTTGATGTTTTCATAAAGTGTGTACTATCCTGCTTCATAGAACAATAGTTAATAAAGCCACTTTAACAGTACGCAATGTATCAACCCAAGTGGGATTTAAGAAAGGTTTGGCTATTCCAACAGTGTGGGCTTTTGCGTAGGCATGGGAAAGGCATTTGCCAGGCACAGCCGTAGTGGTATTGAATCCCTATTGGTGGTAGCAGGTGCAAAATGATGTGAGTACCTGTGCATCTATTGGCAGTACCTGGAAAATGCCTAATACTTGCACACATGCCAAAACGGTTGGCTTTTCCAATACTTGTTTTTTACAGTATACCGTTGGGCCACCTCACAAACATCCAAGAAATTCAGAACTAGACTCAAAAAGAAATAAACACCACATTAAACTCTCATTTGCTGAGATTTTAATGACATCCTGGGCTACTGGGCCGAGACCTCAAAAGATCCGTTTGATAAAAGGCTGGCGTATAAAGCCATAGGAGCAGATAAAAAAGGCAGGCGTTGGAAGACATGTAGAATTCAAAATCCATCACCTCCACTAGCAACTCACTGGAATCAGGAGAAAAAAGAACAAAACACTCCCACTTTCAGCACCGGTAGAGCTACATCAGAAATAGATGGCACGCGAGTGCTAATTAAGCCATCGAGGTGCATTTTGTACCCGTTGGTAAACACCCACAGCCTACATTAATGTGCCTGAGCACAATGAGGTCCGCTGGCCGATATCGACTGGTACGGCCCTGTGATGTGGGAACCTGCCAAGTGTATTGCCCTTTTAATGTGATGTGTCCCTCCCACATGTATTGCCTTTTTAAGATGGGCCATTACTGTGTCATGGCCCAAGCTAATAAAAGGAGCCCCTGCAGGCATGTGCATCAGAATGACTGCAGGCTCCAACCATGGAACATTTGTTGTCTCTGTCTATCATTCTGGGCCTGCAGGCCTACACCGTGTGAAGACGGTCCTGCAGCCCTGGCTTGCAGGCCCACACGTGCATTCACAGCCCTGCAGGTCTGATGGTCTGGGCCCTCCAGCCCAGGCACCCACCATCCAGGATGCTGCTGGCATCCAAGGAACTCCTGTCCCCCAGGCTGTGTCCCCAAAGTCTCACAGGGCCGTGCCCTGCAACACTTCTAAGTCCGGGTGACACCGGCGCACCAACATGGCGATTAGCCCCCCATCACCAGTGAGGCCTGCCGCGTGACCACCGCCAGCCCCCAAAATAATGGCGACGAGAAAAGGGGAAGACCCCAGCAATGCCCCTGTCCCCGTTGTCCCTCAATTTTTCAACAAAAAAGGGGAGGGAGAAAGGTGGGCAAGTGGAATCCACCTCCAAGGAATGCCACCCCCGGCAACCTGCTGGCGGATCCTCCCTTGCCACGGCTCTGTGAAGAGGGTGCTCATGCGGCCAGGGCGGGGTGGTGCCGTGCAGCCCCTGTGGCATCTGCCACCAAGTGGTTGATCCCCTGCCTGGGGGGGGGTGCGGCATCCGCCGCATTGAAAGGAAAAGAGTGGTGCTCCGGACAAGAATAAAGAAATAGCCAAAAAGGAGGTGAGTGCCTGCCTACCCCATTCACACAAGTGACACCATCAGTGGGTGTACAGCAGTGCTGCCGGGCCCCCAAGACCATTCCCAGGCTCATCGGCGCTGAGTGCGAGGCTCCATGCTACAGCAAAGGTTCAAAAGTCCCTGCAGCACGGTGTCAGCACAGTGATATCCCGGGGCCACCGGCAGTGACAATGGAAAATGCGCTTCCTCGGAGCGAAGCTGGAAGGCACCCAGGCCCAGTGGGCGGTGAAAGAAATAAAGGCTCCAAGTCTGAGAAGCTGAAAGAGTTGCAGCGGCCCGCATTTGATGGGGTGCGCCGGAGGAAGGGCATGCAAGCTCCCTGCCTTGCTGACGCCCCCCCCCCCTAATGTCACTGGGCTGACTGGCAGTGAAACTTTGCATGCTCCATGCCAGAGCTTACATAAAAGAAGCAGATGGCCACCGAAAATAAGGGACGGTGAGTGCCTGCCCGCCATGGCGCTGCAAGCCCCCAACAGAGAGTAGGTGGGGGACAACCATCCACATGTCTGGCCCGCCCGGCGGTGAAAATAGAGTGCGCTCCACGGCGAAGCATAAACGAGGGAGAGAGTCAAGCCGCCCCCACCCCTGTCAGCAGCTATGATACTTTGGCCCGGATCGAACCCGGGGGGCGGGGGGACAGTGCAGGCGGTGAAGTGCTGAAAGGCTTAGGCTGAGTAGTGTAGGCCCCCCCTTCGTTCTTGTTCCTTGTACCCCGACTATGAAATAATATGACAAGCAGACTTGGGTGTGGAAAACTTATAGGCCGTAGGCTTATTTATTTTCTACCGAAAATAACACCAAAACATAACATAATAGAATACATCACACCAGATGCTTTTGGGCACATCGTGTCCAGGGTTGGAGGAGATGCCCAGCCTTCTCCTCAGCAAGTCTTTGTTACACTTGGGCATCCGACCCCGGACACGTGCCGCCGCCTACGACTTTCTTCTACCGTGTACCGAAGAAGGTACTCGGCGTTCCGGTTCCTCCTTCTTTCTCCTTTCCTTCCTTTTTGCAGGGTGGGTTGGGTGGCAAAATGTTTCCTTCTCCCCCTTTTCCAGGCCCTGGGAGCTTACCCATCAGAGGTGAGCTCCTTCCTGGTTTGTCCTTCTCTTGGTTTCTGCGGGGTTACTTATACTCCCCTGCTCCTTTGTTGTCCCTTTGGGGGCCGGGCTTCCCCTGGCCCCCCTGTTGCTTTTCCTTCGCACCTTTTCCTGTTGTGTTGCTTGTTTCCTGGCAGCACCATGGGTGGGGGCGCCGCCTGGCTGCCCCTCCCCTTGCATTTCGTGCCGTTTCGTCCCCCACCCTGCGCCTAACCCCCCCAGGCCCTCCATCGTGCCGTACTTTGTACGGTACGGGGCCTGGGGCATAGGCTGAGTAGTGTGGGCCCCCCCTTCGCTCTTGTTCCTTGTACCCCGACTATGAAATAATATGACAAGCAGACTTGGGTGTGGAAAACTTATAGGCCGTAGGCTCATTTATTTTCTACCGAAAATAACACCAAAACATAACATAATAGAATACATCACACCAGATGCTTTTGGGCACATCGTGTCCAGGGTTGGAGGAGATGCCCAGCCTTCTCCTCAGCAAGTCTTTGTTACCCTTGGGCATCCGACCCCGGACACGTGCCGCCACAGCTGAGTGGATGTTGCTTCAGCCGCTCAGGTCCCCCCAAAAGCGCCCCTATCTGCCCTGAGAATGTTGCTATAACAAAAACCCCCTTCCCTTAGTCGACAAGTGCGCCCCTGATTCTCCGTGCTATAAACTCTGACATGAAACTTTCCGTTTTTCCCCCCATTGCGTGCCATGCTATGCAGTCTACCCGCTGCTGCTGCCTCTATGGTAGTGGTCCTTCTCTCCGATGCAGTTTAGGTATATTGCTCTCCCTCTACTCGACTGGTATACTAACCTTGCTTTTTGCCTGGCCATCCCCATCTATCGTGTGACGGGCCATTAGTTCCACTGCCCTGAAAGCCCCATGGTATGCCTCAGCCCAGCTTTTCTTTCTCCCTTTGGCCAATGCCTTTTCCCAACATTCACCCCTTTTTGCCGAAATTACACCCACTTCCTGCGCTCCTGTTTCCACCACTGCATTTATTACCTGCTTCTCGTACTGCTTACCTGTTTTGTACGTTAGGGCGTTCCTTGCTCGCTTGTTTATGACCCGCCCTGTATCCTTTTTCCCTTTTGAGTCAACCTTTGTAGTCAACCGTACCTTCCTTTCCAGGTTTTTAATGGACTTTTCTTTTTCCTTTTGGCCAATGCCTCTTCCAAACCTTCACACACTTTCTCTGCAGCATTTTTTTTTTTTTTTTTTTTTCACATTGCACTCCCCTGTGGTCTTCCTTTTCCTTTTTGCGTTACCTTGTAGTTAACTGTTCTTATCATTCCAGAGCTTTTCATGGACATTTCCACTTTTCCTTTTCGCTTTGGCCAATGCCCTTACCAAGCATTCACACCTTTTCTCCGCCGAAAAATAATTTTTTATTTTTTTATTTTTTATTTTTTTGAGTTAACCTTATAGTCAACCGTTCTTCCCTTTCCAGAGTTTTTGATGGGACCCATGCCTTCTTTGGCGTGGGCGTTTTCTCCTTTCTGGCGCCCGGCCTTGGATCCCTGCACCTCTCGCCACTGAAAATGCGCCAAGGTGACAGCTACACTTTTACTACGACTGGGCATGATGCACCCCCTTTACTCGACCCGTGCACCACTGCCATGTTATCCGACTGCACCGCTATTTCTTTTTTTTTATTCAGCTACTCTCCCGCTGCACATAATGCTACCCAGCTAGGAAACCATTCCCGCCTGCGTGTTATTCCTAGCTCATGCAGCCTCCTGCCCTGCTTTTGGTCATTTCTCCGTGCACCACTCTCACCCTAGTGTTGCGCCGACGCCAAGTTCTCTTGCCGCACCCGTGAGCAACACTCTTTTCCCCTTGGTTCCTCCTCGTATCCTACCTATGTGGAGCCCCATCCCGGCCCTCTTGTCCTTGGCTCAATGCTTCTTTAGAAAACCACTTTCCCTTGTTCTATGACCCTTTCCCGCCTTATTTAGTTTTTCAGCTAATGCTTGCAGTTCTGTCACGGTGGCCTTGTTCCTCCCTTTTAGCGGACTGCCCCTTGCTGGACTGAACCTCCCCACTATCCATATGCCAAGAGCTGGCACGCCCCATATGTAGACATTTGCCCCTGAAATATTCCTCTTCCCCTTGCATACCTAGCCATTTCTGTGATTCCTTTTTCCTGATCAACTCTTCTTTTAATACGTTGAATATGTCAGGTTAAAAAAGTCCCATCCCATATCCGGACAGCAAACCATTTCTCATCTAAACTCGTGGTCCTCTTCATTCCATGCATCCCCCCTGCATGCCTTGTATATTTTTAACGCCCTCTGCTAATATGCTACCCATGCTATCCCGTCCTCTGGGAATTTCTGTAATATACTGGTGGGCATTTGTCTGGAAGGCACTCATCCAGCTGCCGAAGCTCTTTACTACTGTTGCCCTCCTCAGTACGCCTTTCTCGTCCTCTTTTATATCTTCTATTGACCCATTCATCACTCTTCTTAGCAGAGAATAAATGTCAACCAACTCTTTTCTCCATATTTTTTCCCCTTTACCTTGTCGTTTATATAAAATCCTCTGGCCTTCGTGGACCTGCCCTGTGGGTCCTTTCTCATTGTTGGTCTGCTGTATTTAGTCATGAGAGGTCCCCTTTCTTTGTCTGCTTTAACTGCAGCTGCTACCACTCTTGGTGCCACCCCCAAGCGGTGGGTTCCCTGCCACTGGTACTGCTGTTGCTCCTATAGGTCCTATTGGCTGTGGATTGGTACCTTGCGGTACCCCTCCTGAGTTTGGCACTATTGGTGCCCCCTGAAGTGTTGGGGCTGGAGTCCCTCTGGGTTCCGACCCTGCCTCCCCCTCCTTGTTTACGACACCTTTCCATTTATCCCATGCCTTTCAATGATCCCCTTCCTCATTATCGCTGCTCTCTGTTTCAGATGATGAAAACCCATGCCCACTAACTTTGTTCTCTAAGGTGGATTTCAGATTATTTGGGGTGTTCTGAGACCCCTGTCATTCTATTTGTAATGACTTCTGCAATCGTTTTGCCAGTATTGCTTTCTATGATATCCTCCCGCACTTTGCTCCCTGGTGTCCCATTTCTCCTTTAAAACCTTAAATATGCACAGGTTGAAGTTTTCTCCATCCCAACCTAAATCTGGGAAGCAAACCATTCCTTTCTTAAATTCGTGGTCATACTCTTTCCATACTTCCCCCCCTAAATGCTTTGTACCTTCAATATTCTCTGCTGGTATGTCACCAACGGTACCCCGTCCTCTGGGTATTTTTGCAGAATAATAGTGGACATTATTTGAAAAGCCGACATCCATTTATCAAAAAACTCTTTGGTACCTTAATAAGCCTTTCTCATCCTCCTTTAGGTCCTCTATTGATGCATTCTGTCCTCTCTTTTGGCATTCTAGCAGGGCAAGTCTGATGCTCTACCGACTGAGCTATCCGGGCCCTTCAAAAAATATCTATGAACTCTTTTCTCCCTATTTTCTCCTTTAACTTCTCCTTAATGTGCCATGCCTGTGCCTTCATGGAACCGCCTTGGGTGTCCTTACCAACCATGGGCCTACCATACTGGGTCACCCTCCTATCCTACTGTGCCAGTGAGTAGCCCTGCTGGGACTATGACTGTCCCTTGTATTGGTACATGGGTGAATCCTGCGGGTGTCACCGGTAAACTGGGGTTCATCCCCTGGGGAATAGACCCTGGCGGAATCCCTTGTGCCACCCCCTGTGGTACGGGGACCCTGTTGTCTGCTGGTCCTGGCTCTCCTGCCCCTTGACCGTCACCTGCACTTTCTACCCATGCCCTTTTCTGTTTATCCTTACTCATTACCTCCTTCCATTTTACCCATGCCTGCAAGTGGTCCCTCTCTTCGTCCTCGCTACTTTCCGTTTCAGATGACACCACCCTTAATTCGACCCCGTGCTTTCTGTGCCCCACAGGTTCTGGGCGACTTCCCCTGAGCCGTGATGCATGTTTTCAACATTTTTACAATTTTGACCCAATTTTATTATAATTTTTCACAGTACCCTTTTTTTTTTTATTTTTTTATTTATTTTTGTTTTCTTACCTTTGCCTCTTCCTAGGCTCCTCCGGCTGCTCCTGCGACTCTCTTGTCTCCTCTCTCACCCTCTTCTGGCCTTGCGGTATTGTAACCTCCTCTTCGCTGCCGCTGGAATCCTCTAGCAGCAAAGGCGACATTGCCCTTGCCCTTTCCTCCTTCTGCATAACATCCAGCACCCATTGTGCCCCATATTCTTTTTCTGCCTTTTTTGGCCCATTCACTGAACTCCTGTGCCAGTGAATTCCTGTGAATTCACTGCACGTCTTGCTCTTTCCTCTGCCATAATTCGAAGATCTTCCTTTCAGTTCTAGTAGCTTTTATTATTTTCTCTTCTCCGGGTGCGATGTGCTTCAATTTTCGCTGTGTAGTTGTCTCTTTAAAAGTCAGAGCCTTCTCTGTGTCACTAGGCAACTCTCCTTTTCTGCTACACTCTTCAGTTCCTTGCCCCCTCGTGCGCGTTTCTTTGGTCTTTGGTCCTTAGCCCTGTTCTTCCCCCAGCCGGGCCTTTCCTGCTCTTTGCTGGCCCCAAGATTTGCCTTGTGTGTTTGTCCTAAATGTTGCGTTGTTCTTCTCCCAGCCGGGCCTTTCCCCTCCGTTGCAGCACACCACCACATTAATTGTGACTGCCCCTTTAAGATATCAGTGTGTCCCGGTAGTTCGAGCGTTTGCCGCTCCTTCCAATGATATATGCCCCGGACAAGCCACGCCCCTTACTCGCCGCTCCTTTGTTTTGTTTACCTAGTATCCGCCGGCTTCATACGGCGCTTGTAACCGCTTCCCCTTCTCACCACACGCAGGTCTCGTTGCGGCTTCTCTCTCTGCTGCCGATGACTCGTTTCTGAGCGCCCGCTGATTCCGCGCTCCTTGCTGCCTCGTTCAGCTACCTCTTCGGCTGCTACTGTTGGTCCTCTTTTCTCGGCTGGCGTTCCCTCTCGGCAGCCTTGCAGCGGTCTTCCTGGCTCAGTCCGGCTGCCTCAACTTAACACGGCACTTCTCCTGCACGGCAGTCGTCTTCTCTTACGCCCGCAGACCTCCGGCTTCTGAGTTGGGGTTCCGACCCGGCAAGGCACTCGCAGCTCCCAGCAGTCTTCCAGCAGTGTGCTCTGGAGCCCTCGGGTGCACTCCGCCTTCGTGGGACCTTCCTGGATCTTCTCTCCGCCGCGCATCTTCCTTGGATCTCCTCTGCCGGCGTCCCTCCTCTGCTGGCCCTCGGCGGGTGATTGAGTTGGCAGCCATCCTGTCTTCACTCCGAGGCCGCAGCTTACCCGAGCGAGGTGAGCGGGCCGCTTCTCCTTCTTCCGCCCAGTTCCTTCAGCTTACCCGAACGAGGTGAGTGAAAGTGACTGTCGAAAAACGAAAAGGGGAAAAGAAAAAATGTTTCCTTCTCCCCCTTTTCCAGGCCCTGGGACCTTACCCGTCAGAGGTGAGCTCCTTCCTGGTTTGTCCTTCTCTTGGTTTCTGCGGGGTTACTTATACTCCCCTGCTCCTTTGTTGTCCCTTTGGGGGCCGGGCTTCCCCTGGCCCCCCTGTTGCTTTTCCTTCGCACCTTTTCCTGTTGTGTTGCTTGTTTCCTGGCAGCACCATGAGTGGGGGCACCGCCTGGCTGCCCCTCTTCTTGCATTTCGCGCTGTTTCATCCCCCACCCTGCGCCTAACCCCCCAGGCCCTCCATCGTGCCATACTTTGTACGGTATGGGGCATAATGTCAGAGCATGGATCAAGATCTCCCAGACCAGGAGGCGGTGAGTTCTTTTGATGTGCTCCATGCCGGAGCGTAAATACGGGGCCCTCTAGAGATCCCGGGCCTGGCAGGGAATTACAGAGCGCCCCATGTCGGGGCAATGAGAAGAAAATGCAGTGTTCCACGTCGGAGCATGACCAGCAGATGGCAAAGGATGCCCTATAGAACCCGGGGCCTGCAGGCAATGATGTGAATTACAGAGAGCTGTGCCAGCAGGTGTGCAGTCATAATGTCGAAAAAATGATATCGAATCGCAAAAATGTCTAAACAATAATGTCAAAAAAACAAATGTCGATTTTTTTTTTTTAATTTACATGTTTTTTTTGGGTTCCGGGGGTAAAGAAAAAGGGATAAAAAAAAGGGGGGTTGAGGAGGGGGACCCCCCCATTTCGAACAAAAAACAACCAAAAGAAAAAATTCGACATTTTTTTCGACTTTTTTTTTAGACATTATGACTTTCGATATTATTTCATTCGACTTTATGACTATAAACCGTGCCAGCACAATGAAACAAAAAGGAACGTGGCAGTACTGTACTGGCACAGGCCTGCCAGGGAGAATTGAACTGCTCAGGCAAGGGGTAAACCTAGCAGAGGGTTTCCGCTCGTGAGAGTGCTTGTGCGCCCTACTGCTGGCAGTATCATGCCAACAACCTCTGACCGCGGGGGAGAAATGGTGGGTTTTTCAGATAACCTGACACCAGAACAGGTTTGCTACCTGCCCCCACCAGCCATCACAACTGCCTGCACCTGCCATGTATGTGCTACCCCTGAACTCCGGGCCAAGGAAAGTGATTCCTAACACCCTGCCACTAGTGACGCCATGCCTGCACAGCAAGTGGCTCTAACACCCTGCCATCAGCAATGCTCGGCCCCCAGAGATACCCTTCCATGGTGGGTGCGGAAAAAGGAAAGAAAGAGCAGCACTCCTGCCTGGGGGAGCAGTGTAAGAAGTGGCTTAGACACCCCGTCACCTGTGTCTGGCCAACCAATGTCTTGTGGCCCTCAAACCCCTCCACCAGAAATAAGTGTAACAGGCAAGTGAGGGTTGCAGTTCTGCACGAGTGCTTGTGCGCCCTCCTGTGCCACTGCAGTAAAGTGACACTCATGCCTGGGGGAGCGTGGCCAAGAAAGGGGGGTGAGTAACATACTGTCACCCTATGCCGTGTCAACATCATGCGGTGCAGCAAAGACACCCTGCGATAACCGCATCTCGCTGCCTGCCTCAACATCGAGGGACTGACTGAGCCTGAATGTGGTGCAGCCTGGACGCCCTGCAACCTGTGTCTCACTGCCTGGGCACTAGCCGATGTGGCCCCTAGTGCTCCCAGGTACGGCTTTGCCGGCCTTGGAAATGTACTATCAACGAACCTGGACCTGTGGTAATGCCTATCCTGAACGGACACTGACGCAAGGTGAACTGGTCCCCTGCAGTCCTGCAAGTGCTGGAAGAAGACTCATTAGACATGTGTTTAGGTGCTGGACTCCTGCATGTAGATTTTATGCTTAAAGTGGTCCCAGAAAAAAGGATGTGATGCTGTGCTCCCATAGTTTGTAGGCATGCTCTAAATGGTGCCAGCAGCTAGAAATGGCATAATTCACTGGTTGAAGTTCCACTTACAGCAAGTTAGTAAAGGGTCTTGTAAAATGTCGTAGAACTGCCACCATTCCACCGACGGTTCACCAACCACGACTGTCACCTGCCGAGTATGTTTAGAGTGTTTTAATATGTTTTATGTCTGCAACTACCTGAGTCCCTATGTATGTGACAGTGGCATATCCTACTATGTGTCTACCCCATAATTCCCAAGTAGTATACGTATTGTCATTGTGTAATGGGAGGATGGATCATTAATGTTTCAGCAACATTTGTTATGTTCGTTATGAAAAAGGAGTAGTGTGATGTGTGACCGTCCCAAGTGTATTGCCCTTTTAATGTGATGTGTCCCTCCCACATCTATTGCCCTTTTAAGATGGGCCATGGCTGTGCCATGGCCCAAGCTAATAAAAGGAGCCCCTGCAGGCATGTGCATCAGAATGACTGCAGGCTCCAACCATGGATGGAACATCTGTTGTCTCCGTCTCTCATTCTGCGCCTGCAGGGCTACACCATGTGATCACGGTCCTGCAGCCCTGGCCTGCAGGCCCACACTGTGTGATCACAGCCCTGCCGGTCCCTGCGGATCTGGGACCCCCAGACTAGCCTGGTGCCCTGGGTCCAGCCCAGGCACCCACCATCCAGGATGCTGCCGGTATCTGAGGTGCCCCTGGCACCCAGGCTGTGTCCCCACAGCTATAAGTCGGGGTGGCCCCAGCACACCAACATGGTGCTGGCCCTCCCAGGACAAGTGAGGCCAGCTGTGTGACCCCCGCCGTCCACACAAATGGCCCCAAGCCAGACGACATCCAATGCGCCATTGTGTTTTATTTTCGCACAACAAAACGCCACATAGAGCTGCCGTAGAAACGGTGAACAGGTGAACCAGAAGATCTGATCTTCCGCCTTCACAAGGCCATTGACCCATCAGGAGAGATGAAGGTGCTTCAGGAGATTTGCACAAATGTTTCTGTTGTGGTACAAATGTAAGAAATTATAAAATCGCTTTGATTTTGCATTATTTGCAGGGTTTGAAGAATGCATGCATGAGTGTGTGCGGACCCCATCTCACCCTGGCCTGCTACAGAGGAGGTTGGGCACGGAGGAAATAGCGACAGAGTCTAACAAATCCATGACACACGCCTTTATCAACCATGAATGCGCACTGGGATGTGGCAGCCACTCCATGGCACACCCCATGCCACAGCAGAAAATATTATTTTCAAATCTCCCACAGACAGAATTTTATGTTGTTTCCCCTTGCATGCACACTTGGGACGGAAGGGCAAGTGGACAGCAGGTTTTGAAAAAATGACTCATACTGTTTTGGTCTCTATAGGGTCAATAGGTTAAATAAACAAGAATATTCTGATTTGTATGTTCATTTTACTGCATTATTGCATGCTCATTTGAGAACTTGTGCGGTAGAAGCTATCTTTAAACCAAGGTTAAAATCCAAGCATCCCTGTATCCACATTGTAGGGTCCTGGATATATTTTTTTATTTATTTACTTATAACGCGCCAGTCGCATGAAGGCATCGGGCCGCACATTAACACAGTGGACAAGACAGATAAGAGCAGAACAAGTCCTGACCTGAAAGAAGAGGTGAGGAGGAAGGAGACTCTACTCGACTAAGAATGTTTTAGAGACCGCCAGAAAGCAGTAGGGTTTTGATCTTGTCTAATGCTCGGTGGAAAGAGGTTGCAAGAATTTGCCCCACAGATAGTTAAGGAACTGCCCAGTCCATTCTTACATTTAAAACCTCCACCTTTCACCAGGGCTAGGCCAGAGGAGTGGAGGGATTGGGACGGGGCATAGATAGATTTTTAGATAGACAGGAGCCTGGCCTTAAAGGCACCTGTGAACTAGTACAGCCATCTTAAAATTGATTTGTGCGCGAACCCGGAGCCAAAGCAAATTCCTCCTAAATTCAGGAATGTGTTTTTTCTTCGATATTCCTTTACTAATGTGTACTGCTTCGTTCTGTAAAACCTGGCATTTTTGAAGGCATGACTTATTGCCTCCGATCAGCAGGGCATTACAATAGTCAAGACAGGACAGAACAGTGGCTCTCGCTATTGTGGCACAGTTTACCTCGGAGAGAAAGGGTTGGATGTTACGTAAAAGCCTGAGATGGTAGGTACATGTATTGGCCATTTCTCTTACCTGAGTCTCAGCACTGGGTGCAGGTTCTAAATAAACACCAAGGGTTTTGACCTTGTTCAGAACAGGGATCGGATTGTTCAGAATTTTTAAGCTTTGATAATCTGGACGCAATGTATATCTTCCTTGATTGGGACCGAAAATCCAATGCTCTGTTTTGTTCCCGTTCAAACAGAGTCAGTTGTTTGTCATCCATTGTTCAACCACCAGGTGATATATATCCCCAACATTGGATCTGACAGATTCGTATTTACCACTAAGCTTGACGACAAGTTGCGTGTCGTCAGCATAGTTGGTAAAGAAAATTCCTTTTCCCTCTAGTAAAGTACAAAGAGGTTTGATGTATATATTAAAGAGGCTCAGACACAAGCATGCCCCATGGGGAACACCACAGCTGATGGGTTCCAGTGGGGATGAGGAGTCACCCCAGTGAATGCTGGATTGACGATGGGACAGAAAGGATTCAACCCAAGATATTGTATCATCACTGCAGTTGCTCAGACCTCCCAGGGTGTTAATCAAGTGTTTGGATCTAGGAGATCAAGCCCTGCTGAAAGGTCAAGTAACATGAGGAGGCCAGTCTTCCCTGTGTCGAGGATACTTAGCATGTGTTTTTGTAAGTCAATATGGGAGGTTTCAGTACTATGTACTGGTCTATACTATGACTGACGGCTGTGGAGGAGCACATTTGGCTCTATGAACCTTCAGAAGAAAGTTGGAGTTAATGATAGGTCGTAAATTAGAGGCCATCTTTGAGTCCAGGCCTGGGTTTCTTATCAAGGGGGTGACTGTAAAAGATTTGATAGCCACACGTGCATGATTCTCTCAAAATGATGCATTAACTAAGCGGGTCAGGAACAGGGCGGACACTTTTTGGTGTTCCAAAATGAGTTTTGGAAGAAGAATGTTTCCCGGGCAAGAGGCTGGACACAAATACTCAAGAGCACTTTCCATGTTAGTAGGAGAAACGGAGGAGAAGCTACATTTGGGGAGGTGTGATGTTATGCAAGGGGGATTATATAACTGCCTGCGCCTCAGGTACCCAGTCTCATAGCATTGTGAGGGGTTGTAAAATGCCTACATGCTGGGCCTATGTGGAATATACTAATACGGCTTATTTCCATGTGATCTCTGCTCGGAACATGAGCAACAGATTTCCCAAATTCGGGCCAACTTTTCCTTTGGTGCCAGAACAATTTCGTCTTAGGTGCAACCCTTCTGGATCAAGACATATATGGATCTGATGAGCCAGGGTTAGCGTGGATAAACTCCATACAATGAAACGCGCAGCTCCCTCGATTCATTTTTGGCATGACCTGACACATCTTCCACGTGCGCCAGAGATATTTGCTTGCAAAGATTGGGGGCTCTATAGGATTCAGATTTTCCAGATAGATTTGTGGTGAAACTGGTTTGGATTGGGTCAACTATTACCATGTGTAGATCCTGCATTTTATTGAAGGTATATTTAAGTCCTGGGAAGACCAGCGTAGAGGTTTTTCTATTCGTTGAGGAGGTGTGGTGTGCTAATTTTGCAGGAAGTTGAGCTATGGGACCTGCACATTTGGAGTGGGAGTATTTATGGCCATTGTCCTCCCAAATACACACAGGAATGTATGCAGCTGAAATCTACGCTTGATTACATCGCTGTGTCCCATGAGATTGTCCAGTTCTGCTTAGAGATGTTGGTCGTATCAGGTGATGCGAGTGATCAGAGTCTTTTTTCCTTTGCATTCACAATTACAACCGGCTCTTGGGAAAATCAAACTAGGGGAGGGTTTTTGGAGTTTGTGAAAGAGAGTCTACCTTAATTTGGAAGCCAGCCCATGGTTCTCGTCTAAATAAGAGAGTGGCTTCTTTATTAATTGTAGACGATCAGGATTAAACGGATCCTATACATTATTTATATGTGATCCAGAGGCTGTTATCTAGCTTTTTGAGTGGTTCGGCGCATTCTGGCCATTTCATAAAAAGGGCAACTTACATGTTTTTGATTAAGCCGTCCAAGAAAAAAAGAAAGAATTGCGCCAGAATTTGAGGTTGTTTAGGAAGAGTTCCTCTCCAAATCGAGAGGTTAATATATGCCATGCTAAATAAGCATTCCGAAATTGGGTAAAATGCTATATGGGAATGATGATTCAACGTGATTCAGGAACTATGTTGAGGGTGGTTATGAATAAGCACTCTAGTCTGTTTTGGACTTTAATCAAGTCGCCTGCACCCAAGTTGTCTTACAGTCAAACCCAATTGAAGAAGCAGTCTGGATGAACCATTTTGCAAATCTTTATGAAGGAGGGGCTGCGCGGGCTGTGGTTTCTTGTGATAATCTTGCCTGGTGGTGGCTCGATTTGAAAATGAAAGATACTATATGTTGTTTTAGAAAGTGCAATTCATCGAAAGCCCCAGGTCCCAATGGCCTATCTAGCTAAACTTTTGAATCCAATCTCGTCCTAATGCATATGCATACCCGTGTCAGCATTAGACTGGACCAGCAAGGTAATTTCAGTAGTTGGATCAAGACCAGTCACAGGTTGCAACACGGATGTGTTTTAGATCAGTTTCTATTGTCCACATTCAGGACATCGGTCTAGCTTTTAATGACATCCATACTAATCCCCCGCGACTGCATCTGTTTGAAATTCCATAAACAATGTATAGTATGTCTACACCACTGCAATGATATCGTGTTGGGACTCTATACTGACCATGAAATGCAGTTTTTGTTGTGTTCTTAATCTTAACATTGTGTTTGCCTATGAAACATTGACAATCTTTAGTAAGGAATATGTAACTGAATAACATCCATGTTTTAAGGGTATTCATTTGCTCAAAGGACTTGATTATATGACATTCTGTTTAGTATTAAAACCGAGGAATGCAATAAGTATCCTGACAAACCACAATCTTAAATTTCTTTCACATTATATGTTCTGGAATTGACAGTTTCTAAGATGATGAACAAGCTACTTGTACAACAAACCTTAATGCAAGATACTAATCACTTCAAGTAAGAATGTGCAGATTTCCCATAAAAACAGGAAAGAGCTCAGGAGTCTTATCACAGTTTATCATTTAGCCTGTTCTCAAGATTAGTTGTGGGCAATAACTGTGAATACATACTGGAGATCTCGGTGAATATGACCAAACATGTAATAACACTTTATAAGGTAGTCAAACATAGTCATTAGGAAATTTAAAAAATAAAAGGTATATTTTTTCATTTGAACATAGACAGAGTAAAACTATTAGAAGAACAGTTACCTATTTGGTAAATAACATGTGATTTAGATGATAGCATGACCCAGAAAACCTGCCCAGAGGGCTAGTGAAACAAGCCACCAAAAACACACAAACCACAGACTCCTCTCAAATCACACTACAAACTCAATACCTGCAGACAGCAAACAACCCTGACACTTGACGTCACCCTTCCCCACACAACAAGCCTAGTGCACATAGCAAAGAACACCTAGAAAACTCAAACACACAGATGCCCGTTTCTCCTGGTTCTGCATGGGCCAACAGATTAGCACAACCTTTATCCAATCACTCTCTCTCTCATTATCCAACCCTACCCACCTTTATTACAGAGCCACATGAGGGCCTGGAGATCATGCAAACGGCAGCGACACACTGTATAAATCAAAATAACATAACATAACTTAACATATAATGCATTCAAATAAAATTAATGTGCATAGAACTGGTGTAAAGGACAGAAATCATCATGTTAATCAGTGGGTCTTAATTAGGCCTCTGCAAATTATTCTTTTGAACCACAATGCACCTGCATTTTCACTGTATTCTGTTGATTTGGGTTTGGCCGAACCTTTAATATATTTGGATGAACTCACGCAATTTAACCTGTATGAAATGTTGCTGTAAACAATGGCTTGAAGAAGTCAGACCTTTTCCTGCCAGCACATGTTCAAAGGAAACAAAGTATAAAGTTAATGAAATAGATAAGACCTTCCCTGCCAGGGATGCTCAAAGCAAGCTATGTGTCCAAGTGATGAATTTATTGCACCTGTCTTTCTTCCATATAGAAACCAAAATTAACTCTTTGTTTGCATCTGGCAAATAAATGTAGTCATTAAAAAAACACCTAGTACCAAATTCACTGAAAGGAATTCAATTCAGGATTCATTTTTTCATTTTTGTATTTGCATTGCTTAAAGAAATGTGCAGGTCACATTTTCACAAAGTTTGTGAATTGGGGACATCTTTGTGGGTGTGTATCATGAGATGGATTAGCACATCTCATTAATTGAATCAACAAATGTCTGAAGAATAGGCATGTGGGTTGCATGTTTTTCACCAGTTAGAGAGTTCATACCATTGACATTTTAACTGACTAAATAGTATCCTTAAAGAACACCAGAGTTTACGTCATGAATGGTTGACATGTGTCCGAAGCTGCGTCCGCCATTCTGGCCTTTGACGCAATTGACCTGCAGCCACCCACTCTCTCTATTATGTAATACATAACCTCAGTAGTCCTCATAGAGGCAAACTCAGCAGGCGGAAACCTCATGAATCCCTGATGAATGACTGACCCTTTGCCAGCACTATAGGTTTTTCAGATGTCAATTCTTTAATTCATTTCCTAAAATTGTAATAATATAAACCTGTAAAACACTCACAGGGTAATTCATAGAATTTCGCAGAAAAGTGTCGCAAGCGGCTGACGCAGAGTGTCCGCGTGCGATTGTCTGCGCCAGGCACGTGCGCTAAAACCGATTTCCGCGCACAGCGTATTCATGGATTTTAGGCTCCCAAACCAGCCATGGCGCAGAGTATCGCAGCGACCCTGCAGCAGCGCCAGTAACGCCCCCAAGAACGCCCTCGCGCAAGGAAAAGCCATCAAAATCGCTAAATCATCGCAAAGGGCTGCGCTAACCCTGGACCAGTCTACAGGGCTGCCAAACAAGGAACGCAAAGCGGGTAACGTGCATATCAGGGGTACGCGTGAAGTTATACACGCGATTAGCCAGGGTACGTGTATTACAGGGGTACGCGTGAAGTTTTACACGCGATTAGCCAGGGCACGTGTATCACAGGGGTACGCAGGAATTATCACACGCGATTTGGCTGGGTACGTGTATTACAGGGGTACACGGGAAGTTCTACACGCGATTCGGCTGGGTACGTGTATTACAGGGGTGCGCGGGAATTCTCACATGCGATTTGGCCAGGTACGTGTATTACAGGGGTGCGCGGGAATTATCACACGCGATTTGGCTTGGTACGTGTATTACAGGGGTGCGTGGGAAGTTCTACACGCGATTGGCCAGGGTACGTGTATTACAGGGGTACGTGGGAATTATCACACGCGATTTGGCTGGGTACGTGTATTACAGGGGTACACGGGAAGTTCTACACGCGATTCGGCTGGGTACGTGTATTACAGGGGTGCGCGGGAATTCTCACATGCGATTTGGCCAGGTACGTGTATTACAGGGGTGTGCGGGAATAATCACACGCAATTAGGCTGGGTGGGTCCTCACAGGTGTTCCCTGTACACCCTCCATGGCCCCTGCAGGCAGCCCACAAAACAGGGGACTACCCTGCACACCTGCTCATGTCCCCCTGCACCCCCATCCCCCAGCAGTGCAGGGGCAGCCTCCACCAGGCCCCCACCCATGTCTCCCAACACCCCCACCCCCCAGCAGTGCAGGGGCAGCCTCCACCAGGCTCCCACCCATGTCTCCCACCACCCCCACCCCCCCGCCACCAGGGGCACCCTCCACCAGGCCCCCACTCATGTCTCCCACCACCCCCACCCCCCAGCAGTGCAGGGGCACCCTCCACCAGGCCCCCACCCATGTCTCCCAACACCCCCACCCCCCAGCAGTGCAGGGGCAGCCTCCACCAGGCCCCCACTCATGTCTCCCACCACCCACACCCCCCAGCATCCAGGGGCAGCCTCCACCAGGCCCCCACTCATGTCCCCTATCACCCCCACCCCCCCACCACCAGGGGCACCCTCCACCAGGCCCCCATCCATGTCTCCCACCACCCCCACCCCCCAGCAGTGCAGGGGCAGCCTCCACCAGGCCCCCACTCATGTCTACCACCACCCCCACCCCCCAGCAGTGCAGGAGCAGCCTCCACCAGGCCCCCACTCATATCTACCACCACCCCCACCCCCCAGCAGTGCAGGGGCACCCTCCACCAGGCTCCCACCCATGTCTCCCACCACCCCCACCCCCCCGCCACCAGGGGCACCCTCCACCAGGCCCCCACCCATGTCCCCTATCACCCCCACCCCCCAGCAGTGCAGGGGCACCCTCCACCAGGCCCCCACTCATGTCCCCTATCACCCCCACCCCCCCGCCACCAGGGGCACCCTCCACCAGGCCCCCATCCATGTCTCCCACCACCCCCACCCCCCAGCAGTGCAGGGGCAGCCTCCACCAGGCCCCCACTCATGTCTACCACCACCCCCACCCCCCCGCCACCAGGGGCACCCTCCACCAGGCCCCCACCCATGTCTCCCACCACCCCCACCCCCCAGCAGTGCAGGGGCAGCCTCCACCAGGCCCCCACCCATGTCTCCCACCACCCCCACGCCCCAGCAGTGCAGGGGCACCCTCCACCAGGCCCCCACTCATGTCCCCTATCACCCCCACCCCCCCGCCACCAGGGGCACCCTCCACCAGGCCCCCACTCATGTCTCCCACCACCCCCATCCCCCAGCAGTGCAGGGGCAGCCTCCACCAGGCCCCCACTCATGTCCCCTATCACCCCCACCCCCCCGCCACCAGGGGCACCCTCCACCAGGCCCCCATCCATGTCTCCCACCACCACCACCCCCCAGCAGTGCAGGGGCAGCCTCCACCAGGCCCCCACTCATGTCTACCACCACCCCCACCCCCCAGCAGTGCAGGGGCACCCTCCACCAGGCCCCCACCCATGTCTCCCACCACCCCCACCCCCCAGCATCCAGGGGCACCCTCCACCAGGCCCCCACCCATGTCTCCCACCACCCCCACCCCCCAGCAGTGCAGGGGCACCCTCCACCAGGACACCAACTTCCCTGGCACTGAAGCTGGTGCCCCTCTGCCTCCTTGGCCGGGGGTTGCCACTGGTGCCAGATGTTGTAGTGCCCGACATGGCAACCCCAGAGGCAGGAGTGGGTGGGCAACTGGGTCCTGGTGCTGGGCTGTGGGGCGACGGAAAAGCAGTCGGGAGCCTTTGGTTCCAGCAGGGGTGGTCACAGCAACAGCACCCCTGGCTGATGTGCAGGCAGCAAATGGCAGGGCACGTGGGCAGCAGGCAGTCAGGCAGCAGCAGATGGCAGGTGGGAGCGTGCTCAGGGCTCTGGGGGGCAGTAATTTGGCCTCCTGGGCAGGAGCGTGGTCTTTCGTGTGTGAACGCGTGGACAGCTTGATAGTAGTGAGTGATTTTGCACGTGAAAATCCCACACGTCTGCGTGTAAATCGATGAAAGGCCCTTAACGCGTAAACGCGTATGCGCGTCTATGAAGTCACGTGCACGCGTAGGAAAAAGTTGCGTGACACGTCCGAGTGTCAAAGCGTGTTATCGGTGGAAATAGCCCTACACGCAGAAGTGTCAAAGCGTGTAATTGGTGCAAATGGACCTACACGCAGAAGTGTCAAAGCGTGTAATTGGTGCAAATGGACATACACGCAGAAGTGACAAAGCGTGTAATTGGTGCAAATGGACCTACACGCAGAAGTGACAAAGCGCGTGTAATTGGTGGGAATGGGCCTAGCACGTACACGCCGCGTAAGTGACGCTGTACGTGTGGGCCTGCATATAAGGTACGTGTAGAACACCAATTCCTTGTACTGCTTTTCGTGGAGAGCGAGTGGGTGAATTCTGTACTTCTTGTCGTTTCACATGCGATTTACTTCACGGCGTTTCAAGTTCGTACTCCCTGTTACCTCTGACAGCTTTTTCTATTTTTTCTCTTGTACTGGTTTACCTGGGCCTGTTCCCTCAAACAGTGTTCCCTTCTACTGTTGTCCTGTCTCCTCAGACAGCGTACATATCTTCTTTTGGCGGGGGTGTTGCCAACCAAACGCGCTCATTTTTCACGCTCTTTTACCTGGCAGACGGTGAGTCACGCACGTATCTAACATCTGTGCTTGCCCCGTGTGTAGCCTACCCCTTCAGAGGTCATTCTAGGCTGCGTGTGACACGCATACGTTCATTCTTGTGTTACTGGGTGCCACAGCGTAGTGCAGGTTTTTCTTTCTGCACACGTGGTCTAGGAGGGGTTGCGTGCACGTCATCTCCCTTTTTTGGGCCTCCTGTGCGTTGCGTGACCCGTCATCTTTCCCCAGGGGTTACATTCAGCCTTGCTAGAGCACTAGGGTACAATTACCATCTGGTACCCAACCCCTTTGACCCCCAATTGCCCAGGACAATAGTCTACATCCACTCCCATACGCACATTAACATCAGTGCCATGGCTGGGAGGCGAGGATTCCGTAAGGGTGGCAAAGGTGGAAGAGCCACAAGTGGTGGCCGTGGTGGATCCGGTAGGGGACGTGGTCGTAACTTGCAGGGTGAGCCTGTCCCCCATGTGTGGAGGACCAGTCACGGGCACCCATAATCCCCCCCACCTCCCCCCCTCCCGTTGAGGCTGATGTGGCTGACACCATCCATGCTCAGCCCTTGTTGGACCAGCCCATTGTGGCACCAGACCTGTCTGACTCCATGGCTGACTTCCAGGTCAGCAGGGCTACGACACGTGCGCTGGTGCACGTTGATGCCATCATGCCACGTGGATCTGGGGCAGCAAGGTCATCTGCTGCACCAAGGAGGCAGGGCGGAGAGGCTGCAGGGGCAGCTGCGGCTCCATCCACCCCAGCCCTCACACACCCAGCCAGGACAGTGTCGGTCCTAGTCCATGCTGCTGACATTCCCCCTGACACCATCACACTAGAGCCAATGCCTGCACCAACTCCCATGCTGAGTGTGCAATCCCACACTCCTGATACAGAGTCCACCAGGGCTCCTGCCCCTAGTGTCCAGAGCGGCGCAGGACACTCAGGATCACCACCACCTTCCAAGCGGAAGAGGAAGAGTGCTCGTCCGGCACAGGCTGATGCCCCAGACACGGCTACACAGTCCGGCCCGTCCAGGAAGCCCAGCTTCACGGATGACGAACTGAATGCACTTGTCGAGTATGTGTCCGGACATGACAACGAGATGGTCATTGTTGCAGGATCCAAGACCACACCTGCACAACGCCAGGCACACTGGCAGACCGTTGCGGACATCGTAAGTGCCCTTGGAATCGTGAGGCGCACAGCCAATGATTGCTATAAGCGCTGGAATGACCTAAAGCGCAGGGCAAAGAGTAAGCTGGCCTCAAGTCATGCCGCAACTCTAGTCACTGGAGGTGGGTCTCCAGTAGTAGACATGGAACTCACTCCACATGAGTCAGTCGCTGGGACCTACGACACGGAGGAACAGATCCAAGGCGTGGGAGATCTGGCTGATTACGAGGCATTGTCCGGTGAGTGCACATGCATGTGTGTGTCATCCATGTGCATGGTGTGTGTGTGAGGGCTTCTGTTTGTGTGCCAGGTGAGAGTGTGTGCGCCTGAGTCGTATGGGTCAGCCATGTGCTTCATGCAATACTTCCTGCGCAGCTGCATTTGGCCATAGCAGTATCCCTTCTGCCAACAGTAGACATCTAGCCCAACTGCACGCCAGTTGCCCTTGAAGTGTCTCCTTGCCACAACATAGTTGCTTATTTTTCACTGTTCATTCAGTCAGATTGTTTGCATTCCCCCACTTTTACTAGCCATGTCGCTGTCCACTAGTCACATGTCTGACATGGCTATGGTAAAGTGGAGTGACTTTGTTACCTGGATATCATTTGTACACACATGTCCCTGTGCAATTGGACCATTTCAGACTGGCAGCTCCAGGTGAAAAATCTGACCTGTTAGAATTAGAAAAGCAATTACATGCGGGAACTGGACTGAATGAATAGGTGCTGCCCTCCTCTCCATCTTCACTCAATAGCAATGGTACATGCCATCTGTGTGATGGCATGTGTGTTTCACCTGGCAATCACAGGCCAATGTGTGATGCCACTGCCAGGCAGCATGCAGAAAATGTGTTCATCTTCCATCTTGGTGTCATCAGTGTGTGCCATTTGCCTGCACTTCATACGCAGTGAGGGTGCATGCATGGGAGGGTTTTAGTCATGTGGGACATGTGTCAATCAAGTACTGGTTCTCTTGCTTCTCAGCCCTCATTGTGTGCCATGGTGCTAATGCCTGTTTCCATTTCTTTGTTTTCATGTCTTTGCAGGGGAAGACGCACCTGATACTGCTGGGGTTGTGGGGATGGTGCAGACCCAGGAGGGGTCCGAGGGCCGACCAACCACCAGTGATGGACGTGGTGTGGTGGTGGGGGAGAACCCACAAGTGCTGCAGGTCGTGCTCTCAAGGGGTGTCTCTGGCTGCACCTCCCCCGAGCTGTACTCAGGTGTTGATTCGGATGAGACCTACGTGCCGTCGCAGGTGAGTGTTCCAGGAAGGGATTCTGTTCTGTCTCACCCACCTGCACCAGGGTCAGAACCCTCCATGGGGATGTCAGTGTTGGCAGCTACGCCTTTGGTGGTTACGGATGCAGGGTCACACTCCGCGACATCTGATCCTGTTCCTGGGCCAGCAGATCAGAGGGGGAATGCAGTCCTGCAGCCTCAGGCAGTGCCGGCACAGCAAGGCGCAGTTCGCCTTGCCCCAGACAGGTGTGGTGCCCACCGACGTGGTGGCCGTACGCCACCTGGCAATACCGCATGGGAGCAATCCATTTACGGTATGGCAACCCAACAGGCTGCATCATCCGAGATGATGGCTCAGGCCATGGATAGGGTGGCCACTTCCATTGTCCCCCCAGAAAGGCTGATGGAGCGACTAGAGCAGGCAACCGACTCCATCTGCCAGTCACACAGGGAGGACATGTTGGGGTCCAACAGGGACAGGCGGGCGGCACTGGCGACTCTGCAGGAGGCCATCTCCATTGAGTCCCAGGGCCACAGGGAAGCCCTGAGGCAGGAGCTCCTTCACCTCAGGACGACTCTTGTTGAGCTTGAGGCTTCAACACACCAAAGGACAGAACAGCAGCTGGAGCGTCTCACCCGTACGCTCTCAGCTGAGATGCAGGCAACGAGGGCGGAGGTCCGGGCATCCCGTGAGTTGTTGCATGGGGACCTCCGCACACTCATCCTCCAGAACCAGACCTACCACACCCGCATGCTTGCAGCCATGGAGGAGCAGACTAGGGCCTTGCGTGGGCTGCCTCCCATAGTGCAACCACCTCCGGATGCAGCTGCACAGGGTGATAATAGCGACAGCAGTGATACTCCCACAATAGGGTAGCCGTGTGGGCCATGAGCACATGGAGGTGTTTTATTTTCCCAGGATCCACGCAGGTGGGTTCTGGTGTGCATCCTGTCCTCGGACCTCCTGGGTGGCCTCCCCAACCCCCCCGGGCCCATCAATGGCCATTTTTGATTGTTTCTTATTTTTATTTTTATTTTTATTTATTTTATTCCCTATTTTTTTGGGACGATTTGTAGGCTTCCGTGGTTCCTGTGGGCATACGCTGCATTGTGGCTGGGCACATGCAGGCTTGTAATGTATTTGGTTCAGATGCTTGGGTTTGAGTCACACACACCCCTCCTGCTTCCCGTTTCCATGGGCTTGCAAAGGGTGTGCCCAAGTGACAGTGAATTACACAGTGACGTTGGACTCCCATGAGCTGTGTGGGCAGTCTGTAGTCAATACTGTGTATACATTCCTAGTGCATATTGCTGTTGTGTTGTACACTGCATGTTGCATTGATGTGTAACTCATCTTCTGTGTCTACCTCCCAATTTGCAGGTCCCTTCCTCATGTCTACACAAGGACCTCTAGTCTGGAGATGGGGTCCATGTTGGCAGCAGTGCACCTACAACCCTAGATGGCGCTAACACTGCACAGTTGGTAGTGGTGGGAGTGCAGGCATTTCCAGGTGGTGAGACTACTAATATGTAACATTTGTGATGTCATGTTAATGGTAGTACGTACTCAAGTATGTTGTTGGTCCGGCATTGCTGTGAGCATTTCAGGTGTTGCAGGTTTCTAATAGGGACACTGTACATAGTGACACTAGTGTCATGTTGTGGGGATTACTTTGTTTACCTGCAAATAGCATGACATGGCACGGTGTGTCGTGTGGCGGTGCTGGGGTTGGGTTGGCTGACATGGCACTGTCCTCTTGTTGCATTTTGCAAGTGGGTATTCTTTTTAGCTGCTTGAATGTGTAACTCCACAAAACTGCATTGGTGGTGTCTGTGTGGGTAGGGATGCACACATTGTGACACTTCCAGGTGAACAATCTCAGGCTGATATGGTATTCACGGTTCATTCTCCAGACATTCAGGATCAGTGTCAGGTTGAGTCATCATTGACTGTCAGATGGAATGTGCCAGGGCAGTGTGCACTCCACAGGGGTGTGATTTCTATGTGAAGTAATTAGCCACTAGCTGTGTACGGGCTGCCACCCCCGTGCCCTTTCCCCTCCCATGCGCAGCGGCTGTGCATGTGGTTGGGGATGTGGGGCCACCACCATGTCCACGGCCAGGCCCCGGCGTGTTGCAACGTTGTGCAGGACACATGCTGCCACTATGATCCTGCACACTACTGGGGGAGCGTATAACAGCTGCCCGCCAGAACGGTCAAGGGAGCGAAAGCGTGACTTTAGCACTCCGAATGTGCGCTCCACTATGCCCCGGGTCGTAATGTGGGCTGTGTTATATCTTACCTCGGGTGGCGTGGTGGGGTTCCGAATTGGCGTCATCATGTGGGGGCTGAGAGGGTAGGCACTGTCCCCTGTGGAGGTGGTGATTGGTATCATTGGTGGGGTTGTGACCTTGCTCAGTATCCAACATGCATGCATGTGCAGTGGCATACATACTCACCAAGCAGCCATGTATCGCCATGCCGCCCAGCTTCTAGGTCCCGGCTTAGGGTGGACATTCGGTAAATGAAGCTGTCGTGGGTGGACCCGGGATAGTTGGCATATACTGAGGTGATGATTCCCTTGGCATTACATGCTACCTGCACGTTGATGGAATGCCAGTGCTTGCGGTTCCTATAGATGTGCTCAGATGCCCTGGGGGGACGTAGAGCCACATGGGTGCAGTCGATGGCACCTAGCACTTTGGGGAATCGTGCCACACCGTAAAAATCCAGGGCGGCAGCATGCCTTTCTGCAGGTGTTCTGGGCAGGTATATGTGCCTGCGGACTGATGGGCGTGCAGTGATGATGTTCAAGACCTGGTGTAGGCAGCGTGACTGGGTGGCCTGTGACACCCCACGCACTATGGCACTTGTCCGCTGAAATGATCCAGTGGCTAAGAAGTGCAGTACATTGAGGACCTTCTCCAGGGGGCTGAGTGCTTGGGAGCACAGGGTGGGTGATGTGAGGTCATCCTCCCACTCACTCACCAGGTCCAGTATTATGTGTGGTGGAAACCTGTACCTCCCATACACCTGGTCATCAGGCATCCCGAAAAGGCTGGTTCTGGGTGTGAATATTCTGGCCCTGACTATCCTCCTCCTCCTCCTTTGGTAGCCCACTGCCACTGCTGCTAGGAACGGTATGTTCATCCTGGCGTCTGAGCTTGTTATTGTCAAAGTGCGCAAATTTATGCTTTGCGCGTGTTCTAGGCGAGCGTGTGACCCGCGCACCCCTGGAATCCAGTTCCCAGTCCAATAGCGTGTGGAAATTCCCACGCACCACGGGATACAGGTGCGCTGACGTACTTGCGTGTGTAAGTGCCCGCGCAACCATGAAATACACGTACAGAGGCCAATCGCGTGTACGCGCACTTTTGTCCAATTACACGCTGACGTGCAGTATTTCCACGTGTGCTCCGTCATCACGTGCTGACTGGGGAACACCCGTGCGGGTCACGTCACAGACGCGCTTACGCGCTGAGGGACTCTGGTCCAATAGAATCGCGTATGCGTGCTGACGCGCTTACGCGCTAAGGGCCTTTCCTCGGATTTCACGCTGACGTGCAGGATTTTCACGTGCCAAATCACTCCGTATCAAGCTGGCCACGCGAAAACACACAGAAGACCACGCTCCTGCCCAGAAGGCCGAGTTACTGCCCCCCAGTGCCCCGAGCAGCCTCCCACGTGCCATCTGCTGCTGCCTGCCTGCCTGCCTGCCTGCTGCCACCGTGCCCTGCCATTTGGTGCCTGCACATCAGCCATCTGCAGGGGTCCAGTTGCTGTGTCCACCCCTGCTGGAACTGAAGACTCCCGACTGGGATTACACCGCTCCACAGCCCAGCCCCAGGACCCAGTTGCCCACCCACACCTGCCTCTGGGGTTGCCATGTCGGGCACTTCCACATCTGGCACCAGTGGCAACCCCAGGCCAGAGGGGCAGAGGGGCACCAGCTTCACTGCCACCGAAGTTGGTGTCCTGGTGGAGCATGTCCTGGGGCAGTATGATGCCCTCTTTGGATCGTCCCGTGCCAGCAAGGAAGTACTGGTTTACCTGGGCCTGTTCCCTCAAACAGTGTTCCCTTCTACTGTTGTCCTGTCTCCTCAGACAGCGTACATATCTTCTTTTGGCGGGGGTGTTGCCAACCAAACGCGCTCATTTTTCACGCTCTTTTACCTGGCAGACGGTGAGTCACGCACGTATCTAACATCTGTGCTTGCCCCGTGTGTAGCCTACCCCTTCAGAGGTCATTCTAGGCTGCGTGTGACACGCATACGTTCATTCTTGTGTTACTGGGTGCCACAGCGTAGTGCAGGTTTTTCTTTCTGCACACGTGGTCTAGGAGGGGTTGCGTGCACGTCATCTCCCTTTTTTGGGCCTCCTGTGCGTTGCGTGACCCGTCATCTTTCCCCAGGGGTTACATTCAGCCTTGCTAGAGCACTAGGGTACAATTACCATCTGGTACCCAACCCCTTTGACCCCCAATTGCCCAGGACAATAGTCTACATCCACTCCCATACGCACATTAACATCAGTGCCATGGCTGGGAGGCGAGGATTCCGTAAGGGTGGCAAAGGTGGAAGAGTCACAAGTGGTGGCCGTGGTGGATCCGGTAGGGGACGTGGTCGTAACTTGCAGGGTGAGCCTGTCCCCCCATGTGTGGAGGACCAGTCACGGGCACCCATAATCCCCCCCACCTCCCCCCCTCCCGTTGAGGCTGATGTGGCTGACACCATCCATGCTCAGCCCTTGTTGGACCAGCCCATTGTGGCACCAGACCTGTCTGACTCCATGGCTGACTTCCAGGTCAGCAGGGCTACGACACGTGCGCTGGTGCACGTTGATGCCATCATGCCACGTGGATCTGGGGCAGCAAGGTCATCTGCTGCACCAAGGAGGCAGGGCGGAGAGGCTGCAGGGGCAGCTGCAGCTCCATCCACCCCAGCCCTCACACACCCAGCCAGGACAGTGTCGGTCCTAGTCCATGCTGCTGACATTCCCCCTGACACCATCACACTAGAGCCAATGCCTGCACCAACTCCCATGCTGAGTGTGCAATCCCACACTCCTGATACAGAGTCCACCAGGGCTCCTGCCCCTAGTGTCCAGAGCGGCGCAGGACACTCAGGATCACCACCACCTTCCAAGCGGAAGAGGAAGAGTGCTCGTCCGGCACAGGCTGATGCCCCAGACACGGCTACACAGTCCGGCCTGTCCAGGAAGCCCAGCTTCACGGATGACGAACTGAATGCACTTGTCGAGTATGTGTCCGGACATGACAACGAGATGGTCATTGTTGCAGGATCCAAGACCACACCTGCACAACGCCAGGCACACTGGCAGACCGTTGCGGACATCGTAAGTGCCCTTGGAATCGTGAGGCGCACAGCCAATGATTGCTATAAGCGCTGGAATGACCTAAAGCGCAGGGCAAAGAGTAAGCTGGCCTCAAGTCATGCCGCAACTCTAGTCACTGGAGGTGGGTCTCCAGTAGTAGACATGGAACTCACTCCACATGAGTCAGTCGCTGGGACCTACGTCACGGAGGAACAGATCCAAGGCGTGGGAGATCTGGCTGATTACGAGGCATTGTCCGGTGAGTGCACATGCATGTGTGTGTCATCCATGTGCATGGTGTGTGTGTGAGGGCTTCTGTTTGTGTGCCAGGTGAGAGTGTGTGCGCCTGAGTCGTATGGATCAGCCATGTGCTTCATGCAATACTTCCTGCGCAGCTGCATTTGGCCATAGCAGTATCCCTTCTGCCAACAGTAGACATCTAGCCCAACTGCACGCCAGTTGCCCTTGAAGTGTCACCTTGCCACAACATAGTTGCTTATTTTTCACTGTTCATTCAGTCAGATTGTTTGCATTCCCCCACTTTTACTAGCCATGTCGCTGTCCACTAGTCCCATGTCTGACATGGCTATGGTAAAGTGGAGTGACTTTGTTACCTGGATATCATTTGTACACACATGTCCCTGTGCAATTGGACCATTTCAGACTGGCAGCTCCAGGTGAAAAATCTGACCTGTTAGAATTAGAAAAGCAATTACATGCGGGAACTGGACTGAATGAATAGGTGCTGCCCTCCTCTCCATCTTCACTCAATAGCAATGGTACATGCCATCTGTGTGATGGCATGTGTGTTTCACCTGGCAATCACAGGCCAATGTGTGATGCCACTGCCAGGCAGCATGCAGAAAATGTGTTCATCTTCCATCTTGGTGTCATCAGTGTGTGCCATTTGCCTGCACTTCATACGCAGTGAGGGTGCATGCATGGGAGGGTTTTAGTCATGTGGGACATGTATCAAGTACTGGTTCTCTTGCTTCTCAGCCCTCATTGTGTGCCATGGTGCTAATGCCTGTTTCCATTTCTTTGTTTTCATGTCTTTGCAGGGGAAGACGCACCTGATACTGCTGGGGTTGTGGGGATGGTGCAGACCCAGGAGGGGTCCGAGGGCCGACCAACCACCAGTGAGGGACGTGGTGTGGTGGTGGGGGAGAACCCACAAGTGCTGCAGGTCGTGCTCTCAAGGGGTGTCTCTGGCTGCACCTCCCCCGAGCTGTACTCAGGTGTTGATTCGGATGAGACCTACGTGCCGTCGCAGGTGAGTGTTCCAGGAAGGGATTCTGTTCTGTCTCACCCACCTGCACCAGGGTCAGAACCCTCCATGGGGATGTCAGTGTTGGCAGCTACGCCTTTGGTGGTTACGGATGCAGGGTCACACTCCGCGACATCTGATCCTGTTCCTGGGCCAGCAGATCAGAGGGGGAATGCAGTCCTGCAGCCTCAGGCAGTGCCGGCACAGCAAGGCGCAGTTCGCCTTGCCCCAGACAGGTGTGGTGCCCGCCGACGTGGTGGCCGTACGCCACCTGGCAATACCGCATGGGAGCAATCCATTTACGGTATGGCAACCCAACAGGCTGCATCATCCGAGATGATGGCTCAGGCCATGGATAGGGTGGCCACTTCCATTGTCCCCCCAGAAAGGCTGATGGAGCGACTAGAGCAGGCAACCGACTCCATCTGCCAGTCACACAGGGAGGACATGTTGGGGTCCAACAGGGACAGGCGGGCGGCACTGGCGACTCTGCAGGAGGCCATCTCCATTGAGTCCCAGGGCCACAGGGAAGCCCTGAGGGAGGAGCTCCTTCACCTCAGGACGACTCTTGTTGAGCTTGAGGCTTCAACACACCAAAGGACAGAACAGCAGCTGGAGCGTCTCACCCGTACGCTCTCAGCTGAGATGCAGGCAACGAGGGCGGAGGTCCGGGCATCCCGTGAGTTGTTGCATGGGGACCTCCGCACACTCATCCTCCAGAACCAGACCTACCACACCCGCATGCTTGCAGCCATGGAGGAGCAGACTAGGGCCTTGCGTGGGCTGCCTCCCATAGTGCAACCACCTCCGGATGCAGCTGCACAGGGTGATAATAGCGACAGCAGTGATACTCCCACAATAGGGTAGCCGTGTGGGCCATGAGCACATGGAGGTGTTTTATTTTCCCAGGATCCACGCAGGTGGGTTCTGGTGTGCATCCTGTCCTCGGACCTCCTGGGTGGCCTCCCCAACCCCCCCGGGCCCATCAATGGCCATTTTTGATTGTTTCTTATTTTTATTTTTATTTTTATTTATTTTATTCCCTATTTTTTTGGGACGATTTGTAGGCTTCCGTGGTTCCTGTGGGCATACGCTGCATTGTGGCTGGGCACATGCAGGCTTGTAATGTATTTGGTTCAGATGCTTGGGTTTGAGTCACACACACCCCTCCTGCTTCCCGTTTCCATGGGCTTGCAAAGGGTGTGCCCAAGTGACAGTGAATTACACAGTGACGTTGGACTCCCATGAGCTGTGTGGGCAGTCTGTAGTCAATACTGTGTATACATTCCTAGTGCATATTGCTGTTGTGTTGTACACTGCATGTTGCATTGATGTGTAACTCATCTTCTGTGTCTACCTCCCAATTTGCAGGTCCCTTCCTCATGTCTACACAAGGACCTCTAGTCTGGAGATGGGGTCCATGTTGGCAGCAGTGCACCTACAACTCTACATGGCGCCAACACTGCACAGTTGGTAGTGGTGGGAGTGCAGGCATTTCCAGGTGGTGAGACTACTAATATGTAACATTTGTGATGTCATGTTAATGGTAGTACGTACTCAAGTATGTTGTTGGTCCGGCATTGCTGTGAGCATTTCAGGTGTTGCAGGTTTCTAATAGGGACACTGTACATAGTGACACTAGTGTCATGTTGTGGGGATTACTTTGTTTACCTGCAAATAGCATGACATGGCACGGTGTGTCGTGTGGCGGTGCTGGGGTTGGGTTGGCTAACATGGCACTGTCCTCTTGTTGCATTTTGCAAGTGGGTATTCTTTTTAGCTGCTTGAATGTGTAACTCCACAAAACTGCATTGGTGGTGTCTGTGTGGGTAGGGATGCACACATTGTGACACTTCCAGGTGAACAATCTCAGGCTGATATGGTATTCACGGTTCATTCTCCAGACATTCAGGATCAGTGTCAGGTTGAGTCATCATTGATTGTCAGATGGAATGTGCCAGGGCAGTGTGCACTCCACAGGGGTGTGATTTCTATGTGAAGTAATTAGCCACTAGCTGTGTACGGGCTGCCTCCCCCCGTGCCCTTTCCCCTCCCATGCGCAGCGGCTGTGCATGTGGTTGGGGATGTGGGGCCACCACCATGTCCACGGCCAGGCCCCGGCGTGTTGCAACGTTGTGCAGGACACATGCTGCCACTATGATCCTGCACACTACTGGGGGAGCGTATAACAGCTGCCCGCCAGAACGGTCAAGGGAGCGAAAGCGTGACTTTAGCACTCCGAATGTGCGCTCCACTATGCCCCGGGTCGTAATGTGGGCTGTGTTATATCTTACCTCGGGTGGCGTGGTGGGGTTCCGAATTGGCGTCATCATGTGGGGGCTGAGAGGGTAGGCACTGTCCCCTGTGGAGGTGGTGATTGGTATCATTGGTGGGGTTGTGACCTTGCTCAGTATCCAACATGCATGCATGTGCAGTGGCATACATACTCACCAAGCAGCCATGTATCGCCATGCCGCCCAGCTTCTAGGTCCCGGCTTAGGGTGGACATTCGGTAAATGAAGCTGTCGTGGGTGGACCCGGGATAGTTGGCATATACTGAGGTGATGATTCCCTTGGCATTACATGCTACCTGCACGTTGATGGAATGCCAGTGCTTGCGGTTCCTATAGATGTGCTCAGATGCCCTGGGGGGACGTAGAGCCACATGGGTGCAGTCGATGGCACCTAGCACTTTGGGGAATCGTGCCACACCGTAAAAATCCAGGGCGGCAGCATGCCTTTCTGCAGGTGTTCTGGGCAGGTATATGTGCCTGCGGACTGATGGGCGTGCAGTGATGATGTTCAAGACCTGGTGTAGGCAGCGTGACTGGGTGGCCTGTGACACCCCACCCACTATGGCACTTGTCCGCTGAAATGATCCAGTGGCTAAGAAGTGCAGTACATTGAGGACCTTCTCCAGGGGGCTGAGTGCTTGGGAGCACAGGGTGGGTGATGTGAGGTCATCCTCCCACTCACTCATCAGGTCCAGTATTATGTGTGGTGGAAACCTGTACCTCCCATACACCTGGTCATCAGGCATCCCGAAAAGGCTGGTTCTGGGTGTGAATATTCTGGCCCTGACTATCCTCCTCCTCCTCCTTTGGTAGCCCACTGCCACTGCTGCTAGGAACGGTATGTTCATCCTGGCGTCTGAGCTTGTTATTGTCAAAGTGCGCAAATTTATGCTTTGCGCGTGTTCTAGGCGAGCGTGTGACCCGCGCACCCCTGGAATCCAGTTCCCAGTCCAATAGCGTGTGGAAATTCCCACGCACCACGGGATACAGGTGCGCTGACGTACTTGCGTGTGTAAGTGCCCGCGCAACCATGAAATACACGTACAGAGGCCAATCGCGTGTACGCGCACTTTTGTCCAATTACACGCTGACGTGCAGTATTTCCACGTGTGCTCCGTCATCACGTGCTGACTGGGGAACACCCGTGCGGGTCACGTCACAGACGCGCTTACGCGCTGAGGGACTCTGGTCCAATAGAATCGCGTATGCGTGCTGACGCGCTTACGCGCTAAGGGCCTTTCCTCGGATTTCACGCTGACGTGCAGGATTTTCACGTGCCAAATCACTCCGTATCAAGCTGGCCACGCGAAAACACACGGAAGACCACGCTCCTGCCCAGAAGGCCGAGTTACTGCCCCCCAGTGCCCCGAGCAGCCTCCCACGTGCCATCTGCTGCTGCCTGCCTGCCTGCCTGCTGCCACCGTGCCCTGCCATTTGGTGCCTGCACATCAGCCATCTGCAGGGGTCCAGTTGCTGTGTCCACCCCTGCTGGAACTGAAGACTCCCGACTGGGATTACATCGCTCCACAGCCCAGCCCCAGGACCCAGTTGCCCACCCACACCTGCCTCTGGGGTTGCCATGTCGGGCACTTCCACATCTGGCACCAGTGGCAACCCCAGGCCAGAGGGGCAGAGGGGCACCAGCTTCACTGCCACCGAAGTTGGTGTCCTGGTGGAGCATGTCCTGGGGCAGTATGATGCCCTCTTTGGATCGTCCCGTGCCAGCAAGGAAGGACGGGAGAGGATCTGGGCCGACTGTGTGGTTGCCATCAACGCGGAGGGGGTGGCAACCCGCAACGTCCTGAAGATCAAGAAGCGCTGGGAGGACTTGAGGTCCAGGACCCTTGTGAAGGCCCGGCGCCTCGTGGAGGGGGGCCGGGGCCGCATGAGTTCCATCCAGATGAGGGTCCTGGAACGCGTACGCCCAGCGCTCCACGCCCAGATCCTTGAGAGGGAGGCCCGTCTGGAGTTGAGCGGTAAGTGTCCAAGTATTACTGTGTGAGACAGGGCATGTTGCGGTGTGCTGGTTCTATGATACTTGCCTGTATGTGTGCCATAGGCCATGTATGCATGTATGTGTGCAGGGACATCATAGTAATGCATGTGCGACCAGTGATGTGTGACCCACATGGTTGTTGCATGTGTTCAAATGCCGCATGGGGAGCCCTATGCAGATTTTGAACATGAGAGCATGCCAGTCTCTGTACCTGGACATGGGTGGGGGTGAGGGATGGGTGCTGATGCCAGGTACATATATGGTAGCCATGTCTGTGTGCCTGACCTGCGTGTCTGTGACTTGTGCATGCCATGGATGCATGACACATGTGTGTGACAATGCACAGATTCAGTGAAGCAGCCAAATTACCCTTGTATCCGCTGTGTTTGGTGTGTTTGGGGCCAGATGGATGTGACTGAGGTGAAGTGTGTGCATGTGATAGGCATGAGCCATGATGCATGTGAGTTACATATCATTGAATGTTTCAAGAGTCCATTGGACATGCATGGAAATGTCCATGGCATGCACCATGCCTGTTACTGTGTGTGTTTTGCCTGGACTGACCCATGTGTTGTGGAGGGACATGATGGAAGTGTACTTTGACAGTGGTGCTCATCTGCTATTGCTTCCTGTCTAGGGGACCATTGTACAGTACCCTGATGCTTGTGTTCTTTGTCTCCCTCTACGCAGCGGCTAGTGAAGAAGAGGGCGGAGACGGCGCTGTGGAGCAAGGAAGTCGGGAAAGCAGTCGGGAGCCTTTGGTTCCAGCAGGGGTGGTCACAGCAACAGCACCCCTGGCTGATGTGCAGGCAGCAAATGGCAGGGCACGTGGGCAGCAGGCAGTCAGGCAGCAGCAGATGGCAGGTGGGAGCATGCTCAGGGCTCTGGGGGGCAGTAATTTGGCCTCCTGGGCAGGAGCGTGGTCTTTCGTGTGTGAACGCGTGGACAGCTTGATAGTAGTGAGTGATTTTGCACGTGAAAATCCCACACGTCTGCGTGTAAATCGATGAAAGGCCCTTAGCGCGTAAACGCGTATGCGCGTCTATGAAGTCACGTGCACGCGTAGGAAAAAGTTGCGTGACACGTCCGAGTGTCAAAGCGTGTTATTGGTGGAAATAGCCCTACACGCAGAAGTGTCAAAGCGTGTAATTGGTGCAAATGGACCTACACGCAGAAGTGTCAAAGCGTGTAATTGGTGCAAATGGACATACACGCAGAAGTGACAAAGCGTGTAATTGGTGGGAATGGGCCTAGCACGTACACGCCGCGTAAGTGACGCTGTACGTGTGGGCCTGCATATAAGGTACGTGTAGAACACCAATTCCTTGTACTGCTTTTCGTGGAGAGCGAGTGGGTGAATTCTGTACTTCTTGTCGTTTCACACGCAATTTACTTCACGGCGTTTCAAGTTCGTACTCCCTGTTACCTCTGACAGCTTTTTCTATTTTTTCTCTTGTACTGGTTTACCTGGGCCTGTTCCCTCAAACAGTGTTCCCTTCTACTGTTGTCCTGTCTCCTCAGACAGCGTACATATCTTCTTTTGGCGGGGGTGTTGCCAACCAAACGCGCTCATTTTTCACGCTCTTTTACCTGGCAGACGGTGAGTCACGCACGTATCTAACATCTGTGCTTGCCCCGTGTGTAGCCTACCCCTTCAGAGGTAATTCTAGGCTGCGTGTGACACGCATACGTTCATTCTTGTGTTACTGGGTGCCACAGCGTAGTGCAGGTTTTTCTTTCTGCACACGTGGTCTAGGAGGGGTTGCGTGCACGTCATCTCCCTTTTTTGGGCCTCCTGTGCGTTGCGTGACCCGTCATCTTTCCCCAGGGGTTACATTCAGCCTTGCTAGAGCACTAGGGTAAAATTACCATCTGGTACCCAACCCCTTTGACCCCCAATTGCCCAGGACAATAGTCTACATCCACTCCCATACGCACATTAACATCAGTGCCATGGCTGGGAGGCGAGGATTCCGTAAGGGTGGCAAAGGTGGAAGAGCCACAAGTGGTGGCCGTGGTGGATCCGGTAGGGGACGTGGTCGTAACTTGCAGGGTGAGCCTGTCCCCCATGTGTGGAGGACCAGTCACGGGCCCCCATAATCCCCCCCACCTCCCCCCTCCCGTTGAGGCTGATGTGGCTGACACCATCCATGCTCAGCCCTTGTTGGACCAGCCCATTGTGGCACCAGACCTGTCTGACTCCATGGCTGACTTCCAGGTCAGCAGGGCTACGACACGTGCGCTGGTGCACGTTGATGCCGTCATGCCACGTGGATCTGGGGCAGCAAGGTCATCTGCTGCACCAAGGAGGCAGGGCGGAGAGGCTGCAGGGGCAGCTGCGGCTCCATCCACCCCAGCCCTCACACACCCAGCCAGGACAGTGTCGGTCCTAGTCCATGCTGCTGACATTCCCCCTGACACCATCACACTAGAGCCAATGCCTGCACCAACTCCCATGCTGAGTGTGCAATCCCACACTCCTGATACAGAGTCCACCAGGGCTCCTGCCCCTAGTGTCCAGAGCGGCGCAGGACACTCAGGATCACCACCACCTTCCAAGCGGAAGAGGAAGAGTGCTCGTCCGGCACAGGCTGATGCCCCAGACACGGCTACACAGTCCGGCCCGTCCAGGAAGCCCAGCTTCACGGATGACGAACTGAATGCACTTGTCGAGTATGTGTCCGGACATGACAACGAGATGGTCATTGTTGCAGGATCCAAGACCACACCTGCACAACGCCAGGCACACTGGCAGACCGTTGCGGACATCGTAAGTGCCCTTGGAATCGTGAGGCGCACAGCCAATGATTGCTATAAGCGCTGGAATGACCTAAAGCGCAGGGCAAAGAGTAAGCTGGCCTCAAGTCATGCCGCAACTCTAGTCACTGGAGGTGGGTCTCCAGTAGTAGACATGGAACTCACTCCACATGAGTCAGTCGCTGGGACCTACGTCACGGAGGAACAGATCCAAGGCGTGGGAGATCTGGCTGATTACGAGGCATTGTCCGGTGAGTGCACATGCATGTGTGTGTCATCCATGTGCATGGTGTGTGTGTGAGGGCTTCTGTTTGTGTGCCAGGTGAGAGTGTGTGCGCCTGAGTCGTATGGGTCAGCCATGTGCTTCATGCAATACTTCCTGCGCAGCTGCATTTGGCCATAGCAGTATCCCTTCTGCCAACAGTAGACATCTAGCCCAACTGCACGCCAGTTGCCCTTGAAGTGTCACCTTGCCACAACATAGTTGCTTATTTTTCACTGTTCATTCAGTCAGATTGTTTGCATTCCCCCACTTTTACTAGCCATGTCGCTGTCCACTAGTCCCATGTCTGACATGGCTATGGTAAAGTGGAGTGACTTTGTTACCTGGATATCATTTGTACACACATGTCCCTGTGCAATTGGACCATTTCAGACTGGCAGCTCCAGGTGAAAAATCTGACCTGTTAGAATTAGAAAAGCAATTACATGCGGGAACTGGACTGAATGAATAGGTGCTGCCCTCCTCTCCATCTTCACTCAATAGCAATGGTACATGCCATCTGTGTGATGGCATGTGTGTTTCACCTGGCAATCACAGGCCAATGTGTGATGCCACTGCCAGGCAGCATGCAGAAAATGTGTTCATCTTCCATCTTGGTGTCATCAGTGTGTGCCATTTGCCTGCACTTCATACGCAGTGAGGGTGCATGCATGGGAGGGTTTTAGTCATGTGGGACATGTGTCAATCAAGTACTGGTTCTCTTGCTTCTCAGCCCTCATTGTGTGCCATGGTGCTAATGCCTGTTTCCATTTCTTTGTTTTCATGTCTTTGCAGGGGAAGACGCACCTGATACTGCTGGGGTTGTGGGGCTGGTGCAGACCCAGGAGGGGTCCGAGGGCCGACCAACCACCAGTGAGGGACGTGGTGTGGTGGTGGGGGAGAACCCACAAGTGCTGCAGGTCGTGCTCTCAAGGGGTGTCTCTGGCTGCACCTCCCCCGAGCTGTACTCAGGTGTTGATTCGGATGAGACCTACGTGCCGTCGCAGGTGAGTGTTCCAGGGAGGGATTCTGTTCTGTCTCACCCACCTGCACCAGGGTCAGAACCCTCCATGGGGATGTCAGTGTTGGCAGCTACGCCTTTGGTGGTTACGGATGCAGGGTCACACTCCGCGACATCTGATCCTGTTCCTGGGCCAGCAGATCAGAGGGGGAATGCAGTCCTGCAGCCTCAGGCAGTGCCGGCACAGCAAGGCGCAGTTCGCCTTGCCCCAGACAGGTGTGGTGCCCGCCGACGTGGTGGCCGTACGCCACCTGGCAATACCGCATGGGAGCAATCCATTTACGGTATGGCAACCCAACAGGCTGCATCATCCGAGATGATGGCTCAGGCCATGGATAGGGTGGCCACTTCCATTGTCCCCCCAGAAAGGCTGATGGAGCGACTAGAGCAGGCAACCGACTCCATCTGCCAGTCACACAGGGAGGACATGTTGGGGTCCAACAGGGACAGGCGGGCGGCACTGGCGACTCTGCAGGAGGCCATCTCCATTGAGTCCCAGGGCCACAGGGAAGCCCTGAGGCAGGAGCTCCTTCACCTCAGGACGACTCTTGTTGAGCTTGAGGCTTCAACACACCAAAGGACAGAACAGCAGCTGGAGCGTCTCACCCGTACGCTCTCAGCTGAGATGCAGGCAACGAGGGCGGAGGTCCGGGCATCCCGTGAGTTGTTGCATGGGGACCTCCGCACACTCATCCTCCAGAACCAGACCTACCACACCCGCATGCTTGCAGCCATGGAGGAGCAGACTAGGGCCTTGCGTGGGCTGCCTCCCATAGTGCAACCACCTCCGGATGCAGCTGCACAGGGTGATAATAGCGACAGCAGTGATACTCCCACAATAGGGTAGCCGTGTGGGCCATGAGCACATGGAGGTGTTTTATTTTCCCAGGATCCACGCAGGTGGGTTCTGGTGTGCATCCTGTCCTCGGACCTCCTGGGTGGCCTCCCCAACCCCCCCGGGCCCATCAATGGCCATTTTTGATTGTTTCTTATTTTTATTTTTATTTTTATTTATTTTATTCCCTATTTTTTTGGGACGATTTGTAGGCTTCCGTGGTTCCTGTGGGCATACGCTGCATTGTGGCTGGGCACATGCAGGCTTGTAATGTATTTGGTTCAGATGCTTGGGTTTGAGTCACACACACCCCTCCTGCTTCCCGTTTCCATGGGCTTGCAAAGGGTGTGCCCAAGTGACAGTGAATTACACAGTGACGTTGGACTCCCATGAGCTGTGTGGGCAGTCTGTAGTCAATACTGTGTATACATTCCTAGTGCATATTGCTGTTGTGTTGTACACTGCATGTTGCATTGATGTGTAACTCATCTTCTGTGTCTACCTCCCAATTTGCAGGTCCCTTCCTCATGTCTACACAAGGACCTCTAGTCTGGAGATGGGGTCCATGTTGGCAGCAGTGCACCTACAACTCTACATGGCGCCAACACTGCACAGTTGGTAGTGGTGGGAGTGCAGGCATTTCCAGGTGGTGAGACTACTAATATGTAACATTTGTGATGTCATGTTAATGGTAGTACGTACTCAAGTATGTTGTTGGTCCGGCATTGCTGTGAGCATTTCAGGTGTTGCAGGTTTCTAATAGGGACACTGTACATAGTGACACTAGTGTCATGTTGTGGGGATTACTTTGTTTACCTGCAAATAGCATGACATGGCACGGTGTGTCGTGTGGCGGTGCTGGGGTTGGGTTGGCTAACATGGCACTGTCCTCTTGTTGCATTTTGCAAGTGGGTATTCTTTTTAGCTGCTTGAATGTGTAACTCCACAAAACTGCATTGGTGGTGTCTGTGTGGGTAGGGATGCACACATTGTGACACTTCCAGGTGAACAATCTCAGGCTGATATGGTATTCACGGTTCATTCTCCAGACATTCAGGATCAGTGTCAGGTTGAGTCATCATTGATTGTCAGATGGAATGTGCCAGGGCAGTGTGCACTCCACAGGGGTGTGATTTCTATGTGAAGTAATTAGCCACTAGCTGTGTACGGGCTGCCTCCCCCCGTGCCCTTTCCCCTCCCATGCGCAGCGGCTGTGCATGTGGTTGGGGATGTGGGGCCACCACCATGTCCACGGCCAGGCCCCGGCGTGTTGCAACGTTGTGCAGGACACATGCTGCCACTATGATCCTGCACACTACTGGGGGAGCGTATAACAGCTGCCCGCCAGAACGGTCAAGGGAGCGAAAGCGTGACTTTAGCACTCCGAATGTGCGCTCCACTATGCCCCGGGTCGTAATGTGGGCTGTGTTATATCTTACCTCGGGTGGCGTGGTGGGGTTCCGAATTGGCGTCATCATGTGGGGGCTGAGAGGGTAGGCACTGTCCCCTGTGGAGGTGGTGATTGGTATCATTGGTGGGGTTGTGACCTTGCTCAGTATCCAACATGCATGCATGTGCAGTGGCATACATACTCACCAAGCAGCCATGTATCGCCATGCCGCCCAGCTTCTAGGTCCCGGCTTAGGGTGGACATTCGGTAAATGAAGCTGTCGTGGGTGGACCCGGGATAGTTGGCATATACTGAGGTGATGATTCCCTTGGCATTACATGCTACCTGCACGTTGATGGAATGCCAGTGCTTGCGGTTCCTATAGATGTGCTCAGATGCCCTGGGGGGACCTAGAGCCACATGGGTGCAGTCGATGGCACCTAGCACTTTGGGGAATCGTGCCACACCGTAAAAATCCAGGGCGGCAGCATGCCTTTCTGCAGGTGTTCTGGGCAGGTATATGTGCCTGCGGACTGATGGGCGTGCAGTGATGATGTTCAAGACCTGGTGTAGGCAGCGTGACTGGGTGGCCTGTGACACCCCACGCACTATGGCACTTGTCCGCTGAAATGATCCAGTGGCTAAGAAGTGCAGTACATTGAGGACCTTCTCCAGGGGGCTGAGTGCTTGGGAGCACAGGGTGGGTGATGTGAGGTCATCCTCCCACTCACTCACCAGGTCCAGTATTATGTGTGGTGGAAACCTGTACCTCCCATACACCTGGTCATCAGGCATCCCGAAAAGGCTGGTTCTGGGTGTGAATATTCTGGCCCTGACTATCCTCCTCCTCCTCCTTTGGTAGCCCACTGCCACTGCTGCTAGGAACGGTATGTTCATCCTGGCGTCTGAGCTTGTTATTGTCAAAGTGCGCAAATTTATGCTTTGCGCGTGTTCTAGGCGAGCGTGTGACCCGCGCACCCCTGGAATCCAGTTCCCAGTCCAATAGCGTGTGGAAATTCCCACGCACCACGGGATACAGGTGCGCTGACGTACTTGCGTGTGTAAGTGCCCGCGCAACCATGAAATACACGTACAGAGGCCAATCGCGTGTACGCGCACTTTTGTCCAATTACACGCTGACGTGCAGTATTTCCACGTGTGCTCCGTCATCACGTGCTGACTGGGGAACACCCGTGCGGGTCACGTCACAGACGCGCTTACGCGCTGAGGGACTCTGGTCCAATAGAATCGCGTATGCGTGCTGACGCGCTTACGCGCTAAGGGCCTTTCCTCGGATTTCACGCTGACGTGCAGGATTTTCACGTGCCAAATCACTCCGTATCAAGCTGGCCACGCGAAAACACACAGAAGACCACGCTCCTGCCCAGAAGGCCGAGTTACTGCCCCCCAGTGCCCCGAGCAGCCTCCCACGTGCCATCTGCTGCTGCCTGCCTGCCTGCCTGCCTGCTGCCACCGTGCCCTGCCATTTGGTGCCTGCACATCAGCCATCTGCAGAAGTCCAGTTGCTGTGTCCACCCCTGCTGGAACTGAAGACTCCCGACTGGGATTACATCGCTCCACAGCCCAGCCCCAGGACCCATTTGCCCACCCACACCTGCCTCTGGGGTTGCCATGTCGGGCACTTCCACATCTGGCACCAGTGGCAACCCCAGGCCAGAGGGGCAGAGGGGCACCAGCTTCACTGCCACCGAAGTTGGTGTCCTGGTGGAGCATGTCCTGGGGCAGTATGATGCCCTCTTTGGATCGTCCCGTGCCAGCAAGGAAGTACTGGTTTACCTGGGCCTGTTCCCTCAAACAGTGTTCCCTTCTACTGTTGTCCTGTCTCCTCAGACAGCGTACATATCTTCTTTTGGCGGGGGTGTTGCCAACCAAACGCGCTCATTTTTCACGCTCTTTTACCTGGCAGACGGTGAGTCACGCACGTATCTAACATCTGTGCTTGCCCCGTGTGTAGCCTACCCCTTCAGAGGTCATTCTAGGCTGCGTGTGACACGCATACGTTCATTCTTGTGTTACTGGGTGCCACAGCGTAGTGCAGGTTTTTCTTTCTGCACACGTGGTCTAGGAGGGGTTGCGTGCACGTCATCTCCCTTTTTTGGGCCTCCTGTGCGTTGCGTGACCCGTCATCTTTCCCCAGGGGTTACATTCAGCCTTGCTAGAGCACTAGGGTACAATTACCATCTGGTACCCAACCCCTTTGACCCCCAATTGCCCAGGACAATAGTCTACATCCACTCCCATACGCACATTAACATCAGTGCCATGGCTGGGAGGCGAGGATTCCGTAAGGGTGGCAAAGGTGGAAGAGTCACAAGTGGTGGCCGTGGTGGATCCGGTAGGGGACGTGGTCGTAACTTGCAGGGTGAGCCTGTCCCCCCATGTGTGGAGGACCAGTCACGGGCACCCATAATCCCCCCCACCTCCCCCCCTCCCGTTGAGGCTGATGTGGCTGACACCATCCATGCTCAGCCCTTGTTGGACCAGCCCATTGTGGCACCAGACCTGTCTGACTCCATGGCTGACTTCCAGGTCAGCAGGGCTACGACACGTGCGCTGGTGCACGTTGATGCCATCATGCCACGTGGATCTGGGGCAGCAAGGTCATCTGCTGCACCAAGGAGGCAGGGCGGAGAGGCTGCAGGGGCAGCTGCGGCTCCATCCACCCCAGCCCTCACACACCCAGCCAGGACAGTGTCGGTCCTAGTCCATGCTGCTGACATTCCCCCTGACACCATCACACTAGAGCCAATGCCTGCACCAACTCCCATGCTGAGTGTGCAATCCCACACTCCTGATACAGAGTCCACCAGGGCTCCTGCCCCTAGTGTCCAGAGCGGCGCAGGACACTCAGGATCACCACCACCTTCCAAGCGGAAGAGGAAGAGTGCTCGTCCGGCACAGGCTGATGCCCCAGACACGGCTACACAGTCCGGCCCGTCCAGGAAGCCCAGCTTCACGGATGACGAACTGAATGCACTTGTCGTGTATGTGTCCGGACATGACAACGAGATGGTCATTGTTGCAGGATCCAAGGCCACACCTGCACAACGCCAGGCACACTGGCAGACCGTTGCGGACATCGTAAGTGCCCTTGGAATCGTGAGGCGCACAGCCAATGATTGCTATAAGCGCTGGAATGACCTAAAGCGCAGGGCAAAGAGTAAGCTGGCCTCAAGTCATGCCGCAACTCTAGTCACTGGAGGTGGGTCTCCAGTAGTAGACATGGAACTCACTCCACATGAGTCAGTCGCTGGGACCTACGTCACGGAGGAACAGATCCAAGGCGTGGGAGATCTGGCTGATTACGAGGCATTGTCCGGTGAGTGCACATGCATGTGTGTGTCATCCATGTGCATGGTGTGTGTGTGAGGGCTTCTGTTTGTGTGCCAGGTGAGAGTGTGTGCGCCTGAGTCGTATGGGTCAGCCATGTGCTTCATGCAATACTTCCTGCGCAGCTGCATTTGGCCATAGCAGTATCCCTTCTGCCAACAGTAGACATCTAGCCCAACTGCACGCCAGTTGCCCTTGAAGTGTCACCTTGCCACAACATAGTTGCTTATTTTTCACTGTTCATTCAGTCAGATTGTTTGCATTCCCCCACTTTTACTAGCCATGTCGCTGTCCACTAGTCCCATGTCTGACATGGCTATGGTAAAGTGGAGTGACTTTGTTACCTGGATATCATTTGTACACACATGTCCCTGTGCAATTGGACCATTTCAGACTGGCAGCTCCAGGTGAAAAATCTGACCTGTTAGAATTAGAAAAGCAATTACATGCGGGAACTGGACTGAATGAATAGGTGCTGCCCTCCTCTCCATCTTCACTCAATAGCAATGGTACATGCCATCTGTGTGATGGCATGTGTGTTTCACCTGGCAATCACAGGCCAATGTGTGATGCCACTGCCAGGCAGCATGCAGAAAATGTGTTCATCTTCCATCTTGGTGTCATCAGTGTGTGCCATTTGCCTGCACTTCATACGCAGTGAGGGTGCATGCATGGGAGGGTTTTAGTCATGTGGGACATGTGTCAATCAAGTACTGGTTCTCTTGCTTCTCAGCCCTCATTGTGTGCCATGGTGCTAATGCCTGTTTCCATTTCTTTGTTTTCATGTCTTTGCAGGGGAAGACGCACCTGATACTGCTGGGGTTGTGGGGATGGTGCAGACCCAGGAGGGGTCCGAGGGCCGACCAACCACCAGTGAGGGACGTGGTGTGGTGGTGGGGGAGAACCCACAAGTGCTGCAGGTCGTGCTCTCAAGGGGTGTCTCTGGCTGCACCTCCCCCGAGCTGTACTCAGGTGTTGATTCGGATGAGACCTACGTGCCGTCGCAGGTGAGTGTTCCAGGGAGGGATTCTGTTCTGTCTCACCCACCTGCACCAGGGTCAGAACCCTCCATGGGGATGTCAGTGTTGGCAGCTACGCCTTTGGTGGTTACGGATGCAGGGTCACACTCCGCGACATCTGATCCTGTTCCTGGGCCAGCAGATCAGAGGGGGAATGCAGTCCTGCAGCCTCAGGCAGTGCCGGCACAGCAAGGCGCAGTTCGCCTTGCCCCAGACAGGTGTGGTGCCCGCCGACGTGGTGGCCGTACGCCACCTGGCAATACCGCATGGGAGCAATCCATTTACGGTATGGCAACCCAACAGGCCGCATCATCCGAGATGATGGCTCAGGCCATGGATAGGGTGGCCACTTCCATTGTCCCCCCAGAAAGGCTGATGGAGCGACTAGAGCAGGCAACCGACTCCATCTGCCAGTCACACAGGGAGGACATGTTGGGGTCCAACAGGGACAGGCGGGCGGCACTGGCGACTCTGCAGGAGGCCATCTCCATTGAGTCCCAGGGCCACAGGGAAGCCCTGAGGCAGGAGCTCCTTCACCTCAGGACGACTCTTGTTGAGCTTGAGGCTTCAACACACCAAAGGACAGAACAGCAGCTGGAGCGTCTCACCCGTACGCTCTCAGCTGAGATGCAGGCAACGAGGGCGGAGGTCCGGGCATCCCGTGAGTTGTTGCATGGGGACCTCCGCACACTCATCCTCCAGAACCAGACCTACCACACCCGCATGCTTGCAGCCATGGAGGAGCAGACTAGGGCCTTGCGTGGGCTGCCTCCCATAGTGCAACCACCTCCGGATGCAGCTGCACAGGGTGATAATAGCGACAGCAGTGATACTCCCACAATAGGGTAGCCGTGTGGGCCATGAGCACATGGAGGTGTTTTATTTTCCCAGGATCCACGCAGGTGGGTTCTGGTGTGCATCCTGTCCTCGGACCTCCTGGGTGGCCTCCCCAACCCCCCCGGGCCCATCAATGGCCATTTTTGATTGTTTCTTATTTTTATTTTTATTTTTATTTATTTTATTCCCTATTTTTTTGGGACGATTTGTAGGCTTCCGTGGTTCCTGTGGGCATACGCTGCATTGTGGCTGGGCACATGCAGGCTTGTAATGTATTTGGTTCAGATGCTTGGGTTTGAGTCACACACACCCCTCCTGCTTCCCGTTTCCATGGGCTTGCAAAGGGTGTGCCCAAGTGACAGTGAATTACACAGTGACGTTGGACTCCCATGAGCTGTGTGGGCAGTCTGTAGTCAATACTGTGTATACATTCCTAGTGCATATTGCTGTTGTGTTGTACACTGCATGTTGCATTGATGTGTAACTCATCTTCTGTGTCTACCTCCCAATTTGCAGGTCCCTTCCTCATGTCTACACAAGGACCTCTAGTCTGGAGATGGGGTCCATGTTGGCAGCAGTGCACCTACAACTCTACATGGCGCCAACACTGCACAGTTGGTAGTGGTGGGAGTGCAGGCATTTCCAGGTGGTGAGACTACTAATATGTAACATTTGTGATGTCATGTTAATGGTAGTACGTACTCAAGTATGTTGTTGGTCCGGCATTGCTGTGAGCATTTCAGGTGTTGCAGGTTTCTAATAGGGACACTGTACATAGTGACACTAGTGTCATGTTGTGGGGATTACTTTGTTTACCTGCAAATAGCATGACATGGCACGGTGTGTCGTGTGGCGGTGCTGGGGTTGGGTTGGCTAACATGGCACTGTCCTCTTGTTGCATTTTGCAAGTGGGTATTCTTTTTAGCTGCTTGAATGTGTAACTCCACAAAACTGCATTGGTGGTGTCTGTGTGGGTAGGGATGCACACATTGTGACACTTCCAGGTGAACAATCTCAGGCTGATATGGTATTCACGGTTCATTCTCCAGACATTCAGGATCAGTGTCAGGTTGAGTCATCATTGATTGTCAGATGGAATGTGCCAGGGCAGTGTGCACTCCACAGGGGTGTGATTTCTATGTGAAGTAATTAGCCACTAGCTGTGTACGGGCTGCCTCCCCCCGTGCCCTTTCCCCTCCCATGCGCAGCGGCTGTGCATGTGGTTGGGGATGTGGGGCCACCACCATGTCCACGGCCAGGCCCCGGCGTGTTGCAACGTTGTGCAGGACACATGCTGCCACTATGATCCTGCACACTACTGGGGGAGCGTATAACAGCTGCCCGCCAGAACGGTCAAGGGAGCGAAAGCGTGACTTTAGCACTCCGAATGTGCGCTCCACTATGCCCCGGGTCGTAATGTGGGCTGTGTTATATCTTACCTCGGGTGGCGTGGTGGGGTTCCGAATTGGCGTCATCATGTGGGGGCTGAGAGGGTAGGCACTGTCCCCTGTGGAGGTGGTGATTGGTATCATTGGTGGGGTTGTGACCTTGCTCAGTATCCAACATGCATGCATGTGCAGTGGCATACATACTCACCAAGCAGCCATGTATCGCCATGCCGCCCAGCTTCTAGGTCCCGGCTTAGGGTGGACATTCGGTAAATGAAGCTGTCGTGGGTGGACCCGGGATAGTTGGCATATACTGAGGTGATGATTCCCTTGGCATTACATGCTACCTGCACGTTGATGGAATGCCAGTGCTTGCGGTTCCTATAGATGTGCTCAGATGCCCTGGGGGGACGTAGAGCCACATGGGTGCAGTCGATGGCACCTAGCACTTTGGGGAATCGTGCCACACCGTAAAAATCCAGGGTGGCAGCATGCCTTTCTGCAGGTGTTCTGGGCAGGTATATGTGCCTGCGGACTGATGGGCGTGCAGTGATGATGTTCAAGACCTGGTGTAGGCAGCGTGACTGGGTGGCCTGTGACACCCCACCCACTATGGCACTTGTCCGCTGAAATGATCCAGTGGCTAAGAAGTGCAGTACATTGAGGACCTTCTCCAGGGGGCTGAGTGCTTGGGAGCACAGGGTGGGTGATGTGAGGTCATCCTCCCACTCACTCATCAGGTCCAGTATTATGTGTGGTGGAAACCTGTACCTCCCATACACCTGGTCATCAGGCATCCCGAAAAGGCTGGTTCTGGGTGTGAATATTCTGGCCCTGACTATCCTCCTCCTCCTCCTTTGGTAGCCCACTGCCACTGCTGCTAGGAACGGTATGTTCATCCTGGCGTCTGAGCTTGTTATTGTCAAAGTGCGCAAATTTATGCTTTGCGCGTGTTCTAGGCGAGCGTGTGACCCGCGCACCCCTGGAATCCAGTTCCCAGTCCAATAGCGTGTGGAAATTCCCACGCACCACGGGATACAGGTGCGCTGACGTACTTGCGTGTGTAAGTGCCCGCGCAACCATGAAATACACGTACAGAGGCCAATCGCGTGTACGCGCACTTTTGTCCAATTACACGCTGACGTGCAGTATTTCCACGTGTGCTCCGTCATCACGTGCTGACTGGGGAACACCCGTGCGGGTCACGTCACAGACGCGCTTACGCGCTGAGGGACTCTGGTCCAATAGAATCGCGTATGCGTGCTGACGCGCTTACGCGCTAAGGGCCTTTCCTCGGATTTCACGCTGACGTGCAGGATTTTCACGTGCCAAATCACTCCGTATCAAGCTGGCCACGCGAAAACACACGGAAGACCACGCTCCTGCCCAGAAGGCCGAGTTACTGCCCCCCAGTGCCCCGAGCAGCCTCCCACGTGCCATCTGCTGCTGCCTGCCTGCCTGCCTGCCTGCTGCCACCGTGCCCTGCCATTTGGTGCCTGCACATCAGCCATCTGCAGGGGTCCAGTTGCTGTGTCCACCCCTGCTGGAACTGAAGACTCCCGACTGGGATTACATCGCTCCACAGCCCAGCCCCAGGACCCAGTTTCCCACCCACACCTGCCTCTGGGGTTGCCATGTCGGGCACTTCCACATCTGGCACCAGTGGCAACCCCAGGCCAGAGGGGCAGAGGGGCACCAGCTTCACTGCCACCGAAGTTGGTGTCCTGGTGGAGCATGTCCTGGGGCAGTATGATGCCCTCTTTGGATCGTCCCGTGCCAGCAAGGAAGGACGGGAGAGGATCTGGGCCGACTGTGTGGTTGCCATCAACGCGGAGGGGGTGGCAACCGCAACGTCCTGAAGATCAAGAAGCGCTGGGAGGACTTGAGGTCCAGGACCCTTGTGAAGGCCCGGCGCCTCGTGGAGGGGGGCCGGGGCCGCATGAGTTCCATCCAGATGAGGGTCCTGGAACGCGTACGCCCAGCGCTCCACGCCCAGATCCTTGAGAGGGAGGCCCGTCTGGAGTTGAGCGGTAAGTGTCCAAGTATTACTGTGTGAGACAGGGCATGTTGCGGTGTGCTGGTTCTATGATACTTGCCTGTATGTGTGCCATAGGCCATGTATGCATGTATGTGTGCAGGGACATCATAGTAATGCATGTGCGACCAGTGATGTGTGACCCACATGGTTGTTGCATGTGTTCAAATGCCGCATGGGGAGCCCTATGCAGATTTTGAACATGAGAGCATGCCAGTCTCTGTACCTGGACATGGGTGGGGGTGAGGGATGGGTGCTGATGCCAGGTACATATATGGTAGCCATGTCTGTGTGCCTGACCTGCGTGTCTGTGACTTGTGCATGCCATGGATGCATGACACATGTGTGTGACAATGCACAGATTCAGTGAAGCAGCCAAATTACCCTTGTATCCGCTGTGTTTGGTGTGTTTGGGGCCAGATGGATGTGACTGAGGTGAAGTGTGTGCATGTGATAGGCATGAGCCATGATGCATGTGAGTTACATATCATTGAATGTTTCAAGAGTCCATTGGACATGCATGGAAATGTCCATGGCATGCACCATGCCTGTTACTGTGTGTGTTTTGCCTGGACTGACCCATGTGTTGTGGAGGGACATGATGGAAGTGTACTTTGACAGTGGTGCTCATCTGCTATTGCTTCCTGTCTAGGGGACCATTGTACAGTACCCTGATGCTTGTGTTCTTTGTCTCCCTCTACGCAGCGGCTAGTGAAGAAGAGGGCGGAGACGGCGCTGTGGAGCAAGGAAGTCGGGAAAGCAGTCGGGAGCCTTTGGTTCCAGCAGGGGTGGTCACAGCAACAGCACCCCTGGCTGATGTGCAGGCAGCAAATGGCAGGGCACGTGGGCAGCAGGCAGTCAGGCAGCAGCAGATGGCAGGTGGGAGCATGCTCAGGGCTCTGGGGGGCAGTAATTTGGCCTCCTGGGCAGGAGCGTGGTCTTTCGTGTGTGAACGCGTGGACAGCTTGATAGTAGTGAGTGATTTTGCACGTGAAAATCCCACACGTCTGCGTGTAAATCGATGAAAGGCCCTTAGCGCGTAAACGCGTATGCGCGTCTATGAAGTCACGTGCACGCGTAGGAAAAAGTTGCGTGACACGTCCGAGTGTCAAAGCGTGTTATTGGTGGAAATAGCCCTACACGCAGAAGTGTCAAAGCGTGTAATTGGTGCAAATGGACCTACACGCAGAAGTGTCAAAGCGTGTAATTGGTGCAAATGGACATACACGCAGAAGTGACAAAGCGTGTAATTGGTGCAAATGGACCTACACGCAGAAGTGACAAAGCGCGTGTAATTGGTGGGAATGGGCCTAGCACGTACACGCCGCGTAAGTGACGCTGTACGTGTGGGCCTGCATATAAGGTACGTGTAGAACACCAATTCCTTGTACTGCTTTTCGTGGAGAGCGAGTGGGTGAATTCTGTACTTCTTGTCGTTTCACACGCAATTTACTTCACAGCGTTTCAAGTTCGTACTCCCTGTTACCTCTGACAGCTTTTTCTATTTTTTCTCTTGTACTGGTTTACCTGGGCCTGTTCCCTCAAACAGTGTTCCCTTCTACTGTTGTCCTGTCTCCTCAGACAGCGTACATATCTTCTTTTGGCGGGGGTGTTGCCAACCAAACGCGCTCATTTTTCACGCTCTTTTACCTGGCAGACGGTGAGTCACGCACGTATCTAACATCTGTGCTTGCCCCGTGTGTAGCCTACCCCTTCAGAGGTAATTCTAGGCTGCGTGTGACACGCATACGTTCATTCTTGTGTTACTGGGTGCCACAGCGTAGTGCAGGTTTTTCTTTCTGCACACGTGGTCTAGGAGGGGTTGCGTGCACGTCATCTCCCTTTTTTGGGCCTCCTGTGCGTTGCGTGACCCGTCATCTTTCCCCAGGGGTTACATTCAGCCTTGCTAGAGCACTAGGGTAAAATTACCATCTGGTACCCAACCCCTTTGACCCCCAATTGCCCAGGACAATAGTCTACATCCACTCCCATACGCACATTAACATCAGTGCCATGGCTGGGAGGCGAGGATTCCGTAAGGGTGGCAAAGGTGGAAGAGCCACAAGTGGTGGCCGTGGTGGATCCGGTAGGGGACGTGGTCGTAACTTGCAGGGTGAGCCTGTCCCCCATGTGTGGAGGACCAGTCACGGGCCCCCATATTCCCCCCCACCTGCCCCCTCCCGTTGAGGCTGATGTGGCTGACACCATCCATGCTCAGCCCTTGTTGGACCAGCCCATTGTGGCACCAGACCTGGCTGACTCCATGGCTGACTTCCAGGTCAGCAGGGCTACGACACGTGCGCTGGTGCACGTTGATGCCATCATGCCACGTGGATCTGGGGCAGCAAGGTCATCTGCTGCACCAAGGAGGCAGGGCGGAGAGGCTGCAGGGGCAGCTGCGGCTCCATCCACCCCAGCCCTCACACACCCAGCCAGGACAGTGTCGGTCCTTGTCCATGCTGCTGACATTCCCCCTGACACCATCACACTAGAGCCAATGCCTGCACCAACTCCCATGCTGAGTGTGCAATCCCACACTCCTGATACAGAGTCCACCAGGGCTCCTGCCCCTAGTGTCCAGAGCGGCGCAGGACACTCAGGATCACCACCACCTTCCAAGCGGAAGAGGAAGAGTGCTCGTCCGGCACAGGCTGATGCCCCAGACACGGCTACACAGTCCGGCCCGTCCAGGAAGCCCAGCTTCACGGATGACGAACTGAATGCACTTGTCGAGTATGTGTCCGGACATGACAACGAGATGGTCATTGTTGCAGGATCCAAGACCACACCTGCACAACGCCAGGCACACTGGCAGACCGTTGCGGACATCGTAAGTGCCCTTGGAATCGTGAGGGGCACAGCCAATGATTGCTATAAGCGCTGGAATGACCTAAAGCGCAGGGCAAAGATTAAGCTGGCCTCAAGTCATGCCGCAACTCTAGTGACTGGAGGTGGGTCTCCAGTAGTAGACATGGAACTCACTCCACATGAGTCAGTCGCTGGGACCTACGTCACGGAGGAACAGATCCAAGGCGTGGGAGATCTGGCTGATTACGAGGCATTGTCCGGTGAGTGCACATGCATGTGTGTGTCATCCATGTGCATGGTGTGTGTGTGAGGGCTTCTGTTTGTGTGCCAGGTGAGAGTGTGTGCGCCTGAGTCATATGGGTCAGCCATGTGCTTCATGCAATACTTCCTGCGCAGCTGCATTTGGCCATAGCAGTATCCCTTCTGCCAACAGTAGACATCTAGCCCAACTGCACGCCAGTTGCCCTTGAAGTGTCACCTTGCCACAACATAGTTGCTTATTTTTCACTGTTCATTCAGTCAGATTGTTTGCATTCCCCCACTTTTACTAGCCATGTCGCTGTCCTCTAGTCACATGTCTGACATGGCAATGGTAAAGTGGAGTGACTTTGTTACCTGGATATCATTTGTACACACATGTCCCTGTGCAATTGGACCATTTCAGACTGGCAGCTCCAGGTGAAAAATCTGACCTGTTAGAATTAGAAAAGCAATTACATGCGGGAACTGGACTGAATGAATAGGTGCTGCCCTCCTCTCTATCTTCACTCAATAGCAATGGTACATGCCATCTGTGTGATGGCATGTGTGTTTCACCTGGCAATCACAGGCCAATGTGTGATGCCACTGCCAGGCAGCATGCAGAAAATGTGTTCATCTTCCATCTTGGTGTCATCAGTGTGTGCCATTTGCCTGCACTTCATACGCAGTGAGGGTGCATGCATGGGAGGGTTTTAGTCATGTGGGACATGTGTCAATCAAGTACTGGTTCTCTTGCTTCTCAGCCCTCATTGTGTGCCATGGTGCTAATGCCTGTTTCCATTTCTTTGTTTTCATGTCTTTGCAGGGGAAGACGCACCTGATACTGCTGGGGTTGTGGAGATGGTGCAGACCCAGGAGGGGTCCGAGGGCCGACCAACCACCAGTGAGGGACATGGTGTGGTGGTGGGGGAGAACCCACAAGTGCTGCAGGTCGTGCTCTCAAGGGGTGTCTCTGGCTGCACCTCCCCCGAGCTGTACTCAGGTGTTGATTCGGATGAGACCTACGTGCCGTCGCAGGTGAGTGTTCCAGGGAGGGATTCTGTTCTGTCTCACCCACCTGCACCAGGGTCAGAACCCTCCATGGGGATGTCAGTGTTGGCAGCTACGCCTTTGGTGGTTACGGATGCAGGGTCACACTCCGCGACATCTGATCCTGTTCCTGGGCCAGCAGATCAGAGGGGGAATGCAGTCCTGCAGCCTCAGGCAGTGCCGGCACAGCAAGGCACAGTTCGCCTTGCCCCAGACAGGTGTGGTGCCCGCCGACGTGGTGGCCGTACGCCACCTGGCAATACCGCATGGGAGCAATCCATTTACGGTATGGCAACCCAACAGGCTGCATCATCCGAGATGATGGCTCAGGCCATGGATAGGGTAGCCACTTCCATTGTCCCCCCAGAAAGGCTGATGGAGCGACTAAAGCAGGCAACCGACTCCATCTGCCAGTCACACAGGGAGGACATGTTGGGGTCCAACAGGGACAGGCGGGCGGCACTGGCGACTCTGCAGGAGGCCATCTCCATTGAGTCCCAGGGCCACAGGGAAGCCCTGAGGCAGGAGCTCCTTCACCTCAGGACGACTCTTGTTGAGCTTGAGGCTTCAACACACCAAAGGACAGAACAGCAGCTGGAGCGTCTCACCCGTACGCTCTCAGCTGAGATGCAGGCAACGAGGGCGGAGGTCCGGGCATCCCGTGAGTTGTTGCATGGGGACCTCCGCACACTCATCCTCCAGAACCAGACCTACCACACCCGCATGCTTGCAGCCATGGAGGAGCAGACTAGGGCCTTGCGTGGGCTGCCTCCCATAGTGCAACCACCTCCGGATGCAGCTGCACAGGGTGATAATAGCGACAGCAGTGATACTCCCACAATAGGGTAGCCGTGTGGGCCATGAGCCCATGGAGGTGTTTTATTTTCCCAGGATCCACGCAGGTGGGTTCTGGTATGCATCCTGTCCTCGGACCTCCTGGGTGGCCTCCCCAACCTCCCCGGGCCCATCAATGGCCATTTTTGATTGTTTCTTATTTTTATTTTTATTTTTATTTATTTTATTCCCTATTTTTTTGGGACGATTTGTAGGCTTCCGTGGTTCCTGTGGGCATACGCTGCATTGTGGCTGGGCACATGCAGGCTTGTAATGTATTTGGTTCAGATGCTTGGGTTTGAGTCACACACACCCCTCCTGCTTCCCGTTTCCATGGGCTTGCAAAGGGTGTGCCCAAGTGACAGTGAATTACACAGTGACGTTGGACTCCCATGAGCTGTGTGGGCAGTCTGTAGTCAATACTGTGTATACATTCCTAGTGCATATTGCTGTTGTGTTGTACACTGCATGTTGCATTGATGTGTAACTCATCTTCTGTGTCTACCTCCCAATTTGCAGGTCCCTTCCTCATGTCTACACAAGGACCTCTAGTCTGGAGATGGGGTCCATGTTGGCAGCAGTGCACCTACAACTCTACATGGCGCCAACACTGCACAGTTGGTAGTGGTGGGAGTGCAGGCATTTCCAGGTGGTGAGACTACTAATATGTAACATTTGTGATGTCATGTTAATGGTAGTACGTGCTCAAGTATTTTGTTGGTCCGGCATTGCTGTGAGCATTTCAGGTGTTGCAGGTTTCTAATAGGGACACTGTACATAGTGACACTAGTGTCATGTTGTGGGGATTACTTTGTTTACCTGCAAATAGCATGACATGGCACGGTGTGTCGTGTGGCGGTGCTGGGGTTGGGTTGGCTGACATGGCACTGTCCTCTTGTTGCATTTTGCAAGTGGGTATTCTTTTTAGCTGCTTGAATGTGTAACTCCACAAAACTGCATTGGTGGTGTCTGTGTGGGTAGGGATGCACACATTGTGACACTTCCAGGTGAACAATCTCAGGCTGATATGGTATTCACGGTTCATTCTCCAGACATTCAGGATCAGTGTCAGGTTGAGTCATCATTGATTGTCAGATGGAATGTGCCAGGGCAGTGTGCACTCCACAGGGGTGTGATTTCTATGTGAAGTAATTAGCCACTAGCTGTGTACGGGCTGCCTCCCCCCGTGCCCTTTCCCCTCCCATGAGCAGCGGCTGTGCATGTGGTTGGGGATGTGGGGCCACCACCATGTCCACGGCCAGGCCCCGGCGTGTTGCAACGTTGTGCAGGACACATGCTGCCACTATGATCCTGCACACTACTGGGGGAGCGTATAACAGCTGCCCGCCAGAACGGTCAAGGGAGCGAAAGCGTGACTTTAGCACTCCGAATGTGCGCTCCACTATGCCCCGGGTCGTAATGTGGGCTGTGTTATATCTTACCTCGGGTGGCGTGGTGGGGTTCCGAATTGGCGTCATCATGTGGGGGCTGAGAGGGTAGGCACTGTCCCCTGTGGAGGTGGTGATTGGTATCATTGGTGGGGTTGTGACCTTGCTCAGTATCCAACATGCATGCATGTGCAGTGGCATACATACTCACCAAGCAGCCATGTATCGCCATGCCGCCCAGCTTCTAGGTCCCGGCTTAGGGTGGACATTCGGTAAATGAAGCTGTCGTGGGTGGACCCGGGATAGTTGGCATATACTGAGGTGATGATTCCCTTGGCATTACATGCTACCTGCACGTTGATGGAATGCCAGTGCTTGCGGTTCCTATAGATGTGCTCAGATGCCCTGGGGGGACGTAGAGCCACATGGGTGCAGTCGATGGCACCTAGCACTTTGGGGAATCGTGCCACACCGTAAAAATCCAGGGCGGCAGCATGCCTTTCTGCAGGTGTTCTGGGCAGGTATATGTGCCTGCGGACTGATGGGCGTGCAGTGATGATGTTCAAGACCTGGTGTAGGCAGCGTGACTGGGTGGCCTGTGACACCACACCCACTATGGCACTTGTCCGCTGAAATGATCCAGTGGCTAGGAAGTGCAGTACATTGAGGACCTTCTCCAGGGGGCTGAGTGCTTGGGAGCACAGGGTGGGTGATGTAAGGTCATCCTCCCGCTCACTCACCAGGTCCAGTATTATGTGTGGTGGAAACCTGTACCTCCCATACACCTGGTCATCAGGCATCCCGAAAAGGCTGGTTCTGGGTGTGAATATTCTGGCCCTGACTATCCTCCTCCTCCTCCTTTGGTAGCCCACTGCCACTGCTGCTAGGAACGGTATGTTCATCCTGGCGTCTGAGCTTGTTATTGTCAAAGTGCGCAAATTTATGCTTTGCGCGTGTTCTAGGCGAGCGTGTGACCCGCGCACCCCTGGAATCCAGTTCCCAGTCCAATAGCGTGTGGAAATTCCCACGCACCACGGGATACAGGTGCGCTGACGTACTTGCGTGTGTAAGTGCCCGCGCAACCATGAAATACACGTACAGAGGCCAATCGCGTGTACGCGCACTTTTGTCCAATTACACGCTGACGTGCAGTATTTTCACGTGTGCTCCGTCATCACGTGCTGAGTGGGGAACACCCGTGCGCGTCACGTCACAGACGCGCTTACGCGCTGAGGGACTCTGGTCCAATAGAATCGCGTATGCGTGCTGACGCGCTTACGCGCTAAGGGCCTTTCCTTGGATTTCACGCTGACGTGCAGGATTTTCACGAGCCAAATCACTCCGTATCAAGCTGGCCACGCGAAAACACACGGAAGACCACGCTCCTGCCCAGAAGGCCGAGTTACTGCCCCCCAGTGCCCCGAGCAGCCTCCCACGTGCCATCTGCTGCTGCCTGCCTGCCTGCCTGCCTGCTGCCACCGTGCCCTGCCATTTGGTGCCTGCACATCAGCCATCTGCAGGGGTCCAGTTGCTGTGTCCACCCCTGCTGGAACTGAAGACTCCCGACTGAGATTACATCGCTCCACAGCCCAGCCCCAGGACCCAGTTGCCCACCCACACCTGCCTCTGGGGTTGCCATGTCGGGCACTTCCACATCTGGCACCAGTGGCAACCCCAGGCCAGAGGGGCAGAGGGGCACCAGCTTCACTGCCACCGAAGTTGGTGTCCTGGTGGAGCATGTCTTGGGGCAGTATGATGCCCTCTTTGGATCGTCCCGCGCCAGCAAGGAAGGACGGGAGAGGATCTGGGCCGACTGTGTGGTTGCCATCAACGCGGAGGGGGTGGCAACCCGCAACGTCCTGAAGATCAAGAAGCGCTGGGAGGACTTGAGGTCCAGGACCCTTGTGAAGGCCCGGCGCCTCGTGGAGGGGGGCCGGGGCCGCATGAGTTCCATCCAGATGAGGGTCCTGGAAAGAGTACGCCCAGCGCTCCACGCCCAGATCCTTGAGAGGGAGGCCCGTCTGGAGTTGAGCGGTAAGTGTCCAAGCATTACTGTGTGAGACAGGGCATGTTGCGGTGTGCTGGTTCTATGATACTTGCCTGTATGTGTGCCATAGGCCATGTATGCATGTATGTGTGCAGGGACATCATAGTAATGCATGTGCGACCAGTGATGTGTGACCCACATGGTTGTTGCATGTGTTCAAATGCCGCATGGGGAGCCCTATGCAGATTTTGAACATGAGAGCATGCCAGTCTCTGTACCTGGACATGGGTGGGGGTGAGGGATGGGTGCTGATGCCAGGTACATATATGGTAGCCATGTCTGTGTGCCTGACCTGCGTGTCTGTGACTTGTGCATGCCATGGATGCATGACACATGTGTCTGACAATGCACAGATTCAGTGAAGCAGCCAAATTACCCTTGTATCCGCTGTGTTTGGTGTGTTTGGGGCCAGATGGATGTGACTGAGGTGAAGTGTGTGCATGTGATAGGCATGAGCCATGATGCATGTGAGTTACATATCATTGAATGTTTCAAGAGTCCATTGGACATGCATGGAAATGTCCATGGCATGCACCATGCCTGTTACTGTGTGTGTTTTGCCTGGACTGACCCATGTGTTGTGGAGGGACATGATGGAAGTGTACTTTGACAGTGGTGCTCATCTGCTATTGCTTCCTGTCTAGGGGACCATTGTACAGTACCCTGATGCTTGTGTTCTTTGTCTCCCTCTACGCAGCGGCTAGTGAAGAAGAGGGCGGAGACGGCGCTGTGGAGCAAGGCGGCGGGGATGCCCCCACGGCTGCAGCGGAAGGGGTGGGTGAGCCCCCACAGGGGCCTGCTACGGTGGGAGACGGTGAGGAGCCATCCAGGTTGGTGGTTTGCACAGAGGAGGAGGAGGCCGCCACTGGGGCACACATGGGGCCTGGTGGGGGCATCCCTGCTGGTGCAAGTGGTGCAGTCAAGGGCCAGGGGTAGGAGGCAGCACAGGTCACCGTGGAGGGGCCTGTGCATGTCGCTGTCCCTGACCCTGTGAGTGCACCACCATGCACCAGCAGGGATGCCCCGTCCCAGGCCCGTCCGCAGGTAGAGGGGATGTCCATGTCACCTGACTCCCCTCCACCTGCGGACGTGGGAACCCCTGGCCGTGCGGAGAAGGTCCTGATTGGGGTCGCGATGCGCACGGCTGTGATTCGTGATGCCGTGCATGCTTCCCGGGAGGAGCACGCACGTCATCACGAAGTGCACCGTGCCGACGTGGCCCAATTGGGATCGGCCATGTTCGGGGGTTTGCTGCATGTGTTGGCCAATCTGGCGGCCCTCTCCTCCTCTGTGCAGGCTATACACCAGTTGTTCTCCTTGCCGTCTTCCGGCCCAGATGACACCAAGGCCCCCTGTGGACCTGCCCCGACCAATGCAGCCAGCTCGGTGGGGATCCCATCCCTGCCACAGTTGGGAGTCGGAGGTCCAGCAGGGGTGGACAACACAGCAACTGGACCCCAGCAGATGGAAGATGTGACAGCATCATCGGGCAGGGCACGTGCACGACGGCGTCGGTGGTTTCCATCAGCCTGGATGCCGTCGTGCTGGCAGAGGCAGTGGCGTCGGAGGCAGCAGCAGGCTCGACGTGGGAGGCATCATGGCTCGGGGCCATCAAGATCAGAGGGGCAGGCATCGGCCGGAGGGCAGGGCAACCCTGGGATGGTGGTGTCTTCCGTGTGGGAGCAGTTGGTCCAGCGGATAGGTGCGGAGCGGCAGCGGGCGGAAGAGGAGCGGCTCACCATGGTCAGGGCGGAGTTCTCCATGCGTCGGGCGTTGAGGCGGGCTGAGTGCCTCGAGGAAGCTCGCAGGGAGTTTGAGCTGAACATGGGGTTATCCCTGCGAGACCTCGGGTCCAGGACAGAGTCCCGCCTCCAGGACATCGACATGGAGTTCGATGATGCCCTGGCCAGCAACATCACCGAGTGAGCCGCAGGACTTGCCCGCTGCCTTTGTATATAGTTATTTAGTTAGTTAGTGTTAGGTTTCCTTTCTTTATTTTTATTTTTTTGGACCGCTCGGACAATGGCCACTTTTTTGTATATATTTTTTTCATTAGGTAGTAGTAGGTTTCATTTATGGTGTTGGGCTCATGGACCCTGGAATATATGTGTATATAGTTTGCTTTTTGAAGAAACATTTTTTTTATTGATTATTGTGTTCACCATGAGGAAATGGTTTTTCATTATTTTCCTTCCACATGACATTGCTTTGGACGACATTTGTTTTTGGATTACTTTGTTTTTTTTATTTTTACATTTGTTCTCGGACATGGACCATTTATTTAGTTATCCCCATTGTTGTATGTTTGATTTGTTTACTTATTTTTCATCTTTAATACATGTTTTTTTAACTTTCACTTGTGGTATTTTCTCATTGGTTTCATACATGTCATGATATGGGTTTTGACATTCATTTGCACCCGTTGTGTATGTGTGTGTGACGGACATGTGTTCATTTACAGACTTGCCATTGGGGTTGTATCATGTAATTGCATTCACTATGTGGGTGGATGCAATCCTTGACTGGGTGTTTGTGCTGGCTATGCTGCCCATTACTGCCATGATTGAGTATCGTCAGGACCTGGGGGCAGGGGGACATGTGTGGGTGCCTGGTGGAGGCTGCCCCTGCACTGCTGGGGGGTGGGGGTGGTGGGTGACATGTGTGGGTGCCTGGTGGAGGGTGCCCCTGCACTGCTGGGGGGTGGGGGTGGTGGGTGACATGGGTGGGGGCCTGGTAGAGGGTGCCCCTGGTGGCTGGGGGGTGGGGGTGGTGGGAGACATGGATGGGGGCCTTGTGAATGGTGCCCCTGGTGGCTGGGGGGTGGGGGTGGTGGGAGACATGAGTGGGGGCCTGGTGGAGGCTGCCCCTGCACTGCTGGGGGGTGGGGGTGGTGGGAGACATGAGTGGGGGCCTGGTGGAGGGTGCCCCTGCACTGCTGTGGGGTGGGGGTGGTGGGAGACATGGGTGGGGGCCTGGTGGAGGATGCCCCTGCACTGCTGGGGGGTGGGGGTGGTGGGAGACATGGATGGGGGCCTTGTGAAGGGTGCCCCTGGTGGCTGGGGGGTGGGGGTGGTGGGAGACATGAGTGGGGGCCTGGTGGAGGCTGCCCCTGGTGGCTGGGGGTTGGGGGTGGTGGGAGACATGGGTGGGGGCCTGGTGGAGGGTGCCCCTGGTGGCTGGGGGGTGGGGGTGGTGGGAGACATGGATGGGGGCCTTGTGAAGGGTGCCCCTGGTGGCTGGGGGGTGGGGGTGGTGGGAGACATGAGTGGGGGCCTGGTGGAGGCTGCCCCTGCACTGCTGGGGGGTGGGGGTGGTGGGAGACATGAGTGGGGGCCTGGTGGAGGGTGCCCCTGCACTGCTGGGGGGTGGGGGTGGTGGGAGACATGGGTGGGGGCCTGGTGGAGGATGCCCCTGCACTGCTGGGGGGTGGGGGTGGTGGGTGACATGGGTGGGGGCCTGGTGGAGGGTGCCCCTGGTGGCTGGGGGGTGGGGGTGGTGGGAGACATGGATGGGGGCCTTGTGAAGGGTGCCCCTGGTGGCTGGGGGGTGGGGGTGGTGGGTGACATGGGTGGGGGCCTGGTGGAGGGTGCCCCTGGTGGCTGGGGGGTGGGGGTGGTGGGAGACATGGATGGGGGCCTTGTGAAGGGTGCCCCTGGTGGCTGGGGGTTGGGGGTGGTGGGAGACATGGGTGGGGGCCTGGTGGAGGGTGCCCCTGGTGGCTGGGAGGTGGGGGTGGTGGGAGACATGGATGGGGCCTTGTGAAGGGTGCCCCTGCACTGCTGGGGGGTGGGGGTGGTGGGTGACATGGGTGGGGGCCTGGTGGAGGGTGCCCCTGGTGGCTGGGGGGTGGGGGTGGTGGGAGACATGGATGGGGGCCTTGTGAAGGGTGCCCCTGGTGGCTGGGGGGTGGGGGTGGTGGGAGACATGAGTGGGGGCCTGGTGGAGGCTGCCCCTGCACTGCTGGGGGGTGGGGGTGGTGGGAGACATGAGTGGGGGCCTGGTGGAGGGTGCCCCTGCACTGCTGGGGGGTGGGGGTGGTGGGAGACATGGGTGGGGGCCTGGTGGAGGATGCCCCTGCACTGCTGGGGGGTGGGGGTGGTTGGAGACATGGATGGGGGCCTTGTGAAGGGTGCCCCTGGTGGCTGGGGGGTGGGGGTGGTGGGAGACATGAGTGGGGGCCTGGTGGAGGCTGCCCCTGGTGGCTGGGGAATGGGGGTGGTGGGAGACATGGGTGGGGGCCTGGTGGAGGGTGCCCCTGGTGACTGGGGGGTGGGGGTGATGGGAGACATGGATGGGGGCCTTGTGAAGGGTGCCCCTGGTGGCTGGGGGGTGGGGGTGGTGGGAGACATGAGTGGGGGCTTGGTGGAGGCTGCCCCTGCACTGCTGGGGGGTGGGGGTGGTGGGAGACATGAGTGGGGGCCTGGTGGAGGGTGCCCCTGCACTGCTGGGGGGTGGGGGTGGTGGGAGACATGGGTGGGGGCCTGGTGGAGGATGCCCCTGCACTGCTGGGGGGTGGGGGTGGTGGGTGACATGGGTGGGGGCCTGGTGGAGGGTGCCCTGGTGGCTGGGGGGTGGGGGTGGTGGGAGACATGGGTGGGGGCCTTGTGAAGGGTGCCCCTGGTGGCTGGGGGTTGGGGGTGGTGGGAGACATGGGTGGGGGCCTGGTGGAGGGTGCCCCTGGTGGCTGGGGGGTGGGGGTGATGGGAGACATGGATGGGGGCCTTGTGAAGGGTGCCCCTGGTGGCTGGGGGGTGGGGGTGGTGGGAGACATGAGTGGGGGCCTGGTGGAGGCTGCCCCTGCACTGCTGGGGGGTGGGGGTGGTGGGAGACATGGGTGGGGGCCTGGTGGAGGGTGCCCCTGGTGGCTGGGGGGTGGGGGTGGTGGGAGACATGGGTGGGGGCCTGGTGGAGGATGCCCCTGCACTGCTGGGGGGTGGGGGTGGTGGGAGACATGGGTGGGGGCCTGGTTGAGGGTGCCCCTGGATGGTGGGGGGTGGGGGTGGTGGGAGACATGGGTGGGGGCCTGGTGGAGGATGCCCCTGCACTGCTGGGGGGTGGGGATGGTGGGAGACATGAGTGGGGGCATGGTGGAGGGTGCCCCTGGATGGTGGGGGGTGGGGGTGGTGGGAGACATGAGCAGGTGTGCAGGGTAGTCCCCTGTTTTGTGGGCTGCCTGCAGGGTCCGTCGAGGGTGTACAGGGAACACCTGTGAGGACCCACCCAGCATAATCGCGTGTGTAACTTCCCACGCACCCCTGTAATACACGTACCAAGCCAAATCGCGTGTGATAATTCCCGCGCACCCCTGAAATACACGCGCCCAGGCTATTCGCGTGTGGAACTTCCCGCGCACCCCTGAATTACACGCGGCCAGGCTATTCGCGTGTGGAACTTCCCGCACACCCCTGAAATACACGCGGCCAGGCTATTCGCGTGTGGAACTTCCCGCGCACCCCTGAAATACACGTACCCTGCTGTAATCGCGTGTGGGACTTCCTGCGCACCCCTGAAATACACCTACCCTGATGGAATCGCGTGTGTAACTTCCCACGCACCCCTGAAATACACGCGCCCAGGCTATTCGCGTGTGGAACTTCCCGCGCACCCCTGAAATACACGCGGCCAGGCTATTCGCGTGTGGAACTTCCCGCGCACCCCTGAAATACACGTACCCTGCTGTAATCGCGTGTGGGACTTCCCGCGCACCCCTGAAATACACCTACCCTGATGGAATCGCGTGTGTAACTTCCCACGCACCCCTGAAATACACGCGCCCAGGCTATTCGCGTGTGGAACTTCCCGCGCACCCCTGAAATACACGCGGCCAGGCTATTCACGTGTGGAACTTCCCGCGCACCCCTGAAATACACGTACCCTGCTGTAATCGCGTGTGGGACTTCCCGCGCACCCCTGAAATACACGTACCCTGCTGTAATCGCGTGTGGGACTTCCCGCGCACCCCTGAAATACACCTACCCTGATGGAATCGCGTGTGTAACTTCCCACGCACCCCTGAAATACACGCGCCCAGGCTATTCGCGTGTGGAACTTCCCGCGCACCCCTGAAATACACGCGGCCAGGCTATTCGCGTGTGAAACTTCCCGCGCACCCCTGAAATACACGCGCCCAGACTATTCGCGTGTGGAACTTCCCGCGCACCCCTGAAATACACGCGCCCAGGCTATTCGCGTGTGGAACTTCCCGCGCACCCCTGAAATACACGTACCCTGCTGTAATCGCGTGTGGGACTTCCCGCGCACCCCTGAAATACACCTACCCTGATGGAATCGCGTGTGTAACTTCCCACGCACCCCTGAAATACACGCGCCCAGGCTATTCGCGTGTGGAACTTCCCGCGCACCCCTGAAATACACGCGCCCAGGCTATTCGCGTGTGGAACTTCCCGCGCACCCCTGAAATACACGCGCCCAGGCTATTCGAGTGTGGAACTTCCCGCGCACCCCTGAAATACACGTACCCTGCTGAATTTGCGTGTTAAACATCCCGCGCACCCCTGAAATACACGCGCCCAGGCTATTCGCGTGTGGAACTTCCCGCGCACCCCTGAAATACACCTACCCTGATGGAATCGCGTGTGGAACTTCCCGCGCACCCCTGAAATCCACGTACCCGGCCAAATCGCGTGTGAGACTTCCCGCGCACCCCGGTATACACGCACACGTATTTTTTGTCAGCGTGTCCGTGTTTGTGGGTACCCCTTTGCACGTCATTTGTCCTGGAGGGCCACAGTATTGGACATTCATCATGGCAATATATGGGTGCTATTTGTTGGCGCACCTTTTGGCGCACATTTCTTACAGCCGCAGAGACGCTACCGCCTGCTTTCTTGTGGCGGTCGTGTTTGTGCCTGTGCGCTGGTTTGAGCGTGCGCTTTTTTGCCCTATTCTATTCCATGAATACGTGTTGTAGGCGAGCGTGTGGGCGTTCCGCGCACTTGTGCCCTGTACTTCCCCCGTGACGCCCACGTTTTTGCAAGTTGTTCCCCATTCCGAGTGTTACGCCCGTGTTCCGCCTACTTTTGTTGCGTGCGCCGCGCTATTTGCGAATTTCGCTGTGGCCTGTGCGATTTTCGCTGTGACCTGGCGCACGCTGTTAGATGGCCTGTGCGCCAACATGCGCGGCACACTTTTTATCGCACATCCGCTGGTTTTCTCGCGCACAGACTTCCATGAATCGACGTGCGCTGCTTTTCATGCGATTTTCGCACTTGCACTGCGATTTTCGCTATTCCACTGCGATTCGCACGTTTTTGCCCACTTGCGCCGCGCTAATTATTCCATGAATCGGCCTGTCAATGTTTAGATCTCTAAAATGATGAAAAGCAGACCCGATGTGTCACTGTCTTTGCTAGTCTGACATGCGATTGCACTTCAACTTTACTAATTTGATCAACTTCAGAAGGACAAAAAGCTGAGTACTTCTTACCCAGATTCAGACCTGGTACCTGCAAGTTACGTATAGAGCCCTGCAGTTGGTGCATTGAACCATAAAGATATCTTACTGCACACTTAATGCACTTTTCTCTTGGACAAACATTTACACAAGACTCCACTTCCTCTTGCTACCTCACTAACCAGCTTCTGCCGCAACCCCTCTCTTTCCCCTTCCCTTTCTATCACTTCCTGAAGCCGTTTAAGTTATTTTGTGTATGTTTTAGTCTGAAGAATGAGCCCAAACCAGCCCAATCCTCACCCAAATCGTCCTAAAGATAAATGGCTCTTAAAGAAGATTCAGATCCCACATAGCTATTCAAATCTCACTAGAAGATTCCCAGCAGCTCTGGATCACATTTGAGAAGGTTCAGCCCCGGCCCTCATAATGAGGTTGGCAATAACCCGCCGGTACGACCGGCGGGTTGCCATCAACCCTGTAACACTGATTCTGCCGCCTGAACGGTAAATCCCCATTGCCATGGAGTTGCCAATTGGAGCCTGTGCTTCAGTGAGAGACATGCCAGTAGGGGCCTGATTTTCCAGTAGGTCAGGCCTACTGGGAGATCCGTGCCCCTACCAGCATTCTCGGAGTATGGTGATCCGAAAAGGGTGCTGGTACGTAGCTACAGGCACCCTTGTTTCCAGGAAAGCCATACTCGTGATGAGGCCCTAGTCTTCATGTAAAATTAAACTACAAAACAAGAGCCAACTATTTGACCTCTTGTAGTACTTTAAGTTAGGCTTAAATGCAAACAGGGAAAAAGTTGTTTGCCAGAAGCTTGATAGTTTGGTACTTCTTTGAGCAGCATGTCAACTTGTAAAGTACAGGAAAATTAGAGTGAATCGAAAAATCCATATATACCTCGTAATAGTGTTGGGGTATGAGTTTACTCATACCTCTGCAACAGTTACCAAATGCTTACTAGGTTCAGAGGAGTTTTGGCTTCACTATCAACTTACTCATATGTTGATTACCAATTTCCAATAATTGTGACATTACATCACATTCCTCATTGCTCTCGAAGAGCACTTTGGAAAATGTTGCTGCTGCAGACTATGAAGGCCTCTTTATCCCTAGCGCTCAATGGGCCTCATTAGGACCCAGGGGTTAAGGGTTTAACGGCGCCGTAAAAGGTGTCAGTGCCGTTAAACCCTTAACGCCTTACTACGAGGTCCCTTTGCGGGACCCAACCTTAACAGCTGCTGTAGACAGCCGTTAAAGTAGAGGCCCACAAAGGGACTCTCGAGGTAAGTACGGTACCGCAATTTGCGGTACCGTAGTTACCGCCTTCCCCATTCCCATTATGCCCTATGGGGCAAAAATGGGAATGGGGAAGGGCCATGGTGGCATGGGGAATTACCACTCCGCCAACCTTGGAATGGGGTGGTAATTCCCCATTCCGCCATGGCGGACTCCGGCATCGACCATGGTGCTAATAGCACTATGGTTTTCCGCTGGAGTCCTAATGAGGTCTGTTTCAGGTTGGAATGGGGTTAGAATGCTGATCCCAACTCTTACCTGATCCTGAAGCTTTAAAGTGAGGTGTGAATGGAGGCATCAGACCGCTGACCCTACCTGCATGTTGTCTGTGGGACAGGAAGCCTGTGCCACTGGGAAGAGAGGAGGAGGAGGATACCCATTAGCCATGGTAAGTCTTAAAACTATGAATAAGCATGGATGCATGTTTTTGTGAGTGTGTGTATTTGTGTGTGTCGAAAATAATTAATTTTAATGATGGTGTGTTCATATGTGAGTGAATGCTTTTGTGTGTAAATATGTATGCATGATATATCTGTCGATGTATGTGTGTGCCTGTGTGTGTTTGGCAGATGAGTGGGAGTGCAACCACCATGAAAATCTTTTTACTGGATGCTACAGGCATAAATTGGGCACAAGAGGCATGAACATATTTTGTCGTGGCAATACGTGACATTCAAAAAATCTAAATGTTTTACAGTGCCAATTTGGCATTCATTGGGAATAGCTAGCATGTAATGTGTGCTTACAGTGGCAATACTGGCATATATTTGGCACAGACAGCATTACAGTGCCTTCTTAGAGTGGCGGAGTGGCATATATCTTGCACACCCAGCATGAACATGTTTATAGTGGCAATACATATATATATATATTGGGTACAGCCAGCATGAAAGACAGCTTGGTATCAGCTCTTCCTCCTGCAGAAAGTCAAGCCCTCCCTCCCTCTGGAAGCATTAGTCCTATCCCTCTTTTATGGGGGCAATGCACTCCTTGAAGGCCTCCTGTTGTCCTCCCATATGCCGTGAGAAGTGTCCTATACTGCTGCATGTCTCATCAAGGGTCTATGCAGATATTACCACATGACCCTGACCATCAACAAACTTCACTGCTCCCACTGCATGCACGAATCACCTTCAAGTCTTTCAACATCATCTATAAGGCAGTTGCCCTCAAATCACCCTGCTACCTCATGGAGAAACTTAGCATCTCCGGCGGACAAGGCACCACCAGAAGCCAGGACACATGCAAACTTGATATCCGCTGCTGCAAAAAGGAAAGGAACAGAAAAAAAACCTTCTCTGCCTATGCCCCAAGACTATGGAACCTCCTCGCCATCAGCATCAGACTCACCCCATGCTCCTACAATTCAGAAAATAACTCAAGGCCCATATCTTCAAGGAATCTCTCTGCCTCAACACCTAGGCTATCAGATCACCCATCGTGCCACCTTACTCGCTAGATGCCGCCAGCCCCTCTCCTCCCCTTCACCTGCTACAGCTGTACCCCACCTCTCTGCCCCTCTGTAGGCAACCCCCCGCTGTATATCTGTTTTATTATTACCTCTGAAAAGCACTCTGTTATGCATCTGTACTGATGTATACCTCTGTAAAGTGCTCCGTTATGTATCTGTATTGTTGTATACCTATGTAAAGGGCTCTATTGATTCTCGAAGCTAGGTCCCCACTAAATAAATACCAGAAGAAGAAGAAGAAAAAGAAGAAAGAGTATGTTCTTACAGTGTCATGGAGCCATACATTTGGCACAGTCAGCATGAATCCATTGTGTTCTTTTTTTTATTGTTGCATATATAGTTTACAAAAAACCTTACACAACATGTTTCATAATATTAAAACAAAAAAAAGAAGAAAATACATAAATCACATATCAATTAAACATATGCAAAGGATCACATGAATTGATCGAGAAAACCCAGGATAGAACACAAAATCTTCATTAAAATCAATTCAGATACAAATGCCAATTTCTAGGTTTTTCTTATCCAGCTCAGAACTTAGAAAAATAAGAAAGAAATTCAGAGCTAGGACCAAAGAGATACTAGTGTCCCATATACAACGACACCAAAACAGGTTCCTGGACACTTCTGAACAGTCAGGGATCTTGTCCCTGAAGGACTTGGTGCGTACTTTATCAAAAAACGAACTGACAAAAACCAAATTCTTCAGGGTCTCTCGTGAGTCAGTAACTTCACAGAACCTGCAATTGCTCTTAGATGCATTCAGGACAGCCATGGTATGCGTCTTACTCCAATGTCTGATGTTCTCATAAACAGGCAGCTGATTTAGCCTGAAGCGCATACAATTCATGCGTAAGTTAGAGCACAGAAATTGCTGAAGATACATCGGTAAGCATTCCCTTGCATGCACATACTGAGAATATTCCTCATAGCTGACATAGGTTGAGATGCAATCCACTGTCTCAGACCAGTCAAACCTAAACAAGATCTTTTTAATGTGCCCTGGTCTTAATATCAGATCTTCATGGGAGCCATTAATACAAGACAGTACTGCAATCATCCGATCTCAAAATTCTCCAATGGACGGAACAGTACCGTCAAGCATAGCAGAATTCAAGTTCTCATATCGGGAATTCTGGGGGGGACAATCATTCTTTGAAAGAATGAAAGCTGTCTCCAGACAATGACACCAGACACAGTTTGTGTCTAATGATAGCATTAGGTATAGCCATCGAAAGGCCTAGAATGTCCTTCCAAATCCTTCCCTACAGAGTGTTTAAGATGTCGCCCATATTGTCGGAGCAGAGGTCAAGTCCGTACAAAATGATCGATTCAAATTTGGCCAGATAATAACACCTCAAGGGCAGCAGAGAAAATTTACAAACATTCTGTTTTACAAAAGTAATTTGAGCAGAACCTTTTTGAGCTTTATAGGCCACAATTGTTTTCCAATACTCAATACTGACCATATTTGCCAAATTATAGCCGAAATAAATGACAGTCTTGACCTGCTCCACACTTTCGTGTCCCATAGTCCATATCAAATGTTGACCCTTAGTTCTATGAGATAGAACCAAGACTTTAGACTTGGAATAATTAGGAACGAGGCTGTTATACTGGGCATATTTAAAAAACAGCTGCATCTTCACTCTAAATCAACGCAGAGTTATATGAAGGAGTATAAAATCATCTGCAAAGGCCATCCACTCCAGCTTCACACTCCCCAACCTAGCCGGAGCTTTGGAGGGACCCTGCCACAGCCCCACAACATCGCAAACGTACAGGCTGAAGAGCGTCTGTGCCAGGGTACACCTCTGTTTGACTCCCGTACAGGTTTCTTTCTCTGGCGACAAGACACCATCCTCGGACAGGTGAACACGTACGGTAGTATTTGTATGTAATAAAGCAATCAATTGCACCAATTTACGGGGGATGTTTAAGGAAAGCATTTTATACCAAAGGCTGGACCTAACGACACCATCAAAAGCACTAGTCATATCCAGGGAGGCTACATAAACTTCTCCCACCTGAGAGTGATGAACGTAGTCTCTCAGATGTGACAAGGTGGAAGTATTGAGTGAAGTACCAAGCTCTTCTCGAAACCCCACCTGAAACCGACTTAGAAGATTAAGTTCTCTGATGACATTGTTAAGGTCCCTTAATAGGAGAATGGAATCGACCTTACTAGTGGCATTTGCCAATGCGATAGGTCGATAATTGGACAAGTCCAATTTATCACCCCTTTTATAAATTGGTACAATAATAGATTTAATCCAAGAAGCAGACACAGTGGGGGTCATTATGACCCAGGCGCTAATTGCGCCAACATTACCACCATGGTGTAAACTACGTTTACACCATGGTGGATGGCGGATTTACCGCCCCATTCCAAGGTGAGTGGGGCGGTAAATCCCCATTTCCCATTTTCCCTTCCCCATTCCCATTTTTGCCCCATAGGGCATAATGGGAGTGGGGAAGGCGCTAATTACGCCACCGTAAATTACGGTGGCGTAATTAGCATCATGGAAGGTTAGCGCCATGGATTTTAACGGCTGCTAAAAGCAGCTGTTAAAATCCTCATGAGGCGTTAAGGGTTAACGATGGCGTTAACCCTTAATGCCTGGGTCGTAATGAGGCCCAGTATGAGATAGAAAAAATATGGCCAAATATTGGTTTTAGAAGTTCAGCCCAGAGGTCCGGTTCCTGTTTAAGAACAAAAGGAGGAATACCGCCCGGACCCGGGGCCCGGGACGCCTTGAGCCAACCAATGGCCCACACAATATCCTCCCTATTCCAAGTACATAAGCCCATAACAGGGGTGCCCAAAACAGAACCCTCAAAGACCCTGAAATCATCAGGTAAGGCACATTTCTCAGTGTAGAATGACACCCAGCTAGCGGAGTCTATAGGGCAGTCCTTACTCCCTTTTACATTCCCAGAAACTTGTTAACAGACGACCAAAAATGGCCATCTTGCGCATTTTATACTCAGAGGCAGACAGCACCAATCTCTTCAGCTCAACCAATCCCCTTCTTTTATGAGACTTAGACTAACAAATTCTGTCATCGTTCACGTAGACTCTCTTACTCCAATTCCCCAGGCTGTGATAGGCTCGAACTTGACGAATACAAGACAGAATAGAATTATATGTAGAGGCAATACCCCCATCCCTTGAGTCACCACCAGGGGTAACAAGGACTCCTTCCTTCAATGACACAAGCAGTAGCTGATTAAATGTGTAGACAATATCCATTGTGTCCCTGCAGTGGCAGGCTGGCGTAAATCTGGCATTGTCGGCATGAATGGACTTTAACAGAGGCAATACGGCCATGCTTTAGGCATACGCATCATGAAACTGTGTTCCTTCATTGGCATGCTAGCTTATGTTGGGTACCAGCAGCAGCAACATGTTTTCGCAGTGGCCGTATTGCCACATATTGGACACACACATCATGAACGTGTGTGCTGCCACAGGCATGCTGGTACATATTGGGCACATTTGAGAGAGGCCTTATAGTTCTTCTTCGGACACAGGCAGCAGAAAGTGAGTTGCCAAATACAGGTTTATTTATAACCTGTTTTATTTACTTTATTTATATTTTTGTTTAGAGCTGGCCCTATCCTGAGGGTGTCTTGAAGTACCTTAAATGGTTCAAAGTTTGGGAATTGAAAAAAGAAGTTACAAAATGTTTTCAGGAAAGGATAGCAAGATTAGGATAGACAAGTGATAGAAGTGGAGGAGGGCAGAGTTATGTGTGGGGAAGCAAGTATGGTTTGAGGCTCTTTTTGAAAGTGGTGATGGAAGATGCAGTGTGAATGTGACCAGAAAGGGTGTTCCATGCCCTGGGTGCCCAGTGGGTAAATGCTTGTTTTAGTGTGCATGTGAGTTTTCAGTATGGAGTTTGTAGAAGGTGTTGGCTGGCTTGTCTGGCACTTGTGTGGGTGATGGGTTTGACTTTGTCATGAAGGTAAGATGGAGTTTTGAGGTGCATGGCTTTGAATACAATGCAGAGTCCTTTGAAGGCCATTCTCTGGAGTATGGGGAGTCAGTGGAGCTGGGAAAAATTGGAGGTGATGTGTGAATGTTTGGGTAGTTGGAGGATGAGCATTTCCATAGTCCAGCTTAGAAGGACCAGAGCTTGGACTGCGGTGCAGAAGTCGTCAGGAGGAAGGATATGTCTTATTTTGTGTAGGAGGTGTAATTGGTGACAGTGGCTATGTTGTGTGTGAAGCACAGGTGGTGGTCGTTGACAAAGCCAAGGGATTTGACAGGTGTGGACAGGGATATGTGTGGGTTTTCATTGGGGAGTTCTTGGATTCAGGGGGTGAGGTTGGCTTTGTGCCTTGGGGGCTAGATATGATATGATATGATATGATATGATAGATTAATTATAACGCGCTTAATACCCAGAGGTTTCTAAGCGCGGACCCGGGGATCGAACCTTTGTTGCTCCATGTCATCTTGCTTCCAAGGCGAGCACATTGCTGCTGAGCTATCCTCCTGAGATGAGGCAGTATTCTGTTTTTGGAAGGGAACCTGATATCGATTGGAGTTGTTTGTGTGTTTTCCTTCAGACCCAAATGTAAATTGCATGCCATTGTTTTTATTCTCTGAAATGTGGGCTTTACATGCACTATTTCAAACCATTTTGTAAAAAATATGTTTTCAGCACGAGAACCTCCAAAAACCCCAAAGTAATTCTGACTTGCTCGTTGTGCCTGCTCTCTTGCTCCTACTCGAGGACAATGTTTTCACTTTGCCAATTAAAAAATTGACCAACTGCTGGTAATTGAATTCTTATGTTTCTAAAACAGCAACTAATGATAAAATATTCATGTATTCTTTGGAATCATTTTCAATGGGATTTACAACCTGCATCTGTTTTATCTCCTCTCATTTTCCTGCCAGTGTACAATTAAATCTGATTTGAACTTTCTGTGGTGAGAAACAGCTCTTGGCTCTAGATTGAACTTATTTACATTTCAGTTAAAATGTGTATTATATATTCACTCTGGTAACTAAGTCGTACGTATTAGAGCTTACGCTACCCTGTTGGACACATCACTCGACCCTCATCAAACTGAACTGCGTCCTGCAGTAAGCATGTATCATCGTAAAATCCTGCAGCATCATCTTCAGGGCCATCATTCTCATCATTCTCAAGCCCCAAAACTAGCTTGCTGAGAAGGTTTGCAACTCCAAAGGACCACCATCCACCAGAAGCCGGGACATGTACAGACTTCAACTCAGTTGCTACAGGAAGGAAAGAACCAGAAGAAAGGCCTCCACTGTCTATGCTCCCAGACTATAGAACCTCCTCCATATCAAAACCAGCTTTGCTCCCTCGATTCTGTGTTTCATGAAGCATCTCAAGACCTTAATGCCTAGGCACACAGGCCCTCCACTTTCCACCTAACCTGAGACTGGATGGTCTGCTCCCCCCTGTTCCCTCCACTGGTGTCTTGTAGATCCCTTGCTGCCAAATTGTCCTCCATCCTCCTCCACTGTTGTTAGCTCCCTGCTGTCTTGTTTTGATCCCTTGTAAGCTGCTTCCTCTCCATATAATTCCCCCAATGACTGGTAAAGCGCGGTGATGCTTCCCGAAGCTAGGTCTGCACTCAATAAATACCCTAATAAACATAATAATTAATTGTGTTGCCAACTTGGAACTGAGCAACTGTGCAATGTCATGCAACTAGATGCATGTTTGTGCATGCTCAAATGCTTATGTGTCACAAGTCTGCTGCTTTGGTCGGATAGGCCAGGAGAATCTCATAAGCTTGAGCGCTGTTGTAGGCACCACTGGGATAGTAGTAGGGTTCACGACTGATTGCATATAAACAACATTTGCCAAGGTGATGGTATGGGCTGCGTTGTTGTAATTGTTTTAATTTCAGCAACACAGCCATAAAAACTATTGCAACAAAAATATCCACATTATCATGATTAAACATTCTGAATTTACCATAATTAAAATTACAGTCGTAAGTCTGACAACAAATGTATAGAAATTGGACTAAGAAGAATATAAAATGGCTGCTACATATTTGTGTACAATAAAAGCATCTACAAACAATTGCAATATATGATTCAGTATTTGGTCCTCCTCACAATATGGTTGTTATATTTTGATCACCATTGAAATTCATAATGTTCCAATAACAAACGTCATCAATTTCCTTTTAATATCACAATTTCGGGGGAGGAACTATCCACCAATGTGCTTTCCACATACTGGAGGACATTCCTCCCATTAACAAACATACCCCTTTATTTAAAATTCGGTATCAGTTTGGTTTTCTTTCTTAAGAACCAACTTCTAAAAATGTAGCAGGAATAGCCAAATGCCACATAAGGGTGGTACGCATATTTGCAAAACTCCACTGCCTCTCTAGTATACCCGAGACCCTCTGTGATCAACAATGAACTCAGTCTAAGAGTCCTAGGACAGGGCAAGAGGAAGTGTGTGATTGTTTCCTTTAACTCACCACAAAGTAGACAGGTATCACTGTCGTTCCGCTTCCACATCTTTAAAGTCGGTGCCAGCGGTAACATTCCCAATCTAAATCTTACATTCAAACCCCTCTAACGTATAGTACAAGGTTGGTCCAAATAGTTCTCACAACCAACCACAAGTTTATGTGCAAGATATTATGGGCCAGCTTGAAGAAAGAAGTCTAGGAAGAAGTAGTCAAATCATTCGACTTGTTCAAGGTGGTGGGCAGATTTATTCTGCAGATCGACTCTGTTTCCTTTAGTTATTCTAATTGCAGATTGAGGAGTTCTGGGAGTCCCGTCATGTTTTACTCCCAACTCGTTATCTAGGATCTTCTTCCAGTTCTGATATTTGCTGAGCGACACCCACTTTTGCCGCAAGGAGATTTTACCTGCCCAAGGCTAAAACAGAGAGTACATGCTACCCTGATTTTTCCCTGCATAATGGTCATATTACCACCTGCCTCCCAGAGCATAAAAGTACCACATAAAAGCAAGGTGTCAGCTCTTTACACCTTGCTTTTATGCTCCGATCGATTTTAATGCTATTTGGAGGCAGACTGGGAGCACAGAAACAGATATACATGTCAGCTTACTATTTAACACAAACCATTTGAGTAAAACCTGGAGTTTAATTTTGGAAAAATATTTGGAAATGCGCCCATTAGGTGAATAACATTGTTCACGACTACCAGCTAAAAAGTTCACAAACTCATGAAACTGGCCATATTGACTGGCCCATATTGATTGGCCCACATTGACCCACAAAACCAGCCAACATCAGCCAGATTGCCCTGGCCCTTGCGTTATTTTAAGTGTCACTGTTCTTGTGTAAATGTGCTGGTAAATTCAAACAGAGCATGACTTGCATGCTACTATATGACTGTGAGGAATTGCCATCTGGCAACGGTGCAAAGCCCTGTATTGTTTTTTTATTGTTATTAATAAATAGAACAATGAGGGTAATTCCATCTCCAAAAGGGTAATCTGCCAACCATGTTCCCCTGTTCCGTCAACTCCATGCCAAAAGCATAGTGTATTTGTGCCCTGCCGCATCAGTAGCCTGATTCAGGGAGCCTGCACTACCCGTGTCACAGAGCAGGATCAAAGGTCACAGGATGCCCAGTTGACAGCTGCAGTGACAGCCAAGTCCTTGAGGTGCAAGGGCAGCATTTAAAATATGCCCCCCTACGCCATGATCGTGGCAGGGTAATCAATAAAATGAAGCTATCCCTCAGTTTAGGCAAAGTGCATGGCATTACTTATGATCATGGCTGTCACATCCCAATTGATATCGCACATGTCTCAGCTCCTGTGAGTAAGCTCTGCTGTGGAAGTTGATGTGTATTCTGATCAGATGGGTGTAGACTGCTAAATGGCAGGACAGGAACTTGGTGGGCCAGGCCACCTCTTTGATCTCTTTCTGGAAACAGGTAACTGCCTCCAGAGCCAGAAAGCGGGCAGCTGTTTGTAAGTGATTTCAATCTGGCACACACCCAAGTCACGCCCTGCATGTAGTGTGCAAATGAAACCCTTATTTATTTGTATCTATAAGTTCAATATTCTGAACGATATACCACTCATAACACACCCTTCTCCTGAGACCCCCCACCCCGGTCACACTGAACCAGGAATCAGGCTGGTTTGCAAAGGTAAGTATTTATTTATGCATATAGAATTTAATCACAATGTATTTTAATAGGTAGTAACAATCACCAATGGGGTGACAGAACACTCACTAATGTCCTTAGTACACTAGGAATCAAATAACGAGCACAAAAGCAAATGCAGCACAGAAAAGAATTCTTTAGTGTTGGTTTAGAACATATGGCACTATGGTTAGGGGTTCCCCCTGCAACACCCCTCAAACCCCAATAGGCAATTAAATAGATGTGAGGAGAGAGCAGGTATTCAGGAATAGCACAAATCAAACAAAATATCACTCCCACCTTCCCCCTTCAAACACAAGAGAAACACAGAATTGACTTTTCAGCTGTCAGATGGCTTTGAAATTCTCTTTGGACATGACTGAGCAAAAACACCAATTGTGGTCAAAATACTTAAATTATTATAAATTCCTATGGGAGCCGCTTTGAACAGTTGAACACAACCACAAACAATGATTTAGTCAAAAGAAAACATTTGAAATCTCAATGTCCAAGTGGGAAACAATTTAAAGCTAATTCACACGTGTAAAACCTTTCAGAATTTCAAACTGCAGCAAACGTTTCCTTGTGCAATATTCACTATAACGGGCCAATCCAATGTTAAGTACAAGTAGGAGCTGAAATTTCGCTTCTATAATAAAAACTGAGGGAGTTATAGAGGTTTTAGTAAGAGTTGGTTTTTTTTCGAAATAGGCACGAGAAGGGAAAACAGAAATGCACTTTTGAAAATGACAGATGGGTTTGATTACACTAGATTATGACTATGAAAAAGCGAATGGCACAGATGGATCTTACAGTCACGTGATCAGCGTAACCCGCCTGTTGTGGATACTCTACTTCTTCCTGGGATTTACTTTTCTTAATAAAATCAATAAGAAGTTAGGGTTTAATAACACAGATGAGAAAAGAGTCAGGAAAAAGATAGTTCTAGCAATACTATGGTTCTGCATTAAAGATGGGATGGGTTTGAGATTGGGATCATACAATGCAGATATATTATGGGTCACTGTTATTCCTATTAATACTTACAGAATAAGTTATTAAATTGGACCGTTATTTCTGGTCATGGGTTGGATCTGTCAAGGAAGGACAGCACATCCGGCGTGGGACTGGATCAGCTAGGCCGGTCACCGGATTTGCACAGGATCTGCCCTTCTTGTTTCTGGGTTTTTCAAATCAGCTGGATAGCGAGTTCCTCAGGCAAGCCTTGCGGTAGCAAGCCAGAGATTTTCAGGATACTAGTTCAAAGGGCCTTCTCACACCACAGCGATTCACTGGGTTGCAAGAATAAGGCTGAGGATTCAGGCCTTGCTGAAATCAATAGTTCTCTACTGCTTTGCCAGAGTCTTGGCATCTGGATCTGGAAGGATGTTAAAGCTGGATGTAGAATGCTGGATCAGAATGCTTCGCCGGAATCAGGAAAGTGAGTGAATCAGTGAGTCCCTATGTGTTGTCAGCTGTCTCTATTTATCCTTTCAGATGACAACACAACATGGGTGTATGGGCCGGCTTAACTAAGCAGCCCCTGTGAGCTGGGATTGGATCAAAACCTGATCTCCGCTTTGCACCTGAATGATTGGATCAAGACTGGATGATGTCACATTTTATGGTTTGCTTTACAGTCCTTAGAAACCTCCCTTTAGCCACTGGTCTCAAAATCAGATTTCATCCTAAATACATATTTCTACATTGGTCACCTCTACACAAATCACACAGAAAGATTCCATATTGTATGTAGTGTCTGTTCCTCAAAATCCCGCAGCTGTGGGATCTTGTTTCACCTTTCTACAGAATTGTGTCCTTTTCACCAGGAACACAATTTCCAAACTTTCTGCAACTTTCCACAAGTGTGTGTGTTTACCACAGGGATGTGTGTGTAAAGTTTTACAGTTTTAGCATTAACACAGTTCACATAAAACCATACATATTGCCATTCCTGTCCAGAATATGTTACACAGTTCTACTGCCTCTTGGAATGTGCAGCCAAAAAATTGACTAACAGATATGTCCTTTGTATATTTTTCACCACTTTGAATCACAAGTTATGAGTCTTTAAAAATTGTTCATTGTTCATGCTTAACAGCAAATGGTCTGCCCATCCTTTGGGGATCTCCTTGCAGGAGCAGTTTATGACCCCTTTCACACCTCCGTTTCCTAGGCTGAAGCTTTGCCATTGTTCATTCTCTTTCTGTAGACAAAAGTCTGGTCTAACCCACAATTATCATCTACCAGTGAGTTTCTGCTGAGAGGATTTCCCCTCCCCTTGGAGGCAATGTGTTTTTCCACTTCCAAAGGGTTGCAGCTCAGCCAGACTAATTTATTCTTAATTAAAAATCCAGCAAAAACCAAACTTGTTGCATCAAATCACATAAATACATTACTTTCTTAGCTTTAAATCTGTGGGATCAAAAAGACAACTAATATCTGTATTCCTTTTAGCAACAATACATTTATGTTTGCTAATCCGGAAGACTTTTAGTTTAAATACTTTGAAGTTTCATCAGGAGCTCATCTGACAGCTGTCATTCACAGGTAGCCCAGGGTACTGCATACACAGATTATGACAGGGGTTGTCAGTTTACAAACAGTCCAGTTTTTCTGAAGAAATGTTTTGCTCTTCACATTTAGGACTTTGTATGTTTGCAATGCTTCATAAGATTACATGAATGTTAGCGCCGAGCAAGATTTTGAATGTTCAGAAGTGTTGTGTTATAGGCATTTTGGAGGTTTTAGCAACAAAGCAAATGTCATTCATAGGCGTATATTGGAGTTTCATTTGCAAAGTGCTGCTTCTCTAGCTGCACTCTGTTTGCTGGTCATGGAGCCCACTGGCACATTTTCTGCAGTGTGTGCTCTATCCCACCACATATGCACCATGGGTGGCAGGTTGTGCCTCCATCTTTTTGTGTGTTTGAGAAGGCGGTTTTTGGCACACACAAGAGTTTTGCCGCCATTGTTGCAGTTTCTTGCATCATAACAGAGTGATGCTGCATAGCACAGCAGAGTGGGTCAATACATCCCACATGTTCTCGGCCCGGGCATCAAAGGAGCACACCAATTCAAATGGAGTAACCTCACACCAGGGTGCTGCATCTCAAAAGGCCTTTGGTCTTAGTGAGAATGGAAAGGGGCAGAATTATGATAGGCAGGTGGTCTCTGGTCAATGGAAGGAGACTTTCACCATGTTGTTTCTCTCTCTCTCTCTCTCTCTCTCTCTCTCTCGTTCTCTCTCTGTCTCTCTCTCTCCTTCCTGTCCCTCCCACATCCTCTGGAGCACAGCAATTTGGATGTGACATCAGACGGGCAAAGCCCACTCCTTTCAAGAACAGGGATTAGGGCTACTAAGGCAGGTTAGCGTTAGTCCAACCTCCTGTGGTAATTTGCATTTAAAAGAAATGGCCTCCCACCCCTCTAGCAGATTCTCTCAAGCGAATCTAAAGACTCGCTCTGAATCATCCGAGAAGTAAGACCAGTAAGGGCAGTTTATGGTAACCGACTAAAAATGACTAAGACAGAGGAGCAGGCTCCAGCTTCCCATCAGTGGCAGCTAAACATTGGAGCTCCCTACCACCGGAAATGAGAGCGGAGATGTCCTACTGGCCTTTCCATAAGGCTCTCAAAACGTGGCTATTTGTCTAAGCATGACTGCTATCTCCCGACCTCCAACTGTGAACACCTATTGCACCATTTTGTTCTCAGTGTAACCGGTTGTAACAGTGCCCTGATGTCCTTGGGCTTGGGCGCTTTACAAATGAAAAAATATATATATATTGAATCGCATTTACATCCCTCTTAAGTGCATAGCCTTCCCGCAGCCCACCTAATAACAAAAGGCAAAGGAGGTGTATATCTTAACTGTCATCGTGTTACCTTTATGATTGCGAGCAGAATCCAATTCGTCACGAGTGAATTTTTGACTGTTTAAAATAATTTGCTTTCTGTTTAATGTCCTCAAGCTGCAGTGCTTGATCTCAGCCCAAGCTCTCATAGGATCTGTGTACAGTGAAACATGTGTGATTGGCAGAGTTAGTGGTGCAGCTCTGTGTGCATCCCCTTTCGGGAAAGGAAATAACCAGAAAAAGAAATCGCGATGTGCAGTGCTCCACCACTTGAGGGCAGCACAGACCAGTGAATAGTGTGCATTTTGCCAGGTTAGTGAGTTTATGTTGTCAGCCAGTTGCAAAATGTAAGTGGGAATGGGGGCATGTGTTAAGAAGGATGTCGGCCAAGGTGGAAGCTTCTCACCATTTTAAAACATCGCAAACAGATCTGTCACGCACACTGGTAGAAAGACGTCAAAATAAGCACCACTAAACCTAGACGAAACCTTTTTAGTGTTGAGATGTGCTTTCTGAATACTTTTCATACAATTCTGTGTGGCAAGGCGAGTAGAGTTTGGATATTGTCTGTTGAAAGGCAAATTGTGCTTAATATAAGTTTGATATTCGCTGTATTTGGTGAAAAGGAGTAGCAAACGTCGTGTGACGTGTTGCCCAGTCCAATGAGTGACATAAAATGCGATTGTTTAACGGGTTGTGCCTTGAACTGTAATTAGTGTTGCTTTTCTTTAAAAGGGCTTTTCTTGGGAAGAGCTGTTCCACATTTTCATTCTTTCGAGTTTAAGCCCTAGGTGTGATGTATCATTGTGTACACTGTTCTTTTAGGGGCTCGTGTCATGTCGTCAACTCAATATTTGTATTTTATGGCTTTTGTAAAGACTCTGCGTCACGAAACGGTATTTAATGTGCTTTTCTCTAAAGGCCTCATCCAGTTAAGTGTTGTTGATTGCATACTTCCATGCCTGTCTTTTTAGTGGCTGCTCCTGCAAACTTGTGTTGCAGGGGTCGGCCTGTGTGTGCTCCACGTGACGACTTCCTCGGTTCCACGTCTGTAATCCTGGGGTCTGACTCTGCTCCATGTGACAACTGCATGTGCTCCACATCTGTGATCCTGGGGGTTGCCTGTGCTCCATGTGACTGCCTGTGCCCGATGTCTGTGCTACTAGGGTTTTTCAAACTACAAAAGTCGTTGGCTGCTCAATGTCTCTAATTATGGTATGGTATGTTCTGGTATGTTATGTTATGGTATAGTCTACTTGTAGAGCGCATTGTTTGCCCAAGACACACATCTTGACACTAGTATCCAGATTCAGCAACAATGGCCAACTGGAGAAACATTGCCAATTATTTCAGGATGAACAAAAACGTTTTCAACGGTTTCCTAAAAGCTTCCCGAGAGGGCGGAGTCCCTGGTCAGAGTTGTTATGTCCTCGACTGATGTGCACATGCGCGAGCCTCGTTCTGGCTACGCATGCACGTTGGTAATAAAGACGGTCCGTGTGGCAGATGCCACCGGGACCCTGGAACGTACAGAGAGTGTAATTGGGCTTCATTCTACAGCACCCAGGTAGCGGAAAGAGCACCCCGTTCCTGCTCCCCCCACCCCAGCCCCACCCCCAATGTTTCAGAAAGTCTGCACTTAGGAACCTTGAGAAGGAAGTCGTTCAAAGTTGATGGGTGCGATCGGGATGAAATGAAGCAGGATTTCAAGCCCAAAAGTAAACATTGAATAGAACTTAAAGGGCCTCATTACAGGTTTGGCGGCATTCTGGTGGTAAATCGCTGGAATACTGGCAAATGGATTTACTGTTACCGACACTGGCAGAATAACTGCTGGATCACACATGGTGGTATAGTGGTGTTAGTCCCCATTTATGGAGTACATGGGATTTTTGGTGGACTTACCTACAAACCTATAGTACGGCGGTGCGGTACAGCAGCGGTAACAGTAACCTCCATTTTACCACCGGCAATCAATGTAAACGTGAAGAGAGTCACAGCTGGGGCAGCCAAAGGTCTCTGAAGCAGCCATTGTTCTGCAGCGGATGCTACTCCCTGTAGCTATGCCAATGCATAGTCCACATGACTAAGCTAAGTACCATGTGCCGAGTCCAGCCTCATTGTGGCAAACTCCATAACCCCAGTTAAACAATAGTCAAGATACCAAAGAGGAGCCGACTAGTTATGCTGGGTGCAGTGTACTTTCCATTTGATGGTGCTGTGTAGATGAGCTGGATGCTGTGTGGATCTGCTGGGCAGTGCTTGTGATGTGCACTGTGTGGGCTGGTATGCTAGCTATTATCTAGATAGGTTTGTGTTGATTAGAAGTGCTGGGTGATGTGTTTGTTCCTCATACTATGCGATGTACTAGATTCTGTGTACTTATGCTGGGTACTGTACTGAATAAATGCACTGGGTGATATTTGTATCTCACAGCATAATAAGACTTAATGTTTTTTGCGAGAGGTAACTTCTTTCAGGAGACGTACACTCATGGAATTTTCTCTTCCTGTACTTGAGTTGAGCAGCTTAACCATAACTACAGGGCCGCTACCTCAGATCCTGTAATGTATATATATTCAAAGAAAAAACGTTAGTTGCAGGGTTGTTAAGCTGACAACTTAACACAACAAAACCCCTGCAATTCAGCTAAAGTCAACTTAACTTTGCACCCCCTGTTGCACAGCCTATAACCACCACAATGACATCATATATCACATCACTGATGACATCACTAATTACATTACAACAGTAATTGGCATTAAGCATGGCCTTCAGCCATGGTCAGTGTGCATGGACAAATATATTTTAACACATGAATGGGTACTAGTCATGGCCTTCAGTTTTGGACAGTGGTCACAACCTTCACCCATTTGCACTAAATATTTTAAAACACTAAAAGGCTACCAACCATAGATTTTGGCCTTTACCAATGATTACAGATTTCAACCATGTCCACTGTATATTCAAACATATAAATGGGCCACTAGCATTGCCCACTGTATATTTTAAAACAGTGATGGGCTACTAGGTATGCATTTTTACCATGCGCATTGGTATTTTTGAACACTAACCAACCACTAGCTATGGCCTTTGGTGCTGGCCAGTAACCCCAGTCTTTGTCACAGCCAAGTCCACGGCCTAAATTGTTATTAAGGTAATCAATGTTTTCATAAGCTAACTTATAAATGATGTTATGTCTAACTCCATTATTGATGTAATGAGTTATATACAATGTAATGTTGTCACCAGTGATGTCATCAGTGATGTGATATGTGTTGTCATCATTGTGGTCATAGGCTGCGCAAAAGGGGGCATTCAGTTAAGGTAGCTTTAGCAGAATTTCAGGGGTTTTGTTGCGTTAAGATCTCACCTTCACGTCTCTGCAACTAAAGATTTTTCCTTGAATTTCAAAGGTTGTGTTACAATGGATTGATTACTTTAACGTCCTTGCAACTAAGGCTGTTTCCTTGATTTTCAAGGGTTGTGTTATTCCATAGATTTTTAGAATGATTTCAAATCACTATCATGATCTTCAGCCATGGTTATTGGGCACAGCCTTTGGCCGTGCCCACTGTCCATTTTAAAATGCTACCAGACCACTAGCCATGGACTTTGGCCATGGCTCATGGGCATGGCTGAACATTACCAAACCACTAGCCATGGCTTTTAGCCATAGCCGGTGGGCACAGCCACTCTATATTTTAAAACACTTGCAACCCATCGCTCAAAAACATCCATCAATCACAAACTGATTTTGTCCTGTCGTGACTGTGGTATTGTTATGTATAAAAGATTGCAGGCTTTGAGAACTCACAATGATTTTTAGCCAATGCGCAGTGAGATTAAATTATTTGCAATGGACCACACACTCTTGGTAACTGCTGTGATACATCGCACAACCCCACCATTTAAGCAGCATGGAAATAGGGAAAAATGACTGGCTGCAAGAATAACATATGCTCACCTTTTAAATCCAGCAATCTGTAGTGAAATATTCTATGGTAAACAAAATCCTAATACCAAACAAGTGCTTGTGGTCTTGTAGGTAATCGTCTGCACTGGGAACATGACAACCTGAGTAAAATCCTGGTAGCCAAATACTTGAGCAAGCTTGCCATTCCCAAAAAAACCACATGTGTGTCAGCCCTCTGAAAAAAAAGTTACACTGTACACCCACGTGTCCTTTACTTGTGCTCTGAAAAGCAGCCCCAATCAGGGGAGAATAACTGCACCAGTGTTCAGGATTACAAACTCTTTTGCCACATCATAGGCAAATTCTGATGACTTACTTGCCCTGCCATCATTTCCCCTCCAAACCCTCATATCTGGTTTCAACAATACTCTGCTTTGAAAAGTTCACATTCCATAGGGTCACTCAAATATATGAATCCTTATTGAACAATGTTCGGCAAAAAGTTTACATTTGTGTCAATATTCCCTCCCCCCCTTGACTGGCAGACTACAAATACTAGAATGCAATTCAGCAAAAGACAAAGAAAGGTCTCTGCATGCAATACTTTCAAGGGCTGACAGTAGCATGGTTTAAAATAAATGAAGCGGATGCCATCTGTTTTCTTAGTATGTTATGAGATATTTAAAACAAAGAAAGCACACAACACCAGACTGTGGACTGTTTCCCATCCATGCAGTAACCGGGATCAACCCTGCTTAGCTTCAAAGTGAGGAAGGAGCCGGCCCCCTCTGCCATGTTGCTCTAAGTGTTCTTGTAACATTGCCTCATTTCTTAGGCACCATGGCCTGGGGGGGCTAGCCTTTTCCTCACTTTGAGGATAAGAAGGGTCGGTCTTGGTTATTGCATGGATTGGAGACCTTGTCACCAGTGATATGTCACCCTCGATGTCACTGTAGCTGTAAAAATATCTATTTTTTATTATTACGTCTAAAAGATTGCAGGCTTTGAGAACGCCCAATCTTTTTAGTTAATGCCCTGTGCAATTAAATTATTTGCCGAGGATCACACACTTTGGTTAAGCAGCGTGCTACAAGCCCCTTGTTTTATGGCCAGTCTCTTGGTGACTGTTGGGATACATTGCATAACCCGAACTAACCGCATTGAAGCAGCACGTAAAAGGGAAACAAATTATCAGCTGGAAGAACAACATATGTCCAGATATTTTTGCCCCATAGTGAAAATTAAAAGGTAGCACTCATGAATATATGCACAGTAAGTGAACATATATCTTAAAGTGATATATACAAATGTAGTTCAATAGACCTACTCCTTAGACGAAAGTATGCAAGACAAAATAGCATTGGACTTTCAAAAAAGGATTAACAACAGAAAAATAAACTGAGAGAGGAAATGTTCTAATAAATATGCTGGCAAAGTATAAAAGGTGCCCACCTTTTAAACCCAGAAATTTCCCATGAAATGGAAAACGAAATTCGAATACAAAACAAGTGCTTGTAGTCTTATGAGTAAGCGTCTGCACTGGGAACATGAAAACCTAAGTAAATTCCTGGTAGCCAAATACTTGAGCAAGCTTGCCAACCTCAAAAAAACCCTGGGGGATTACATCCGCCATCTGAAGAAAAGTCACGCTGTGCAGCCACGTGTCCTTTATTTGTGCCCTGAAAAGCAGTAACAATTAGGGGAAAATAACTGCACCAGTGTCCAGGATTGCAAATTATATTGCCACATTGTGGGCAAATACTCATGACTTACTTGCCCCCTCATCATTTCCCCTCGAGTACACATACACATACCATAGTGTCACTAAAATATATAAATCCTCATAGAACTATGTTAGGCAAAAAGTGTTCAATTGTGACATTATTCACCCCATCTTGACTGTGAGACTACAAATACCAGAATGCAATTCAGCAAAAGGCAATAAAACGGTCTCTGAGTGCAAAACATTCAAGGAATGACAGTAGGATGATTTTTTTTAAAATGCAGATGCCCTGTGTTATTTAAAACTAAGAAAACACACAGCATTCTGCGCTGTTGACTCTCTCCCATCCATGCAGTAACCAAGACCAACTGTCAGGATCCCTTCGATGTTACCTGTTCCATCATTAGTGAAACCGACTAGAGACGGTGAAGTGGGAGAATGGAAGACCAGGCTCCCGTCCTTCACCTCTCGCGCTCGGCCGAAAGGGTCACGACCCAGACACCCGCCACGAGAAGAGTTTGTCCATTTACCAGACGACCAGATACCCTGGTACAGGAACATACGGATGTGTCCATCTGCCTGCCCAGCAGCCCGCACTGGCCATGCCGACACCTGCGGCACGGACCAACTAGACTAAAATCTACACGTCGCTAGAGATGCCATGACGACCTAGACAATGGTAAGCACACCTGTGCAAATATACACACTGGACATTCCCGCACCAATCTACACGAAGAATATACTCAGTGCTATGACGTAGGCGACAGACATACTCACGGACGTGCATCTTTATTATTTTCTACATAGGCTTTCAGAATGCAGAAACGCAAGACGCGTCATGAACTCATCTACAAGGCTTGCTCACGCTTCTCTTAAAACCAGTTACCACCATGAGAAATATAATGGGGACACGATACTGGTCATGAAACTATATGGTACTGTAACCCAAAGCACCTGTGCACCAGACGGACCCACTTATACACTAGGCCTAAGTAGGCCGCAAGCAAGAGCTCCCGTGGACATTAACAAAACAAGAGTCAGGTTGCTGATCCTGCAGAATGAGCCCGGCGAAGCAACCAGCCAAGGTCGCAATGTTGCAAACCCACATTCCAAGAACAAATCATCAAGGGCACGATGTTGCAACCTCGCACTCCGAGCACCAACGTTAAAGTCACACCTGCAAATTAAACCAGACACACAGTGGAAAAACAATATTAATTGTGCAGAATTATGCCTCAGACACGGTCTATCCTCACGTGACCAAGCCGAACCTGACATGATGCCAAGCCCAGGAGAAAGAAAGCATCTGGATCCCTCGCTACGAGACACAGGCAGATACACTTGAAAGGCTCAATGGACATCTGCGACAGTGGGAGCAGCCAGCCCTCCAACTATGAATAAATCCTCACATTGTCTGCACGTACCCATAGTGAAACATTGTTGCAAATTGCAGGTACACCGAGAGCTGGGAACAGCGATGGTCCCAGGCTGGGAAGCTCGCGGGCGCACCAATCAGAACATGGGGCTCCTATCACTGACGCCATTAGCTTTAACCAATCATCAGGGGTCTCCATGTAACAATTCTCATGTATCTAATTGTAGGGACAACCCAGATATATCACCTGACTAACCCTCAACCACTAACATTGTTCTCTATACGTGTGCTATACTAACCCTACCACTCGAGCAACCAATTAAGAGTGGCGATAGGTTTTTTGTTAACTTTCTAAAGTGACGCAAGTAGCGCGTCATAATACAGTAAAAAGGGCCTGCGAGCCCCACGATTGTGTGTGTGTCAGGACGGACGCGTACGCTCTTTGACCCATCCCTGCCGTTTTGTCTAATAAACAGCAGAGTCACCTTGCTTCTTGCGTGTGTCTCATACTCTATCTCATCTGGGATATACGGGAGGAGTTGGGGCCTCCCTGCCCGGAGGTCTGCGGACGGCCCGGCCGACCCCGGCAGAATTTCCCCCCGACAAGTTGGAGGCACTGCTGAGATCTGTTTAAGATCGACTTTTTATTTTTACTTTTTCCAGGCACTCCCGTTGCGAGGAGGCCTGGCGGCGCGGCCCCCTCTGCCCTTGCCCCCTTCTGAGGACTACAGGACCATCGCGGAGCTGCGAGAAGACCGGACAGCGCAATCCGGATATTGGCCCTCGGGAGCCGGTTGAGAAGTATCCCGCCCGCGGTCGGCGAGTGTCCAGACGTGGTCCAGACGAGGGGAGGTGGCGAGCCGCTTGGAGGGGTGCACGCAGTCGAGCGGCCCTGCATCGAGAGAACTTGGTGAACATGACACGCACAACAAGCAATGCGAAATTGTGAGGGAGGGGGGAGGAAGTAAATAAGGGAGGAGGGAGGTGTTGTACAGGTGCGCGGCGACGGTTTGACAACTTAGTGTTGGCAATGGAATGAATGGTAGCGAAACGAGTGCGAGAGCAGTCGGCTACGTCACGCGAAAGAGGGGGGCGGAGCACGAAAACATCACGTGCGGCCGCTCGTAGACACTGATTGGCCTAAGTCGCGACTACGTGTAAGGGTGGGTGTGTGTGTGGTTTCCTACGATTTGGCATTTATTGATCAATGAGTAGATGAGGATCCCTATTGTTCGAGCAAGAAACTCGATAGGTAGATGACGTTTCCCTGTAGGCGGTAGCTAAGCTAGTTGCCCAATACGGAAGATAATTGGCTGGTTAAGCCCTCCTGTTGAGGGGCGTATCACACGCGAGGCGACGCAGCGTGCGCAGTCCGATTATATTATTGATTTGATTACCTTGTTCCAGGAGTGACAGGATGACAGCTGTAGGGTTAACGGGGGTAGATTGCAAGTGTATTTTGAACTTAAAGAACATATGAAGAACTTACCAGTAGCTCGAAGAGATCGGTGACGTCACCAGTAGGGCTTTAATAGGATATCGCGAGCACAAGGCACCTTGGTTTTGAGAGTGGTGGGGAAGAGAAATATGATAAGGGAGCGGACACGGAGATAAACGGTAAACGAGTGGATCGGGGAAAGGAGAAGGGGAGAGGGGCGTGGCTGCGCACGGAGAACGCCGGCCACGGCAAGTGTAAAAGGGGGAGGAGAACGTGGAAACAGGACGACTGTATAAGAGCGTCGTAAGGGGTACGCAGCCGCAGGGGGCTGCGTGCGCTTCGGCCGCAGGGGGCCGTAAGGGTGTCATATAAAGAAAGAAAGACAGAAGGGAATATACAAATGTAAAACCCCATATATATATATATTTTTTTTATTATTGCATAATTTGTCAAAGGATTGTCGTAAGTCCCCAAATTTACGGGGCCAGGTAAACAATATAAGGTTGTATATTGTAAACGGCTAGTGAGATACACTGCTACCAGATAGGGGAAGGGTAGCAAGGGGGGCGCTAGTATGTCATACGGGACAGGGTCGGGAGGGTGGGGGAACACCCTCACTACCCCATTACAACACATATGCACCACACTGCCACCCCATAGGGAGAAACTAATTAAGTACAGCATAGAATGGACCCAGGGGACGGATAACAAAATGCTAACACCATGGCCGCCTAATGGTAGTTTCGATCCATATGCCCAACATTCACTGCTAAACCATCTGCACAATACATACAAGGGGAAGAAGTTGGCAAACCATGTGGAGGTGTTTAACTTATGGAGGATGTTCCAGGGGTCCCGACCAGGACCAAATGGAATGTTCACTATGGGGGAAACACCGGAAGAAAAAGAGATTAAGAAAGAAGGAGAGGATGGGAAAAAGGGGAGTGAAAGCACAAAGAATACGGGGAACGGAGGAGAGGGAGGAGAAAAGATTGATAAATCAGATGACATAAAAAAGGAACCAAGCAACGAGATACCCATAACACCGGGAGGGAAAACAGAGGGAGGAGGGTTGTACCCTTTAAGAGAATTAGGAGAAATAGAAGAAGGACAGTTAAGGGCGGCTGAAGGATACTCGAACCCGGCATACAGCCCTCCACCATATGTGGCTCATAGGAAGATGCCAGTGGGGGAGGGGAGGATTGGAGAAGAGCAGACTGTAGAGATAGGAAATGATGAGTGGGTAGCTGCACAGATATTATTAAAATTACGAGGTTCACTAACTGGAGAAGAGAGGGAGGTAGTAAAGAGAACAGACGAGGATAGTGCCAGAGAGAGTGAAATGAGGGGGGAGGAGCTACTACGGCAAAAGGAAGAGATTTTGGAGGAAAGATTAGCAAAGCTAAGGGATGAGCAGAATGAATTGATCAAACAGCTCGAGAGGGAGGAAAGAGAGAGAGCGAGGAAAAGAAAAGAAGGCAAGAACGAATTGGAAAAATTAAGGGAACGAAATGAGGAGCAAAGGAGAGAAGCTGAAAGGGTAAAAGCAGCAGCAGACAGGGTATCAAGAGTAGTGCTGAGAGAGAAGAAGAGGGAAGAAGAAGAAAAAGAAAAGGAAATGGCAATATGGAAGAGGAGGTTACTATCAGAGACAGCTAAGAAATATGAAGAAGGGAAGGTAATAGAGAGTATAGTAGAAAGAGAAAGGGTGAAATGGGAAAGGAAGAAAGAGGATGAAAGAATATTGGAACAGATGAGCAATGAAGTGATGGAGGAATTAAAAAGGAAAAGGGAGGAAAATAGTAGGGAGATGGAGGAGAGAAGTGAAGGGGGAAGAGAAGAGAGGAGTAGGGAGAGTGAAAAATGGGGGGATGTATATAGAAGCAGAGAAGTAGCGACAACATCAGCACTAGGGGGAGCAGTTGGTAACGAAGAAAAAGGAGAAATAGACCTAATAGACTTACAAACAGTAACAATAAAAGGGAAAAAGACAGAGTGGGGGATGCCATTTATGAATGATTTTTGTAGTGAGGAGGAAGAAGGAGTGGAGAGGGAAGGAAGAAAAAGTGAAAGGGAAAGCTTAGATAAGCTATACCTCACTCGAACCAACATAGACTCACCATGGATCAGTAGGAGAAAGGAGGAGCTGGAGAGAAGTGAGGAGGGAGAGCAAGGACTAGTGGAAAGACAAACCATGAAACCCCACCATCCCCATCCCCATCACGCCCTCCCCCATCGCGCCCTACATGCTCAACCACCTCACGCTCGCTGCGCAGAATAAAGCTTGCACCCTTCATAGACGAACTGACACCCTATGCATGTCGGCTTAGAGACCTCCCTAGTCGCAGGCAGGACAGACGAATAAACATGCCCACATTAAATACAGGAAATGACGAAAGGAGGGGCAAGGATGGAGAAGAAGGAGTTAAGAGCAGGGGTAATAAGGACGAAATTGAAGATGTAAAAGAAAGGGAAGAGGAGGACGGGTGTGAGGACTCGATATTATGGCACGTAAAGAGTGACACAAGACACAACTTAATGGTCACTGTTGGAGAGAGGAGGGGTTAGACCACAGTATGTCCCTTGGAAGCATACGGATAAAGAAAATATAAAATGTAGGCTTCCATCATTAAGTGGAGGTGCGGGTAAGTGGATATATGAAATGGAAAAACACACCGCAGGACAGAAACTAGCATTAGGAGATGTAAAGGGCCTGTTAATATCAATATTAGGGGATAGAGCGGATGACATTTGGAAGAGAGCGGGATTCCATGGGGTAACAATAACAAACACATCGCATGATGGGGCACCATTTGCAAACTGCAGACATGCGCTATGGCAGGCACTGAGAGTACAGTACCCAGACACATCAGACATAGGAGCAATTACTTCCCGTAAGATGCGTGAGAATGAGGATCTTGTTGATTATATCCAGGATATCCAGGAGAAGTGGCGCATGGAAACTAGAGAACAATGGGATAAAACACCAGCAATATTTTATCATATACTAGTACAAGGGCTCCCAGAAGGAGTTCAGAAACAACTAAAGAAAGTAGTGGGAATGGAACCAAAACCATGGCCAGAAATACAACTGACTATAGTACATCACTGCAGGACATGGCAAGGAAAAATGAAACAAAAGGAAGAGGACAGGAAAACAGAAGAGGCTAAACTAGTACAGAAAAAACTTACTAAATACACAATGGAAGGGGCACTAATAACTACGCCCACACCAATGGCCCAAAGCCCCACACAAGTAGTGGCTGCACAAGATCCCGCTCAAATAGCACCTCCACAGACTATAACACAACAAGTGCCGCCACTGCAATTACAAACACTAAACATGGGAGGAGGGTACCCAATGCAAGGAGCTGGGTATTATAACTATAACAGGGGGAGAGGAGGATTTATGAGAGGGAGAGGATACGGATATAACACCCAACAGCAGGTGGGAGGACTTAGAAATTCCTACCCCACAGGGCAACCAGTATACCAGGACAACACAGGGAGCTTTCCATGGCAAAGCAGGGAACCACCCGTGTGTTGGAGTTGTGGATTATTAGGACACATGTCACGCACGTGTAGGGTCAGGCCAGGAACACCAGCATGGAATGAACAGGTACAACCTAGGACCTCACAAGAACAGCAGGGCATACAACAACAGCAGACGTTGCAACAAGGAAGTGAACCACAACAACAATTAACACAACAACAGTCACAAACATATTCACTGCCACAACAACAAGTAGCGATAACACAACAACCCCAAACCCAACAAACACAATTGGGTAGGGTGACGGTGTTGGGACACAACCCTTACACAGGAAATGGCCAATCATTGTACCCTCAATAGGACAGCCCACAGACGGCCTTGGTGTGTCCCATCCTGTCAGTAACACCTAATAGTGCGGAGGAGCCACGCATAGAGGTAACGATAGGTGACAAAAAATTATCATTCCTTGTTGATACCGGGGCAACCCGGTCTTGCATAAGGGAAGGTAAATTTAAGATGTCAGGCGAAGCCATGAACACCCAAGGATTCTCTGGGGCTAAAGGGTTGGTTCCCTTTACTGATAACATTCCCTTATCTATTGGAGATTATGATCTGTCAGTTCCACTTTTATATTATAGTGCCTCACCAGTAAATATATTGGGGAGGGACATAATGAACAGGTTGAATATGACGATCTCCTTTACAGAGGACGGCATAATTTGCTCTACTCCAGGGATTAACATGCTCGCAGCACGACAGATTATGCAAGCATACTGTGGACAGACAGCGATTAGGGCGGAGCCAGTAGATGGCGAGCTATTCCAGTGGAACAGACATGGCATTTGCATGGATGCCAGGGATAGAAGGGAAAATATGGAGGAGGCCAGCAGCCTATCTGTTCCGACCAGAAACACCTTTTAATGAACCAGAAGGAAAGGTGGTTGTAATGGACATTGAGAGCATTATTGCAACAGCTGATTATATTGCTGTGCACGCCCAAGATAAAGAAGGGAGAGCATGGAGGGCAGTGATAGCACTAGCAGAAGGATGTAGGCTGACCCAGGTGTCGGATGAGGAGCTGTTCTCAGAAGAAAAGGAGGAAGGTGAAATGGTGTTCATGATGAGTGTAGAAATATGGCTAAGAGTGGCTCACAAACAAGTAGCACAGAAAATTGCAATGGCACTTGAGGCACCCGCATGCACCGCAGTCCCCTTCTTTAAGGAGGATATGTCAAAGGTGCCCAGATCATTGTGGACTATTAGCCCTTATGATGTGGGATGCATAAAAATCATAGGGGGAGTAAGGATAAAATTAAAAAAAGGTGCCATACTACCCAGAGTGAAACAGTACCCACTGTCAAAAGAGGCAGATGAGGGCATATATGAAACCATAACGGCCCTTATAAACAATGGCATATTGGTCCCCTCAGAATCACCATGTAACACGGCTGTGTACCCAGTGCGCAAGGCTAAAGGGGGGTCTTGGCGCTTCATACAGGACCTCAGGCCCTTGAACAACATAGTAGAAGAAGAATATCCAGTAACAGCAAACCCGGCCACAATATTGTGTGGCATTCCAGCGGAAGCATCACGATTTACAGTGATCGACCTTAAAAATGCTTTTTTCTCAATACCATTAAACCCAGACTCACAAGATTTGACAAGCTTCACTTACCGAAATACAAAGTGGAAACATACCAGATTGCCACAGGGGTATTGCGAATCACCCTCAATTTTCAATAGAGTAATACAGATGGATTTGGGTAACATTGAAGTGGAAAGCACAGTGTTACAGTATGTGGATGACATAATAATTTGCAGTACAAACGAAAGTAAATGCAGAGAGGACTCCTTAAAGATGTTGACAATATTGGCTGAAAAAGGGTACAAGGTAGACATGGAAAAGATACAATACTGTCAAGAACAGGTACTTTACATTGGCCAACTCATATCCCAACATGGGAGAAAGATTGCACCACAAAGAGCACAGGCCATTTCGAGCACTCCAATGCCACAGTCTGTGAGAGAACTGCAGCAATTCCTGGGGCTGTGCACCTACTGTAGAGCATGGGTATTTGATTACAGTTCATACATAGGACCCCTGCTTGAGGGTTTGAGGGAAGCTAATAAAGGGGAGAAAAAGTTGGGGTGGACTATGGAAATGAGGGAGGCCTTTGATGAATTGAAAGATGCGATATCAACTGCTCCAGTACTGGCATCCCCAGACTATGAGCGACGATTTTTTATATTCTCACATTGCGACTCAGCAGTGATGAAAGCAGTATTGGCCCAAAAAACAAGCATGGGCTATAAACCAGTAGCATTTTACAGCGGTCACTTAGACCCTGTGATGTTAGGTCACTTCCCTTGCGAACAAGGTCTCGCTGCAACTGCTTTTGCAGTGGAAAAAGCATCAGCAATAACCATGGGGTGTCCAACTACACTGTTTGTGGAATATGCACTATTTGCAATATTGAATAAACCTAAGTCCACCCTAACCACGCAGAGGGCATCAGGTTATGAGATCATTTTGTCTAGAGCTGAACTAGCAATTGTTAGATGTAGCACGGTTAACCCTGCAAGGTTCCTAGCAGAAGTAATTGAGGAGGGAGATTATGCCCATGACTGTACCCAAACAACTGAAATGTACTCATGTACTAGGAAAGTTGAAGAAAACGCACTAGAGGGAGGTGAGATTTTGTTTATTGATGGGTCATCAACTATTGATCAAGGAGATGGGATACGAAGGACTGGGGCAGCAGTGGTAAAAATGATGGAGGCGCCGGTGTGTGTGGCTATGAAATGTGTACAATTACCACAGCATTACTCTGCTCAAGCCGCGGAACTGGTTGCACTAATATTGGCATTGAAGGAAAGTTTTGACAAACGAGTAACCATATACTCCGACAGTGCATATGTTACATCCACTGTCCACTCAGGGCTATCAAAATGGAGAAGAAGAGGGTTTAGGAGAGCTGATGGCACTCCAGTACAACATGCCCTCTTATTGGCTGAACTAATTGAAGTAATAAATGACCCCCAAGAATTAGCCCTAGTAAAATGCACCGCACACACCAATGGTGAAGACGCCTGTGTATAGGCGCGTTACAAATACCATATCATATCATATCATATCACGTCTCAAAAGGGAATGCAGCAGCGGACGCACATGCAAAATATGCTGCATACTTTGGTGAGATATGGAACCCCCCAGAATCACAGAGAGGGAGAGGGAGGGGAATGGCTAAGGAGATGTTGATAAGAGAAGGGTACACCCATCTCCCAGCCACGCAGATTATGGAGCTACAAGCGGCTGCACCAATGGCCGAAAAAGAAATATGGGTAAAAAGAGGGTGTACAATGTCACCAACCGACGCACTATGGCGCCAGGGTGGCACTGGAAAAGTTGTACTACCATTAGCACTTTTGAACACCGCCCTGAGCCAATTACATCACCCAGCCCACACAGGCAAGGAAGTCATTGCAGCACGAATTAGAGAAGATTGGTTCTGCCCCGAGTTAAATTCTCATGTGTCGAATTTTATCAGCAATTGTCTTACATGTCAGCAGTTTACGGCCGGTCATACCCTAAAAGTGATAAGAGGTACTATACCCCGGCCAGAGGGACCTTTTCGGCATCTTCACATTGACTATGTTGATATGATCAACATATGTCAAGGTAATAGGTATATGATTGTAGTAGTATGCCCATTTTCTAGGTGGATTGAAGCAGGGCCCTGTTCACACCCAGATGCATTTAGAGCAGCCAAATTCCTAGTAAGGGAGGTCTTCCCCAGGTGGGGAGTGTGCGAGGTGTTAAGGTCAGACAATGGCCCGCATTTCGCAAACGAAATGTTCCAGCATATCACATCCTTGCTGAGCATAAAACACAAATTCGCATGTGCATACCACCCACAGGCTAACGGTGTATGTGAACGCCTGAATGGCCTATTAAAGGAGGCAATTGCAAAAATACAACAAACAACAAAGAAAAGCTGGTTGTATTGCCTTCCATTAGCCCTATTTGAATTGAGGAATAGGCCAGGGTCCGACCACCACCTCACCCCTCACGAGGTGGCTACCGGACGTCAGATGCGCCTTCCCCTAATGCCAACGTCAAGGGCATTCACTGATCACGAAAGCACAGCGAGTGTGTTAGGTGACGAAATGTACCAATATGTGTCTTCTTTGATTACTAGTGTTGTGTTTGTGTCTCAACAGCTCGAGCGCACACGGGGCGGGTCTACCAGCAATCAACAAGAAGGCGCCAATACAGAATTGGAAAAGGAGAACCTGTGCAAACTTGCTAAAGGTGACCACGTGCTACTTCGCAATTTCAACAGGAAATAGAACGATAAAAGATTTACTGGCCCCCATCTGGTAGAGGACGTATCAACAAGAGCAGTAAAGCTAAAGGACAAGCGTGCCTGGAACCACCTACATGATGTAAAGATCTACAAACTGCAGACCCACCCCAGCGCTAACGACAGGTCCATTGGAAGAACAGCAACAACATCCCCAACAGCGGAAGGAAGTTCTACCACAGACAACGACCCAATTGTTCCCTTACCGTGTCACTACCCAGCTTCCCCGGAGACAATAACTGACGAAGAAAGGGGTGATCCCCATACTGCCCACCCCATGGTCACACGCTCAAAGAGTAAAAATACTCCCGCCAACTGAGCCCAAACCCCCCGCCCATTGACCCCCAAATATAGTAATAACTGAACTGAAGGACATTGCCTGCACAAGTACACATGTAAACACGTGAATGTTCTCTTTTTCTCTTCTCTCGCACATACAGGAACTGCGTATTATTGTATTGTTAAGAAAATAGCTAACTAACAAGTTCACTGCCCAGGCGTAGATGGTACTCCGAGACGATAACTACCCAGAAGAATTGTCACACCAATTTGTATACGAAATAAAAAGGCCAACGTACCTAAAAAGGAGAAGGGTACGTGTCTACTACACAGCATTCCTCTTGGCCATAGAATATTCCATGCCCCACCTCCGCCCATACTTGCCGGTCCTAAGAGATAGATCACTTAGAGTAGCGTGGGAACAGCTCTTCGCCTGGGCACTGAATGACTATTTGAAAGGGAGAGCTTAAAGGAAACCAACAACTAACATTTAATAACAAGCATTTTGAGAATTTTTAGGCGGGCAACTTTAACGTCGCAAGAATACGCTGCCAGGGCTGCAGCAAGGTAAGAGCAAAATGCCGGTGAGATTAGCATATGTAATAAAACTAATAGGGATTTTGATGATCACCGGGTTCTTGGCTGCCTCTGTATGGCAGTACAGCTATGCTATTGATTTTATTGCTGCACCCAAACCTAATACACCCCGTCCCCTGCTGCAACAGGTGTTACGTCAGGTGATAGTAGTAACATTGCACCCAAGCAAAATAGAGTTAAACGCAGCACATACTCAGACAATAAAGGTATTGATAATTATATACAAGATTCAGCACACGTCTCAAACAACATATGGTACCAACACATGACCCGCATTGGTAAGCAGACAACTGAGGACAGCTGCTACGTTTGCTCATTAATACCATACGCCATGAGTGCTTCACGAACATTTGTTGCCACAGAAATAGATGAAAAGACAGCACGGTGCATAATATATTTGGCACTGTTCCAAACGAAAGGAAGATTTCAAGGGACAGTGGTGCATATGACATGGAAAACACGAGACTCATACCCATATGAAAACAACTTCCTCAAGACCTATTTGAGTTACCACAAGAGCAGTTTACATGCTGAAGCATTCAGATACATAACAAGTGGTCCTGCAAAAGGAGAAACAAAGAAAGTAACACTACAGTATCTACCATGTGATTGGTACGCCACTGAAGTTCCAGGTAAACAAGGATGTTGGGAGAGGCCGCTGGTGACGATAACCGGGAAGGTGTACCTGGACAACAGCTGGGAGATAGGAGTGATTGGCAGCAACATGGTAACAAAAGAAACTATCTCAACTATCGAGGCACACAACCACCGATGTTGGACGACGTGGATCAAGTATGTACCAATGCTCACGTGGGTAGAAACGGATGGAGAAAAGGCATACCATACACTGCCTCCCCTGTGGAATGGTGTGTGCACAATGGTGCACGTCAATGTACCATCACTAGTGGTACCCAAGAAGCATGTCAATGTGGCGAACTTTCCCAAAATGGATGAAGGGGACAAGAGAAAAAAGAGATCTGCACCACTTCAGGAGGAGCAAGGGAACAGGACCAACAGCAATGATACTGTCCTAAATAGAAGGAAAAGACAAGGAGAACCACTGACAGGAAATTACCTGTGGGGAAGGTCGGAAACGGCACTAACTTCAATACCGCCAGAACACAGACTATTCAGCAGAGCAGCAATGTTCTTCTCCTCAATAATACATCCGGGACTGCAGGCTTACGCAAACGCAAAATGGCTCCAGATAACTAGATGGGAACTAATGATGACCATCAATTCTACAGTAAATGGATTCAACGCAATAAAAGAGGAGCTGCGAGCTATAAGGATGGTAGCACTCCAGAACAGATATGTATTGGACCTTCTCACAGCAATGGAAGGAGGAGTTTGTGCAAAGATAGGACAATCATGCTGCCCGTTCATACCTGCCAACGATGCTGACAATGGTACACTGACAGAAGCAGTTTCACAATTGGCCCAGATGCATTCCAAAATGATGGATGAAAGTAACGGTGTAAACAAGGATAAGAGCTGGTTTTCACTATTATGGTCATGGATGCCATCCTGGCTGTCAGATGGACTGAAAATTATAGTGGGTTGTACTATTTTGGCTGGAGCTACGCTGATCATAATTAGATTTTGGAAGGCCTGGAAGGCACGTACCACTGACGAGTTGCTCGAAATGGTGGGAATGCACCCCTTGATGCCAGCAGATGATGGCCAACATACAGGTGTGATAATACAGGAGAGGGAGAAGTTGCGCAACCAAATCATCACCAACCATCTAGACCCACCATCAGTGAAGATCGAGAACCCAAGAAACCCCAGGAGCTACATAGGGAAATGGGTATACTGTACTCCTGGAGGAACCTGTGAATATATGTATTGGTCATTTGAAGATCATGTGAACCACTATGGACATCTAGGAGGAATAACTAAGATATGGCGAGTAAGAGGAGATAACGAGAAGGATATGTTTGTGGTCGACAAGTCGACCAGAGGGGGGACTGAAGTGGGAGAATGGAAGACCATGCTCCCGTCCTTCACCTCTCGCGCTTGGCCTAAAGGGTCACGACCCAGACACCCGCCACGAGAAGAGTTTGTCCATTTACCAGACGACCAGATACCCTGGTACAGGAACATACGGATGTGTCCATCTGCCTGCCCAGCAGCCCGCACTGGCCATGCCGACACCTGCGGCACGGACCAACTAGACTAAAATCTACACGTCGCTAGAGATGCCATGACGACCTAGACAACGGTAAGCACACCTGTGCAAATATACACACTGGACATTCCCGCACCAATCTACACGAAGAATATACTCAGTGCTATGACGTAGGCGACAGACATACTCACGGACGTGCATCTTTATTATTTTCTACATAGGCTTTCAGAATGCAGAAACGCAAGACGCGTCATGAACTCATCTACAAGGCTTGCTCACGCTTCTCTTAAAACCAGTTACCACCATGAGAAATATAATGGGGACACGATACTGGTCATGAAACTATATGGTACTGTAACCCAAAGCACCTGTGCACCAGACGGACCCACTTATACACTAGGCCTAAGTAGGCCGCAAGCAAGAGCTCCCGTGGACATTAACAAAACAAGAGTCAGGTTGCTGACCTGCAGAATGAGCCCGGCGAAGCAACCAGCCAAGGTCGCAATGTTGCAAACCCACATTCCAAGAACAAATCATCAAGGGCACGATGTTGCAACCTCGCACTCCGCGCACCAACGTTAAAGTCACACCTGCAAATTAAACCAGACACACAGTGGAAAAACAATATTAATTGTGCAGAATTATGCCTCAGACACGGTCTCTCCTCACGTGACCAAGCCGAACCTGACATGATGCCAAGCCCAGGAGAAAGAAAGCATCTGGATCCCTCGCTACGAGACACAGGCAGATACACTTGAAAGGCTCAATGGACATCTGCGACAGTGGGAGCAGCCAGCCCTCCAACTATGAATAAATCCTCACATTGTCTGCACGTACCCATAGTGAAACATTGTTGCAAATTGCAGGTACACCGAGAGCTGGGAACAGCGATGGTCCCAGGCTGGGAAGCTCGCGGGCGCACCAATCAGAACATGGGGCTCCTATCACTGACGCCATTAGCTTTAACCAATCATCAGGGGTCTCCATGTAACAATTCTCATGTATCTAATTGTAGGGACAACCCAGATATATCACCTGACTAACCCTCGACCACTAACATTCTTCTCTATACGTGTGCTATACTAACCCTACCACTCGAGCAACCAATTAAGAGTGGTGATAGGTTTTTTGTTAACTTTCTAAAGTGACGCAAGTAGCGCGTCATAATACAGTAAAAAGGGCCTGCGAGCCCCACGATTGTGTGGGTGTCAGGACGGACGCGTACGCTCCTTGACCCATCCCTGCCGTTTTGTCTAATAAACAGCAGAGTCACCTTGCTTCTTGCGTGTGTCTCATACTCTATCTCATCTGGGATATACGGGAGGAGTTGGGGCCTCCCTGCCCGGAGGTCTGCGGACGGCCCGGCCGACCCCGGCAGAATTTCCCCCCGACAACGGCAAAAAGAACAGAACTACATTATATCAGCTTTTGCCTGCTGTTTCTTTAAGTCCTCGCCATAAGCTTTTCCTTAGGAATAGCGGACATCGGCGGTTGCCATGGCGACTATGGCAGCCATTACGCTCTCCATACGGAGTCTAATGCTTATGAAGGGATGTGGGTTCCATGGCAACATATTTAAACTTCCGTGTTCTTCGAATCGGCCCTTCTGATTTGAATGAATCACGGCTCCACGCTATTTTGTCCTGCTTTCTTGGAAACCTGTTTCAGTCTCGTACCCTTGTCTTGCCCTTAGCTGTTGACCCGGACTGTCCTCTGTATTCTTTGTCTATTGAATTCAACTCGGACTGCTCACCCGTGTGCCGAACCTGCTTGCTTTCCAGACTCCTCTTGCCTGCCAATCCAGCTCGGACTGCTTACCCGTGTACCAAACCAGCCTGCTCTTCGGATTCCATTTACCGTTTCAACTCGGATTGTTTACCTGTGCATCGAACCAGCTTGCTCTCCGGACTTCGCTTGCCTGCCGATTGCACGTGGACTGCTTACCTGTGTACCGAACCAACTTTACTCTGGGAACATTTTGCCTTTCTGCTTATTCTTCGAAGCTGAACACCAATGAAATCTTTGTTGGGAAGTTTGCTACACCCAGTCTACTATTCAAGAGCCCTGAACTTTTGACTGTCATCAAACAGCTCTGAGGTTGTTAGGCGTCCTCGTGCCGGTGGGATAGTTGTGGACTAGAGACTGCCATCCTCCGTCCAGGCGTCCTCGTGCCATTGGGTTAGGATTAGGGTACACTGGGTGTCTGATGAGCTAGATATTCCTCCAATCCAAGAATTGGTAAGTATTGGCCATGGTTGTTCCATTCCTTTCTGATTCCTCTTTATTCTTGGCTCATATGGTTTCCTATGTGTTATAAATCACATCTCGGTTCAATCGTCAAGCTAAAGAAGATCTATCTGGTATAAGAAAACATTTCCTGGTTAGTGTTACCCTCTTGTTCCACTATTGTTGTCCTGATTTATTGCCTGGTCTTTTCAAGTGATAATTTATGTGTTTTCCCCTTCTGCAGTGCCTGGTCTTCGTGCAGTGTTCCCATCTTTTCACTAATTGATCCCTCTGTAATTTACCTTGTGTGTTCAGAGGGTTACATTGTTAAAAATAACTCAACTACTATACTACGGGTACAAGTTGAGTTCTACCTTGGATTCTGACATAATCAAAAGCCTTATAAATGGATGCCAATGAGACCTTGGCCGCATTAATGCAGCTTGTGGCAGAGATGCGTGCTGACATGCAAACGGCTCATGCTACTACGCAGGCTAGGATTGATGAAGTACATGCTAGAGTCCCCGTGCTTGTGTCTATTCCCAGTCAGGCAGTTGCATCCGGTTCAGGTCAGGCTCCATCTCCACCGGAGGCCGCCACTCCAGTACTCATGGCAACGACTCATCCTTTGGCACCTCCTGAACCGTTCCATGGGGATCCTAGAGTATATTACACCTTCTTGAATAAGTGCCGTCTGCATTTTCTGTGTCGTCCAAACGCCTTTCCTGATTCCGCTACCAAAGCTGCTTTTGTTCTTTCCTACTTGCTGGAGGCGGGTAGTCCACTCTTGTTTGATTGTGATGCACTCTTAGAGGCGATGGGTTGAGTATTCTATACTCGATACAAGACTCAGGCCACTATTTGAACTCTTGGCTTTGCAACAGGGCGACACCCCTCTTTTGGCCTGTGTGTCCAGATTCAACTAGCTAGTCACCGAAACCGGATGGTCCGAAGATAAAAAAGCCTCATTGTTCTATAAAGGTCTTTCGGACAGCCTCAAAGACACTCTTGCAATGTTTCCGGTTGTCCCAAAGGCTTTCCATGAACTACTAGATCTTGTCCTACAGATCAATGCTCAAAGAGCAGAGAGAAAGGAAGAAAAGTTCCTGTTATTGTTACTCCTTTTTCAACTGCTAATCAACCCGAACCGATGCAAATCGGTGCAGTCAGGGGTCCTTTGACACCTAGTGAAAGAGAGAGACGGCGGCTGGACAATCTTTGTTTCTATTGTGGCTCAGCAGAACATTTTCTCAAGCTTTTCCCCAAGAAGCCCAAGAAGTCAGGAAACGCGAAAACTCGGTAGCGGATGGAGTACACCTACCGAGTTTTTTGCATCCGGACTCCACCATGATTTCTCCTGTCATGATCCATGCTTCCTTTAAGTCTCCAACAAGTCCTTTGTGGTACGGCGAACCCGTGTTGGATACAGGGGCTACAGGAAATTACATTGATCTTGCCTTTGCCCAGGAAAATAACGTCTCTCTTATTCTTAAAGAGCGTCCTGAAGTGGTCAATGATGTTGAAGCAGGACCCTGATATCAGGGTTGGTTACTAAACAAACAGTACCCTTGAAAATGAATTCCGACTCAGGACACAGGGAGACCGTTTGTTTTGACATAATAACAGCACCTCAATTCAGAATGATACTAGGATTACCCTGGCTAAAAATGCATAATCCTGTCATTGACTGGGTCACTAGGGAACTCTGTTTCAATTCAACGTATTGTAAGGACAACTGTCTTGCCTGTGCTAATGAGTCTTTGAGTCCTTGTCGATCCATATTGGGTGTAGCTTCTACTGTTAGAGCGCTTGCCTCAATATCTTTGCCTCAGGAGTATGCTAAATACAAGGATGTTTTCAATCCAAAGGGGGCTGATATACTTCCTCCCCATAGACCATATGATTGCCCCATCAACATCATACCTGGGGCAAAAATACCGAATGGCAGGGTCTAGTCATTGACGCAGAAGGAGGATGTCATTCTTAAACAGTACATCGAGAAATCCCTAAGTACTTGGTTTATCCGTCCATCAAGATCTCCTGCCGCTTCTCCCATGTTTTTTGTCCCCAAGAAAGAGGGGGATTTGTGTCCATGCATTGACTATCTTGAATTGAACGTGATCATCATTCGTAATCAATATCCCATTCCTTTGATTTCAGTTCTCCTTGATCAATTGGGTTCCTCTAAGATCTTTACCAAGTTGGATTTGAGAGGTGCTTACAACCTGGTCCAGATGCGTCCCGGTGACGAATGGAAGACAGCATTCAAGACCAAATATGGCCTTTTTGAATATTGTGTCATGCCATTTGGGCTATGCAACGCTTTGGCTACTTTCCAACATTTCATAAACAATGTATTCCAGGATATGTTGGATATGTATGTGGTAGTGTATCTGGACGATATTCTCATCTATTCGCCAACCTATGATTCCCATGTTCTGCATGTCTCTTCTATCTTGCAACGTCTTCGAGACAACCATCTCTATGCCAAGTTAGACAAATGCATATTCCATGCCACTGCAGTAGAGTTCTTGGGTTATGACATCACTGATCACGGTATACAAATGAGCAATGTTAAAGTTCAGGCGATCCTGGATTGGCCGGTACCATCTAATTTAAATCTGCTTCAGTCTTTTCTTGGATTTTCAAATTTCTATAGATGCTTTATCAAGTCTTTATCCTCCATGTCAGCTCCCTTGACCGCCCTCACGAGATCCAAGACTGTTTTTCCCTGAATCAAAAAGCCCAGGAGGCTTTTTACCTTCTGAAATCCACCTTTACCACGGCACATGTGTTGTTGCATCCCAATCCTGCCTTAACTTATGTTGTAGAAGCAGACGCATCAGATGTGGTCGTTGGTGCAATATTGTCACAAGAATGTCCCTACACAGACACCCTGCATCCAGTGGCTTTACATTCCAGGGAACTGACCTCATATGAAGCAAACTACACCATAACCGAAAAGGTGCTTCACAATGCATTTTTAGTGTGGCAACACCATCTCCTTGGTACTTCGGTTCCCGTTCAGGTTATCACAGACCATCGAAATCTTTTGGCGTTACAGTCTGTAAAGTGTACTACAGCTCGACACGCTAGATGGCAGGAGTTCTTTTCTATGTACCATTTCCAGATCACTTATAGACCTGATTCTAAACATTCTAAGGCTCTATTACACATACAGGACGCTCCTTCACGTGCTCATGATGGAGACAGACTTGTTCTCCCACAACAGGTAGTTTGTGCCTGCGTAATGCAAAGTCCTCTACGCTCTTCTTTGACTCAGCGGGTGCGGTCCAACCCTACTTTGGTGCTTGACCTTGGTTTAACGGTCTTCGATGAATTGCCTTACCATCTGGGGCATTTCTACTTACCTACTCTTGGTGATCGTAGAACACCGCTGAAATGGTGTCATGATTCCAGGTTCGCAGCCCATCCTGGGGTACGTAAAACATTGGAGCTATTACAATGGTGTTGGTGGCCCTCCATGAAAGAGGATGTGGCGGAACACATTAAGTCCTGTGCAGTATGTGCTCAATGTAAGAACGCACTCTTCAAACCCATTGGTCTGTTACATCCACTACCTGTGCCTGACCAACCTTGGGAAATCTTGTCTATGGATTTCACTGTGAACTGCCTGAAGTATCTGGTTACAATATGATTTGGGTAGTCGTCGACTCTTTCTCGAAAATGGCACTATTTGTACCTTGTAAAGGACTTCCATCTGCTCTTGTTCTGGCAGACCTATTTCTACGACAGGTTTATCGATTCTTTGGTCTCCCGAATATAATCATCTCTGATCGGGGTTCACAGTTTAGTTCCAAATTCTGGCAGGCTCTTACTAAGTCTCTAGGCATCTAAGATAGTTTTTCCACAGCTTCCCACCCACAAACGGATGGTCAGACGGAACGTCTGAATGCCACGCTCAAACAGTATCTCCGTTGCCTTATTCTCCAACATCAAGATACTTGGTTGTCTGTATTGGTCATGGCTGAATTTGCTTACAACAATTCATTTCATATATCCACTGGCACTTCGCCTTTCTATGCTATGTATGGGAGACATCCTCGGATCATTCCTTTGTTACCTACTTCCTCTTCTAACAGCCCTGCAGCTATGGCCTGTGTTTGTGATATCACTAGTGTTACGTAAACCGGTACATATATACACTTAAATGCAGCCAAAATCCACCACAAGAAGCATGCTGATGTTCATAGGGTTCCTGCTCCTGATTATTCAGTAGGTTCCAGGGTTTGGTTATCCACGCGTAATTTACGGTTACCTGGTCGCCAATCACTCTTGCCCCGTTTTGTGGGTCATTATCCTGTTACGACTCTCATCAATCCTGTCACGGTGTGTTTTGATCTACCTGCATCTTGGAAGATCCATCCGGTCTTTCATGTCTCCCTTCTCAAACCATTCATCCACACGTCTACTTGCTCATCCACCTCCCATCTCTGTTCAGGGTTCAGATGAGTAGGAAGTGCAGATGATTTTGGACACTAAAGTCTCACGTGGTGTACGTTTGTATTTGGTGGACTTGAAGGGCTATGGTCCGGAGGACAGGACCTGTGAACCAGTACACAACATACACGCCCCTTTATTGTTATCTTTATTTATATATTTATTTATTTCAATAATGTGAGACAGTTTAAGTATAAACTTTACACATGATTCAAATGCATATAAAAGTAAAATAGATTGATTGGAATAAAATCTGATAGAATAAGTAAAATAAAATAAATTAAAATAACCTCATTTAGGAGTGATTATTCTATGCATAGAATTTCCAGAGATATCAATATACGTGTAGATAACAATACATATTCTCTCTAACAAAATTGAAGAGCACCATCAATAGTTCAATTCAATTCATTATTCAAATGTACGTTTGTATTCATTATTCAAGGTCAAAACCACCTCATTGCCCAACCATAAGAATTTGAATTAAGTATAATCCGCTTAACCGAAGCTAATGCCATGCACAAATAGCCCTCCAAGATGTTATTCATTTTGAATCATTTTGGTGGGCCCGACCGACGTGGCACAGTATACTAATGAGAAATTGGATAGGCTAGATAGTAATGCCCAAAGATTTTTCGATCTTCAGCCATATGCTAAACATAGCTATATGAGTTTTTATGCTGGTTGAATTTAGACTACGGTACCAAAACCAAAGTTCATCTAAGTGCTCTAAATTGTGGACCAAGTTCCCATAGTATAATTCATAGGTTTTAGCCAAAACCGGACAAGCTATAATTAAGTGCATGGCAATTTCATTAATAGAAGTGTTTTTCGCATAAGCGACAATATCTTTCTTGAGATGGCAAGTGGATATCAAACCACTTGTTGGCTAGCACCGGTAGACAATCGAGTCGTAGCAAGAGAAGAAAACGCCTGAGTCTACTGGACGGACTTAGGTTCATAAACACCTGAGGTTTCAAAAATGTGTACAATCTATATCGTACAAATTGGTACTTTGTGAGTTTGCTCAGATGCTCATAGTTCTCTAGCCAGTCCCATAGGCCTATGCATTTCGACAGGCCTTTCTTCGATATATCGTAGGTGCCTCTCAATGCGGGGATCCAGCTAATCTCTTTATAAAGACTTTCCATCTGATCTTTTAGGAGGTAGATCGCCGACTCCCTAGAAATTTCTTGACACAAGAATCTCAATAAGAAGTTCGAGGGTTGGTTGGTCATCTTCAGATACATATCCGCTCTTCTTTTGAGTACGATGGCTTTTAGGGAGGTTAGCCCCAGTTCCAATCTGAGGATCGCCATCGGGATACATTGGGGAAGGCCCAATATCCTCCTCCAAAATGTGCCCTCTATGACTTGGAGCCAGCTTAAATTGATGTTCAGTAGTGCCTCCAGGCCATAGGTAACCATAGGAACCAATATCTGCATGTATAACTGGCGCACTCCCCACATGGTATAACCACAGTTTTTGATGGCAAATCGGTGTATTAATGCTGTTAATTCTGCAGCTCTGGTGATTCGTGTCTGTATGCAGGTCGGATATTCACCTATAACATCAACCTTCACACCCAAATATTTGTATGTGGGGATGTATTTTATTTCAATCCCCTGCATAACTAGTTTAGGCCTAGAGAATTATTTAGCCGAGAATACCATTAATTGAGTTTTTTCACTATTAATGACCAAATCGTTGTTGGTGGCGTATTCCCAGAGCACACAGGCCGATCTGGATAGTCCACTAAATGTGTGGTCCATGATGATCCGATCATCAGCATATGCAAGCACTGAACAGTGCTCAGATCCGATCCGAGGGGGGTAATTGTGTACTACAGAGACCGCTATAGGAAGGTCGTAAGTAAATAAATTGTACAGGAAAGGAGCTGTAACACAACCCTGTTTTACTCCTCTATTCTGCATTACTGGGGCAGTAATATGGCCTTGGGAATCCGACTTCAGTTTGGCCGAGGAATTTAGATGTAAAGCTCTCAGGTAGTAGAGGAGTTCATCAGGGCAGCCTAATCATTTTTATTTTAGCCAGAGTTTTTCACGAGGGACGGTATCAAAGGCCGCTCGGAAGTCTATTAAGAGGGCATACAGAGGGGGTTTCCCACGGTTCTTAGCTCTCGTCCTCAGCAGATCCATGATCATCAGGTTCATGGTGGTAGTGTAACCTTTCCTGAATCCACTTTGGAAGTGATTGAGTATTCCAACTTCATCAGCCCACGCCTCCAATTTTTCCAAGAGCAGCGACTCAAATAGCTTCCCTGTGCAATCCAACATCGATAGCAGTCTGTAATTTCCAGGTTCCAGTCTATTTCCTGTCTTGAAGACTGGAATAAGTATGGAAGTTTGCCATGAGGCCGGGATATTTCCAGTCTCAAATATTTTATTGAATAGGATCTTTATTAAGCTGGCCCAGAAATCAGGATTACTCTTCAGAACAACATTAGCTAGGCCGTTGGGTCCTGGTGCTCTTGATGATTTTAAAGATTTGACAAGGAGTTGCTCATTGGTCACAGTGAATGGTTTCACAGGAGGGACGCGTTCATCACTACGTTGATAGTCCGGCGCTAATGGAGTATTACGTTCAGACAAAAATTCAGTGCATTGCTGAGCACCTATTGGGTTAACCATTGTGTGGTTAGTGGGGCCCCTAACTTCGTTCAGGACACCCCATATGTTTCTTGTGCTTTTAGAGCATATAACTTGGACCATTTGTTGCCAACGACTAAGCTTCTTTGCTCTTCTCTTTGTCTTAATCCAAGCATGATATTTATTCTTGACCATTCTTCACTGAACTGCAAAGGATTCAAATGTGGGAGCATCAGTTTTCGCTTTACGAATAGAAGCTCTTAAAACTCGCTTAGCATCTCTAATGCTTTTATCAAAAGGTATGGTCTTCCTTCCTTCTTGGATCATCGTATTAGTAGAGGTAGCGGCATGTGACAATGCAAAGGCAGCAATTCATTCTTCGATATTGTTAGCAGTATATTTACTAAAGGCTTGAATGTCATAGAGCAAAACAGCTTGTGCTGAGTAGGCTGCATTATCGATATTTTTTGTATGCCAACGTATATAGGTGGCGGCTTGATTTGTCGTCATATTTCCCATGGGTCTAGGACTCGGAATTTCACAGTCAACTGCAAAAGTCAGAGTTAGGAGACTATGGTTGCTCCAATCATTTGGAGTCATCTTCATATCTTTGACTCTGCCGGCGATATTCGGACTTACAAATATGTAGTCTAAGGTACTAGTTACAGAGACATTACACCAAGTATAATTACCAGGATAATCACTTCGCGTTCTCCCATTAATAAGTTCCAAGTCCCAATCGGAAGAGAAGTGCCGCCAGTTTGAGCCTTCAGGATCATCTATGTTATGCAGCATTAGCCCCTTTGGTTGAAGTAAAGGATTGAGAGTGGTGCCCTCCGATCCTTTTATAGGGCAATTGAAGTCACCAGTGAAAATAACTGAGTTGTTCCCCGGTGTCATTGTCCATTCACTAAGTAACTCATGGACTGGACAGCCTCCTGTATTAATCCTCTACAGACAGCACCTGGAGGATTGCATATAGTGACAAGTAAAATTCTTTCATAGGTAGCTTCATTTGGAACCACCACTTCCACAGCTATAATGTTATCTGATTGGCTCGTGGTAATTCGATGAGATTGAACTGAGTGCTTGACACCCACAATCATTCCCCCGAAAGGTCTGCCCCTAGGCCCCTTCTTGGCAAAAGACTGGTGCAGCGAATAGCCATTAAGGATCACCGGGTAAACCAACCATGTTTCCTGCAGAAAAATACATAGGTGGTCAGCTAGAATAACTGCTGATCCTTCCGATGATAACAGATGGTTGGAACCTCTACAGTTCCATGAGATGATGGAATTATCTCATTGTTTACTTATAATTAGGGGGAGGGATTCAGCCAGCCAGCTCAAGACTTTTTGAACATCAGTAATCTGAACTTTGTCCCCCTTAGGTAGGGTGGGAGCCAAAGGAGATTTTTCCGTTGAGAGAATCACCTTGCGCGGGCAGCTAAGATCTTCCACATCTGGGTCAGCATCAATCTCGATGTCTACCACCAGCAGGTCTTGTTTGAAGCATTGCATCAATTGAGCGGTCGCTAAAAATGTACAGTGAATCGCAGAAACATTGGGATTGGTGACTTGAAGTGGCTCCACGTATTCAAAGTCTGCGGAGCTAAGAACACAGAGTTGAGGCACTGAGTGAAGCCTGGTCATGAGAGCCAATCCTGTGAGCCAATTTCGCTCATGTTGCTGATACAAGTTTTTGATGATACATATACGGTTGTTTGAATAAGGAATTTGAGGGGCCTCATTAATGATGGCAGGATTAGGGATACTCGGTGCCAAAGGAGCCCTAATTGGATCTTTATTTGCGGTCGAGGAAATCTTCTCTGAATCGTTGCTAATTTGGGATGATTCAAAGTCTAGTAAGTCTTCTTCTACACATATAGACTCAATCACATTGTCAGGAAGTAGCCAGCTTGTAAGAAAACCAGGGCCCTTCGCTTTCCGTTTTAACGCCCTGGTTGCTTTCTTTTTGGCCTTTTTTGAGGGTTTCCCCACAGGAGCAGTCGTAGGCAGAGGAGAAGCTATCAGGCCAGGCTTTTTATTCATGGCTGCTCTCCTAGCCAATCTTCGTTGTTTGCGTGAAAAATGAACTGCTGATTCATCGGAGGGTTCAGGTATAGGCGCTGGGTTGGCAGTGGATTGTGCAGAGCTGTTGTCCACAGGCCTCGGGATCCGATTTTCTTCTACCCCCAGGCTATCTTTAGCTCCTTCTTTTGCTGCAAAAGTGAGAGTGGTCTCGAGAATGAGCCCACACAGTTTCAGGAGAATTTTTAAAGCAAACTGGAGGGAGGCCACTGAGGATTGTAATTCAGCTAAGGCAGGTGTACTTGAGGTGGAAGGTCTACTCGTCTCACAAACACTTCCAAGTAGAGAAGGCTCCTGGAAAGGAGCTAAGTTAGGGGATGCAGATAGTCTTTCAGCTGGCTCCCTCTGGGAGAATGGTGCACTTGATCTTGGGGGCTGCAAGTTATTTCCTGAAAGGCGCGGCTGAGCTGGACTCATAGCCCTCTGCATTGACAGGCAGAGGTCGAGGAGTGAATTATTGTCTATATCGCCATAATTGGTAGCATCTTGAGGTGCCATGGCGATATTGCTCACTAGTTCCTCTCCCTCTGTTGCAATAGGGTTTTCTTCGGGAAGAGCGTTCGGTGGAAAAAAGTCAGTAGTTGCTCCTTTGGGGAGAGGTTCTTTTCTATTTAGTTTAGCTTTGCCCATTGTGCTATTTATTCCACTAGAGGAAAAGTTATTATTACGTTTCCGGAGATTGTAATTGGATTGCTGACCTTGCTTCTGAAACGGCATGTATAGTGCACGATTGAGCAAGCGTAATCAATTAGTAGCTCCAAAAGGTTAACTTCAGGGTGACTTTTACAGAAGAGGAGGCCCTTCTTCTCCTTATCCGAAGGGTTAGTATCTGCAAGACCCCAAGCTTGGACCCGCTACTTAGAGCCAGTTTGTAACAGTCTTATCCGCAGAAGGGCAGCCTTCATGAAAGGGCAAGCCCCGCAGTCTCACAGCTAAACCCAAGCGTTGGTCGTGGTCTGGGGGGTGGAGTCTCCAGTACTACATTCTATTGTGGCGCCTTTATGTTAGACTGGAGTTATAAAGCAGACCTATTTGGTGAACAGCGGAAAGGGGACACCTTATAAGTTGCAACTCTGGTTCTCCGCTGTAAAGGTCTTACTTCGCCCGGTGCCGCTATCTCCACTGAGCGGGGTACGGCTGAGGTAATTTAAAGCTGAGAGGTCATACGCAGCAGTCCAGGGTCAATGTTGCTTAAGTGCGCACTATACACGCAAGAAAGGGGCATCATGCAGAAGAGTTCGATCAATATGAAACGCCACCGGTGAAATAGAATGTGCGGAGCTCAATAGTAATATCATCCCAAGTACACATGTTATTCGAAGCGTAGGACAACTGATCCGCAGACTGAAAGAATCATAGGGACACAGTACCTGAAAGTATATGCCACACGGCACGGTCCTCGGTCCTGCGGACTGCAGACTGCTCCCTTGTCACTCCCTTGGCGGTCCGCTTCGCGGGGGAGAATGGTTATAAGTTCCAGGCAGCACAGCACACGCCTCCAAGCGCACGCCTCCAAACAAGAGACTAAAGACACACTGCAGCAGCTCGCCCGGCAGTTACTGCAGACTGCTCCCTTGTCACTCCCTTGCACTTTTTTAATTACAACATGCGAGGAGTACAATACACAGAGTTACAGCTTCAGCTGCAGCCGCTTACTTCAACGTGAATTTCCAGAGTTTGCAAAAGGCTGCTCTTACCAACATAACAACCAAAGGGTAAGAATGAACTGAGTTAATGAATGCATATAACATTCATTACAAGAGCTGGATCAGCCAATTCTACTTGGAAACTGAAAAGGAGCTTTAGGTAAAAAGAGCCCTTATGTTGCTTTCATTATCAATTGGACATGCATTTAAAGTCCCTGTTTGTTCAAAAAACAATTGTTGTTATCTAAATTCTGGTCCCTTCGGAGGAGGGCATCTTTGGGGAGGGGTACTGTCAGGATCCCTTCGATGTTACCTGTTACATCATTAGTGAAACCGACTAGAGACGGCACAAAGAACAGAACTACATTATATCGGCATTTGCCTGCTCTTTATTTAAGTCCATGCCATAAGCTTTTCCTTAGGAATAGCGGACATCGGTTGCCATGGCGACTATGGCAGCCATTACGCTCTCCATACGTAGCATAATGCTAATGAAGGGACGTGGGTTCCATGGCAACATATTTAAACTTCTGGGTTCTTCGAATTGGCACTTCTGATTTGAATGAATCACGACTCCACGTTATTTTGTCCTGCTTTCTTGGAAACCTGTTTCGGTCTCGTACCCTTGTCTTGCCCTTACCTGTTGACCCGGACTGTCCTCTGTGCATTCTTTGTCTATTGAATTCAACTCGGACTGCTTACCCGTGTGCCGAATCTGCTTGCTTTCCGGACTCCTCTTGCCTGCCTATCCAGCTCGGACTGCTTACCCGTGTACCAAACCAGCCCTGCTCTTCGGATTCCATTTGTCTAACGTTTCAACACGGATTGTTTACCTGTGCATCGAACCAGCCTGCTCTCCGGACTTCTCTTGCCTGCCGATTCCACGCGGACTGCTTACCTGTGTACTGAACCAACTTTATTCTGGGAACATTTTGCTTTTCTGCTTGTTCTTCGGAGCTTGGATTTTGAATACCACTGAAATCTTTGTTGGGAAGTTTGCCACACCCAGTGCACTATTCAAGAGCCCTGAACTTGAGACTGTCATCAAACAGCTCTGAGGTCATTAGGCGTCCTCGTGCCGGCGGGATAGTTGTGGACTAGAGACTGCCATCCTCCATCCAGGCGTCCTCATGCCGTCGGGTTAGGGTTAGGGTACACTGGGTGTCTGGTGAGCTAGACAATCCTCCAATCCAATAATTGGTAAGTATTGGCCATGGTTGTTCCATTCTTTTCTGATTCCTCTTTATTCTTGGCTCATGTGGTTTCCTATGTGTTATAGATCACATCTCGGTTCAATCGTCAAGCTAAAGAAGATCTATCTGGTATAAGGAAACATTTCCTGGTTAGTGTTATCTTCTTGTTCCACTATTGTAGTCCTGACTTATTGCCTGGTCTTTTCAAGTGATCATTTCTGTTTTTTCCCCTTCTGCAGTGCCTGGTCCTCATGCGGTGTTCCCATCTTTTTGACTAATTGATCCCTCTGTAATTTACCTTGTGTTTTCAGAGGGTTACATCGGTAAAAAGAACTCAAAACTACACTACGGGTACAGGTTGAGTTCTACCTTGGATTCTGACACCAACCCTGCTTAGTTTCAAAGCGAGGAAGGATCCAGCCCCCTTAGACCATGTTTCTGTAACTGGTCTTGTAAGATGGGCTCATTTATTAGGCGACATGCCCTTAGGGGGCTGACCCCTTCCTAAGCAGCGTTCATCCCAGTTACTGCAGAGATGTGAAACCCACTGTTGCAGTAAAAATATCTATTGTTTTTTTTTATTATTGATTGAGAGACTACAAATACCAGAATGCAATTCAGCAAAAGGCAAAATATTATCTTCGAGTGCAAAACTTTCATGGACTGACAGTAGCATAGTTTAAAAAAATGATAATGTGGATGCCCTTTGGGTCACCCATCCATGCAGTAACTGGGACTGACCCTGCTTAGCTTTAAAGCAGGACTGACCCTGCTTAGCTTCAAAGCAAGAAAGGGCTACCCTGTGTCTCTAAGTCGTCTTGTAACTTTGGCTCATTTATTTGGGCAACATGGCCTGAAGAGGATGATCCCTTTCCTCACCTTGAAGCTAAGAAGGGTGTGTCCTGGTTACTGAATGTATGGGGGACCTGGATGGCAAACTTGTCCATGGCTAGTGATTTGTCACCCCTGACGTCACTATCACTGTAAAAATATTGTTAAAAAAAAGAAACTGCAGTGAGAAAGAAGACAGTAGGAGGTAAGGGGAGAGGGGTGCCAAGAGAGGCCGGAGTGGTGGACAGGGAGGAGAAAGGGGTGTAGAGGAGAGTGAGGACAGGATGTCCTGGGTTTTGGTTGAGAAGTGTGAGGTCAGTGAAGCACAGAGGGTCAGGGATGGCAGGGCAGTTTGCCCATCTTGTTAGTAGCCCCAGAGATGTGGGCTTGGATATGGGCCCCCTTCTTCAAATGGATGGAGAATTTGTATTGGCTCCTGAGCAGGCCAGTCTGTCAGAGGGTGTGCCTGAAGCCCTTCATTTACGCTTATCAACTTTGCACTTATGTTTCAAAGAGACTAGGTCGGAGTCATACCGGGTGTTGCACCCGGAGGCCGGCTTCATGCTTATCCTCATGACAGGCGTAGGGCTGTCCAGGGTGTTGGTGATAGAGAGGGGAAGATTAGCAAGGATAGAGTCAGTGTGGGAGTCCATGGCAGGAGAGTGATGGGGAATGAAAGTGGTGGCAAAAGCATCAACTGACACTCGCTTCATCAATAGAATGACAGAGAAGGAGACTGGAAGTGTAGGAAGAGGCTTAGTTGGGGGACCTAAGAGATCTAGGTGAGAGGACAGGAGAGCATGGTCAGAGCAGGAGAGAGGTGTAGTGATGGGGTTGGAGATGGGAATGTCCGCTGAGATGAGAGCATCCAAGGTGTGTGCGGCTAAGTGTGTTGGACCGGTGGGAAGAATAGTGAGGGGAAAAAAGGCTGTGAAAGAGTCCAGTGTCCGAATCAGGAGAGTCAATGTGAATATTGAAGTTTTTGAGGAGCAGAAGCTTGGAGGTGGAGGCGAGAAGAGGTGAGGTCAGACCACTATGAGAGGAAGAGGGAGACCGGACCAGGGGTCCTGTAGATGCTGGCGAGAGTCAACAAGAGGTTTGGAGAGACACCAAGCCTGCAGATAAGGCATTCAAAGGAAGAGTAGGTCTGAGTGGGAATGATAGCAGCAGGGACCCATTCAAGGAGGAGCAGGTCCACTCTTCCCGCAGATCGGTTAGGCCTGGGCTTAGAGAGGATCTTGTAACCCTCAGGGAGGAGTATGTCAAAAGCAGTGACAACGCTGGCATTGAACCACATCTCACTGAGAGTGAGAACGTCAAGGTCAAAGACTTCAAAAAGAAGGCAGATATCAGAGGAGTGTTTTAAAAAGCACAGTAGGTGTTGAGGGTAGCTAGGTGAAGCTGGTTGCCACCTTTGAAGGTCTTCTGAGGAGTGGTACAGGGATGTGGAATGCCCTTTGGTGGTGGAGAAGGGGCAAGAGGGATGGTAGACGGAGGAGTGGCAGGAGAGGGGAGGAAGTTGTTGAGAGATGGAAGATGCCTATCAAAAAGAATGAGGTTCGGCAGAGATGCCTGGGCCATAACAGTGCCATTCTGATAGACATTAATTATGCACCTAGAGGATGAAAAGCATGCCAAGAGTACTTCCCATCTGGTTCCACCATTAATGGGCAACAAATATAAAGTTGAGAGGACTGAGACCAAGTTGGGAGTCCATAGGTTCGGAGAGGGAATGACAAAAGTCGATGTCAGTGACAGACTGCCGGGAAGAAGCATTGAGTAGGTGCCAGTGATGGGAGGCCTGGATTGGAGGCCAAGAGATGTTTTTTGAATTTTGTTCCTTCTAGGGTTCAAAATAATGGTAGAATAGGTGACAGAGTAGCAGTTAGAGTAAATAGTGGAAATGGAAAACACCATGGAAGAAGAGAGCAGAGAGACAGAAAGGGGAGAGATAGAGATGGAGAAACTGCACAATGCATGACAAACTCATCAGGTGGCCTAGTAGCAAGACGGGCACAGACAATTCATGTGCATGCGATGTCCCAGGTCACCAAAGGTGGTGCTGGACTGCTCAGGCAGCAAGGGGGGGGTGACCCAGGACCAATCACGACGGTGAAGTGAACCACAGCGCCTTTGTTGGTAAGGGAGACCCGAGGTATCCAGAGTCAGAGGCCACAAGCACTTCACACTGATCCCGGCGGCATAGCAGCAGGAAAGGTGCAGTTGAGTCAGTTGCACTTGGCAGAGTGCTTTCAGTCAGAAAATTGTGTTTGACCCCAGCCAGGCCAATTAGAGAAATGCTTTGGAGAGGGATAGCAAAAGGGCTAGTTATAAAATTAGCCTATGGTAGTGTGTTTGGTTAGAGTCAAAAAATATCACAGAGGACTAATAGTTGGTGGTGTTAGCAATCAACCATAGTTATATGCAGATGACACGCTGTTATATTTGCAGAACTCCAATGCCAACCTGAACCCCAATGCCAACCTGAACCCCAATTCCAACCTGAAGCCCATCGGTGAAACATCAGCCTATTTGCTGTGGTTTCAAATTAATTCTGGCAACATGGACATAGTGGCATCTAGGGACTTTGCAGGGTTTAAAATGGGACAGTTACTTCCAGACTCACAGTGACATTCAGAAGCATGTAGGCCAGTTTCAATGAACACCTTCTCACCTGTTGACCCCATGATTGCACCTCTTCCCTGTCTCTTCTTCTCCCCTCCACATCTCTCTCTGCATTCTCCCCGTTTTGTACAGCACCCTGTTGCTCGCTAGCTAGATTTGCAACCGTTCAGTTAATGTATGAAGGTAATACTCAAGTGAAATAGCATTACCCCTTGACTGAGGACCTTGGAATCAATATGGAAATAGAAGGTTTCACAATGGAGATCGCACAACAGCAGAGGAAATAGAGGAAAATCAAGACTAGGAAATTGTTATATTTATTTAGCTTGCTGAGAGAAACAAATAGCCTTTCTTTGAGAGAGAATGATTATTGATTGCTCTTGAAATCTTTGAATGCTCCTTCTCTGATTGGATTCTGTCCCATATTTGTATGAGGACGACAGAATGTCTGGAGTCACAGACATTTGAGGAATGGGTCAAAAAAGATTACACAGTAACAAACCAATGTAAAGATAAATGCAAGCTCATCCAAACGAATAATATTGCATGTGGGTCCACACTTACATATTCACTGTACAGAACCGTACATGTTGCCAATTTATTTATGGGATGCAGTATTTTGTCTGCAACTGGAAATGAAATCCTTTTTCATATATTTCATTTTTCGTGTTCATTCATGGGTTAAAACTTATATTATTGGTGTGTAAGATTGTCAGATAGTTCAATGACTTAAAGGAATGGTCACTGTCTCACTGTTTCTCCCATAATTGCCTGTAAGCCCACTATGCTTTCTATGAAGCATCACTTACTTATACATGCTCTGAACTCTGCCACCCAGTCTTATTTGGTATGGCCATCTTGGGTTAAAGGGCAGCCAGACCCGGGCTAGTTAACTTCGACTCCTCTCATAGCACATACCATAAAATCCTGCAAGCATCGGAAGCAGACCTTGCAGGGTGCAGCTTGACAGCTTGATGGTCTGAACAAATACGGGTCCTTTCATCTAACCATCTGCAGCCATGAAGCGGAGTGTACTCGAGTCGCTCGATCTGCCCGGGTCTCTGTGAGGCACTGGGCAGTGGAAAGCCCTATGGTCAGGGAAACTACGGAGAAGCAGTGGCTGGCGTGTCTGCCCAGATTTACAGGGTTGCTGCCCTTGGGAGGCTTCAGGCCAGAAGGCAAAACGCTGAGGTGATCGTTTGCTGGCTGTGTGGGGCATGGCGCTGGGCCATTAATTACAGCATATGGTATTTGCTCTGTCCTTTCCCTCTTTCGTTCTTTCACCCTTACCCCTGTGTGGCATCTTGGTGGGGGGCTCTCTGCCATTTTTTCTGTCTCCTGGTTGTGGTGTGCCCAGTCTAGTGCAGGAGTCTTTGGGGACACTGTTGTGGTTGATATACAGAAGTGCTCAAAGGCTGGTTTTAGACTTTGGCTTCTGGTTGCTTATAAAGGTGGGGCATGCATTAAAGGAAATGTCCAGCACTAAGATAGGTAACGTAGAGGAAATGTCCACACCCAACAGGAATTGGCTAACAGAGGTTCTGCCCATTAGTACCCATAGAAGAAGGTGACTCCAGGAAAAAAGAACATGCTCTTTCAAGGATGCCAATGTGGAAATAATGATAGAGGGTCAAGCTGAACTTGGACATCATAACCACACACGGGATGGGTAGGCAGATTGGCAGCTTAAATCACCTGGCCCTGTCGTTGCACATGCCCCTTCAGCCCAGTGGGGAAAAAGAAGAGGATACCCCGATGAAAACCCCTTCACAGTTATCCATCGAACCAGCAGGGATAAATAATGAACAATTTGATAATATTGAATTCATGTGGCCTGCAGTTAAAGACAGAATAATCACGGATTTCCACAATTGCAGAAATGTTCATGACTTTGGCATACGGCTTGATTTGTTAGATAAATCTGCTAAATATGTACTCCCCCCTCAAGATAGATAATCCATGTCAAACTGACCCTTATCTGAATGTTGACATGCATATTATCTCAACACTGAGTGAATCCAAGGCTCCAGGATTAGATGGGCTTTCGAATAAAACATTCAAGAGTAATCCGAATTTATGGGCAGAGGCCTTACTTCAGATCTTTCAAAATATTATTGTTACACAAACTATTCCTGCTACATGGAGACACTCTATAATTATACCACTGTTTAAGAAAGGCGATTGTCAGCAACCTCAAAGCTACCGTCCAATTGCTATACTAGATGCTCCAGGCAAATTGTTTTGTCGGATTATTTTGCGAGAATTCAATGATTGGACGCAGCAGAAATTCAAAAGAGACCCTTTCCAGTCTGGGTTCACTAAAGGAATTGGCACTGCTCCAAACATGCTCGCACTTAATCTGATCAAGCAAAAATATGTTAATGAAAATCGCAATCTTTATGTTGCCTTTGTTGACTTCAGTAGTGCATTCGATTCAATTGATCGGCATCTACTATTTCAAAAACTCCATCAACACGGGTGTCCCTCCTCAATTCTCACATTAATAAAACTCTTGCATTCCCACACCTCTTTGCAGGTGAGATTATCTTTAGAGGGGCTCCTTACAGCTATTATCCCAACTGAGCGAGGCTTAAAGCAAGGGTGTATCCTTGCGGCTACATTATTTAATTTTTTCCTGTTAGACATCGGTATGAAATTTGAGAATACAATCTCCGATTCACCTAAGCTAGGCATTCAGAAAGTGACATGGCTGCTTTACGCCGATGACCTAGTATTACTGTCATGTTCACCCTATGGTCTTCAAAACCTGTTAAACAAACTGCAAGAGTATGTGCTTGAGAACAATTTAACTATTAACCTTGAAAAAACTCAAATTGTTGTGTGTCATAAATCAGCAATCAAAAAAACTTGTAGATTTACGTGGTCTTTGCACAATCAAGAGTTACTTGTAGTGCCTTACTACAAATATCTAGGTCTTCCATTTTCAGAAGTATTGAACGATGATATATATCGTGTCACACTTGATGCAAAAAATCGCTCGCTAATATCACAAGCCAAAATTTTAATGTTTAAATACGGCAAATTCACACTAACTCACGTAATTGCCTTTTTCCAGCAAAAAGTAACTCCCATTCTAATTTATGGAGCAGAGACTGTAGCTCCAAAGTCAAGAACTTTTTGGGACCGCCCTGAATCTCAATTTTGGAAAGGCCTGTTGAGATTGCCGCAATCGACCCCAATCGCAATGATTCGTTATGAACTGGGACTAATTTCCATATTTTGTCAAGTTTTATGGAAATTTTGCTCATTTTATCGGAAATGTTTAATTGGTGCATCGTCTCATAATATCCTGGGTGTGTTGGCTAACCATTTGATAACCTCCAAATTGAAATTCCCAGAGAAATGGTCTGAATGTGTATTAGACATACTAGTTAAGGCTGACATCTCAATAGAATTATTGTTGACGAATCCAACTAAGGCAAAACTAAAACTGCACCACCATGACTGGATAAACACGCGCCAACAATGCTTAGAATATGTGGATTGTGACTTGGTAAAGTATTCGCACAAAAAAATGCGTAGTCCAGAGTCATATCTAATTAAATGTCCCTCAAGCTATATGAGAAACCCAGTTGATGCGTATTCGGCTAAATTTGTGTTTAACAAGACAGATCTTGGGAAGGAGACATCTGGTGCCCCAAGATCAAACCTTTTGTAGATACTGCCTTAACTACCAAACAATTGAGACTTTATGTCACTTAGTGGTTGAGTGCCCAGCTCTGAAAAATGTGAGGTACAAATTTTTTCATGCAAAATGTAACTTCTACACAGAATATTCTATTGAAAAAATTTGGAATTACTTACTGACTAACACGAATTCCTCTGTTCAAATTGCGTTAGTTCAATTTGTTAATCATGTGATCCCTGATCAACCAAGCTAAGAATGCAAGACTTGTAACACTACGTATTTGAACATTTTAATTTGACCTTTTATATCAAATTAATTTTATTCAGATTTACAATGTATGAAACTATTGTTGATGTAAACAACTCTGTTTGAAAGGTTGAATTATTCAGCCAAATCAATAAAAAAAATAAAATAAAAAAAAAAAGAATGTTGACATGGATAATAAGAGTTGTAGAACTTCGCAGCTGGAATGTAGGTATCTGGCATCCAAACGTAATACTCAATTTCAGACAGTGGACCCAATTAAGCACTGAATAGGTACAGAGGACAAAACATAGCTAACATCTAAAAGTTGCAAATGCTAAGCACCAGCACCCCCTCCCTATGGCTCCAGCCATGATTGCTGTAGCTGAATGATAGTTATGATAGTTTATTTATATAGCACCTATGCACACAATATGTTTCAAAGCGCTTCAAGGCAAGAGAGGTAACAAGGGAAAATACAATGACATTCTTACAGGCCATGAACAGTAAGGATGTGAAATTAACTACCGTACTTGGCCTGACTACATTTCAGATAGTGCAAGAGCTAAGACATAGATAAGGAAGGGAGGGGGAGATTGGGAAGGAAATGGAAACAGACAGACAGGGGACTACCATACTAGGCCTAATGACATTTCTGGTAGAGCCGGAGAAAAACAAAAGGTGAGGGAGAGGGGTGCAGAAAAGGGAGGGGAGGAACAAAACAAGCGACTATCGTACTACTAAGCCTGACCCCATTTCAGATAATGCTGGAGGGGGTGGGGGTTTGGACTAAGGAGAGAGAGGAGGACACACACGAGGTTGCTATCATGCTAGCTCTAGGGACAATTCTGATAGAGTAGGTGCATAGAAGAAAGTAAGGGAGGAGGGAGCGGAGGAGAGAATATAGAGTAAGCAGTCAAAAAGAGTGGAGAAGCAAGAGAGGAGAGCGAATAAAATTACAGAAGTCATTAGTAACACATAATGTTGCAAACCAGGATACAAGATGAAGATGGGAACTGCATGATTCAGGGCCACCATGAGTGCAAGATGCAAAGGAAGACCGGCATGAGAGTTGAGAAAGGGTGTTGCACTGTGAATCAATGAAGTCCATAAAAGTAAAATCCAGAATTGGCCACAAGATGGTGATGGTGAAAGAAGAATGTATCAGGACAGACTCCTGCAGAAGTAGTTTGGAGGAGGTGGGTGGGGAGCAGGCAAGCAAAATCAAGCAAAACAGGCAACACCTGTGTGCGAGAAGGGGGGGCACAAGGGAACATCATGGGAGGTCAGAGGGGATGGTGATGGCCTGTGGGGACAGAGGGAGTAATCACAGGTTGGTGCATGCTTACCTGCTGTCTTGGTCCTCCTGGTCCGAACCGGTCCAAAAAGGAATGGCAAACTAAATCACTTACAGCTGGACCCCCCAGTGTAGCTGAGATTCCAAGCCTGATTTTCCCACTGGTTGATCAATGTGATGACAGTAAAATTAAACCTAGGCCCATTACGAATCTACGAATTGGTAAAATACAGATGCCCCCCCATATCTGATAAGTCTCTGAGAGAAGCTGCTTTTGATCAAAGACAATTTATTATTTCTATTGTTATGACACCCATAGGGTTTGAACGCAAGGAAGCCCTCAGGAATGAGGTTATAGCATTGCTTAGACAAAGGACCGATCCTGGAGTTATTAGAAGTTTGGATTTCAAAGTCCTGCAGAGAATTAAGATTGATCACTGGTGTTCACATGAGAATAGGGACTGCATATTGGTTGGCTGTGGTAGCAGCAGCCTTCCACTGTTCTTAGCTAATTGTGAGAACTTCATTAAAGGGCCATCTAAACTGAAGTTGATTGTAAAAGCCTTTATATTATGTTTTATATTAAGAGGTTCTAAGCTATTGATAGTCAGTGAATGGTTATTGTACTTTATCTTTATCTGATGTAGTTCTTTATTTATTTATTCATTTATTTATTTTTGCATTTGTTGCAGCGCTCAAAACCCTCGGGTATCTCGGTGCTAGTTACTTTAGGATAAAAGGTTACTTTTTACATTACGAAAAAATGGTTTATGGTTGCTGAGTCCTAGGTATATGATCCAGAGAGGGCGATAAGGAGCTGTGTGTCATCAGCGTAATTTGTGTATGCAGTACCTAGTAGGTTAAGGTGGTCGAAGAAGAGTTTTGTGTAAATGTTGTAAAGGGTGGGAGAGAAGCAGGAGCCTTGGGGGACTCTGAAAATGACAGGTTTAGGTTCTGCGGAGCAGTCGTTGATGAAAACATGAGAGGATCTGTCAGCTAGGGAGGAACTCACCCAATTGGATGATGATGCCGAGAGTGAGCTTACAGCCTTTTAGGTAATGTGCATGCAATGGATGGGATGCAGAATTACTCTGACAACAAATAACCGAGCCACGACAGCAAGATGGCAAAGTTTACTGTTTTAATATTAATTATCTAAAACAGGGAGTTACAACAGATATCAATGGATGTTTGCTCGAGTTCTCTCTGCGCATATTACTTAAAAACACATTTATATACAATAAATAGGTCATAAGTGGTGTCATACTCCGTGGCAAATGAGAAAAACCTAAGAGGGATTGTGATACGCTCAAAGGGAACATCTAAGTATACTTTCTATAAGGACTGGGGTTGTGATTGGATATTTACTGTCAGGTGGAAAACTTATGCCTACCTATAAAACTTGCATCTTCAACATTATTAAGTACACAGTATATCATTCACTCTTAAACTATAAGGCCTTTTGTTATATGGCCCTCTACAATTGGTTGGAATGCTCGCACCATGTCTGGAACATTCGGTTCACTTAGCAGCATATAAGCTCAGACCCAGGTGCCAGGAGGTGAACTTGACTTTACCTCTCCACCCAATTAGCCCATCGTTTCTCATCACTCATGCCTTCTGACATGAAGATTGTCTTTGAACTTGGCCTTGCAGTGTATTTTTGTCTCTGGGAATATAAGGGAGTTTGAGCATTTGTTATCGTTGTTCTAGAACGCCAAGCCCAACTCTATTTCCATCCTTGGCTCACGTGACAGGAGATCATGATTTGGTATATTTTACAGCATTTAAATGTCTTAATTGAATAAAACTTGACACACTTGTTGTTCGTTCTTTGCACCTTAACACGGGATAATTCAGCTTATCACGTTCCCTGTCTTTGCGAATAGATACCCAGCCTTGGCTGCTTCAGTCTTGACGCCAGGCCAGACAACCTCGCCTTGCTCGTCTACGATCTTCAGGTAATTCTTGCTGTGACACACCTCTCAGCCCTTCTTCTCGATCGGTCTGGCGATACAAAATTCATGAAACCGATGTCCAGCTTCTATACCATGGCGGCTTTGCCTGCAATCTATTCACTACATATAACCAGCTTCTATGATTACATAATCTACTTGCATTGCTGCGTCTGTACAGTCATTGACTGGCTTGCATTTTCTGCAGTGCTTCACACACATGCAATCTTCTCTTTGCATATAATAGTTTACTCGATTCTTAACTTAGGCATCAACTTTCATAAGATCCATATAGTTTCTTCATCCACTACCTTCAGGGCGTCACGCACATCTCTTGTGACATCACTGGCTTCTCTTTCTTACTTTTTCATATTCCTTCAGGGAGTTCCTCCCTCAGATTGTCATCTCTTTGGGGACATTTGATAAGGTTTTCTCAGGTGGTACCTTCTTTCAAACACTTGCGCGGTATAGTCACAACAGCAGATGACAAGCACGGCACATTCTCAGGCTTCCAACATACAGGAAGTCGGGGGGCGGGTTTTCCTGCAGAGGCAAGCAGCTGCTCCTCTACATTGCCTCCTCCGGTCGAGCCATCAACGATGTCTTCAATGGTTTCCACATCCTGGCATTTTCTCTTGAAGAAGTGCTTCTTTGGAGTCCAAATCTTCATCACTCCCTTCAAGAACCTTGGGATCACCGGTCAGGCCCTGCCATGGATGACTTCTTTTCTCTCCGATCGACCCTCCCAGGTTCAACTCGGGTCCTTCCTCTCCTCCATCTCTATCTCTACCTCTGATGTTCCCCAGGAGTCTAACCTATCTCCCTGACTGTTCAACCAATACCTGGCACTTCTTGCCCACCGCATTGCTGCGCTCTGCCCCACCTTCCAGGGCTATGTGGATGACACTCAACTAATTTTCAGGCTACCCTCAGCCACCTCTTTTCCCTCTCTCTTCTCTGACTGTCTGTCCACCGTCCAGGATTGGTGTTCCGCCAATTAAGTTGTTGTGGGCAAGATTTGAAAATGTAGGTCTCTGTATTTTGGCACACATGAGACAGGAGTGAACTACAGCCCCCAGAAGGACTGTAGTCCCCCTGCAGTACTTGTTCCATCCACAGGCGCAAACGCGCCGGCGCGAACAAGACCAGCGAGTCTGTGCGGGTCCGTGCGTGTTCATGTAGTTCTGCAGTCCACTCTCTCTCTCTAAACGGCTGTAAGGGGTAGGTACAGAAAGTTTGCCACTAGATCACATGGGGGAATCTATAGCACAATCTAAGGGAGCATCCAGCAAAGTAGAAAATGTCTGTACCATTCCTAATGCTATACCTAACAAACACAACCAAGATAGTATTGCTAATACTATGAGAAATGCCCATGTACACACTAAACTAACCATCCCTCTGTTAAATACTCATTCACTGGTTAAACATGGCACTGAACTGCATGATTACATCCAGGAGCATAAACCAGACATCATGTGCCTCACGGAGACATGGCTCACGGAAGCCCATGGACCAACCATAGAACAGGTGACCCCTCCAGGTTAGGTGTTCTTTGGGAGGCACACAGAGAATAATATCGGGGGTGGAGTGGCCATAATCTGTAAAAAGCAGTTGGGGTTTGATGAGGCTAAAATAGAGTGCACTGGATGTGATATTATCCATGTGAAACTGGCCTCAGACCCTAACTATAGTCTGAATATGGTCCTACTGTACCGCCCGCCAGGAGAAGTATGTGATTTTAATGATGATTTAGTCAAGCTAATTGCACCTATGTTGACTACTAATTCAGGGCTGGTCATACTGGGTGATTTTAATTTATGGAAAAATGATAAGGCAGATAAGAAAGCACTTCTATTGGAAAAAATGATGAACACTCATCATATCGTCTATTATAACACTGAACCCACGCACAACAAGGGACATATTTTAGACTGGGTTGGAGGGGGAAATGTCCAATTTGGGCCTATCTCTACCACTCCATGCATCTGGTCTGATCACCCCTTTTTGACATGCTGCCTCAAGCTCCCTGTTAAACCTGTAAGAGTGCATGCCACGGCACACACGGTGAAACTATGTAATTTTAAGAACATCACCCCTGATATCTTCATGACTAGTGTGGAATTACTCATAAATAAAACAGATGATTTCGATGATCCTGAGAGACTTATAAAAGTCTACAATTAGACATGCTAGAAATGTTAGACAAATATGCCCCCATGATAGATAAACTCGTTAAAGACTGGCCCAATCGTCATAAATGGTTCTCTTCTGCACTAGCTGAACTTAAAACCAGCAAAAGGCAGGCTGAGAATACCTGGCACAAAAATAAATCAAATGACAATCTGGTAGCTTGGAAACTCATAGAAAAGCATTATAAAATGATGACCATAGAGGCTAAGAAATCGTTCTATGACGATCAAATAAACCAAGCTGGCGACAAGACAAAGGAACTCTTCTGCCTTTTCAGGACATGGGAGAAACCCACAGTCTGTAACCCCTCCATCAAACCCACTACAGATGACTGTAGTAGAGTGCAGAATGCTTTTGCAGACAAACCGCTGAAGGTGCAAAGAAAATCGAACAGGAAATATTAATTTCTCCTCCATCAGATTCTTTACCCATACCTGAAACACTTAAAACAGGCAACCCCATTAAGCCTCCAGGCAATTTTAACTTTATAGAACCTAACCTAACTGAAATGCTGGTGTTATTAAAAAATATGCATCCCACAAACTGCCCAGGGGAAATCTTCCCCTCAAAATACATATTGGAGCATCGAGAACTGTTTGCTCCATTTCTCTGTCGGTTTGTTAGATCTTCCTTTCGTACAGGCTCCATTGCTCACTCTATTAAAAATACAGCTGTTACCCCCCTGTTAAAAAAACCGGGCTTGGACCCGTTGGATGCGGCTAACTTAAGACCCATCACAAACACGTTATTCTTTCTTAAACTTATCGATACGGCAGTGACTACTCAGCTACAATCTTATGTTCTTAAATCCGGAAATCTGCATGTAAAGCAATCAGGCTTCTGAAGCTTTCATGGAACGGAGACCGCATTATTGGATCTTCAAACACATATGCTCGGTAAACTGGAACACAGCAAGTCGGAGCTGCTGATGCTATTAGACCTATCAGCAGCCTTCGACTTGCTGGACCATAAAATCCTGCTCAATAGGATGGCAACTGTTGGTGGACTCTCCAACAATGCCATTTCTTGGCTTAGATCTTTTTTGGAGGGTCGCCAGTCACGCGTCTATTGGGGCGATTGTGCCTCCGAGCCACAGACTATAACATGTGGAGTTCCCCCGGGGGCATGTCTTTCCCCCCTGCTGTTTAATATTTATATTCTTCCCTTATGTGTTGAGTTGGAGTCTCTGGGGATCTTTTTCTGTAACTATGCAGATGATTTCCAGTTGGTACTGAACATAACTGGGAACTATGAGGTTGACCAACAAACGCTAGCTGAAGCATACGACGTCATAAAACAATGGATGTCAACAAACTGGCTTTGCTAAATGCGGCTAAAACCGAGCTGATGCTCTTCGGTTCCCAGCATGCCCAATCCAAACTAAGCCAAAACTATAACTGTTTTGTGATAGAAGGAACTCAAATTAAAACTGTGAAGAAAGTCAAGACCTTGGGCACTTATATGGAGGAAAGTCTGGATAGTGAGGCACATGTCACAGCTATTTCTACCAACACTAACTACCACCTAAAGGTACTTAGACAAGTAGCCCTGTTAATATCGGTAGAAAACCGTATAAAACTTGTAAGAGCAGTAATATTGCCACGTGTGGACTTCTGCAACGCATTGTTGGGAGAAGCCAATAAGGCTGATATTCAACAGTTGCAGAAGACACAAAATGCAGCCGTGAGAATAATCTTTCAGATGAAAAGTTCTGAACCCACTAGTGCTGCAAGAAGAAAACTTCACTGGCTCCCAGTGGCAGCCCGTATCCAATTTAAATTGCTCACTACATGCCACAAGTGTATCTTCGGAAACGCACCTCTATATTTGAAGGAGAAGATTAGTATTTATCAACCGAAGAGAAGTTTAAGATCTTCGGAAGGCTCTCTGTTGGTTCTGCCACAGATAAAAATATCCCGTGGCTTAGGGCGGGCCTTCCATGTCCAGGGTGCCCAAGCCTGAAACTCTCTTCCACCACAGATACGTAAGATAGAGGATCATCTTGCCTCCATAAACAGTTGAAGACAATCCTGTTTAACTAGAATAACTCCAGTTCTGCTTCGCTCTACTTCTATCTTTCGGCGCCTGGATGCCTGCAGGCTTTGGCGCGTTATAAACTCAACTAACATAACATAACAATGATCTCTGCCTTAAAGCCAGTAAGACTGAGAGTCTCATCGGCACACCCATACCCTCCTTTCCTGTCACTCTCTGGCCGGCCTCTCTTGGCTCTCTCCCTGCTCTCACCTGTGAGGCAAAAAAACCTTGGGGCCATCTTCAACTCCACACTCTCCTTCTCTCCTCACATCTCTGACGTCTCTAAGAAGTCACACTACCAGCTACACCTCCTCAGTGGTATTCTTCCTTTCCTCTCCTTCTCCCAGAAGCTCGCTGTCTCCAGAGCTCTGGTTCCCTCTAGGCTACTGCAACAGCCTCTTTCTAAATCTGCCTGCTTCTACTCTCCGCCCTTTGCAACTTATCCAGAACCAGACTGCAAGACTTGTCCTTGGCCTCAAGCCCAGGGATCGTATCTCTGCACTGGCTCCCAGTGGCTGCGAGGATCAAGTTCAAAACCCTCTGCATTGTCCACAAGGCCTTCTAGGGCCTGGGGCCTCAATACCTTTAACTCTCTCTTCCTAAATATCTTCCTTCTCAAGCTCTTCACTCATCTGCCTCCAACTCCCTCAGGGTCAGTCGCTTCTCCAAGCAACGAGTTGGTGGTAGATCACTTTCTTCGGCTGGGGCCTCCATCTGGAACAGCCTCCCTGCCCCCCTGAAACTTGAGGAGAACCATCTCCCGTTCCGGAGGCACCTCAACACCTTTCTCTTTGCTTGTGCTTTTTCTCCTCCTCTCCCCTGATGATTTCCTGGCTGATACTGAAACTGCACTGTTTTACCTGACCACTCCCTGATCTCGGGACCAGGTCCCCTCCTCTGCCAGTCGCACACCTGCACTGCCCTCCTGGCAACCCCTCACTTGGGGACTGTTTTCTGTATCCCTACAGTCCCACTACCAGCACTTGACACCTGATGCCTGAACTTACCTTTACCCTTGCCCTTACCACCTGCTGGCCATACTTTACTATTGCAATTTATTCTATTATCCCATGTACTGCACCTTCCCCTCTCCCTTCCCCTCTACACTTTCCCCCTTCCCCTTTCCATGCACTTGCACAATCTGAATGACACCTGGCCTAGTAGGATCGCTGTCTGTCTTCCCTCTGTTCCCCCTCCCTTTCCTCATCGCACCATGAAACTCTTGTGTATAGGCACATTATAAATGCCACATCATATCATATCATATCATAAGGTGTCGGCTGATTTAACATGTTCATCCGCACTCTAGGTCATGCAGTTATATTGTCCATTAAGCTTACAACAGACCCATTGTCCCATGTACTTCTTCTGGTTCTTTGGATACACAAACATTGTTCCTTCAGGTGCTATGATGCTGGCCTTTATATGTCTTCTGATTTCTTAATCAGTTTACTCTTTTGGTTCAAACCCTGATTCAACATCTTTCATAATCTTAATTCCTACTGCCTTCTTTGCCGTCTTCTTACACTGGGCGATTATTATCTTGATCACACAGAATCCAAACATCACCATAAGCAATAGTGCTTCAAGAAACTTGAAGATTTTTGCCTTCCACTGCGGAATCCATGAAAATATGGAAGCAAACCAACTGTCATCTATAATGTCCTCGGTCTTGTCTTTCATCTTGTTATGCAGGGTCATCAGCAACGTTAGGGCCTCTGTCAAGGTCCCATTCTCGTCATCGTGAGAAGGTGTGAGTATGCAACACGATGACCCGATTTTTTGTGTAAACTCCTCCTTCCACTGTGATCATGTCAAGAACATATCTGTTCCGTAGGGTCATCAGTCGTATGGCCCTCAATTCTTCTTTGATATCATTGAATCCCTTTATGGTGGTGTTGATTGCCTGCAGGAGCTCCCATCTGGTAATCTGCAACTATTTGGCATTGGCCATCGTCTGGATCCCAAGCATCAAGATAGTTGTAAATACTGAAGCAGTCTTGCTGAACAACCTCTGCTTATAAGGAATGGTTTCAAATGCTTCTATTTACTTCACTGAAAAGTAATTTCCTCTTCTGGTTCGAATGAGAAATTCAAGCAATCTTCTTTTTCTCAAATGGGCATCTACTTTTAGAAATTCTCCAATGTTCAGGTCAGTTTGAGGAATCTCCAGTGCTGGAACAAGGATGAGCATCAAGGAACACGTTCCTCCACAATCCTTGGGCAGCTTCATGCAGGCCCTAGGCCCACAAGCCCAATATCTATCGATCATGGTGGCTGTCCCTGCTCCCATTATGGAAACGTCAATTGTAGTTTTGCAGCCTATGTTGTCTCCCACATTATTCCTTCCATGTCTTCGGAAGCACAATGTTGCATTCGACAATGGGACCACAATCATTGGACCTATTTCATCTTCTACCCATGTCAGTAGTTTGGCATACTTAGCCGTTGACTTCAAGCATTCATTGTCCACTCTCTGCACCTCTTGTATATATTCTGTCTTCAGTAGATGAGCGGCACAGGATATCGGTCCTCATTCCCAACCTTTCTTAGTTTTCATTCGTCCATAGACTAAGACTTGAGCTTGCTCCCATCATCCAGGTGATCCAGCTGTTCTGTTATATCAGGACAATCCATTCTCTTCATTTCTTTAATGACTACATCTTCCCGTACTGATACAGAATACACAAGCATCTTGCTCTCCCGTTCAGGTTCCAATTCCATCTGTGAATTCTGGAGATAATCACCCTGGAATGGAAACATTTCGACCTCCATCGCAAAGTGGCCCAACTTCCTTGAAACTGTCCTCTGGTCACAAATGCTGCAAGATGAACAAGACACCTGGAATCATGTTCTGGAACTTCTCTGGAGATTAAAGTTTGTATGTATTCATGGCATAGGGGATGAGGGCACAGACATATCAATTCTCCCTAGATGTTATTTCCCCTCTTTGTTTACATAAGTATTTATCTTCTCACTATCTTCCTCTGCATTTCTCTTATCTGTCACAAATGTAAAGGATTTGTAATACTTACAAAGCAGTTCAGAAACATATCTCTTAGTGGGGGGAACTAAAGGAACCCCTACCTCAGTAGAAGCAAGCAAATCAAAAGCAATTCTCATAGTGGGGAGAACCATAGGGGCCTCTACCTCGGTGAGAGTACTAATACGATAGAGACTGTGAAAGATGAGGAACAGAAAAACAACAAGAGTAACAATACAGGCATAGATTATGCACAAAAACAGAGGCATCCACCTTTTAAGCCATCCTGGTACTTGTTGCACTTGTTCATTCTCTAGAACCGTGCCAGCTTCCAAATTTCTCATTTTAATACTACTATCAAATTTCTTTGAAAATTTAATTGAAAAACCTGCTCTATTATTGCGATGAGATGCTGTGACTGTGTAAGCTGCAGAACCCCTTCTTCTTCCCGTCCCTCCACACTCTCCTCACCTGAATCTTCAGAGTTGCCTGCGTTCCGTAGATTCCGCCGGCTCAGGTAGTCCCGTTCTTTTTTAGGTAGCACTTGCCTGTCTCGGTGAGAAGCCACAGTGACAACTGAATAGACAGCCGTCCTGGGGCCCCGTTACCGAGAACAGGCCGGAATAAAGGGAAAAAACCCACACGTGGGAAAAACCCTTAGGGTACTTCTGGCAATGAGGTAGATGAAGATCCAAGCTTGTAACCAGTAGGACTGGAAGCAGATGCGAGGTCCACAGGGTTGAACACAGGAGAGAAGTCCAAAGCGACACCAATGAGAGGTGAAGGGAGCCGAAGCCACCACCGGCCCAAGGACCTACCAGGCGCGGTAAGAAAGAGAGAAAATACAGGAGAGAAAACAATGGACAGAGAAAACAAGGGAAAACTGGAGAGCCGCGAGAGAAAAGAGCGGCAAAGAGGAGAGAAAAACACGCCTGCCGCCGGAGCGGCGAGACTAGAAGGAAAAAGCGAAGTAGTGCCGAGGGATCGGCAAGGAAGAGGCTGCAGAAAAGAAGGCCACCGCTGAAACTGAAACGGCCGTCAGGTAAGTAGAAGGAACTTATCCCAAGGAGAAGGGAAAAGCAAACAGAGAAAAACCGCCACACGCCGAGGCGAGCAGAGGGCAAACGCTGGGAGCGCAAAAACCAGAGCCGCTGGTGCAAGAACCAGCAATGGGTTGAAACGCAGCGACTGCCGGGCTAGAAAGGCAGATAAACACCCGGCAGTGCTGTGATTGGCCATGACTTGTTACCAGACACAAAAAAGGGGCTAAAACCTATCTACCTGCCGGTTAGCCTCCAACGTGGAAGGAGCCACCACCCGCGGTAGCGATTGCGGATGACAGTATGACCCCCTCCCCTCCTAACCGCCCCAGGCTTCCCTGGATAGCGGCAGTGAAAAGTAGCCAACAACCTTGGTGCATGAACCTGAGAAGCCGGTTCCCATGAGTCCTCCGACTCAGGGTATCCCATCCAAGACAGCAGGTACTCAAGACGTCCGCGATAATACCTGGAATCACGGACCTTAGATACCTCATACTCATCAGGCTCCGAGGACCGTGCTAGGATAGATCTGGGAATGATTCTATGGTGAAGATCGGGACAGTAAGGTTTGAGAAGAGAGGAATGAAAAACCGGATGAATGCGGCGAAGAGAGGAGGGAAGCCGAAGGCGAAAAACTACAGGATTGACTTTAGAGAGAATAGTGAAAGGTCCAAGAAAACGAGGAGACAGTTTAGAAGGCCTTGTCCATCTGGGCAGAAACCGTTTGGACAACCACACCTGATCTCCTGGCTTCCATACTGGACATTCTTTCCGATGTTGATCGGCACAGGATTTTGTCCGTCTTCTGCTGACCTCTAGACTCCGCATGGCTGAAGTCTGGGCTTCCTTAATATTCCCTAATACCTCTTCTACCGTCGGGGAGTTGGTGTAGCTGGGAACCTCCGGAAACACGGCACGAGGGTGAACCCCGTAAGTGCAGAAGAAAGGAGAGAGTCCTGTAGCGGAATGCCTGGTATTGTTGTACGAGTACTCTGCTGTGGGAAGCAGCGAGACCCAGTTGTCTTGATGTTGAGATATATAACACCTTAGGTATTGTTCCAGGGTCGCATTCAGGCGTTCCGTTTGACCATTGGTCTCCGGGTGAAACCATGAAGACAGAGCTCTTTCAATGCCCAAACGGTTGCAGAAGGCAGTCCAAAACTTCGAGATATACTGACTTCCCCGATCCGAGATTATCTTATCGGGGAGACCGTGTAGCTTGAATATATCTCGAGAGAAGACCTCCGCCATCTTAGCCGCAGTGGGCAGACCTGGAAGAGGAGAAAAATGTGCCAACTTAGAAAAGGCGTCTACCGTGACCATAATGCAGGTACAGGATTCCGATACCGGCAGATCGACAATGAAATCGGTAGATATGAGACCCCAGGGGCGCGTTGGGAGTTCGACCTGAGTGAGTAGACCCAACGGTTTTCCCAGGCGATATTTTGCTGTGGCACAAATTGGACAAGCCTTGACATACTCGTATGTCTCCTTTCTAGCGTTTGGCCAAAGAAACGTTCTAGAGAGGAGCTCAAAGGTATTCTCAGCCCCTCTATGTCCGGCCGAGCGAGAGTCGTGACTCCACTTCAGGATTCTAGAACGAAGAGGACCCTTGGGAATGTACATTTTCTGTTTGTAGAAAAGCCAGCCACCTCTTTGTTGAAAAGGAGAGGTAATACGTAGGGATAGTTGGGGCTTTTCCTGAATGAGGGCAGTTTTCACCTCTTTAAGGAAAGAGCCAACAAAGGCTAGGATTTGGTTGCGTTTGAACATGGACTCCCTCTTGATTTCCGGATGTTCCTTGGTGGAGTCTTTGCGGGATAAGGCATCCGCTAGACTGTTCTGTGATCCCGGGATATACGAGACTTGGAATTCAAACTGTGCAAAATGATGGGCCCATCTGGTCTGCATGGAATTTGAACACTCCAAATCTTGTAGCACCTTGAGGTTCTTATGGTCGGTCCTAATCAGAAATGGATGTCTGGCTCCTAGTAGGAGATGGCGCCACTCTTCACAGGCAAGTTTCATGGCCAGGAGTTCTTTCTCCAGTACCGAATAGTTGAGCTGGCTAGGAGAAAGAGTTTTTGACATGTATGCCACGGGGTGGGGGCGTGGCTTGGCGGCCATGCGAGAGTGAGCAGACTCCGAGGAGCTCCCGCCAGATCCGACCAGAGATCCTGAGAAAGGCGTATATCAGTAAATAAAAAGACAAACAAACGCGAGGAAAAGGCGTCGGAAGACCCAAGGCACACACGGGAGAAGACCCGAGGAAAAACGGAGACCAGAAGAGTGAAAACGAGAAGGGAAAGAAGCGCGCGGCACCACCGACAAAATGGCGGACGCGCAGCGCTGAAAAAAGGACCCGCGTCCCAAAGCACGAAGAAGGCCGAAGAGCAGGAGCAGAATCGGGCGAGACAGCTGATCGACGTCCAGCGCAGGCAAGACCGAAACACCACCGGAGTGGCAGAAACCCGAGACGCCGACTGCAGGGATAGCCGCGTACCACCGACCCGGAGAAGGTGAAGACGGCACGGCTCGAGAACGGGGAGCGGCCCGCGGACCGGAACTGGAGAACAGCTTTTCCCAGCCGAAGCGGGACGAGCAGCGGCAGCAGGGTCCCTGCGGTACAACGGAAGAACCTGAGCGGTGAGGCAGCGGAGGCGAGGGGCGACCCACAGACTGAGCCCCGGAAGAGCGAAGGTGAGAGTTAACGGCGGAGAGCCAACAGAGCGACGTGGGACCCCGAGAGACGAGGCGGCGGAGACCGGGAGCCGACCCGAGGACCGGACCGAGAGAGCCCCCCCTTGACGCAGAAGCGGCGGAGGCCCAGCTGAACAATCGGAGAACCGGAAAACAAGGCAGAACGGATTGAAAGCGGCCCACAGACCGAACCGAGGCAGATTCCCTCACGTTGAAACGGAGGTGAGCGACAGCGGAGCAACGAGGGACCCCACAACGAGAAGGAACGGAGAGCGAGGGCCGGACCATAGAAGAGCTTCCCCCGACCGACGCAGAAGAGAGCAACAACGACAAATTGGATTGCTGAAGAGGAGTCCTCACCTGCCAGTCCGGAGCGGAACCGAGGGAGACAGCAGATCAACACCCAGCTTAAGCAGGATCGGAACATCACCCGACCGGCAGCGGGAGGAGGCACCGACGGCAGCAACGGGGAAGAAAGCCCGAGACAGCACCACGGAAACGGCGCGACATCGAACGAGGAAGGGGGAAGGCTTCGAGACCCACGGTCAGGAAGCAGCCCACAAATCGGACCGAAGAAGAGCCCTTCCCTGCCGCAGAGGTGACTAGCAGATCCGGAGAGGAGAGGCAGCGACGAGACACAGGAACCGGGCCCAGGAACAAGAAACATACCGCAGGGCGGGTCAGGGAAGCCGAGACCCAGCTCTAAACACCTAAAGAGAGAGGGAAGAGAACACCGAAGAAAGACACGGCAAACGGACAGAAAGGGTAAAGCCTCAGAGAGATATCGCTTAATAACAAGGTAACACACACAGGAAGAGTGGAAGCGAGTGGGGGAACTGAAAAGGGACCCACTGCAGCGCAAACGGAGCCAAACTGAACAGAGCCCAACTACAGGCCAAGAGCAGTGGGCATTAATATGCCAGACAAGTCTAAAAGCGGCAGAGGGAGACAAACAGTCATGGAGACATTCACCCGGAAGAACGACGACCAGCAGCCAGGGGCCGAGGAGAAAGACATGCCGGAGTCATATGCCACGCAGGGAGAGATCAGGCAAGTGGAAAGCAGTATACTGGAAGCCATAGGGGCGTTAAAGACGTCGATAGAAGGAAAGCTAGATGCAGTGATGGTAGATGTGGGACTTCTTAGACAAGACACGAGAAATCTGGCGGAAAGGATGACAACAGTGGAACAACAAGCACAGAGTAACTCAGTGGAAGTGTCCGCCTCGCGAACACAAATGTCGGAAGCACTGGAAAGAATTAATATACTAGAACGCAGAGTGGAAGACGCAGAAGGTAGGGCCCGACGCAATAACGTACGAATAGTGGGGCTGCCAGAAGGAGAGGAAGGAAGGGACCCCACGGACTACATAGAGAACCTCCTGATCCAAGAAGTAGGGGCAGGGACCCTATCCCAGGGCTTCGTAGTAGAAAGGGCACACCGAGCGCTGACTAGAAGACCGCGCCCAGGAGCACCACCAAGACCAATGATAGCAAAAATTATGAACTTTAAGGATAGGGAGAAAATCCTGACTTTCTCGAGAGAAGGAGGGAACATCACAAGGAACGGGGCCAGGATAACAATATATCCAGACTATACGGTACTGGTGCAAAAGCAGAGGGCCCAGTTCTGGCAGACTAAAGAGCGCCTCCGAGCAGCAGGGGTGAAATTCATGCTGCTGTATCCAGCCAAACTAAAAATACTCCATGACGGAAAAACACAGATCTTCGAGACAACGACCGATGCCCAGGAGTGGATGGACCAGCGTGGGATTCCGCAGTCGGCAGAGAGGAACGAGCGAAACAGAAACCACCCCCAGCAAAACAGAGATTAGAACCGAGCACGACAAGCATACTCAACGCTACAGGAGCAAGAACAAGACGGTAGAAATGCCCTACCGGGAAGTAACAAAAAAGAGCAACCGACAACCATCAAGTTGAAAAGCCCATAGTAAAGAGACTTACAATGGGAGCACGAGACTTGGAGAAGGGGAACCGCCAAGACCCACAGAGAAGCCCCAGCAAAAACAATGTTTATAGTGTCAGTTTCAAGACACTACGCCGCGACAGGAAAGGCCGAGGAGGAGAAAGCGGCACCTGGAAAGCGACGGAGCCCGAGCAGAGGAGGGGAGGCTGGGCGTTTGTTGACGTTATTTAGGTTAACAGTTATAACAGTTGGGAAGTTAAGGCAAAGCCCACAAAGAGAGGAGGAGAGCAGAATAAGAAATAACAGCTGTCACACACAAAGAATCAGCAAGGAAAACAAATCCAGGGGACAGCACCCACAAACAAAAAGCTGGCGGGAGGCACGAGGCAAAAAACTCAACTGCCAGAAGAAGGGACACAGATCCCCAGCAGGAACGCATCGTGAGAATGAGACACCGAGCGAGCCCATGGGAATGAGCAGGCCGCAAGCGCTAGTCCCCACAAAGACCAAGATGTCCTAAGAATTGTCACGTGGAATGTCAGGGGGATGAACGCATACGTCAAGAGGCTAAGGATCTATACCTGGCTAAACAAAACAAGGACTCACATTGCACTGTTGCAGGAAACGCACCTGACGGCGGAAAAACAGGCCAAAATAAAGGAAAAATGGGGAGGCCAGATGTATAGTGCGACGTATTCCAACTACGCCAGAGGAGTCATAACCTGGGTCGCCCCGGGCGTCCCATTCCAGCTCATCAACCAGGAGAAAGACACGGAAGGGAGAATCCTGGTAGTCCATGGGATGCTAGAAAACCGGGAGATATGCCTCGTGAACACCTATGCCCCTAATCACGACGCTACAGCCTTCTTCAGAATGCTCCCGCCCCGGCTGGCCCCGTACAGGAATGCAACGATGATTTGGGCAGGTGACCATAATTGCACTCTGGATCCCCGGCTGGACAGGTCGGACGATAAGCACAAGAGAGCGGCGCCGCCAGCGAGAGCACTACAACAGATACTAGACCAGCTCGGACTCGAAGACGTCTGGAGGAAGGTACATGGGGAAGAGAGAGGATACACGCATTACAGTGCCCCACATAGAACATTCACACGGATTGACTACCTGTTCACGGGCAGGGAAACACTGGGAGAATTCACTGAGGCATACATACACGCGCGAACCCTATCTGACCACGCCCCCCAGACGATCACATGGGCGCACACACACAGGAGAGCCCCTATACCAACATGGAGATTGAGGGCAGAGGCATTACTGGACACGGGCTTCCAGGAATACATCCAAAGCGTGATAGAAGACTATTTTGAACATAATGAGGGTAGTGTGGAGAGCACAGGAACGGTCTGGGAAGCCTTTAAAGTGGTAGTCAGAGGAGAGGCGATGGGGAAAATGGGAGGTCTCCGACGAGAAACCCTAGCACAACTAGATAAGATAGAAAGGAAAATCGAGAAGGCAGAGAGACAAGCGGGGGAAGAGGGGGCGGAACAAGAAAACCTCACCACCCTGCGACAACAGTGCGTGGAGACCTGGGAAAGATTGGGACGACTAGATTACGGGAAATACATACAGAAACTACATGCTGAAGGGGATAAGCCTAGCAGACTCCTAGCCTGGCTAACCAAGCAGGAGACTAAGCGGGAGCCAATTAACGAAATTCAGAACAGGGAAGGAGAGGTGATAAGGTCCCAAGAGGGAATAAACGAGGTGTTCTCGCAGTTCTACGAGGACTTATACTCCAGGGTCCAGGAGGCAGAGGAGGGGGACCTGAGGGAAGCCCTCGCGGAAATCAAACTCCCACAATTGACGGAGGAGCAGGCCCAAATATTAGATGCCCCTCTCACCGTAGAGGAACTAACGGAGGTTATTGCCCAGCTCCCGACAGGGAAATCTCCGGGGCCATATGGGCTCCCGGGGGAATTTTACAAGCAATACAAAAATGATATAGCCCCGAGACTACTAGAAACATTAGAAGAAGCATACGAGAGGGGAAGACTCCCGAGCAGTATGTCGGAATCCATAATAGTCCCGATCCTTAAACCGGGCAAGCCCCCCCTCGAATGCGGTTCCTATAGACCGATTTCCCTAATAAACCAGGACTCCAAGATCCTGACGGCGGCACTAGCCAACCGCCTGAAAAGAGTGCTACCCACCCTGATCCATACGGATCAGACAGGGTACGTGCCAGAAAGGAACACGTCCTGGAACCTGCGTAGACTCCACTACGTTATAGAAAAGACAAACCAAGAAGATGGGGAGTGTGCTGTAGCCTCACTGGATGCAATTAAAGCATTCGATTCGGTGGGATGGGACTGGCTCCTGGGAACGCTCACCCACTATGGGATAGGCCAAGGGTTCACAAGATGGATAGAACTACTTTACAAAGACCCGAGAGCGAGAGTCAAGACGGGTAGACAAATCTCTAGGGAATGGGGCATAGAGCGAGGCACAAAGCAGGGATGCCCCCTGTCCCCAATGTTATATATCCTGGCCCTGGAGCCGTTCGCAGTATTCCTAAGAACGGATTATAAAGACACAGGCATAGAGATAGACGGGGAAACACACCAGATATCCATATACGCAGACGATATACTCCTTTACATACAGAACCCACGCACCCACCTGCAAGACCTACTGGAGGCGCTGCGCGCATTCGGTAGGTTATCTGGAATAGTGGTCAACAGGGAAAAATCCGTGCTGTTTCCCCTGGCAGACCTACGAGCAGTGCCGTCAGATCAATTACCACCTCTGGGCATCACGTGGGCCCCGAACACCTTCAAATACCTGGGAGTGGAGATCTATCACGACACCATGGAAACACACGCAGGTAACACACAAATAGCTTTAGACAAAATTGAAAAGGCTATGAAATTTTGGCAGACGCTGCCGTTGGGCATGATAGGCCGGGCGGCACTACTAAAAATGACAGTCCTACCCCGACTCCTATATTACTTCACGAACATCCCATACAACATACCAAAGCCCTTTTTCAAGCGCCTACACACCATAGCGAGAACCTTCCTATGGGGAGGGGGACGAAACAGGGTGGCACTAAGCACACTACAAAGAAGCTATGAGTGGGGAGGCATCAAACTCCCAGATTTTGAGCATTACTATTTGGCAGCACAACTCCAATTTGTGGTGCGATGGCTGGGCGAGGAGACCTCAATAGACGCAATAATTATGGGGCCAGCACTCCGGAAGTATCACCTGAGAGAATTACTATGGGTCAATGCCGCCCAAGCAAAAGAACTGCCCAAAATAGCCCAACTAGGCCGAATACTATGGAAAAGAGCCTGGAAGACACAGGGCATACGAGACCCCTGCTCAAGACACATCCCACTGGCGGGGCTGGTGGACACCCGAGTGGCCAGCCTGACCACGTACAGGGCACAATGGGAAGACAAGGGTGTGGCCCAAATTGGGGACCTGTGGCGTGACGGACAGTGGGTTGAATTCCAGACCCTGATGGATGAACAAGATGTACACAGGGGCCAATTCATCCTACACAATAGCCTAGTCCAGACAATAAAGAAGAGGTGGAGCACTATGCCAGAACCCGAGGACACCGAAGGAGAACTAGAGGCATGGTACGATATATCCGAAGGAGGCCATACGGTGTCCAGACTCTATGAGCGAATACTGGGACACACCAACAAAAAGACACTAACGGCACGGACGAAATGGGAAGAGGAACTGCAACAACCCTTCGAAGACGAGGAATGGAACAAAGTCCTCATGTACACAAAAAAGGTGTCCAGAAACGCCAGGTTCAGACAACTGCAGATATACATAGTACATAGAGCATATCTAACCCCCAAGAGAATGTCAAAGATAGGAGAAGGACAATCCCGGAGCTGTCCGCGGTGCGGAGACGAACAGGCCGACATGGTGCACATGTTCTGGTCGTGCCCGCAAATAGCAGACTTCTGGAACACGGTGAGAGAAAAAGCGTCGACAGCAGACATACAGATGCCAGCAAGAACACCAGCAGCATACCTATTGGGCCTGTTCCCAAGAGGGCACCGGCAGATGACGCACGTGGCAAAAATGAAAGATTTAATGACGATACTAGCGAAACGCCGCATAGCGATGGCATGGAACAAGAGTGAAGGCCCTTCGAAGGAAGGATGGTGGGCCGACCTACAAAAATGGGCAATAGCGGAGACGGCAGTCTGGACGAGAGCCACACAAAGGGGAGAGAGCAACAGCGGAGCCAGATTACAGGCATGGAACTCCCTGGTGCAAGACCTGCTTGGCAGCAGAAGCGATGACGATACGACTGACATTAGCGATCCAGGGGACACAGGAAACGACGAAATTGAACCGCCCACGTCGGGAGGCACTACATAACTCACAACGGAGAGAACTAAGGGGAAGGAAGAGAAGAGGTTGTGACCTGCGCAGACTCTGAACAGTGCAACTCCAACTGGGAAAGACCAACAACTACACGTAAAGACAAGACCAAGGGAAATTTCCAAGGAAAGGAGAAAAGCCACTGGGAGACTGGCCCCTCCGCCACGAACTTGACAACGACCGGCGCCGGCCCGAAGCGGCAAAGGACCATGAACATACTGCGGCTGCCTTTGGGGAGAGGGAGGGGGGGAGGGAGGGGGAAAAGACAATGGGAGGGGGACTTTTGTTTTTGGTTCTGTTTGTTCTCTCCCATCCCTTTTATGTTGTAAAACCAATAAAAAGAAGTTAAAAAAAAAAAAATGTATGCCACGGGGTGTTCCACTCCTAGGATGATCTGGAGCAATACCGCTCCTACAGCTACCGCAGAAGCGTCGGTCTCCAAAACAAATGGTTGTGATTGATCAGGATGCTGGAGAATGGGGGCAGTACAGAACAATCTCTTGAGAGAATCGAAACTCTTCTCTGCCTCATCAGACCAAAAAATGGAACGGCCTCCTTCTTGAGTAGGCGCGTAATCGGGTATACTACCTCCGAAAAGTTTGAGATAAATCTGCGGTAGTAATTCGCTAATCCCAAGAATCTCTGGACTTCTCGGACCGAAGTAGGAGCTGGCCAATCAAGGATAGCATCAACCTTGGTTTGGTCCATGGCCACCCCTTCTTCGGAAAGAATGAATCCGAGATAGTGGACCGAGGGTACTGCAAATTTGCACTTCCCGCCCTTGACCAGCAACTGATTTTCCTGAAGACGAGACAGAACCTGTGTGACGTGTTGAATATGTTCCTCCATTTTAGGGGAGAAAATCAGAATGTCGTCGAGGTATATTATCACCGAGACCGACAGCAAATCTGAAAATAGCCTGTCCATGAATCTCTGGAATGCAGCCGGTGCGTTCACTAAACCGAAAGGCATCACTCTGTACTCAAAAAGACCGTATCGAGTTCGAAAAGCCGTCTTCCATTCGTCCCCATCAGTGATGCGAAGCAGATGATATGCGTTCCTGAGATCCAATTTGGTGAAGATTCGAGCCCCTTGTACCGCCTCAATAATGTCGGTTATGAGTGACATGGGATACCGATCACGGATGGTAACCTTATTGAGGCCCCGGTAATCGATACATGGTCTGAGATCAGTCGTGTCTTTTTTCTTGATGAAGAACAGGGAGGCGCCAGCTGGTGACTTCGAAGGTCGGATAAGACCATTCTCCAAGTTGGTATCCAGATAGACTCTTAATACCTTCTTTTCGGCCTGAGAGAGAGAGAACATGCGCCCAAATGGAACCAGTGCATTAGGTTCGAGATCGATTGAGCAGTCTTCTGGCCGATGAGGAGGTAGCTGAGCATGAAGATTCTCTTGGAATACCCCGGAGAATTGTGCACAAAAATGAGGAAGCGCGTGAATACCTACAAGATCTTTGGAGAGAACCCTAACTGACTGTTGATCTTCCCTGGTATTGGGAGGAAGACAATTGACCGAACAGTACGTAGAACAAAAACTTAGTCGATTTTCCGTCCAGTTGATATACGGGTTATGCCTGCGCAGCCAAGGAATGCCTAGGATTATGGGGAAATGTGCGGCTCTAATAATGTCGAACTGCAGGGCCTCTTTGTGTTGGTTGATGACCACAGAGAGTTGTTCGGTGGTATGTGTGATTAGTCCAGACGACAAAGGTGTACCGTCCACTCCTTCCACTTTCTGACCCACCTTCCGAACTATCCGAGTGAGCCCCATCTTGTCAGCCCACAGAGTGTCCACAAAATTCCCTGCCGCTCCACAATCCAATAAGGCTAAAGTTTCCACCAGTCTTCCGTTTAGATTCAAGGTAACCGATAGTACCATCAGTCTGGAATCCTCTTGGGATTCTGAAGCCGACACCGAAAGTGTGACATAGGGACGCTGAAAAAGATCGGAGTACCCTCGGCTGCCCGTCCCTATTGACGCCGAGGGTATTCGTTTCCCGCCTTCCTCTCCGGAACCTCAGAGCAATCCTTCAGTACATGTTGATCGGAACCACAATAGGCGCACAATCCTTTTTCTCTTCTTCGCCTTCTCTCTGCTGATGACAGAGGTGCTCTGGTAGCTCCGATTTGCATCGGTTCTTCGCTCTGAGTAGAAGAGAAACGTCCAGAGGGAGAGTGTGAAGGAGGGTTCATGGGATTTCCTGATCCTCTTTGCTTTCTGCGTTCTGTCCTTCTCTCTTGGAGACGGTACTCGATGTGGAGAGCGGCAGCAAGTAAGTCCGGAAACGTGGGAGAGCGTGGGGATCTGGCTAGCTCATCCTTGATCTCATCTCTCAACCCTCTCCGGAATACCGCATATTGTGCTTGCTCGGACCATCCCGCTCCTGCTGCCAGTGTCTTAAAGGAGGAGATGTATGACAGCACATCTAGAGCACCCTGTCGTGCATCCAGCAGTTCCTCCCCTGCAGTAAAAGATAGTTCGGGTCGCTCGAAAGTCTGTTTCAGTAGGTTCTGAAAACCCGAGAAATCTTGTAGAACGGCATTACTGTTAGTAACTAGCGGAGTAGCCCAGGCTAAAGCATTCCCTGTCATATTTGAGACCATAAACCCTACTCTGGCTTGGTCCGTGGAGAAGGTGTGTGGTCTGAAGGTTAAGTACACATTGCAGGCCTCCAGGAATTCCTTTACCCTCTTAGGTGAGCCATCAAATCTTCCTGACGAAAGAGCCATAGGAGGCAATTCCGGGGGATGTGAGGGTTCCCGGACCGCTACCATCTGTTTTAGCAGGGCATTCTCCGTCTTGACCCCCTGTAATTCCAGTGACATGGCCTGAAAAACCTTCCATAACTCCTGAACTTGTTCTTCGGCTGACATCTTGGTCCTTAAAGGCGTTTCAATCTGTGACTGTGTTAGCTGCAGAATCCCTTCTTCTTCCCGTCCCTCCACACTCTCCTCACCTGAGTCTTCAGAGTTGCCTGCGTTCCGTAGATTCCGCCGGCTCAGGTAGTCCCGTTCTTTTTTAGGTAGCACTTGCCTGTCTCGGTGAGAAGCCACAGTGACAACTGAATAGACAGCCGTCCTGGGGCCCCGTTACCGGGAACAGGCCGGAATAAAGGGAAAAAACCCACATGTGGGAAAAACCCTTAGGATACTTCTGGCAATGAGGTAGATGAAGATCCAAGCTTGTAACCAGTAGGACTGGAAGCAGATGCGAGGTCCACAGGGTTGAACACAGGAGAGAAGTCCAAAGCGACACCAATGAGAGGTGAAGGGAGCCGAAGCCACCACCGGCCCAAGGACCTACCAGGCGCGGTAAGAAAGAGAGAAAATACAGGAGAGAAAACAATGGACAGAGAAAACAAGGGAAAACTGGAGAGCCGCGAGAGAAAAGAGCGGCAAAGAGGAGAGAAAAACACGCCTGCCGCCGGAGCGGCAAGACTAGAAGGAAAAAGCGAAGTAGTGCCGAGGGATCGGCAAGGAAGAGGCTGCAGAAAAGAAGGCCACCGCTGAAACTGAAACGGCCGTCAGGTAAGTAGAAGGAAATTATCCCAAGGAGAAGGGAAAAGCAAACAGAGAAAACCCGCCACACGCCGAGGCGAGCAGAGGGCAAACGCTGGGAGCGCAAAAACCAGAGCCGCTGGTGCAAGAACCAGCAATGGGTTGAAACGCAGCGACTGCCGGGCTAGAAAGGCAGATAAACTCCCGGCAGTGCTGTGATTGGCCATGACTTGTTACCAGACACAAAAAAGGGACTAAAACCTATCTACCTGCCGGTTAGCCTCCAACGTGGAAGGAGCCGCCGCCCGCGGTAGCGATTGCGGATGACAGATGCCTTCTTATCACTGGGCAATTTTTAGGATCATGTAAGACAGTATGAATATCAACATTTCATCTGACAAGAGCAGGGTAATCTTGAAGTATAAACACAAAGACAGCAAGCACAAGCCGATGGACATCACTGTCGGTAAGTACCATAGGGTTAACTTCTTAGAACAAGTATGCATCACAAAATGAATCTGAATACTGAACTTGTTTCCAATTTTTGATCAAAAATGGACATTTAGGCATAACTTCGATGCTTCAATGTGTTTCTAGAGTTAATTTTTGGACTACTAAATCTCGATGACAGGCTTTGTACTCTTGCTAAAATAAGCAGTATCACCTGAGTGTTAGTCCAAACTAAATCTGTATCATTCACAAATTGTTGTTTTGTCATCCTTCTTCTTAGTCAACGATCGAGTCTGCACACGCTGAAATCTTCTTCTTGTCTTGCTTCTGGATCAGCAATGGTGGGAGGCTGGGTTTCACCTTTATAGGCTTTCACGTCGCCCAAATGGAACCAAGCTCATCTTTTTTGGACCTTTGCAGTTGAGGGGGTTATATTTTTGAACAAAAGGGGCCATTAAAACGTGACTCATGCCACCTCCTAGTGAAATATTTTACTAGCACAAAATCACCAACATATAAATTGGGTGCTGATAGAAGTTCAGTTGCGTTGATTGTTGAATTGTCTACATCTGTGATCTGTGATGTCATCCTTGTGGTCATAGTCTGCACAATAGGGGGCGGAAAGTTAAGGTGGCTTTAGCTGAATTTCCAGGGTTTTGTTGCATTATGTTCTCACCTTAACATCCCTGCAACTAAAGTTTTGTCCCTGAATTTCAAGGGGTTTGTTGCAAGGTATTGCTCACCTTAACTTCTCTTCACTAAAGTGTTTTCCTTGAACGTCAAGGGTTTTGTTATTCCATACACAAAGTTGCATACTTATAAATATTATTATTTATAGTCCCAACTACAGCATCAGCCAACAAATAGCAGGATTTTACGTGCAAAGCTACCAAGAACAACAACTGTAGTGCTTTTATTTGCAGCTAACCTACTGCCCCTGTTAACAGTGTAACCACGGAAACAAACAAACACTTGGGAGATTTGAATTACTAAAACTGCATACAATAAATTACAATAGATATTGTAATATATTTTTGCAGTCTGTTTACAATTTTATCTATTTTTGTAACTTAAAAGCCAACCATTAAAAGGGCCATTTTGGGGGATAGAAAGAGGGTGATGGAACAGGGGAGGAAAACACATAAGAATGAAAAATCTAACAAAGGGAATAAAAATAAAAATCAACATGTATATATATATTTCTTTTTAGAAAAAAGGGGGGAACTGCCACTTAAAACAATAAATAAGAATGACAGGTAATCAGGTATTCAGTTATTAACTTCTACCATCCCTCAAATGTAGCACCTCCCTTGACCACCCATTCAAGACATCATCTACACATGAATTGCATCATGGACAGATCGGGAGTTGGTAAAACAGGATTCTGTGAAGTTGACACAACTGCTGAAGTTGATTATGCAAATCCACAGCTCACAGCTACAGTAAAGATATAAGACCACATATAAGCCAAAATCAACTGCAGCCCAGTATGGTCCAGACCATCTCATGCAAGTTCCAACACACATCATCCAGTCATTCCAGAAGATTCACACCAAATCATTTATCATAAATGATGTTCCCAAGCTTCATATCCCACATTCTTTTTTTCATTTTTCAGTTCCAAAATGCTGCAGAGTCTTCAACCAAATAAAAACATTACAGTACCCCAGATGATGTGGATGAAGAATTCCGGCAGATACATAGCATAAGAAATAGAAGATCCTGCAAAGGCCTCTCACTCATCGAAGTGATACTAATGGACATACAGCACATCTGTAGACACCTCATGAAAATCCTCCTCTCTGAATGTCTCCCCCATTTCTAGTAACTCTTCAAATAGAGTGCTCCAATGCTACCAGTCTTTGAATACTCTGGCTGAATCCGATGTCCGTGCTAAACCTGCAGTGCCTCAGAGACAAACGGAACTCTCTGTTTCCTGTGTTTGCAGCTCAAAAACTGCATTAAGAAATGGGAAATACAGCATAAAATGGGAAGAACACATTGCAGCAATATTTAAATTAAAGGAGGCGCATGGACTCAAATACACCTGACTTGTGCGGAGCGGAGTCGGTGCTGAGTCTTGCAGAGTGTCCGATAGACGACATGAGACCTCAGCCACTACCACTACCACTCTTCAATCAGCATCTACATTTCTCCAGAATCCCACTCGGATCGACACGGTAAGCTGTTTGCCTCCTCCAGTCCTCTCTGTATTTTGACCACAATGTTTCCCCCCATCTCTCCTGCTCTCCTCTCTACTCCCTTTTGTGCCTCCGATATTTGCTGTCAACCTGCCTGCGCACACGCTTCACCCGGTTTCCTCTACCACTTCACAATGGACTCTTAACAGTGCTCACACCGGTCCTCTCACGAGACAATGTGAAAAACGTTCTCTTCTGCAAGAAACACCAAAAGGAGCTACTGCAACGACTTCTCTAAAAATATCTTTGCCCACTCCAATTCATAGCTCCTTGGCGCAAAAACAACAGAGTATTAAGTGTGACATGCAAGTCAATGATGTTTCAAACTGCTCAATGCCGAGTGCGTCTGAGACCAGCAATCCAGGAAGACAAACACCCAATAACTGCAACAAACACGCTATAGAATCAACATCTTTCATAAAAAATGGAGAAAAAAAGGAAAAAACCCACAGCTACAGTTCATTGCAAAGCACCCCTACTAAGAATCATCCAGAGGAAGCTTCAATTTGTTTGAATATCCTGCTGAAGATGTGCAAACAGGCAAATCGAAACATACACAATTTTCGCTCTGTGTCTAAGCAGAACAACAAAACAAATCAAGTAAATAAGGACATCCCTTGCAACACAACCATGGAGAATCTTACTCAGCCACAGCCCTCTATAGAAGCTACCCCTAATTACGATGAGATGACCTGCTCGCAACATACCGACTGGAAGAACAGCGTCAATCAACAAAGAACAACTGAGAATGCACACAAAAAAGATAATGAGGCTCTGAGTACAAAGACATTTACCAACACTAACGACTCCATGTTTCAACCCATGAAGGCACAGAAAAAAAAGCATTACAAGCAAAACAATTCTGGCATAATAACTATCATAAACCCCAAATGGAAAGCATCAACAGTAGATCCAACCGGACAAACCATGAGAATCATCACATAGCCAGGTTCTCTCTTGACATTACTGAGATAGAGAAGATCATGGATGACCAGGAAAGGAGAAATTAAGTATTTGGAAGTGTCTTCTCCTTAAAATGCAGCCGGAGAGAACCGGAGAAGATCTCCACTCGAGACACGAAAAAGCCTTAGCAGGCTCTGATGGGCGGACCACTTCAGCACTAGATTTGCAGATTGAGAAAAATATTGCTTACTTCAAACAATTGAAAATTACACTGGATAATAGCTGCAAAAAAGAGATGACCTCCAAATGTCAATGTCACAACCCAGAAGATGAATGCCACACTCGTCTACCCATAACGATGGCCAAACTCCAAAACATTATGATCACAGCCACAAATCTGGCTCTCATTCCGTTTATCAAACTGTATGAATCTATTCATGAAGCCATATGTGATCAAGCAACCCTAATTGCCATGATCCATTCCAAATAAATCCACATGGAAACACTAGCCAACAAGATTCAAAGCAGACTTGACACTGAAGCAGAAATGAGCAATATGTGGCAGACTCGCTTATTCGATATCACCAGGCATGCTCGCATGGACAAGGAGCAAATCACCACAACTTTGATTAAAATACTTGAGAATAAACAAGCCAGAGGAAATCCAGGCTCTCAAGATGTGCCGGACAAGTCGGATGGCAGACCAGAAAATGCTCAACCCATTCCACAAAAAATGGACTACAATCCTACCACATCAATCTTGCCTGCACCACTGAAACCTACGATTGCGCATTCTATGAGCAACAACATGAAACCTTAATTTGCATGCCAGAGGAACATACTACACGAAGGACTGCAGCCAGATGAAACCTCTGTTGCGACTTTTCCAATATTCAGTCAGATCAAAATTCCTTTGAAAGACAATGCAAAGCAAAGTAGCACATTACACATGAAAACCAAACCTAATGTCAAAGGGTCTAGAAGAGGTTCCTGTGCTTTCTTAAGAAACCTGACACTTCCCCTAACCATGAAAAAGGATATGACAATGAATGAGAATAAACCCTTGGATCAAAAAACACAACACTCCTTTGTGAATCTGTTTAATCAAACAGAAAGACTTGTAAGACCAAAAGAAAAAAAACGGAATGAAAGAGAAATTGAGGAAGTACTTACCAACTTATCCACATATGAGGCTCCACAATGAGAACGAGATGTAAGCACCATCTCAGAAAGAACGACTCATCAACCATTGAATGCTTCATGCTATACCTCATCACTTGTTATTGTCGATGAATATTTGGAGGGGAACATCGAACATAGCAAAGACGGCTACCTCACCTCTGAAGAAATCTCCAATACAGAAGGAGAATGTTCCAGACTTGAACTGATTAGCGGCAATGGCAAACATCCAACAAATTTTGAGCACTCCGATACTTGATCCCACAAAGAAAATTGCCACCAGGAAGCCTTCAAAGAAACAGAGACCCCAAAGAGAAAGCAAAATCACTCTCCTCGATCTCTCAAAATAGGCAACAAAGAGATCGTCCTGAAACCACCCAATTTTGTTGACCCGAGAGCTCCGAAAAATAAGAACACGATTGAGATCAAACGATCGAAACCCTTGCTAGATAGACTAGTCCTAAACAGGACAAATCTGTTGAGAATATTCCACGCCGTTCCTGCTCTAAACACAATTCAATCGTAAGGCATCAAAGTTGTAGAATTGTGTGATGATGACTACACAGACTCGATACGTGTCCAATTCAACTCGAACAACTTGATTCAAACAATCATGGAGAAAACGAAACAAATGGTAATATTTGGTTTCAAATGCGTCACCACTTCTACCATTTCAACCCCTTCAACTGGCACAAATAGAAAAGATACACCAACAAACACACCTGAAATTGTTAACAGAAGAGTGGCTCCCTCTCTTGATAGCAACCAGTGTAAAGACTCATCGAATATGACTCAGGAAGACAAATGACCCCTCGCCACCCCAAGATATTCTTCAAAGATAAGAAGAGTTTACTCCTGATTCCATACAAAAACAAAGACATGGAAGGACAAAATAAAAAGGTTACGATCATGTATCTTCTATAATCTCACAGACACGGCACCATCAATTTCTGCGGCTATGCTCATGGAACACTCGAGGAACTACTCACCTGTTTCAAGTAGGAAACAACGATATGTCCATCTACTAAAGTATTTGTCTCCAAGAGACCAGGCTTTCCCAACTTCCTCTCTGCGATGGGTATATGGTGCACATGACTCCTGCTATAACTAATATAAAAGTCTGCACTAATTCTGGTCTCCTAATGTTATGGAAAGTTGAAGCTCACCTGGATCCAATTGAAGCATTGTCCATTAACAACTGATTTCGTATAACTATACTTGAACAGAACCATACGGACAGCCCAGGAAAACATGAAAGGAAAGAACGTTACTTGCTCCCTTATTCAACATCTACTGGAGACCGTCTATCCCCAATAACGACAGATTTCTGATTGAGATACTAACTTCCCTCTGTACTGTCTATGCAAAATATAAACAACTACATGCTTTTATCTGTGGTGATCTTAACTTCCACCTGTTCCAAAATGATGGCACCCAAATTCCAGACTCCAAGCAAAGTGTCAAATCAAACCTTTAGATAATGGCGATGCAGTGACGTAACCTTACCCTCCTCAATGGTGACAAACCGGCCAGACCCACATGGTACAGAGGTAATTCCAGTGGATGCCTTGATTACATATACACCTCACTTAACCTGCTCAATAACATCACTAAATTCGAAATTTTGACGAATTCGCACGGCAATGACGCCAAACTTCTTACCACTTGGAACGTATCCCATTGATGCATGGACAAAATGGAAATGCCCCAGATAGAAATCACAACGGGGCTTAATAGACTTCGTAAACTGGATGAAAAAATGAAAAGATTAGAAGAGACTTTCAGAACTTCTAATAAGAATAAGAAAGAAAATATCAATTATGAATGGCTTCTTGTTCCATTTCTTCAAAAATCCAAACAAAGTCCTGATAGCAGAATTAATCATAACCACACTTACTCCAAGGAAATCGCTCTCGCCAATAAAGAATTAAGCAAATCAATAAAAATAGCTAAAAAATGAAACAAATTGACCATACTGACACTGTCAAAAGAATAAAACAAAAATATAGAAATCGTCTCAAAACTATCAATGGAACGATGGTACAAAATGATGCAGAATCCATGTTACAGGCTATGAGTAAGAGAAACACCAGGGATTTGTGGGCCTTGCTAAACCAATATCACGCACTGCAAAACCGAATGATCACAAACGTGACTGAGAAAGATTGGATCGAGCACTATTGTCGACTCTTCAAACACACTACCAACCAGGCCCCTGATAACCACAATTGCCCTCCTTAGAATCAACCCTGGTATAGCCAATGGTACTATGAGGACTTTCTTGCCCATATCAGAAAACTGAACACTTCACAAGCTCCCGGGACGAATGGCCTTAGTAACAACATTATCAAAAGGCAGCCGGAAGCCCGGGCAAAACTGTGCTTGCAAATATTTGGCCTAATTTCTAAAAACCAACATATACCTACTACTTGGAAAACGGCCATCATAGTCCCAGTATTTAAGAAAGGCGACAGAAAACTGCCTGCTAATTACTAGCTGCTGGCGATGCGGGACCCGATAGGCAAGATATTCGCTGCAATTCTCGTCAAAAGATTCAACAAGTGGATTAAAACGAACAATAAGCAAGATCCCCGCTAGACTGAATTCTTGAGCGATGTGGGCACAATACAAATCTACTTATTCTTAACATACTCAAGCAAGAATCGTTCAGAGCTAAGACCAATGTCCAAACCATCTTCGTTGACCTGCAAATGGTGTTTGATAGTATTAATAGAAGTATACTGTGAAAAAAACTTGTACAAGAAAAATGCCCCAGTGAGTTGCTGGCCCCCACAAAAGCTCTTTACATCAACACCACAATTCGAATCAATCTAACTAAAGATGGTGCCCTATCCGCAACTATAAAAACATTTAATGGATTGAAACAAGGATGCTCCCTGGCTGCCATCCTCTTCAACTTCTACCTGCTTGACAGAACCAGAAATGTCCCATCCTCCGCTACCAATCCTCCGAGATTGAACGTGACTCTCATCTCGTATATATTATATGCAGACGATTTCGGGCTCATGGACAGGACTAAAGTTGGTCTTCAAAAAAGCATGGACGCCTTTAATAACTACATCACAAGAAATGACATGAAAACCAACTCAAGGAAAACGAAAGTTTTGTTACTGGGGCACTGCACCAAAAAACAATGCACATCTCTTAGGGTGTACTTAGATGGGAAAAAACTTGAAGAAGTTGAGGAAATCAAATATCTCTGCATAGGGCTCAACCAGTCCCAGGTGGAACAGAGCTGGTTTCTTCATCTAAAACATCGAGCACTCACTTTAGCCAGGCTAGCCTTGACTATCCATAGAAAATATGGTGCGTATTCGATGAAACCAGCGAGAGCCTTCTACAGGCAAAAGGTGACTGCCATCTTAATATACAGAAGCAAAAGTCTAAGAAACATCTCCCACAACATTTGGCCACTGGTTGGAGGCATATTCCAGTGTAAAGTTCTTTCGCTGGCTCCCTCATTCCCTGTATCAAGGATACGGTACGAATTAGCACTTCAGTCTCTCGAATCCATCCAAAATTGGAAACAGCTTGACGTATACCACAAGATTACCAACAATGACGACACTCCAGCAATGAGGATTCTGATGCAAACCAAAGAGACCCTAATTTCTCCCACTCTGAGAGCTTGGAAAGAAGCCTGTCAAGCTCTGCTTATTCAATATGACATTTTGCATGAGGCTATGATTAATAGACCTACGATGCAAAAAAGAGGATCAAGGAGACTGACTGGATTCAAACTATCGAAGAAAAAGCAAGGTACAAAATGAACATAATTCTTGAACTCAAATCAAGAACTGTGAACATGTTCCTTCCTTATTTAGAAATATTTCCTTCCAAATCAATCTGAGACATCTACAACTTCAACTCGATGTCGTGTATACCAGAGAATACCTTGCAAACACTAAGCAAATACCCACTGAAGAAAATATCTGCAGATTTTGCGAACAAAGAAACGAAGAAGAGACAATCTACCACATTCTTATGGACTGTCCCACGCTAACCGAGCACAGGATTCTATTTGTCAGCATGATTAAACATCCGAGAACAGGTTCTGGAGATGAGGAAATGTGGCTCCAGATAATATCTGGCAAAACTATCAAGTTGATCACCATGATAGTTCAATTTTGGACATTCAACTCTAAATAATTGGAAAGACATCTAATCACACAAAGAAATTAATGTTGAGATGCTTTTGAACACATGAACTATAATGTAAAAGTTTGTTTTCAAACGAACACGTTTATAATAAAAAGAAAAAACAATAAGAATACTCTGGCTGTCACTAACAGCACATTTAATGGGTGGAGTTTGATTTTGCCCAACCACTGCTCACCGCTACAATAAACATATCAGACCACATGTAAGCCAAAAAAAGACTGCAGCCTAGTATGGTCCAGACCATCTCAGGCAATTTCCCATACACATCATCCCAAGAGACTCACACCAAATGATCTATCATAATTGATGTTCCCCAGCTTTATCCCACATATTTTTTTCTTTTATCAGTTCTGAAATGCTGGTTTGTCTTCAACCGAATAAATACACTATTAGTACCCCGGGATGAAGTGGATGGAAACTTCCAACAGATGCATTGCATCAGAAAGAAAAGATCCTAGGAAGGCCTCTCGCTCATCCAAGTGCTACTACTACAGATAGGAGCACCACATATGTAAAGACTTCATGAAAAGCCTCCTCTATGAACCTCTCCGCCATTTCTAATAACTCTTCAAATAGAGTGTCCAGTGCTGCCAGTGTTTGAAGACACTGCATTTTGCTGGCAGCACCTTTAATGGGGAAGTTGATTCTGCACAACCACTGCTCACAACTACAATAGATATAACACCACATATAAGACAGAAAAGACTGCCCTTCAGTATAGGCCAGGCCATCTCATGCGATTTCCATCACACGTCATCCACATCATCCCAGGAGACTCACCCACATGAGTTATTATGATTGTTGTTCCCAAGCTTTTGGACTAAACATTATAAGGGCCATGTCTTAGATTTTTCATGAGCAATGTTAAACATATTCAAATGACCAACTGGTGATGAAAATATAAAATAACAAAAATGACAACTTTGAAAAGACAATGCCTCAACAAATTAAGGCACCCCTCAGGAATTTCTAGTAACTCTTCATATCGTTTATGCCAGTGCTGCAAATGTTTGAAAGCTCTAGCTGTTGCTAGTAGCACCTTTAATAGGTGCAGGTTGATTATGCACAACCACAGCTCATAGCTACAGTAAGGATATGAGACCACATATAAGTCAAAAAAGACTACAGCCCAGTATGGGCCAGACCATCTTGTCCAATTTCCAATACGCATAATCCACATCATTCAAGAAGACTCACATCAAATAAAACTCAGAGGCAAAAATGGAGATGGACCACGAGATTTCATGATAAAATTGAGAAATCCCAGAGAAATTTTAATAAAGCAGTTTCAGCATTCATGAGAGACCACAAACAATTATCAATTTCGAACAACAACATACAGTTCTAAATGGCCAATTTCTATAGGCATGACAGAGTACACCTAACCGATTAAGGAAATGCAGTGTTCCTTGATAACATCAAAACAAAATCCTGATGTGCTGAAGTTCTACCGTTGGTGTTCCCTCATACTTTCCTTATAAGAACTAGTTATCATATATAAATACACAAATACCAAAAAATAATAACAAAAAAACATGTTTCATTAAACCCGTGGCTACAGTTCATTGACTTTTATCATAGTCGTGGTTACAAAAAGTTAGTTGAGATTGGGACTGGCGTTAACTTTTATACAACTATACAACTTGAATAATCAGTACAGAACAACAATGCTCATGTACTTATATAAAAAACTGAAAAATAATAAAAATATGTAACAATAAACTAGGCAGGCTAACATTCCACAGCCACACAATATAAAACCATAATTGAAAACACACACCCTTAAACACATTCTATTTTACATCTTAAACTACATTACAATTCCTCCTTTTCATATTAATTTTGTTAAACTATTTTCTTCTATTTCTCTCCAGAGTCTCACATGCTCAAAAGTCTGAAAACATACATCCAAAATAAAAAGGACTCTCTAATACCTACCAAGTCCCTGACCATAGCCTTTGGCCATGGCCAGCGATTGTTCACCCCTGACGAGAGTATACCTAAACAAAGAACTTAAAAAAATATATAAAACACTGAAACCCCAAACTATATAGCCGTGCATACCAAACTGCACATACCCATGGCTATCGGTAGTCTTTTGAAGCCTCGAACATAGCCGCGAATATCATGAAAACGGCAGAAAAAAAGTGCTTCCCGCCCCCCCAGGCCCTCTCCGATTGCCCCTTCATCTGTGCCAGCTCCCCATCCCAAAATATCCTCCTCTGACCTCTCCCTAGCACCCCAGAACACATGCTGCTACTGTGACACAGTTTGCATCGAGATGTCAGAAATTTGCGGCTATAGATGAGGCTACAGAAAGCTTTGTGCTGCAAACTCAGTCTACTCCCACTTCCAAATTTCATCCAATGCCCTCTGGCCATCTTCCCACCTCGACCTTGACAATATTTGTATGTTTATGACTCTGCAAATAGATTTTTACTGCATTTCATGTTCCCATAACCTCGGCTATAGCCGCAAATATCTCTTGCATTGAGAGAAAAAGATGGCAGTCGTTTCATTTCTGAAAACCATGATCCTGCAATGCACCATGTGAGATATAACTATAATGTTTGTGGGTGCAGGGGCACCTCCTTCTCCGTCAAATTTTAAAATAACCACTGCACGGAATAACCCCAAACTACAAAAGGATTGCGCGTCGACGCTTCATGCCCAAGTTGTTTCGGACCTGGTCCAAATCAGTCCAGTGGTATAGGCTGTGCGCTTTGGCATACGTTGACCTTTTTTGTCTGTGGGAAAATGAATGGGAAGTAGGCTACAGTTTTTAAAAAAAATTAAAGAATCTTCACAAAACTTTGCAGTCTGCGGGGGGCCCGCAGACTTTTAATCACTTTCAAAATTCTGGCCAAATCCGTTAATCAAATCTAAGACTATTAAGAATAGAATGTGTAGGGTTTATTTTGTGTCTCTGACTCACCTTAACTATAGGGCGGCTATTTTTTGTGACCCCCTATAACTATGCCTCCCCTTGACGAAACCTCACCAAACCCAGTATTCAGAGTGGGCCATATACTTTCCCTGAACAGTTTGGTGAGGATTCGTCTAGGGGGAGCGAAGTTATAAGCCACCAAAAAATTTTTCTTCCTATGAGTTGAGCAACTTAATCATAAATACACGGTCTATATATTCAATGAAAATAAATGTGTTATAGGGATGTTATGGTTATGAGTAAAACCAAAATAACCCAGAAATTCACCAGTTATGGTAAGCTAAGCAACCATTACGTGCGTCACCACTGTGAACTGCTCAAACTAACACTCAGGACACGAAAGATGACATCATAAATATCCATGGCTACAGAGAGCTTTGTGTTGCAAACTCAGTTCCTAGACTCCCATAGACCCCCTCCAACTCCCGAATTTCACTTGGTGCCCTCTAGCCACCCCCCACCTCTAGCCTGATGGCATTTGCATGTTTTAACCTGCAAACAGCTTTTTTCCTGTTTTTAATTTTCCCATATCCTCAGCAGTAGCCACAGTTATCTCTCGCATCGAGAGAAAAACAAGGCGGCTGTTTCATTTCTATAAACACCAATTTTGGGTAAATCCCAGAAATATAGCTATCTATTTTTGAGAAGGGGCACCCCCTTCTCCGTCAACTATTATAAAACAACTTCACGAATAACCCCAAACCACACATGGATCGTGAGCCAACTCTTCTTGCCCAACTTGTTTCAACCTGGTCCTAATCCGTCCAGCAGTTTGGGCTGTGCTCATTGGCAAAAATTTATCTTAATTGTCTATGGGAAGTAGGCCATACTTTTTGAAAAAAATGTGTTTTGTCTTATTAAAAACTTTTACATTTTTAAAAAAATCTTTATGAAACTTTGCAGTCTAGAGGGGGCACGATTCTTTAATCACTTTTGAAATTTCAATCAAATCTGTTACTCGAATCAAAAGTTATTAACAATAGAATTTTGAGGGGTTCCTATGTGAGTCCAACTCACCTTAACTATAGGGCGGTGACCGTCACGTATAATATATACATATATATATTCAGTGAAAAAACGTTGTTAAAGGGACGTTATGGTTCAGTTGCCCTAAGAAAAAACCTATCAAATTCAGTGCCAAAAACTTTTTTAAAGGGACATTATAGATACTTTGCACGAATAACAACCTATCCATATTATGGTTACAAGTGAAACCGAAAAACCCCAGAAATTCACCAGTTATGGTAAACAAGGAATGATAACTCGCCACCACTGTAAACAGAAAATGTTAGAAGGTATTGAATGGCGAAATACCAAAATCACCAAAAAAGGCCTTGGCACTGGGAGGGAAGGGGGACCCATGGCAGTTAAAAGGTTAAACCTACTGCAGAAAACTAATCCTGGAAGCTCTCCTTGACAGTGCAATCCTTCTCAAAAGGACATTATTTATATTAGTTTTAAACAGAATGAAACCACTAACAAAACGAATTACTAAACTGCAACAAGGACTTCGGAACATCGACAAAGATAGCTTTGCAAACATCTGTGCAGGTGAGTGGAGTGACACCACCAACACAGAGCCATATTTCAATGAAGATGCATATAAACAAAAGCAAACAAACCCAATTGCCATACATAGCAGTGGATGAGGGTATGAAAACGTTAAGAATACCATTATGGAACAAGAAATGCTGCTCACAAAAATATCCCCAGCAAACTTATAATCAACTCTCCATTCCACCGAATCAATAAATATGTGCAGTCTTCAAATGGCTGTGCACATCAATATGTAACGTGCACAAAAAATCTTTCACATCTTTACGCCAGTTGCTCAATCAGTATGTGAAACGCAAAGATATATTAAAAGTTAAAATATTACAAACTATAGACTCCTGTCCAGTGCACACATACACAGGACTATGAGGACATTCATTAGCCTGCATTTCTGCACCTTCTACCATATCAAAATGTTAGCAACACACCATTTAACTGTACAAAATGCCGTTCATAAACTGTACTACGCAAAATGTCCTGCTTTAGCACTGGACCATTTAAATAATATTATTCTACAAGGTACAGCCAAAGAACTATTTGAAGAAATAGAGCATATCCAAAGCAAATATTTTGGAAGTGAAACCCACTTACAAAATCCAGTATGTTTAGAACAGAGTAGCAACAACCTTGCAGATGTCAAAACACTATTACACACATACAAGAAAGAACTTTTTATAAAAAAGAGCACCAAAACTGTAGACATAATGTACAAAATAGAAGACAATGAGGAATCCCAGTGGTTCCAATTAGCTCTCTATCTTATATCAGAAAACAAATACGAAATTACTAACCCCTCAATACCTTTCAGATACTTGCACTGCAAAACTTGATAACAACCAAATACCTTCACGGGCTATAACTAATAACTTGGAAATATTCCCACTGCCAAAACCACTCCAACAACTTAACTTTTATGAGAACATTATAATCCAAACAGTGCACCATTTCAAGCAATAATACGCCTTCAACCAAAAACAGAAAAACTGCCTCCCTCTGAATTACTGAAAGGCATTCATGGCAAAGTAGTGTATTTGCCATTAGATCTCAAAGAAAAAATAGACACTCTGGGAGTGCAATGGCCAATAGATCAATCTTTGATTATCACAATGAATGGCACACCTACAAAAGGAAAACATATTTGGCAACAACTTTGGACTTACATAAAGTTGGAGAAGCCCTGTAATATCTAAAAGACAACAATGAATGCTACAATGAAATAAACATTGAAGAAAACCTGAGGGAAGCCACTGTAATAATTCAAGATTCCTCAGGAACTGGCCAATTTGAACTTCTAGATCCTACTACAGCATCCAGTATTTTAGACCAACATACAATTCACCCACTGCACTCCAAAGCCACCATAGATGATGCACTGAAAACATATCAAATTCGGGAAGCCAAAGGATCTCCAATCAGCATGTGGGAAAAAAGGGTAGAAGCACAAGCCTTTCCTCTACTTTTCCCTACTGGAAAGGGTGGAAGGTATGATGAAAGATCCACATAAATAACAGCATCAGAATACCGCTCTTTACGAATGCATTCTGAAGACCCCATATTCAGACAAAACATTTAATACATATTCCACCTCCTCATTGAAAGTGAACTAACAACTCTATGTTACGGAGTTGCACACACATTGAAAACAGATTCCAATTTTCAAAAAATGTCCTCTACACAGCTACTTCAAAAAGGTTTTACAGTCAAGTATTACAAATCTTTTAGCAAATATGCGTGGTATGAAAGAATAATGGTTCCAACGTCATGCAGATGTATGCTGTATGGTATGCAAACTTGGCCCGCCTACATGGTCTGTGACTTTAATTTTTGTAGAGTATGCATGGGAAGACTTGCCCAATTTCCTATGCATTGCAAACGAAATCAAAGCAAATACAGACCTACAAACACCAGGAGAACTCTGCTCTCTTCATCCTGTAAATGTATCAAGGCACTTCCATCTACGCTTTATTTCCATGCTGCACTTCATTTGTTACAAAACAGCTCCTCCCCTGGAGAAATGTAACACGTTTTTTGTTGAAAAGAATATCAAGCCAGAGGAACACCACACATCCACATGCTTTTGTGGATTAAAGATGCTCCAAAATCTGGTCAGGACAGTGATGCCACTGTTTTTCAGTTCATTCACAAATATGCCACTTGCAAAATCCCTTCAGAAACTACACATAGCGACCTACATGCACAAATGTTGCAGATTCAAAGACACAAATGTGGCAAGTATTGTCGGTGCATAAGTATTGTCGTTGCATAAAAACAAATGGAAATACTACACCAAATGCAGCTTTTGTTTCCCTAGACCAGTTTCAGCCACAGGGCAAGTGAACAGCTTCATGTCTTTGGTTAGACAGAGTGTGAAAGGCAAATAACCTAAGAACACATACTCAATAAAAAACAGAAGGATCAAAGTACATCAATGATTACAATGCAATCCTTGCCCTCCTATCAAATGCAAATACAGATGTGCAGTACATTACAGACAATTCCACTGCAGTTGCACAATATGACACAGCCTACTTAACCAAAACAGAGAAAATAGAGCTAAAATACCTCTGGGATGACATATCTGACAAAACACTGTCACAGAAATTGTAGGGCTTCGGGATAAAAATGCTCTCCCATAGAGAATGTGGCTGCTACGAAGCCACAGACCATTTAACCAGCACCGCCATGTATGGGAAATGGAAAACAAAGTGTGGCTAAGCCTAGCTCCTGCAGCATCCAGAAAAAGAGTTCTCAAATCATACCGAAGACTTTGAAACAATAGCCAAAAACAATCTCAACAGCAAGGACATTTTGAAAAACAACTTACTAAACACATACTACCCAAACAGGAGTACTGCTTTGGAAACCATGTGTCTATACCACAAAGCCCAAAACTTCACATACAAAAATAATATTAAACCAGACGAGAAAAAGAAAATGCATAGTCAAAGGTTGTGATGGCAGCCTGGTTAAACTTACCAAACACAGCCTGATAAATCATATGCAACTATCATTAAAAACTCCTCAACATAAAGAACTGTATTACATGGCCCTACTGCAACTTTTTAAACCATGGAGAAAAGAAGAACATTTATTAGATGCCCATGCCTCCTATGAAGATGCTTTGAATGCAAATGAAAGCAGTATACAATATACCAATTTTAAGCAGTACAAAACCATGTTGGACAATAAATGCCAACAAGAAGAAGAACTCCAGGCACAACTAAATATAGACACTCCTGACAGCAGTCAACCTTCTCTAACAGGAAGGCAAGAACCACTTGGACAGCCATTCATAGCAAATGAGGCAGAATTATCCATGACTGAAGTAGAAAATACATGTGTCAGTATGAGCAATCTACAGAAGCCTTTGCTATACCCAAATCACAATTAAACAATGAACAGCATAGCATTTTCCTAGAAGTAACTAAAGAAATTGAACATGGTGCGCAGCACAAAACAAAAACTTGTACCTGTCAAGACTATAAACCTATACTGCTGTAAGTAAGTGGTCAAGCTGGTTCAGGCAAAACATTTTTAATAAAAAACATCAGCAAGCTCCTCCAACAATTGACAAACAACAAACTTTCTGCGGTTGTAACTGCCCCCACAGGTTTAGCTGCCTACAACATAGGTGGTGTCACCTTACACCGATTGCTACTCCTTCCAGTAGAACACCAAAACAAATTAGACTGCGACAAACTTTCAGCAGAAGCTGCTATGGAACGATGCAGTTTTGAAACAAATTAAAATGCTGCTAATAGATGAAGTGAGCATGGTCTCCTACCTAATATTGGCTTTGATTCACCTCAGATTGGAAGAGGTCCTTAAAACATACTACGAAGAACTCTTTGGAGGAAAACATATTATTGTTTTCAGAGATCTTCTTCCATTAACACCAGTGAAAGGTGAACCTATTTTTAAAACCTTAGGACACAAACTGTGCCATAAAACTCTTGGCATCATAGGAAATGCAAATCTCTGGCAACATTTCCAATACAAAGAACTAACTGAAAACATGCATCAATCTGCAGACCTCACGTATGCCAACATTTTAAAAAGCATTTGGATTGGTGTACTATCCAAGGAAGCTCAATCTATATTAAATACCAGACACATCCATGAGCCATACGGCCATAACACATGTGCTACTGATGTCATGGAACAATTAGCACACAAAAAAGTAAACTGTATGTCATTGATGCCAACTCTTGCAAGCTGCACACAATTCAATGAAGCAATGCTGAAAAAAGAAATGCAACCAGTAGTGCAAATTTACTCCACAAACTGGTCGTGCATGGTATGACACTACCCATGTGTCAACAAGCCACAGCATGACTACATATTTTAGAAAACTCTAGCTCTAACACAGCTGGTGTAGAGAAAATGTTAACATTTGGCCCTCATTACGACCCTGGCGGAATTCGGAAAACGATGGCGGAAATGCAATACCGCCATCGAATAGCGCTCGGTGCGACTATGACCCGTCACCGCAAAGTACGAAGCCATTAGCGACACCGTAGTGAACGCCAACGCTAACTGCACCAAGCACGCGCGCACGCGCCATGCCAAACCGCAAACACCACCATGGCGCAAGGGTACGCCAATTCCGACCCTAGCGGACATGTACCTAACGCCATGAAGCATGGCGGAATGTACCATTCCGCCATGGTGAGAAGTACGGCATCGCGAATCAACCGTAAACGGCCCCACTGAGTGCCTGTACACCGCTCCCTGCCCACAAAGTACAACTCCCCGTAGGTGCAATGAAGTCACAATGCAACCATTGAAATGTACAAGTCACCCATGCATGCCAACGAACAAAAGAAACACAACAGGGGCCAATGGGAGCTGCAGGGCACAGATGGCACGAATACAGAAGCCATCCCAATGGACATGACCACAGTCCCCCACCAAGAAACGCACGCAAACACAGGCACCTGTGACCAGCAATATTCCGAGAATCACATCATTCCACCAGTCCACCTGGCTGACCGGCATCTGTTACACAAAACCCAATCCCCCGCCCCTGAGCATGACAACATTCAAACTGTCATATTGGCAGCCCCCATCCCTGACCTCACGGGCTTCGTAGGCAAACGCGCCCAGTACAGTACCACGCAACTAAACTCCGAAGCTGGAACCCAATGCAGATCTCCCCACAATACATCGCCCCCCAAATAGGCATATGCCACATCACTTGCAAAGAAAAACGCTACACGGGCCAAATCAGAATAGAAATTTAATGCACATCAAAATCACCAAGCCCATACAGCCATCAGGCCATGAACTCCAAAACACTTTTCACCATTGTGTGCTGCATCCGCAAGAAATGACCAGCCACTACTTGTGTGACGCCCTGTTCCCTCATGGTACACAGAGCCACATTCACGTACGAAAAGGCAACATGGAAGCGCACACAACCGCAGGGCCGTCCCAACGGGGAGGCACTAGTCCAGCTGAAAGGCCGAAATGTTGCTCCGAGCCACCAGTACTGCGTAAGGGCATGTGGGCCATTGGCGGTCGTCCCATAAGATCGTAATGCTGCTCCACTGATTAACACGAAGCAGCAGGTGTCGGGAGTAAAATCCATCTGCAGGAGTGGCATACAGATGGCAGTGGCAAAAGGGGAGGAGATACCTGTCAACCAAAAGAAAAGAAAACGAACTGAATGGCCATCAGAACTACATTCCAACAACTCACTTCAATGATCACACTAAATCCACAGCCATATGCATGCTAGCCCACTCCAAAGGATCATCACCACCCCAAAACCACTTGCGACTCATAACCATCTATATCGAGGTGCAAACACCATCACAAACGAGTGTACCTGTGCATGCGTCTGTCAAAACAGAATCCATCAGATGGGAATGTTAACGTGCATGGACACAAGTGTCTGAGGGCGCGTCGAGACAGGGAGGGCTCAACAAGGCCAGATAGACGATGGTCCCACTATGGCAGCCCTGCATCACATAGCGTAGGGGAGGCGGATAGATCCCAAGAAGCCCTGTACATGGCAAACTCTGTATCAAATCACCTGCCCATGCATCCATTCATCATTCCCTCATCCCGGGATCAAAACGCCTGAATAATTACTCACATGACATTAGAAACATCCATTGAGTCTGTGCGTTATGCAGCCTGCAAAATCCACAGTGCCCCAGCCCGTAATTCCAGTGTCGTGAAGTAACATGTATTTGGGAACGGCCGGCCTCATCGGCCACGTAGCTATTGCGCATCCCAAACTATTCATATCAATCATTGCTTCCTCGCCATGGCCCCTGTCTCAAGGACATTGAGCAATAGAACGTTATATTTGCAGTCAGACCTGTGGGCATCTCCTCGCCGCTAGCTGGAAACCGAAAGCGCCGCCCTTCGAATTCCTCATTTGCAACATCACGTCGAAAAGGCATCTGTGGCCGTTTGAAATCACTAATTATTCCATCTAGTGCGGCTGTGTGTGAAAATGGCAACTGCCTTCACCCACAAATGGGACGCCCCGCCCGTCGTTGCAACTCGGTACAGTGATGCATGAGGGCCCACCGTTACTCGAGTACTACGTTCCACTGACCCTTCACAAGTCTGTTCGCGACTGCACAGATAGTATGTGAAACAATGGGACCACAGCAGAATGAACATATCAACCAATCTTACACGGCCATCGGGTACAAATACATGATTGCAATAGCAAGATGCCATTCCCCGAATTGCAGCGTTGTGCGCGGGATGTGCCCGGCCAAAGGGGAGAGCAGTTTGCACAGGTGGAATTAATCACCACAGGTGGAGGCCATACAGCCTGAAAACACATAAATTGCACAGCCAGTCTCCTCCCACAACCACACCGAAATGCTACCGGCAGGACTCGCGATGTTGGCCCTGGGGGACCTGATAGCACTGCAAGTACTCCAACTCCAAGAAGAAGACGAACACCAACTACAACCGGCCGCACGGAGGAGACGCAGGAGGAGGAGGAGGCCAAGGCAGGGCCAGCAAGGGCCGCCAGCACAGCCACTACCACCACGCAGGCAGCCCGCAATCCCACGCCTCCGAGCACATCCGTTCAACCTCACTGATGAGCAGATCCACACCCTCTACCGTCTGGACCGGGACACCATAGCCGCCATTGTGGACATGACACAGGCTGACCTTGTCAGCATGATAGATAGCCCAACCGCCATCCCACCCCTACTGAAGGTGGTGTCTGTACTACACTTCCTGGCCACAGGCACCTACCAGCACACAGTCGGACAGTTGCATGGCATTTCTCAGCCACTGTTCTCACGGACACTATTGCAAGTGCTCGATGCCCTCCTGCAGCATGCAGACGACTACATCTCTCTACCACGCTCGGAGCAGGAAATTACCAACACAAAAGTGGGATTCCATGCACTTGCCGGCATACCGGGTTGCATTGGTGCCATCGACTGCACCCATGTTGAATTGGTCGTCCCACATGCCATGGAGGCCCAGTACCGCAACCGAAAACAATTTCATTCCCTGAATGTACAAATGGTGTGTGACTCCAACAGGATCATTACACATTGTTGTGCCCGATTCCCTGGATCAACCCATGATTCTATGGTCTTGAGGAACTCTACAATACCACGCTACATGGAGCGACACGCAGGGAACAGATCCTGGCTACTCGGTGAGTCTCATTACATGCATGAATATGTGTGGTATGTGATTTGGCAATGACCTGGCAGGAAGGGGGGGGGGTGTGCGTACGTAGCAATGGCATTCCACATCATGCGTTTCTCGTCCACATACAGGTGATGCTGGGTATCCACTGAAGAGATGGCTCCTCACACCAGTCCGGAACCCACGGGACCAGCATGAGGAGGACTACAACCATGCCCACTCACGTACCCGTGTAGTCATTGAACAGGCATTCGGCCTACTGAAGACTCGTTTCCGCTGCCTCAGCAGGTCTGGCGGGGCACTCCTGTACCGCCATGAGAAGGTTGCAAAGATGGTGATGGCATGTGTCATGCTCCACAACATGTGCGTACGTAGAAATGTGCCCATGCCCCCTGATGCAGAACTGCAAGCACCTGATGATGGTCATGATGAGGGTGGGGATGTGGCAGCACCTCATGGAGTCTGCGAGGCACCGGAGGCCCGTGACATTCGTCAGCATCTCATTGATGCATGCTTCTAGCACTCACGCCTGGTGGCTGATACATGGACACGGGACTCGTGGCACTGTGTGTGTCTGGGACATGCACAATATGGACTGTACGCCTATGATGGCCTAGTACACAAAGATCAATGTCCACACATCTCATTGGTTGATCGTGCACTGTTTATGGCATATGTGATATCATGTTGAACACCCTATCGACCCGCCACCCAAGTGAGCCCAACACACCCCCTCCACCCTCCTACCTCCCCCCCGAACACCAGTGTCCAAAGATGCTCATTGTCAGTGGGCTGTCGCTATTGCAAGCCCCCTCTGCGGGTATCAGGGGCACCCCTGCCTGTGGAGCGCAGGTTCCTCCCAGATCTACGTTGGGGGCTGCCCTGGACGGAACTTGCAACGGATGATGTCTCTGCCTGCTCACGTCCATGCATGTCCCTAAGGGTTTGCGAGAGCTCAGTGAGCACACGGCGCACTGCGGCAAGTTCGGCACATACGTCTTTGGACGTCGCATGCAGTTCCCCCCTCAGGCTCTCGGTGCTTCTCTCCATTTGTGCCCTTAGCGTCTCTGTACCTCTCTCCATTTCTGCCCTAAGTGTCTCAGTTGATGTTTCTATGTCTGCCTTAGTGCCCCCACATTCATCGGCATGGTCCTTGAGGAGCGTGGCCATTTGCTGCTGTTGCACGATTAACTGGTCGAGGGACTGTTGCCTCTGCTGGGCCATGGCCATTTGCGGGGGTGTCACAGAGGGGCTGTTGTCCTCATGTTGCCTTGCCACAGGGCTTGTGGGGGATGGCCAGTCGTCGTCTTGTGGGTGCCCCTGCGTGGTATCCTCATGTTGTACGGGATGGGACAGACAGGGGGATTGGGACAGGTCATGGATGGATCTGACTTCGACATCCCCGTCTTCGGTGTCCGAGCATGCTGCCATCAATGGGGTGTCACCTATGGTGCTGCTGCCACCAGAGGCAGTGCCTTCTGTGGCATCCATTGGGGGGACCTGTGGTGGTGGTGGTGTGCCCATGCTGGCTGCTGGGGTGCCTGTTGATGTTCCCTCCTCTGTGCTGCCACCTGATTTGTGCTGCTGCCGTGTCTTGATGCGTGCAGCTGAGGTGGAGGGTCTCTGGCCGTTGGTCTTGGCCCTCTTTGCAGGTGTGCTGGTAGGGGTGTCCTGAAGCTCGTCGTTTGGATCGGACCCTGTGGTGGAGTAAAGGAGGGCGAGGGTTATTGATGGGTCTGTGGGAATTGGAATGGCATTGTATCACATGCATTGGAGTGGTACCTGAGGGTGATTTGGGTCGGGGCCTTGGAGGTGCTTTCATTTGTGTGTGGAGTGAGGGTGCAGTTGTTTGGCAGCCTGCAGTTAGGGTGTGCCTGCTGCACGTGTAGTGCGTGTTTTAGGGGTTTTTAATTATTTATGTATTTATTGTGGGTTTTAACGTGCGCTATCAGGCCTATGTGTGTGGACGTTCTCCTGGACATGTGTTTCTGTAGCACTATGTGGACGCATGGTACTTCACATGGATGGACTGTGTGGATTTGGCATTTTTTTATTTGGCCCCCCTACCTGAATCTTCGGATGTCTGCACTCCTTTCTCCATCCCTCCGACTCCCTCTATGCTCTCCATTCCGATGGTGGACGCACAGATTTCTTCCCAGGGGGTCAACTTGATGGGTGATTCTGGACCTCCCCCGGTGGCTGTGGCAATGTTGCGGTTGGCAGAGAGTATGCTGCGGACGCGTATCCGCAGGTCGTCCCATCGCTTGCGGCATTGCTGTGGGGTGCGGGGTGCGGTCCCCACCGCACTTACCCGCTGTGCCACCAGAGCCCATATGGCCTTCTTGTTTGCAAGTGCCGTTCTGGTCATTTGCGTGGAGAAGACGACGGCAGCATTCTCCTGGAGGGTCTCTGTTAGCACGGGGAGTTCCTCACGGGAGAAGTGGACCTGCCGCTTGCGGTCGCACGCTTTCTTCGCTACTTTTCCCATTTTTCTTGGTTTCGCTAGGGTGGATGACGGGTTGGGGTGTGTTTCAGGGTAGTGATTTTAGTGGTTGTGTGGTTTTAGTGGTTTTATAGGTGTACGGCGGGATGTTTCCCGTTCCGGGGCCATGTTTTAACTTCCGTTTCCGTATATTTCCGGTCACCGTACTTTCCGGTAGGCGCACACTGCGGTGACCGCTAAGAGGGGTGGCGGTATTGCACCTAGGGCGCCGTACAGCGGCGGTGTGGGCCGTTTTGCGGTCATTTCTGCCATCGCGGACTTTGCACTTCCGCCATGCCGTGGTGCTCGTGCCCGATGGGTCGGAATGGGCCGCACTTTGCTCCTTCGTGCAATGGCGGAAACGCTATTTACGCTGTGGCGGTCCGGTCAGTCACTTTCCGCCAGGGTCGTAATGAGGGCCATTATTGTGTTTAAACTGTAGAGTGATGCTAACGTGTAACCTTGATGTGGAGCAAGTATTAGTTAATGGAGCACTTGGTACAGTTGTTGTCTTCCAAACATACCTACGTGACAACAACATTTAGTTTGTCAATATTCACTTTGACAAACTTTCAGATGTTAAAAGGATAGGATGCTCAACAGCCCGATTCCTTCTTTTCAAAGACATGTATTTACGCAGAGAACAATTTTCTCTGCCTCTATCATACGCAGTCACCATTCATAAATCACATGGTCTAATCCTAGATCAAGCATTGATTGATATTGGCAGCAAAGTCTTTAAAGAAGGCATGAGTTACATAGCACTGTCACACCTTCGTACACTTGAAGGACTATTTCTAGTCAATGTTGATGCAAGTAAAGTCAAGGCTGCTATTCCTTGCACTGTAGAGTATGACAGACTACATACACTCTGCACACCCCATCTCAAAATGTATGCTGTTCCTCAAAAACAGAAACGTTGTAAGAGAAAACTAGTGCAGACTCAACTTATACATGATCTCACAACAGTACCTCGAAAGAAATTAAAAGCAACTGGTACTTCATTAATTACCGCAGCCAAAGATGGATCTACAGAAAAATAAAATGCATACCCAACTGCACAAACAAAGCCAACTACTGCTTCAAAGAAACTACTTGCACTTCCATCAAATGACTCAGACACAGAACTGAGTGGTCCATTCCAATTTTCCACTACAACTGGAATAAATTGCTATGCAAATGTAGCAATCAATGTTCTATTCCAATTGCCACCAATTGTTGAAAACATTTACTTAAACGGCACAGACCAATTGTGTTTGCAAATGTAAGTCCTTCACAGAAATGCAGCAAACAATCCTGACAACACTTACAGTGTTTCTGGAATAAAGCAGGAATTGGGCTACTGTGCAGGAATGGTGAGATTCACTATAAACACTCAAGAAGATCCACAAACATGTCTAATGTACTTACTACAAGTATCGGAAAACAAAAACATACCTGTAAATGAAATCTTGCAGATTTCATACATGTGGAAACAGACATGCACTCTCTGCAACCGGGTAATGCACGAACAAGTCCCTAATGAGCGCTTTGTGTATGTATCCATACCTAACTATGAATCCATTCCATTTCAGCAGCTCACACAAAATGCAAACCATGGCATATTATGTACTACTTGCAATTCCGATAATCGTTCCACCTTACAAATGCAGACACATAGCGAATACGTAATAGTAATGCTTTTGCGTTACAATGCAGGTGGTACCAAAAACAACTGCAAGCTGACAGGCTTCACACATGGACAAGTATCACTTGGCAAGAAAACCTTCACAACAGTAGGCATAATCTACCATGCAGGAGCCACAACCAATGCAGGTCGCTATACTGCATACATTAAAAAGAAATGTGGATGGTTCGAATGCAATGATACTTCCATTACTGTTAGAATACGCCAACTTGTATCTGACTGGTATCTGACTGCAACCATAATACTGCAATATAAGTTTTTCTAAGGAAACCCTGCAACACATAATACATATAAACATACCCTCAACTACTTCAAAACTATCCACAGTTAGAATATGCCAACATGTATCTAACTGCCCCCAAAATTCTGCAACATAACTGTGCAATACCACAGTACTTACAAAAGATCAACAACCAAACACATAAATGAATACTGCTAAAAGGCACTAACAAATACACAATTAGAATATGCCAACTGGTATCTTATTGCAACAATAGTACCGCCATTTCCAAACCAAAAACCATAAACCTTTTTAATTCCTCCTACTACAACAGACCATCAAAAAAGACTGTGCCATATAACATCAAATAAACATAGAAAGTTTGTTTTTTAATCCTGCATGGATTTCTTTTCTCCCACAGACCCAATGATTATGCGAACAAACACAGGAACTGAGCACATTGCACAGTACACTGGTTTGAAGCATAGTACTTGTGAAGTACTAACTATGAGGGCCCGCAAAGTACACAAATGTCTGCTATGCAATACAATAAGACATTACAAGGTACCTACCCTAACATGTGAACCTTTCTTTCATCACAGAGAATGAAAACACTATTTCTGCTACATTTTCACACACCATGCAAAGAACTGCAAACAGCCTGAACAATGCAAACAGTAGGTATACAATGATTGGTGTCACAACATTCAATGCATACCTGTATTACACTGCGATAGTTGTAGCCAGACATAGAATATCATACACCCAATATTCTGAACACAGTCCAACAAACCAACTGCCACACACACTGTCCACATTTCTACAAATATTATTACACTACTTGCAGCCAGTGGACAAATTCTTCAGTACATGTTCCCTATGCAATCCACATGCCACTGTCAATATGTTTGAATACCAGGCTGTGTTATGCTGCAGTGGTTGTGGTCAGGGCCTAGAGTCTTAGGTGCATGGCCTCCGGCCTATGGCCTTTGGCCATGCACCCAAGGTTCTAGGCCTTGGCCACAACCACCACAGCATAACCCAGGACATCTTGTCCACCCTCTCCTCTAATACCTCTCCTCTCCCTTCTCTTTCTGTACTCACTGACCATCCTCCAGCCATCCCCCCTCCCTCCTTCTCTTCCTTTCCTCTTTTCTCCCCTGATGTGGTCGCTAGACATGTCCGATCTATGAAAGCCTTGTCAAAACAGGTTCATCCCTGTTCCTCTAAAACTATCAAAGACCACATTGATACCCTCGCTCCGGCCCTTGCCGATTTCTGCAACCACTCCTTTGCCTCAGGATCCTTCCCCTCCCCTCTTAAGCACTCCCTTGTGCATCCTCTCCTCAAGAAACCCACAGCTGATCCCTCTTGTCCGGCCAACTAACGGCCAATTGCCATTACCCCATTCATGGGCAAACTCCTTGAAAAGCTGGCCATCTCTCAGATAATCCTTCATTCTGACTCTGTTGGCTGTCTCCATGACCATAAGTCTGGCTTTAGATCCAGCAGAAGCACGGAAACTGCTCTACTGAACATCCGTGAAGATCTGCTTTCCAACCTTGACTCTAGCATTTCCTCTGTCCTCATCCTACTCGATCTCTCCTCTGCCTTCGACACGGTCAACCAAACCATCCTGCTCAACCGTCTCTGTGATAGCCTGGGCATCACCGATCAGGCTCTTGCCTGGCTGACCTCTTTCCTCTCTGATTGACCCTCCCAGGTCCAACTTGGGTCCTTCCTATCATCTATCTTCCTCTCCACCTGTGGTGTTCCCCAGGGGTCTAACCTCTAGCCGTGGCTTTTCAACCAATAACTAGCAACTCTCGCCAGCTGTGTTGCCATTTTCTGCTCAAACTTCCAGTGCTATGCGGATGACACTCAACTCATTTTCAGGCTGCCCTCGGCCACCTCCTCCACCTCTCTCATCACTGATTGCCTAACTGCCATTCAAGATTGGTGTGCTTCCAACGATGTTTGTCTGAATGCCAGCAAGACTGAGATCCTCCTCACCGGCACACCATCACCTTCCTTTCCCCTCACTCTCTGGCCGGCCTCGCTTGGCCCTTCTCCTATCCCCACCTGTGAGGCCAAGAACCTCTGTGTCACCTTTGATTCCACTCTCTCGTTCTCTGCCCACATCGCTGATGTATCAAAAAAGTCAAACTTCCTACTGCACCTCCTCAGAGGTATTCTTCCTTTCCTCTCATTCCCCAGAAGCTCACTGTCTCCCAAGCTCTGGTTCTCTCTAAGTTGGACTATTGTAACAGCCTCTTTCTTAATCTACCTACCACTATTCCCCGCCCTTTGCAACTTATCCAGAACAGGACTGCGAGACTTGTCCTTGGCCTCAAGCCCTGGGATTGTATCTCTCCAGCTCTGAAATCTCTCCATTGGCTCCCAGTGGATGCAGGGATTAAATTCAAAACCCTCTGCATTGTCCACAAGGCTTTCTGGGGCTTGGGTCCAACGTACCTTTAGCTATCCCTCTGCAAATACCTCCCATCTCGAGCACTCCGCTCCTCTACCTCTAACTCCCTCAGGGTCAGTCGTTTCTCAAAGAAACGAGCTGGGGGTAGATCTCTGTCTTCGGCTGGGGCCTCCCTCTGGAACAGCCTCCCTGCCACTCTAAAACTTGAGGAGAACTATCTCCGGTTCCGGAAGCACCTCAAGACCTTCCTCTTTGCTTTTGCCTTTGCTCCCCCTCTCTCCTGCTGATTCTACTCTCCCTCGGCACCATGCACCTGGCCACCCTCTTTCCTCCGGGCCCAGGTACGTGCTCCTCTTGCCACCCGCACACAGCCTCCTGGCCACCCCTTGCACTGGCGTCTGTATCGGTACCCATACAGCCCCCACCCCCTTTTTATTCTTCCTGCACTTAGCAGACCTACCCAGCCTGCTGCCTTAAACCCAGCACTTGCCACTTGCTGGCTGCACTCCCTCTGTTTGTTACCTTTTTATTTATTAATTTCATTATTATTTATGTTTTTTTTTCCTCCTTGCTCCACACTCTCCTTTTGTTTCCCCTTCCACGCACTTCTCCCTCTCCCCCTCTACCATGCACTTGCACGTTCTCAATGTCACTGGGCCTAGTAAGATTGTTGTTTTTGTTTCTCCCCTGTTCCCCTTCCCTTGCCTTGTCGCGCTCTGAAACATTTGTGTATGAGCGTGATAGAAATAAAATATCAATATCAATATCAATAACACAACCATGCATGCAAACACCTGCCCACTTACCACAACTCTAAAACATAACACGGCCACATAAAGCCTTACCCACTTCACTTGACATTCTATTACAGTATTTGCAGCCAATGCACACACTCTTCTATGCATGCTTTCTCCACCCAATACTCTACTAACTACTCTACTAACTACCCAGAAGCAATACATCAAAACATAGTAAAATACCCAAAAATCTGCTCTGTGGCCACAACCCAAACACATAAAGCATCCACTTAAAGCCCTGTCTATTACAGTACACATAGCATTCAAGTACATGAAACCAGTCAGAACACTCTTCAGACCAATAAGCCAACCAACTAAGACCTGCCACACTTTTCCACACATACCTTTATATTACTGTAACAAGTGGAACACACCACTAGACTCTTCATTGCATCACCTCCACCCATGCATCCAAAACTGTAATAGCTGGCCACAATGAACACAACATTACACACACTTGCACCCAACAAACTATACATTAACTACAACCCCCACACATAACCCAGCCACCTGAAGCCCTCTCCACTTCTATAACCTTCCTCATATCATCTACATTCCACTCCCCCAAACTAATGAATCTTACTTGCAGTCACCACGTAAACTGCTCACCCGAGCTTCTGTCCGCGGACTACAGTGGTGTCCGCGGACACCGCGATCACAGCACAGCCCTCTTCCACCTAAACAAATACAGCATTTGACCCATCTTTCACTCCCCACCCTCTCCAGCCCCTCTTCCCCCAGTACACTCTCCAAAATTGGGTTTCGGTCCTTTTCGCCGCCGCACTATCAGTGCCTATCTGCGGATCCAACTTGGCGGGCACATCAGTAATCCGCTGACATTATGTTGCCTGGAGCGGACCCAGATATCACTAATTTTTTTGGACCTACATTTTGACTATTTTTTAAAAAACTACTGAACGGATTTTCACCAAATTTACACCAAATTTACACAAGCACACCTTCGGGACCAAGTCACTTCTTCGGCTGCAAATTTGATGAAAATCCATCCAGCGGTTTGGGCTGTATGTGTGAGCAAAGTTTTTTTCCGTTCAGTCTATGGAGAAAAAAAAATGTTGGACCCCCCTATAACTTTTCCCCCCCTTGACGAAACCTCACCAAACTTACCAAAGAAAATCAGAGCAAAGTTTGATGAGGATTCGTCTAGGGGAGCAAAGTAATAAGCCGCTCAAAAAGTGCTCTTCCTATGAGATGAGCAACTTAACCATAACTACGTAGCTGCTATCGAGGGCTGTGTAATTAAACGGCGTGCCGTAGTGGCCGTGTAGTTTTGGTTAAATTGCTAAACTCAAAGGAAGAGCACTTTTTCGGCAGCTTATAACTTCGCTCCCCCTGGATTAATCCTCACCAAACATTGGAAAAAAGTATATGGGCCGTCTGGATTTTTTCGCGAAGATGCCAGAGGTTTTGTGCGGGGGCAGGGGGAGTTATAGGAGGGTCCCAAAATATTTTTTTCTTCCCATAGACTGAATTTAGAAAAACTTTGCGCACAGCTTCCGGTCCAACGACTGGACAGATTTTCACCAAATTTGTGCCAGGGGCTTGGGCCAGAAAGTGTGCTTTTGTGTGTTTGGTGGAAATCGGACTGGTATTTTTTTAGCAAAACTTTGAAACCCACGTCCCAAAAAATGTGTGATATCTGGGTCCACTGCACGGACAGAACTGTCATTTGATTGCGGTTCAGCTTGGTGTCGAAGAAGTTTGGACGCGACCGGTGAGAAGCGTGCTGTGCATTAACATTTATTGGGAAAGCCGCCATGGTGTATCGGAGGACAGTGCGGCGGCGGAAGGGTCTGGGAAATGTACCCTACGCATTGTGTAGGCAGCAACAAGGAAGGGAATGGCTGGGGGAGTGAGAAGTGGTTTATATGTGACATATGTAGTCTAGTATTTTCTGTGGTGATTGGGAGGCAGCTGTCGTAACGGTCCCTTAGCTTCGGCCGCAACTTGTTTGCAGCGAACTCTTTTCATGGTGAGTGGTGGCAGGCCATTTGCAGATGGGGAGTGAATTGCACGTGACATAGGTTGGGTGGGAGCGCAGATGGTGGTGCACTGCGGATGAAATGCGGAAGTTGGGCACATGGTGGCATGCATGGGTGAATGAAGGTGCAGTGGGTCTGTGGAAGGATTACACTATTGGGTGCATGGCCAAAGCCTGTAGCCCGTAGGCTGTAGCGCATGCACTGAGGAGCATAGGGCTGCAACATATACACCGCAGGAAGGGCATGTTTGAGTCTGCATCCGGCTGGGGGATGGTGGTGCTTGCATAGTGCAGTGTGTGCAGATTGATTGCATTAGCGTTAGTGCTGCAAACTAAATGTGGGTAGGTTGGCAGTGACACAGTACTTTGTGAATGGGAGGGGGTACGCCTATAGTATGTGAATAAAAGTGTAGAGGGGTGCAGGAGAGAGTGTTTTCTTTCCACATTGTGTTAAATGTTGCAATTTGTTGCTGCATAGCTACATGGTGGTGCGCAGGTTGGGTAGGACTGCTGGTAGCAGTGGTGTGTATGTCTATGGTTGCAGTTGGTGAAATGGTGAAATGCATGGTGGCATTACGTTGCTGTAGATGTGTTCAAGGCCTATACTGTCTGCAGAATTGCTGAAGTAGGCTGAATGTTGTGAAAATGTTGTGGTTAGTGACACAATACTTTGTGAATGGCTATGGGTAGAGGTGGTAGAGGATGTGGTATGTTTGTGCTTACTGGTAAGTGCAACCTGTGTTCGTGATTGGGTGTTTTATGGTGTGGGGGAGTTGGGGTGAAGTGCTGCTACCTACGTGTGGCACTTTTGTGCAAAATGGTAGCTGCCCACATGGCCATTATGTTAACTGTTGCCATTTGTTGTTGCATAGTGCCAAGGCGGTGTACAGGCTGGGTAGGAGTGTTGGGGGGAGTGGTGTCTATGTGGATTGTCGCAGTTGCTGATATGGAGACATGCATGGTGGCATTATGTTGCCGTGAGTGTGTTCAAGGCCTAGAATATTGGACGCATGGCCGAAGGCTGTAGGCCGTAGGCCATGCATTCAAGAGCCTAGGCCTTGAGGACAAGCACAGCAGTAATGCATATTTCAATGTGCATGAGTTAGAGGGTGGTGACATGTAAGGAATGGGCGTTGAACACATTTAAGCCGTTATAGGCCACTGTTGCAAAAGGATTGTGGGTAGGTTGACAGTGGCACAATACTTTGTGAATGCTAGTGGGTACACCTTTAGTATGTGATTGAAAGTGCACAGGGATGCAGGAGAGAGTGTCTTGTTTTTACATTATGGTAACTGTTGCAATTTGTTACTGCATACCTCCATGGCGGTGCCCTGTGGTTGGAGATGCTGCAGTGAGAAGTCATGCTGTGTGGGCACTGGGTGCAATGCTTGTATACTCTCAGTATGTTACAGGGAATGGTTGAAGGGAAGCTCTTATGTGCTTGGATAGTGTGCTATGTGCACAATGCTTGCAGTATGGGCAATTTTCTAAACATGTTTTGTTTACGTTGTCAGTGAAACAATCCTTTCTTAGTCGAAGTGGGTAAGACAAAAGTATGTGAATGAAAGGGCATAGGGGTGCCGGAGACATGTAATGTTTATACATTATGGTAACAGTTGTATGTAATGATGTGCATGTCCATTGCGGTGTTGAGGTTGGTTAGGTGTGCTGTGGCCAGTGGTGCATATGTGCATAGTGGTCTTTGGTGATAAGCTTACATGTATTGTTGAATTACGGTGGGGGGAATGTGTGCAAGGAGCAGACCCACTGGAGTAATGCAGATTTGGCAGTGTATGAGGCACAGGGTGGTGATCTTTGGAAAATGCATGTGGAGCACATTGTCGATGTGCTACAGCAGTACAAGTGAGTAGCAAAGCGTGTATTGTGCATTCTATGGTTGTGGTGATAGTTGGAACATGCTACAGTATTTGGTGTGCGGCAGGAGATGCTGCAGTGAGAAGTTGGGTAGTGTGGCCTTAGGGTGCAGTGCATACGATACGTAATGTGAGAATGGAAGTGGGTATGGTTGAAGGGCGATTTATATGTGGTTGGTTACTCTGCTGTGTGCAGATTTTTTGAAGTAGGCCCAATGTTGTGAAGATGGTGTGCATAGGTTGCATAGGTTGACAATGACAAATAGAGTCTGAATGGTAGCGCATAGGGGTGGTACAGGCTGCCCTATGTTTGTCGCTTCTGCTAAGTGTGACACATTTTCATGAATGGGTGTTTATGGCTTGGGTGAGATTGGTAGAACTGCTGCTATGTATGTAACGTTTGTGCATAATGTTAGGTGCCCACATGCTTCATTGCTTGGATGTGTTGTATTATGGTGGGTGTAGAAAGGGTTGCAATGTTTTGTGCATAGCTAAAGGTGTGCTGGGGTGTCTTAGGATGTTAGTGGATGCAGCAATAGTGCCTTCTTTAGCAGAATGTTTGGTGGAAGAGCTTTCCAATCAAATGGAACGTGTACTGAGAGTGTTTAATGGTAAATAAGGAGTGGTGTGTAGAAATGACAGTGTGCAATGCAGAGGTTTTGTATGTGATTGGTGCATGTGTGTTTTGAAATGTGACCGCACCCAATTGGGGAGTGCTGCAAAAAGTGAATGTGCAAAAGGAAGAAGCATTGTCAGAGCTGTACTGGGCCAAGGCCCTCACTGTAGATGGGAAAATGCACGTGCACATCCATTATGAGCAGGGTGGAAATGGAAATGAAATTGTGAGAAATAGGCAATTAGGAGTTTAGGGTGTGGTTCATAGGAAGGGGCGGTACAATTTTGTCATAATACTTTGTCGTGAGGTTGTTTGACATGGAGAGACGCACAGTGCTTATCGTTGGTGATACCTTTGTGCACCATCTGCACAGGTGTTGCTTGCAAAGAGATGTTGCTGGTAATTTCGGGTTGGAAGGAGTGGACGCTTTCTGGGCCTGTCAGGGTGACTGTAGTTTCAGTGGGATAGTTCGTATTTGCAGATATGTGGTGTCCATCACGAACATGGAATGTGTCGTGGTACATTTTGGAAGTGCCCATTTGGGTTACAAGTCATGTGGATGGTTAATCCGTCTACTGATGAGGTTGCTGACTGTAGTGATGAGTATTTTTCCTACTGCCAAGGTGGTTTTCTCATGCATAACACCAAGAGCAGTGTGGGTCCATGACAGTGTAATTTGTCCCCAGCCAGCGGTCGGAAGGTGTGTTATAAACAGAAGTATGCGTCAGTTTATGCAGACTGATGGCATGTTCTCCACCCACTATGAGATCATGAGGTCGAAAATATGCAGTGGTTCCGTAGAAATAGCATTTATTTGAGTACCATTGGCAATGCTGTTTTCTTTCACACTGTGCAAGAAGCATTGACCAGAATGTTGTAAATTTGTGAGGACAGGCAAACAGAAATAAAAAAAAAATTGCTCGCACACACGTTAAAAAAACAATTAAAAAAAAACTTTATACATATACGCTGGAAGACTGAATCCCCTGCCCAGTTTCATATTGTTTACTCCCCCACCTTCACTATCACGAACAGGTAGTGGATTACGTGGTACTTTCAAGATGGCACGTGCCACATCCTGGGTGGTTATGTAGATGTATGCGGATGGAGAAATTGTGCATACTTTCATTGAACTTTGTAGTGGATGTGCTTTGGAATAGCACGACATTTGTACTGTAAATGTGTAACGGTAAATTTCAAGTGTTGTACAGCAGTGACAGTGTTCGATGATGCCAGCTTTAATGCGATTGGTGGATGCGTGTGTGCATATTTACCAGTAACCTAAGAAGTAGAACTGCAGAGAGGATAGTGCAAAGGGAAGAAGGACTGTTCCAGTTTTACAGGGTGCGGCCCACATGCTACTTTGTGAGGCCCACGTGCCAAAATCTGCCCTTTACACCTACTTGCCCAATTGCCAAGGCAGTGTAGGGATTAGCCAATCAGGTAGTGTGGGTGTGGTTAACAGGAAAGAGAGGTGAAACGGTTGCACATTATACTCTGCGTACTGAGGGCGGCTGACATGGTGAAACGTATTGTGTTGACTGTAGGTGATCCCTTCGTAATAGATCTGCAGAACTATGCCCTGCACAGAAACTTTGACAGATATTTTGGTTTGGAAGGAGAGGACGCCTTCGCTGTGTATGAGTGACATTTCGTCGATATGCATGCACTTTGCAAAGACCTAGCCAAGTGAAAGCAGTGCAGTGCTTTTTTCCTACTGCCAAGGTGCTTTTCTCATGTATGCACCCGAGAATAGTGTGAAAGTATTCCAATGATTCCTGTCGGCAGCCAGAGGTCGGAAGGGGTCTCATCAACAGAAGCATGTGTGACTTCTTAAGTGCTCCTGGGATGTTCTACTGTAAGAATAAGAACATTGGTTCGCGATACATACACCTTTTCATGACAATGGCATCTTTGGCGTAAAGTGGCAATGAAGTGTTGTTTCGCGTTCTACACACTACACTGAAGAGCCTCTTGTAACAATGTGAGCTAACGTTGAAAAGGCAAATTTCCATATAAAAACAGCAAAAACAGTGTTTCTAGGGAAGCACCTTTAAAAGAAATTAAAAAAAACACAAAGACCCCAAAGGTTCTTTTCAGAGCCAGCGCAACTAACAACATCCACTCCCCTGGTTCAAAGTTACTCCCCTGCTCCCGTGTTAGTCCTTGCGGTGCACAGTGGTAGCGTGAGTTATGGTTGGTTGCTTAGCTTAGCATAAGTGGTGAATTTCGCTGATTTTTTGGTTTTACTTGTAACCATGATGTGGATAGGTTGTTGTTAGTGCAAAGTAAGTCGAATGTCCCTTTTAAAAAGGTTTTGCACTGAATTTGATAGGTTTTTCTTAGAGCAACTGAACCATAATAACTTCCCTTTAACAGCGATTTGTCACAGAATTTGTGGAAGCGCACGTCTGTCCGTCCCACAGCTATGTGCATGCGTATGTCATCCTCTTTGTCCTGGTAACACTGGCCCTGTGCAGCATGGTAGCAAAAAGGTGTGACGAGCTTTCAGTACTTCGAAGCGTCCACCCATGTCCTCCAGACAGCTGTGGACACAAACATTGCACTGACTGTAGCCTACAAACAACCAGATTGTGTGAAAATGGTCACCGGACATATGTCGCACTTTTAATAAGTCCAGGGAGGCCAAGCCTGTCCGTAGGACCCTTATGCACATGCACACAAAGTATTCCGCCCGATCCAGGTCCTGTGAACAGCCGTCCCAGTGGAGAACATTCACAACATCAGTATGTGACAGCATCCATGCTGGGCATAGACTCTTAGTTGCCGGACACTCAGAGTCCCCCGGCATTGGAAAAGTAGTGTTTTCTGCAATATAAGGAGTGTTACTGTGAAAGTACACCCTTACAAATGTCCCACACTGTGCCACTGTGCATGTAACTATTTTCTTGAATGATTTAGGTCCGCTTTCCAGCTCCAAGTGCTGCACAGCAACCCTACAAAAAGCCACACCCCAGAGGTGCATCGCATTCAGTTTGTGTCTTTGCAGAGCAGAGTAGGAGGCCACGTTCCTTCGTGCTGGAATTGCTTTCTCATCATTTCTACTGTGCTATATATCTTTGCAACTAATTGCAACCATTACTGCTGCTACTGCCTCTAAATCACCAGCACTCACACCCTGACCCTCACCATCACCACCTCCTTCGATGGGCCTGCACAAGGGAACAGACGTGGTGTTGTACATATAGATCAAGAGGAGAATGAGAATGAAGTAGAGCAAATCCCCAATACATGCAGACAGCATGAGTGCTGGGTGTGCAAACTGATCAGCAGCATAGGAGATATGCCGAAATGCCGTGCTAAGCAAGTAAGATGCACTCACTCAGTTGTAGAAAACCTGGCGTGTACAGTTACGGCACCACATCAATGCAACAAGATCTCAAAGTGAACCAGAAGGCAGCAGTTCAGACGGTAGTGCCCTTAAAACAAGGCTGTAGGTTACTTTCTTCTACAGCATCCTCTGTATCTTCTCCTGCCACCACCAGGGACACTCCTGTGGGGCAACACATCCCTAAAACAGCCTTGCAGGCTATATGCACCACAGCAGACCCTTACCTTTCAAAGGTCATTGGATTGTGCATGTACTGTGACACGCTACTCTGCAGGGGGAGCAACTTTGAAGTGTGTTCAAGGGGTCCATCCGGGAGCATGCAAATGAGTGTCCCGTACCTAACTGAGGGCCACCCAACATCTTCCTCTCTGTGCTTGTGCTTTCTCTTCTCCCTGTGGTTGGTGCCCCTTCCTTGCTCTCCCTTCCCTTCCTTTCCTTCTGTGTCGTGTGTTACAAGACCAAGAAAAATACACAACAACCAAAAAAGAAAAAAAAGTTATAAAAAAGCTATTTTCAGAGCCACCTTTCAAAGTTCACAAATAGAATTGCCAATGAAACGATGCAGGCTCACACACAGCCAATAAGCTCTAAAAATTGCTTAATGAATGATGGGAGTGGTAGCTCAGTCAAAAAGTTTGTAGTCGTTTCCGGGAGAATGTCCTGGCTCTAAAAAGAAGCTTTTTTTCGGGTATTTGAGTGTGTTTCTAAGGGTTGAAATAAGCAACACCTACTAGAAAAATACTTGCTGTACTTGCAAAAAGGGCAGCAATGCATTTGTCATATTTCGAAGACAGAGCTGATTATCAGCATCAGTAAGATAAACTCCATCTGTGGGAAAAATGGTCATTCCACTAAACTCAATGTTAGCATTGTGGAAGTACGACATGGCAACATCTCACAAAAAGGCACAAACAGCCTTCTTGACATTGCCCTTTGCTTTTTCCATTTACACACCAAAGCAAGAAGAAGGCAGCCCCATCTGTCGGCACAATGTGAGAAAAAAATAACTCAGGAGTTTGGAAACATACCCATGAGCTAGGGAAATGCCCCCTTCATCGAAAATTGCACCGAAATTCTGGTAACATGTACTAAACTATTTCCTCCACAATGAAGAATAAGAATGACTGGATGATTGAGCATCAACAAAGTGGCAGAAAGTGGACCCAAAATCAGCCACTTCATTGCACGTACTGCGTACCAGTGCACATGCACATGATAGAATCCAAAATGTGCAGCCACTGCACACTGTTTTTCATGCACTTCCAACAAATGTATCTAAGAGTACCCCAAAACCCATACACTCAGCCTCCTGAAGCACACAACCATAACCATACGCTGCTGCATTCCTCTCTACAAACAGACCTTCTGCCGCAGTCTCTCAGTGTTGCCAACTCCTCAGTACGGAAAGTAGCTATTGGCTGTCCTAAAAGTAAGTAGCTAGAAGTAGCTAAATAACATAATTCCATAATGTGCATGATTGGCCATGTGCATAATGGGTAATTACAGAGGGCACGGTTATTATAGCCTCTGATTCAATTTTTCACCCAGTTAGCTGCCTGAGTATAAATGGGGCATGGTCTGATGACCTACAGATGACAGTACATAACATAATACATAAGTGCAGTACAGCATGCATGTCGATATGTCATAGTCAGAAGTAAAGAACTAGTAGAAATATTAAACTATATTTTGCTTCTTTATGATTTGCAGGAAAAAGGTAAAAATGTGAAAAATTCCTCTGCAGGGCCCTTGTCCGCTTCCAACCCAGAAACTATTTGAGTCCTAAATAGCTCTACAGGTTTCAACGCTGTAGGAACCTCAAAGCGCCAGAAAGTTCAAAGTTCCAGTACTGACACAATGCACTGCTCTACCAAAGCACCTCACTTACCTGCTTCTGATGTGCATAAACCCCTACTAGATCAGCGTCACGGTTGGACTGGGGCATAAAATTGTCTCGGAAAACAATGAAAAAGTGAGCAACAGTTGCAAATGGCTCTTCCTTCTTTTTGTGGCAGACATTTTAGATAGTACGCAACTGTGAGTTTTTAAAGAAATGTGATGCAAATTGTGCACTTTACAGAGTATTTATTCAGAAACAATGGTCAACTACTAGCCGCACGGACAGCAAGAAACGTAGTGCCTTTTTTCAGTTGGATTGGAAAGCAATAGAAAAAAGTGTACGTTTCCAAACCAATGGAAGAAAGAAGGTAGATTTCATGCTAGCCACTTTTACAGTACAAAGTCGCTGGGGGTGTTATTTCTCGCTAAATATAGCGAGAAAGTCACCAACTTCACAACACTGCACTCTGCTTACACACCACACCCAGAAACATTATTGGCCAATCCATTAGTGTCCACAGTCCCATTTCTATGCCTGGCATCCTCAAAAGCCCCAGACGTGGCACGTGCAATCCTGCAAATATTGCGATATCTGCAGAAACATTGTGCTGTGTGCTGTGTATGGGAGTGGGTGAACACATTTCAACCAGGGTAGGGTTTTTCGTCTTTAGTGGTGGCTCTGAAAAGAGCCTTTTTTTTGGTGCTTGTAAACAAACACCTTTTTTTCGGTTTTTATAGGTGTTTGTCTTTTCTTCTCCTCACATTCTTAAAATAACCTCTTCAACGCATCCTGTAGATGGTGAAAAAAATTCAATTTCCAATGGCGGACAAAAAAATTCCATTTGCATCAAAAAGGTTCACACTTCGAGAATCAATGATGTCATTGTTACAGAAGAACATTCCAACAGCACACAGAAAATCACAGATGCTTCTGTTCATAAGACACCTTCTGACCTCTGCATGTGGACAAAGTATATTGGGATAGTCCCATACTCTTCTTGTTGGTATGGAAAAGAAAATCACATTTGCAGAGGGATAAAGGCACTTCACTGCTTTCATCAACCTCTTTAGTTGATGGAACAAACGTGAACAAGCCACGTAACCCAAATGCTGGCCGCCATAGTGCACCATGACAACATTAACAGTTGCAAAAGTGGCCACTTCTCTGCAAAGTGCTAGCACAACACCGTAACTGCACACATCAGCACTGCACCACAAAGCCTCCATGCTTTCCAAATAGAAATTGCCATTAAAGTCTCTTTCCCGGGCATACCAGTGCAGATCTCCCACAAAGGCATCACCCACGATCAACACTGTACATGTCTCCATGTCTGCCACCCTCACTACACAGAGTAATGAAAAAATGTATTACTTCCCCTTCCCATAAATTACATCCTCAGCACATAATTGGATAATCCCCACAGTCCGATTTCCATGGCCAGCATGCTGAGGAGGTCAGGATGTGGCACTGCGCTTCCCCAAGTACTGCAAGGGCCGTCCCCAGTAAAGCAGTAGCAGTCCCTCTTCCCTTTCCACTATATTATTTCCAACACTCCCTCATTGGGTACTGTTAAATAGTCACACATGCATCCACCAATCACATCCAAGACCTCTGCATGTAACACTAGCAGTTCTGTACAACACTCCATATGTACCGTTAAACAATCAGAGTGCAAGTCGCATGTCATCCAAGTAAACTATTCAATATTTCTGCATCCAGATTCATCCACATTGGCACCCTTCACCAGAAAGTGCAGGTATAAATATAGTTTCTACAGTATTTTTACAACTATGTTATAAGTGCCTCTGGACAGGTTATCTGCCACTGAACCTCCATAATGTTCTATAAAAGCATACTGTAATTTCTCCTATCACCTACCACTTCAATGGTATGTGCTTGGAAAGTTTTCATTTACCCATATCAGCCATTGCAATATCCAAACAGAAACACTCTTATTTCCTGCTGACAATGGTACGAATAATTTTCGGCACTAACGCATCTCCTAAAAAATGTATAAAATGATCGCACAAAAACAGCACTGAATGTATCCTACCAACCTAAACCAACTACATACATTGCATGCATAAAAACAGGGTGCCTGCCACTTATGTTGCACACTTCACAGAATGTAACATTAGTTAGAAAGTCAAAAAAAGTATGTGTGCATTGACAACAGTACCAAGCGTAAATGTGGATACATAAATCCAAGAAGTACATTAACTGCTGTACTCATGTAGGAAGCATATATGTGCAGAAAAGTTAATGGAATTTCACACACAAACACATTGTCCTTTCCAAGCTCACCTTCCACAACTAGGACTAATCATTTTGAAAAGTAAATTGTCCTACTCCAATGCACACACTTGATAAACGGCACGTCATGCGGTACACGTACAAATCAACCACGTACCCCCTTACCAACAATGCTACTGCTCCCAAATCCTCACTCATACACAAAGCCATCCAATTAAAGACACACACAAAATGTTCCTGCCAACCCATCCCCCCACCCTTTCATGTAATGCATTCTCCAACTGCAGTCAGAATGCCATTAACAAACAAATTGTCTACGGTCTTCTTTAACAGTTGCAGTACTCACCTCTTTCCTAAAAGCCAGTGGTGTGTCAACTTCAAAATGCAACCCAGGGGAAGCCTACTGTCGACAGCCAACAAAGCAAGTGCAATTGTATTGTGGAGGTGTACCTATTACCAAGACATTGCAGTGTTCTTGTGTATTAAGCTGCACAATAGCATCAACCCACTGGTATTTGCTTCATGCTTACTAAGTGCACCCCAGCAGTTGCTCAGTTTGTGTTATCATATCACCGGCATTATAGTAATGACCAAATAGCAATCTAATGTACCCACCGTACACAAAAACACCATTACACAATCACACACCTCTATCTGTATTCCTACCCTCATATTCATCCATTCATGCACATATGCACACATATACATCACAAAATCTGCAGGCCTGCAGGTTTTGTTTTTTCTCCAGCAGCTGTTACAGAATGCCTAGCAAAAAGGAACTCAGTAGAAAACAACGTAAAAATAGCCCAGCTGTACCTAAAAGCAGAGAAAGTAGCCATGCACCCCTAGCAGATTTTGTACATAAAGTTGAAAGAGAACAGCTAATACAGGCACAAAAGGAAAGCACCTACCAATAAGGAGAATGTAATGCCTCTATCAAAATGTAGAAATTAAAATAAAGGTAATGAAAGGTACTGAAAATAGTCTTACTATCACTACTGTTAATGGATTATGCACAAACGCTAATGACACCACAAGGAAGCATTCCAAAAAAGTATTTTTATCAAAAGTGTCCCACCACAGAGTCCTTCAGACCCTTATTAGTAGAGAGGAGAAATCACACTCAACCCTTACACCTTACCACACAGAACTAATCTTGGAAACTGTTGTAGACAGTGCAATCCTCTTAAAACAAAAAATAGTTCAATAACATTTTATGAGAATGAAGGCACTAACAAAACTACTCTGTAAACTACCACTGCTAGTTAGAAGCACATGCATTATCAGCATAGATACCTTCACAACATCAATACAGGTCAGTGGAGGCACACCATCAGCACAGAGGCCTACTTCAATGAGAAATCATACAAACAAGAGCAAAGAAAGTACATTGTCATGCATAGCACTATACCACGGTATGAAAAGGTGCACAATAGCATAATGGAAGAAGAAACACTGTTTTCAGAAATATCCCTAGCAAAGTTAGATGCCACTGTCTATGGTACCGAACTAATGTGGTGGAGCTTCAAATCGCTTTGCACATCAATTTGTAACAGTCGCCCCAACTCTATGAAGTCGTTGTAGCAGTTCCTCAAGCACCATGTAAAAGTCAGCAACAGCTGAAAAAGTAAAATACTACAAACTGTGAACTTCTGTCCAGTGCGTAAATACACAGGAGAATGAGGAAATGTGTTAGACTCCATTTCTGGACCTGCTAGCAAAAACACCCACCTTCCACCATCTCCAAATGTTAGCAACACACCTTTGTACTGTAAGAAATCTCATTTAGAAAGTGTACTAAGCAAATAGCAAACACACACAAAACTGCCTGGTCCATTCAAAATGTCCTACACAAATATTGCAAATTAGTATGCACATGTAGCAAGAAATGGTGTATTGCAAATGGTACTAATTGTTTAAAACATTCATTAAATGAACCAGTTCCACTTGTGTTTATAAATAAAAGGGATGCACAGAAATGATGTACACAATCCTGGAAACAGTTACAGGGGCTCAGAAATAAGGCAGGGATTTGACTATTGTGCTGGAATGAAAAATGCACAATAAATAGACAAGTAAATCCACAGGAAGTGGTACTGTACTTACTGCAGGTATTGATATCAAAAACATACCAATAAATGACATCTTTCTATTTCCTACATGTGGAAACATACATGCACTCTGCAATCATGTCATTCAGGAAGAAGTCCCTAACAAACACTTTGACCCTCATTACAAGTCAGGCGGTGGCCCATGGAGCTATTAGCACCGTGGTCCATGCCGGATTCCGCCATGGTGGATGGCGGAATTACCGCCCCATTCCAAGGTAAGTGGGGCGGTAATTCCCCATTCACCATTTGCCCTTCCCCATTCCCATTTTTGCCCCATAGGGCATAATGGGGATGGTGAAGGCGCTAATTACGGCACCGTAAATTACGGTGCCGTAATTAGCACCAAGGTCGCTTAGCGCCTTGGACTTTAACGCCTGCAAAAAGCAGGCGTTAAAGTGTGAATCAGGTGTTAAGGGTTAACGGCGCTGACGGCGCCGTTAAACCCTTAACGCCTGACTTGTAATGAGGGCCTTTCTCTCTGTACGTATACCTAACTGTGATTCCATTCCATTTCAACAGGAGGTACAAAATGCAGACCATAGCATATTATGTAGGCCTTCCATTTCCGATAATTGTTTGACCTTACATATACAATAGCATAGGCAATACATAATATGAATGTGTTCAACGTACAATGAAGATTGGAAAAAAAAAGTAACTGCAACCTTCCCACCTTCACACACGGACAGGGGTCGTTTGGCAACAAAAGGTTCACACCAATAGCCATAATGTACCACATAGGCGACACAACCAGTTCAGGTCACTGTACTTCGTACATTAGAAAGCACGTACAATCTTTGAAGAAGTTTTAAAGGAATTTGTTTCCTTTCGTGAAGGAGAGGCCCAAAAATGTCCTTCCCCAAAGGCACTACAGTGCGTAAGATGGCCCTGACACCCATTTATGCGCAGCCATTGCACGCAGAGTCTGCCAACATACACCATTGATTCGTAACTCACTGCACATATAAATAGTAGATAGGGGCTGTTATTGTACATGTATATATTGTGTCAGCTGTACATTTATTGCACCATGTATAAGGTACCAACATGAATCCATGTATGTAAAAGGAAGTTCTACGTAACTGGAGTGCTTAGCATTGGAAATGCACGATGAAATGGTAACACATTGCCGCCTGATTCTGTTTTTGCAGCCGCATGGTGGCCGGAAATGGAAACCTGTCATACCTCTCTATCAACATGGGAAAAGGTCATTGTAAAATAGGCTTCACTGGTATGCATGAATTGCACTAAATGTAGCGGTTCCATACAATTGAAAAACAAAATCCATATACCAGTATCACAGTGTTGGCATGCACTACTGAATAATGTTGCAGTGGGTGTGGCCAAGGCCTACTGTCTCCGCTGCATGGGCTATGGCCTACAGCCTTTGGCCATGCACCCAAGAGCCTCGGCCTTGGCCACACCCACTGCAACATTATGCAGCCATGCATGCAAACATATGGCTAGGTACCAGAACCCACAAATGTAATACAGCCACCGGCACTCCTATCCAACCCCTGCACCATAATACAGCCATGCATGCAAACATGTAGGTAGTTAGTATAATCCACAAACATAACACAGCCTCCGGCACCTCTACCCACTTCCACTCACATAGTATTTTTGTACTGCTAACCAAACCACAAACTCTTCAGAACATTGCCCCTGCTACCAGTACTCTATGAAGTACACAGACCCAACACATTCTAGTACAGTGCAGCACTCTGTAATCTGCGCAATGGCCACAATCCAACCACATAAATCATGCACTGGAACCCTATGCAAGTCTATACACACAGTAGTCCAACACATCAACAAGTGGACACATAGCAGAACTGTTGACTCCATCATGTCCAGCCATGGACCCAAAACTATAGTATGGAACGACAATCACCACACCCATTCAACCAACAATATGTAAAATGCTGACACACCACACATACAAGACAACAATGTGAAACCTACTTGCAACTAGTGTACAAAGAATGTGTATGTAACTGGTGTACGTTGCATCAGACATGCACAATGACATGGTAACACGTTGCCACCTGATTTTGTTTTTGTAGCCGCATGGTTGTAGGAAATGAAAACCTGCCATACCTCTCTATCAACAGGGGAAGAGCTCATTGTAAAATAGGCTTCAATGGAACGCATGAATTGCGCCAAATGTAGATGTTCTATGCAATTGAAAAAGAAAATCCATATAGCAGTATCAGAGTGTTGGCATGCATGGCTGCATAACATTGTGGTGGGTGTGGCCAAGGTCTAGGCTCTGGGGTGCATGGCCTATGGCCTTTGGCCATGCACCCAAGAGCCTGGGCCTTGGCAACACCCACCGCAGCATCATGAAGCCATGCATGCGAACATGTGGCCAGGTACCAGAACCGACAAACGTAATTCAGCCACCAGCACTCCTACGCCTATGGCCTTTGGCCATGCACCCAAGCACCTAGGGCTTGCCCACACCCACAACAACATTATGCAGCCATGCATGTGAACATGTGGCCAGGTAGCAGAACTCACAAACGTAATACAGCCACTGGCTCTGCTACCCAACCCCTGCACCATAATACAGCCATGCATGCAAACATGTAGATCCTTGGCAAAATCAACAAACATAACACAGCCTCCAGCACATCTACCCACTTCCACTCACATAGTATTTTTCTACTGCCAACCAAAATACAAAATGTTCACAACATTGCCCCTCATCCCAACAGTCTATTAAGTACACAGAACCAATACATCATAGAACAGCACAGTAATCAGTAATCTCTGCAATGGCCACAATCTTCAGAACATTGCCCCTGCTCCCAACAGTCTATGAAGTACACAGACCCAATACATCATAGTACAGTGCAGGGCTCTGTATTCTATGCAATGGCCACAATCCAACCACATAAAACATCCAATGGAACCCTATGCAATTCTATACACACTGTATTCCAACACATGACCCAGTCGACACACTGCAGGACTGTTGACTCCATCATGTCCAGGCATGGACCAAAAACTGTAGGATGGAAAACCAATCACGACACCCATTCAATCAAAAATATGTACAATGCTGACACACCACACACACACAAGGCAACAATGTGAAACCTACTTGCAACTAGTGGACAAGGAAGTTGTATGTAACTGGTGTACTTTGCATCAAAAAATGCACAAGGGCATGTCCAGCCATACATCGAAGGCGCTAGCGGCTTACCACTCACAAGCATAGTACACCCTATGCACAAATGCTCATGTCAGTTTCAATCCACTCCCTATCTGTTATTGAGCCTGCCAGCACTCACCACAAAAACAGGGCGCCTCAAGACGTATCGTGCCGAAACGAAGGCTGCCTGCAGTCACCATACAAGCCAGTCGCCTGAGAAGGTACCCGCAAATTGGCGCAGTATGCACGAATACACTCCCCCACCCTTTTCATCCCCTATTCCCACCACTGTATGCTGGAACACATGTTTTCCAGCCCCTTACGGTGCCACACTATCCTCGGCTACCGCATGGCGGCGTTACCCAAACTTATTACTCTCATCACGCTTCCCTCTAGCCAGCCACCGGGCGCATCCAATGTCCAACGACATCACGCCACACTGCAGCCCAATCAGACATTTGAACGGGAAATGGGACCACAAAGCAGAGCCAGATATCACTCATTTTTTGAGACGTACATTTTACCTGCTTTTAAAAAAGTACTGATTATCACAAAATGTACAAAAGCACGCTTTCGGGACCAAGCCGCCACTCCTGCTGCAAATTTCATGAAAATCTTTCCAACGGTTTGGCCTGTATGCGTGCGCAAAGTTTTTGTCCATTCAGTCTATGGGAAAAAAAATATTTGGGACCCCCCTATAACTTTGGCCCCCCTAGACCAAACCTCACCAAACTTCCCAAATTCAGAGAGCCCCATATACTTTTTCTGCAAAGTTTGGTGAGGATTTGTCCATGGGGAGAAGAGTTATAAGCCCCCCAAAAAAGTGCTCTTCCTAGCAGTTGAGCAACTTAACCATAACTACACGGCCGTAACTCTATTAGTTACTCAGGTTTATATTAGAGTAGAGGTAAAACATGAGATACATAAATCTACAAATTTTTCAATTGTCCAGGATGGGTGAAGTTAATTACGTTTGAGAGGGGGACCTGTTCAAATTATGTGGCATCTTGTTGGGGGCTTAAATTGTTTTGCTTCTGATCTATTGAAGTCTATTTAAAACAGTGCTTTCCTCAGTTGGGGTAGCGGGGTGAGTATGCATTGAAGGCAGTTCATCCTCCATATGATGGTGAACTGTGAGGTATAGTTTAATAAATGGATAACAATTCAGTGTAATGCCATATGTGAGGTGTCAGCAAAACTGCAGGACAACAACACACTTGTAGTCATTGCTCTGTGATCGGCTGCGGCAGGGTTGGACCTATACGAGAGGTGTTTTCACACTGTTGGGCATGTTCTCATCATCAGCTCACAGAGAGATGTGTAGGTTATTGCTTCAGTTTACCAATACACCTAGTGGACACACCTGCGTTTGAGGGTTGGGCATGATCACCACCATGACCTGAGCATTTGGAAGAATGTGGACTGCTGGATCTCAAAATAATAAGTCATTTGGTAAAGCCACAATGTGTCATTAGCCAGCTTTCAGTCATTGTCTGACGAGGGCAATAGAATGCTCTTAAAAATTATGACCTGGACAACAAATGGTAAAGAATGCTCATCGAGAACGTTTATGAGTGATGCACGAAGGGTGTAACACTATTGTCACTAGAGAAGATCCTTCCACAACCATAAGCACATGCCACAGAGTAACACTATTTGTAGAGCAATTTAGGTGCTGTACAAATCAAGAATACACAAATCATAAATAATCCATCAAAGATGGCTCCCTCAAAAAATGGACTGTCATTTTTCTACCACTAAAAAATGCATCCCATCTGTTCTACTTCCAAAACTGCATCCAATCACATCCTATACACCTTTGCATGCCACACCAAGCTATGATTTTTCATGAACGAAAAAGCCCTTTCAAATTTCAATTAAACACCATGAATTTGCCTGCATCACAATGCTGTATGCACTTGCACAAGGTAAATTGTCGCCTTGTCCTACTGCTCAGATGTCCAAGGCTGAATGCGTTCATGAAGGACAAACTACATAACATCAAATATGAATGAAAAATTCTTGTTTTATATCGTACCCCACAAGGACTTTGAAATTCCTGTAGCCAGTGTGACGGCTAGTCAAGTGCAGCAACACCATTTGTGTGAAAAGCTTTATCTTTAACAAAGATAAGCAGTAACCTTAAAAGTGACAGGAGAGTGGTGAGCAATAGGTCCATTTTCTTTCACCCGACAGAAAGCATACTTGGATAGTAGTATAGTGCTCACTGTTTTATTTTTTTCTCACCCAGTCAAAATGAAATCATACAACCGAATTTAATTAAAAATAATTGGATCAAAAATGTAAAAGTTGCAATGGTGGGTGTAACGATTCCTAGGACATAGTTAATTGCAGGGGTTCCCCAGTCCATGAGATGTTTGCCCAGCCGATTGGGCAAACAGCAGTGTTTAGCCCTAATTCACAATGTATTCCGAGTTTAAAAGGAAAGCTTTAGTCCACAGTGGCGGATACATCGAGCTTGGCACATTGGAATGCCTTTGTAAGTCACATATAAACAACTTTATTGGCCACAGTGAGTGAGAAATGCTGATTCTGAATTTCTAGGCTTTGGAACTGCGATCTGGCACCAGTCGTGTAGACGGTCTGTATCATGGGTTGCAATGCCCTTCCTCTTCCCTAGGTTCAAATCTATACCACGACATGCCAGAGAGGAGAGGAATGATCTCCAGGCTGCTGTTCATAAGTTGTACTGCACAGTGTGCAGATAAATGAACCCACTGAAAAACGAAACAAACACAATTGAGTCATAAAAAAGCCAGGAAAGCGTGCAAATAAGTCCCACAATCACCATCATCCACAATGCTATTCATTACTTCACAAAAGGTGAATTATAATCACCTATTTCGGAGTCTTCCACAGATGGAATTTGCAACCCCACCCAGTATTAAAGAGTCACAGCTGTTATTTTGTACACTTCCTCTTTTTCTCTCCCTCTACCCTCTCCCCCTCTGTATTCTTGCCTACTTCCCGCCTACCTCTCTCCCTAGCACCATTCCGTTTGCTGACTGGTCGCCTGATGCACCTCCAGAGCCACACAGGTCTCAGACTCCACCGCCAGTCCTTGCACTTGCCCCAGGCCTTACACTCTGCTCTCCACTACTGCACTTCTGGAAGTCATTCCATGGGAAGGGTGACCTCTCTGCAATTAACTCAGGTCCCTGCTGGACTGGGTGCACTTGTTCTCCCCCCCCCTCCCACTTCCTGTCTGGGCACTTACATTACCTTAGACTGTATTATGCCTAGTTTGCCAGGCCAAGTACGGTAGTTTTTTGTTATTGTGTGTCTTCTCCTTCCCCATTATTACCTGTATGTCCTTCTCCTTCACCCCCCTTAGTGCTCTCTGTCAAGCACTTGCACTATCTGAAACATGTGTGGCCTATCACGGTTGTATAAGGATTGTATGCCCCTCTCCCTCTCCTCTCCCTTTCTCGCCTCCCTTCTTTTCATACACTGTCACTAGTATTTATGCCGTCAGGCTTAGTTTGCTAGTCTTTTTCCTAGATAATTCAGAAACTTCAAGGCCTAAGAATGACTCTGTATTCCCTTGTTCCCTTGTCGCCTTGAAGTGCTTTGAAGCACTTCATTTGTGTATAAGCGCTTAACAAATAAACAATAACAATTGGGAAGTGTTTCCCTTCTCTGGCTATGGTATGCTGGATGTTCCTCCTACCGTGTATATATGTAGATAAAAGCTCAAATAAAAACTTGTACCTGAAGAGAAATGCTGGAAAAAGAACAAACATTGTTTTATTGATAACAAAAAGTGTCCCGCTCATACTGAAGCAGGCTGCTGTAACTGGGAATGTGTTGCAATAATTTATAAAAACCAATGCTAAGGTACTTTAAAAGTGGTATGCAGTGATTATATGGAACCCCAAAATAACTAATAAATTAGTGGGTATAGTGGTTTTGGGGGTGGGGGAAAGTATTAGCAAAAAGAGAGCCCCCCCCCAAAAAAAGAAAAGGGAATTTGTTATTTTGGTATTAGTTGTTTTTTATTTGTTGTAATTAGATTAGTTATTTTGGGATTCCATGAAATCACATGTAACCTGACAAGTGTATATATACCCATTATGCCTTCTACCCAAAGTACTTACATTTGTCAAACAATGACTACAAGCATGCAACAAAAATCCTGCCTCTTTTGGTGTATTAGTGGAACACAGAGTACTGTGTCTAGTTCCCAAGTTATTCCCTGCCAGGTCTGAAGGCATCAACCAGTCCTGCCTTTGAAGTTCACAAATAGCATTCAGGGAAATGACACATTTATAATCCGCTCTGAACTACAGGTCATTGTGTGCTCTATAGGTAAGAGAATGATTTGTTAGCACTATTTTAGAATATTTCTCCGAAACACAAGTGTGTTTCTCTCTCTTTGTTTTTTGTAGTAGTTCATTTTTCTCATGTCACACAACAGTATGCATTCCTGTGACAGACGTTGACAACAAGCCTTTTCGCTCAGAGTAGATTACTTTGTGTCGCTTTGGGTTTTGGTACAATGTAAGGGTGCATTTTGTTGAATACTGTTTATTTTAAAATGTTAGTTAAAATCATAAAAGACATGATAAAAGCATAAACTTCAGCCTAGCCCACTTGAGCATGCTAGCGCTAATGCGTCTGCCTCTTCCTCGAGCCCACATTTATATCATGCAGGCCTCCCCTAGTAGGAAATCCAGGCTACACCACTAATGGTAATGTGAATTATCTTTCATAGGGCGCAACTCGCCCGTGGGCCTCGGTGCGGCGCATGTAAGAGGAGAAACAGGAAGTCTAGAAAACCAAGAGGAGACGGGACTGACAGATGAGCACAACGCAGCTCAGAAGGTGCTTGACACGCCAATGCCTCTTCTGAAACATCTTGGCTCTCACTTATCAAATGTACGAATTTCAACTTTGCCTACTGCATGTGATCGGTATATTTCCCAGTGGTCTGTGAAAACGCTAGATATGTTGGGTAGAACCAATGCGCAACATATATTTGTAACCGTTACCGAACAGAACACATTACATCATTTCCTGATCACAAAGGGCTTTTCTTGTTGCCATTTTAAAAAGCATAATCTCAACCAGAGCACATGAGATGCTGATTTAACTTGGCTAATTATTAGGGAGACAATGGCAGGATTAGGAGGCCATCCTGTCAAATTTAATATGGTGGTCTTTGTGCATGCTGGCATAATTCTACTCCAATATCATGGTTCTGCATTGTCATGACATATATTATAATGACATAAACTCATTGAAAGAATAATCTGTTTTTAAATATATTTTTATATATATATTGCCTTGGCAAGACCTTTCTTTCTTTCTTTCTCTCTTTCTTTCTTTCCTTCTTTCCTTATTTCCTTCTTTCCTTCTTTCCTTCTTTCTCTCTTTCTTTCTTTCTTTCTTTCTTTCTTTCTTTCTTTCTTTCTTTGCTTTTTTCTTTGCTTTTTTCTTTCTTTCTTTCTCCCTTTCTTTCTTTCTCTTTCTTTCTTTCTTTCTTTCTTTCTTTCTTTCTTTCTTTCTTTCTTTCTTTCTTTCTTTCTTTCTTTCTTTCTTTCTTTCTACCGCAATTTGCCACAATCTTGCTTACCCATTGCACCTTCACCATTTCACATTGTGAGGCAAGACTACCAATCTTGTCCATGCTTCCATCCCATGGATATTAACATGCAATCTTTTGTGACAGTATTTCGGACACATGCTGGGAAATGCCTCTAAATCCTTTGTTTGAAAAAATGCAATAAGGCCCTTCAAATCTTTACAGTGTAACAGAATGTGTCCTAACAATCTATCTTACGTTATGTTATGTGATCTTATAAAGCGCACATACGCCCGAGGGCATCTTGGTGCTAGGAGGAACTAGGTGAGGCAGACTCAATTTAAAAGAGAAGAGTCTTCAAGACGCACCGGAAGGCCAGGTGGTAGGGAGTTGCATGAAGAAACCATGGCAGTTGGTTCCATGCTTTAGCAGCTGCCACAGGGAAAGCACGACCACCGGACCCGAGTTTAGGGGTAGCCATGCCGGTAAAAACGGCATGGCTACCTCCAAACTCGCAATGAGGCCCAATATCTTTAAACAGGAGACATAATGCCGTGGCCCATAGGTCATCATTATTTGTTAGGGTAGTGTTCATTAAATGATTTGGCCCCACTGCTCTTGACAGGCTGGCCTTATTTATTAAATCCTTAATATCGTCAATTGTAAATGGTACATCCCAGACTCTAGCCTTCAGCCCATCCAATTCCGTGAATAGCATCTCTTTCTTTCCATAGATGCTGCCAAAGTGTCCTGCCCAAGCCCTTTCAGATATAACATTACTTTGGGTTGTGTTCTGGGTGATCTCCATAGCATTTATCAAGGTCGAAAATTGTCTGGTACTGCCATCTTTCACGGCTGCAAAAATATTTTCACTATCATTTTGGTAAATGTCCACACGGTGCCCCTTGATCCAGTTACTGAATTTTTGTTTAGACTTCATTATAGGCTTATGTTGTAGGTCATTAGAAATTGGATTGTTCAGTACTGTACATATTTCTCTATGGCACAGTTTCTTATTATTCTGTACCATCAAGTCAAACCCATATTTATGCCTTTTAGTTGTTACAGGCCAAACTACCATATCTTTCACATTTTATTTTTTATTAGAGATTGGAAATAGGGACTGAAGGAAGTGTGTGAATATGCAAGCAATTTAGCACCCATGGTGGAGCTAGTGAAGTCAATCATAAAGAGGGTATTTAATTTGCAGACATTTCCTGTGGGCCAGACAATATTGGATTTCTTAATATTCACACTCAAAGGTACCGCACGGTGTTTCCTTGTGTTCCCCCCTACCGATGGATATAGGGAGGCCTGAAACATCTTATGGTCACTAAACTTTTACTTGGTCAAAAAGGCCCTTAAACATATATATATATATATATATATATATATATATATATATATATATATATATATATATATATATATATATATAATGTACGCTTGCCATCTGGCCATGTGGCGGAGCTCGCAGTGGAGTCAAGAAGCGCATTTACAGGACATAAACCCCAATTGGGAAACATATCTAGCCAGATTTGACCTTGGAGAGTCTTTCTTTTGCACAAAGGGGGCATTTGAATTTTTAGGTTCACTAACCATCAACAGTCTTTATACTAGCTCAGAGTGGTTACAATCATTAATATCTGAAAGCGGACATTCTGAATTTAGGTCACCTGCTATAATTATCTACCCCCCGCCCCGGTGTATTAATCATCCAGTCCTCGATCAGCTCATTTATCGCTCTTAGGGTCTCAATAAGATTAGATATCAGCAGAATGGAATGGCACGATACTTTAGGGGAAGCTCCAGCATGACAGCTAACACTCCAACCTATGAGGAATTAATCGCATTAATGTCCTGCCCATTTTTTATTGCTATTAGCAGCCCACCTGGCGGCCGCCCTCTCGCCCCCTTGATGGCTAATTCGACTCTGACGTCGTAACGATCAAAACTAGGGATGGTAGTCAACTGTGTTTCTTGGAGACAGATTATTGAAAATTCGCTTAAACTGTGGCATAATTCTGTGGAGACACATACGTTCATAAAGCCTCTGGAATTCCATGATGTTATCGAAAAGTATGGAGTCTGGCTAAAGCTGGGTTTTTAGGCCTTGTAGTTGGGAAATGGATTCTCTCAGAGAGAGAGCAAGGCATCCCCAGTTTTGGTCCTCCTCTAAGCGGTGTGTCGTACCCCCCGCTCTCTGTTCCGCATTGCACTCGTGTTTTCCTTGCCTTATGGGATCGTTTTGGGTGCCATAATGTGCTTTACAAAATCCAGTGCTAAAGGTTAAGAGATCATATCCCAATTTATTAAAGTCATTTACCTTCGCTAGTAGTGCTTTGTACACTACACAGGAGTGAAAAACTAGCCGGACATGGTCGTACCGATCAGGATGGATGAAGTCTAACAATTTTTGATCCGCAGATGTTATAAGTGGTAAGCTTGGGATTATATTTAACAAAGCTAATACTCTCAACCTGTTTAATCGGTTCGGTCCCCCATACCCAAACATGTAATACAGAGTCAGGCTTGCATCACCCGGGAAGCCTGGTTGCCTCCATTGGACGGTGCTAGTATACTGTTGAAGACATACTTTCGGAGCCTCGGCTCCTTTGGGGACAGATGAGTTGGTGTATTGTGAAGCAAGGAGCCAATTTGCTCCTCATGGATAGAGTGTTTCGGCCTCATTACACGGTAGGCGGTAAGGGTTTACCGGTACCGGTATTTTACCGGTACCGGTAAATCCTTACCGCCTTACTACGAGGTCCCTTTGTGGGTTGGAGAATTTAATGCCTGCTTTTTGCAGGCGTTAAAAACCAACCCGCAAAGGGACAGGGAGCTAATTACGGTACCGCAATTTGCGGTGCCGTAATTAGCGCCTTCCCCATTCCCATTATGCCCCATGGGGCAAAAATGGGAATGGGGAAGGGCAATGGTGGAAGGGGTAATTACCACCCCTTCAAACTTAAAATGGGGCGGTAATTCCCCTTTCCACCAAGGCGGTGGAAAATGAAGAACAGGAAAATGCTTGCTGTGATGCAGGGTGTCCTGCTCATCCCTCCTCCCAGCACGAGGAATAATAATTCACCTGGTGTGATGTCACACACTCCAACTTACCTCATTGTTTTCCCTGCGCCTGGCTAGAGCTCAGCCTCCCTAGAGAGACGCCTTCAGCAGTGTCTGAACTCTGGAGCAGTTTCTCAGTCAGACCTATCTGCTGCTGAACACAGCCGTGCTCTGGGAGAACTCCTAGAGCTTGGAGAAGCCCAGGAGCAAGTCCGTGTGGGTGTGGAGCCAACACACCACTTGCACAATGTGTCCTTCCCCAATACAAATTGGTACTCAATTTTTCAACCTAATAAGGATGAATGTCTGAGTTAGACTTGCAGGCATTCGAAACACTGACCTGCTTAGCACACATACAGGCTTTAACTGGCCTATTGCGTAGTAGATCAGTGCCAAAGGTGCAGGAAAATCTGCCTAAAGCAAGAAACATTTTGGGGGTTATTGTGGGACAGTATTATAAGCAAGTGCAATGTGCAACTGGTAGTTCTGATAAATATTAGTCATTATCCATTGAGGCAGATTGAATTCCCAAAAATACCACCAAAATTACTCCTCACTAGTCAAGAGCGCACTTCCTATGTACTTTATCATAAGGGGCGATTTCAAGCACAGGGAACAGTTGACAATAGACTCCATGCTGCTTGGATGTCTTGTATACTTCTTGTATACAGTGGAAATAAGACATATAGGGCCTCATTACAAGGAGGGCGGTAAGGGGTTAACGGCGCCGGTAAAGGTGTGTCATGACGTGCTCACCATGGAAACTGTGGTGGAAATGGAAGAAAGGCTAACTTCGGCAGCATCGAGCACAGCGGTCTAGTCTTCGACGCACTGGAGACACGTACAAGTGCACGCCTCTCAGAAGCATCGGTGCGTTGCAACCCTTCAGCCTTCTTAGGTTAACACGCTGTTGTTTTCATCCACTCTCCAAAGCTTGTGGGGTATATATCGTCGTAAATTTTCCTTTCTGTCCCGTTAACCCCCCAAGTCCGCCCTCCTGTTCTGTGCTTCCTTTTGTGTGTTTGCCTCACGTCTGCCTCTTCTGTACGACTCCCTTCTTTCCGTACAGTTGATTCCCCTTGCCTCCTTTTCAAAGTGTCCCGGCTCCACACTCTTACCTGCATTCCTTGCGGGTCCGTGTTATTCTTTGTGCTCCTCACGCTGGGGTCCTACAGTAGGTGGTATCCTTGTTAGCGGCATTACCCATTAGTTGGATTCTACGCTTCCTCGTATCCTTCCGAACTTTCAATCTTGCATTCGGAGTGCCTTCTGGGAGTTGGAGTCCTTTCTTCAATCAAGGTCTGCGAACACCAGTAGAACCTCCTACTACACGCATTCCTCCAGGGTATTTCAGCCAAGCCTTTCCCTGGTATTGGACCAAGCTCCCCGGGGGTCCCACTGGCGAGCGTATCGCTATCTGGCAAGGTGGCCTCCACTAGAGACCGTCCTAAAACCCACACAAAAAATCCGGACCTAGCCTGGAGGGAAAGGAGAGCAATATCGTCTGAAGACTCCTCTGACAATGCAATTACAGGTGAGGAGGAGGAGGAGGAGGAGGGAAGTAAAGGCATTGATCAGGTCAGACCCTCGTCAGTTTCGGAGAGTTTGCAACACCACAAGATGGCCAGCCTAGAGCAATATCAAGAGCTGGTCAATGCCATACAAGGAATTACCGCCGAACTCAAGACTATGAAAGCAGAGAACAATGCGCTCAAAGCAGACAATGCTGCCTTGAAACAGCAGATCACTCGATGAGAGGACATTCGTAGCGATCTTCCACCAATGCCTTTACCATGCAGTAAATATGAGGGTAATCCCAAAAGATTCAAAGAATTCCTAGATGCATGTTGGGTTTACTTCACTTTCCGCCCCAAGATGTACGATTTGGACCGGGCCAAGGTCGGATTTCTCATCTCGAACCTAGGGGGCAATGCTCTTGCATGGGCAACCCCATTGGTAACAAATTCCGATCCTGTTTTGAATGATTACGAAGCCTTCATACAACAATTCCGCACTAGGTTTGAAAGACCAGAAGTGTTATATACAGCATACGAGAACCTTTTGGACACCAAACAATGTCCTTCAGATATACAGACATATGTCTCCAACTTCCAGAGAGTTGCTTTGGAAACTGGATGGCCGGACTCGGCTAAACAAACACTCTTCAGTGAGGAGATAAAAGATGAACTGTCAAGGGTGACGAGACCCGCTTCCTTTCAAGAACTGGTTGCCTTAGCTCTTCAAGTTGAATACCGTCTTTTGGAGCGAAGGACTGAAAGAAGGAAACCCAAACTAAGCATTCTGCATACTCCTCCCTCCTACCCACTGGTAACCTCCGAAAGACTCTCAACTCAGACCGAAGAACCTAAGCAAATAGGTACCGCCAGGGGTCCCCTGATGGCTGCTGAAAGAAGACGACGAAAGGATTTGAGCTTATGCATGTACTGTGGTTCTGAGAAACATCTTCCGCGTGACTGCCCTGAAGTGCCTCCCAGAAGGTCAGGAAACGAAAGACCGTGACCCTGAACAGGGACACGGAAAGGGCTTCACTGGCCAATCCCTGTGTTAACAATGCTTTTGGTACTTTGTATCCCTCATACCAGTTAATGGTCTTTAAGGTGGTTATGGAATGGACAAAGAAACATACAGTGGAATGCCTCGCCATGCTGGCTTGTGGAGCAGCTGGAAAGTTTATGGACGATCAATGGGCAAGAGAACATGCTGTTCCAAGAAGAGAAAAGCACCAACCTATTCCGGTAGAAGGCGTTGACGGCACCCCTCTATCGTCAGGACTGATCAGACAAGAAACACAAGAGGTCACAGTCAAGATGAAGACTCACCATGAAAGAATCGTATTTGACTTAATAAAGGCAGCCCACTTCCCTGTGATCCTTGGTATCCCATGGCTGAGAAAGCACAATCCCCGCATAGATTGGGGTTCCAATACGATGGAATTCCGATCTAAACTCTGTTTTCAGTCCTGTCTATCCAAAGAAGAAAAGCAGAACCACCAAGGAAGTTCAATCCCAGCAAGGAATATCAACTACATACCATTAGCATACCAGGAGTTCATAGATGTATTTGCAGATACTCAGCCCAGACCACTACGGCCACATCGAACCAAAGATTGCAAGATTGATCTCATTCCAGAAGCAGTGGTTCCGTTCGGGAGGATGTTCCCATTGTCTCTTCCCGAGAAAGAAGCTTTACGGGAATATCTAGCAACCAATCTGCAGAACAGTCTTATACAAGAATCCACCTCTTCAGCTGGGGCTTCTTTGTTCTTCATACCAAAAAAGGGGACAAATGAACTCAGACCCTGTATAGACTTTCAAGGTCACAATAGCCTAACAATCAGAGACAGGTACCCCATTCCCTTAATAAAGGATATCATGGAAGCAGTACAAGGAACTAAATGGTTTACCAAACTGGGCCTCAGAGGAGCATACCATCTCCTAAGGATACGAAGAGGGGATGAATGGAAAACAGCCTTTCGGACTCCCTTAGGCCACTAGGAGTACAAGGTGATGCCCTTTGGTTTAGTCAACGAACCAGCCCAGTTTCAGAGATTTATGGACAAGGTATTTTGTGATCTATTATTCAACTCAGTAGTGGTATATTTAGACGACATCTTGATTTTTTCAGCGACATTAGAACAACATCGCCAACAAGTAAGGGAAGTACTCAGGAGTCTCCGATACCATCATTTGTTGGCAAAACCAGAAAAATGTCTGTTTGAGGTTTCTACAGTTCCATATTTGGGCTTTATTCTTTTGGAGAATCGGCTAGAGATGGATCCAAACAAGACTGCACCATTACCAACTGGCCTACTGACCTCGCATTCAAGCAGCTCAAGGAAGCCTTCACTTCCGCTCCAATCCTCAGATAACCAGACCAAACCTTGCCCTTTATAGTAGAAACGGATGCCTCCAAGGGAGCTCTCGGAGCCGCACTTCTATAAAGGAAAGAAGATCAGCTGGAATATCCCATAGCTCACTACTCTAGGACACTTACTTCCACTGAAAAGAACTTTGCTGTGATTGAAAAGGAACTGTTGGTGATCAGACACGCTTGCGAAGAGTGGAGACATCTTTTACAGGGAGCCAAGTACCCTTTTCAGGTTCGCACCTATCACAGGAATCTCAGTATTCTACAACAAATGGAATGTAGAAATTCATGACACACCAGATGGGCATATTTCTTCTCCCAATTTGATTGCAAACTAACTTACCTGCCGGGGAAGGAGAATCACTTAGCTGACGCCCTCTCATGAAGCGCCAGCTAAGTGATTCTCCTTCCCCGGCAGGTAAGTTAGTCTCATGAAGCCAAGGAGAAGACTCAGGAAAGTGCTCAGGTCATGAGTTTTTGTTAAAAGGAAAGAGATTCATAGGTGCCATTAACATCTTTCTACAAGAGGTATTGGAAGCACAAAAGAATTCTTCTGATACCCAAATTCAGTCTTTGATCCAAAGGGGAGAATTCCTGTTGAAAGAAAACTTGTTATACTTACCCACGCAAGCCCTCCAGTCACAAGTACTAACATGGTGTCATGACCTACCAACTTCAGGTCACAAGGGCCGCTCAGCCACCCTGGAATTATTGAGACAACACTTCTGGTGACAAACAATGGCAAAGGACACATTGGAATAGGTCTCTTCTTGTCCTAGTTGCGCACAGAGTAAATACAGTACCACAAGGCCCTTGGGGCTCCTCCAACAAGAAAAGCCTCCCGCAGGACCATTACAACACCTATCAATGGATTTTATCATAGAATTGCCTGAATCAGGTACTCCTTCTGCCACCGACACAGCCAAGGTTTTTCATAGAGATATAGTACGACTGCATGGATTACCACACAGGATTGTGTCTGATAGAGGTATACAATTTACTTCCAAATTCTAGTTTACGTTATGTAAACAATTACAGATCCAAAGAGCATTATCATCGGGATTTCATCCAGAGAGTAACGGACAAACTGAATGACTTAATGCCACGCTTGAGCAATATCTTCGATGCTTCTGCAATAAGACACAGGACGATTGGTATCCTCTCTTATCGGTGGCAGAATTCTCTTACAGCAACACAACTCATTCAGCTATCGGAATGAGTCCTTTCAAGTGTACTTATGGGTACGAACCCAGACATATACCTTTTTCCACAATAAAATCCACCAATATACCCACCATCGATCAGTTGTTGGCCTCCCTGAAACAAATCCATAAGAAGGCCCAGAAAACCATATCAGCCAGTCGCCAAACATATAAAAAATTGGCTGACAAGAACAGAAGGTTAAATCCAGCATGGCAGACCGGGGGTAAGGTATGACTATCTACCAAATACCTACCTAGGCGAGTACATCCAGGAAAATTTGCTCCCAGATATATTGGTCCTTTTACCACCTGACCCACATAAGAGACGAATCAAGAGAAGTAGTCCAAGCCTGAAAGACTCCCAGGAGTATGAAGTGTCCCGCACTCTGGACTCCCGATATAAACACAGTGTGGTTCAGTATCTCATACTCTGGAAAGGGTACCCTTGGACAGAAAGATCTTGGGAACCAGCCAGGAACCTCAGGGCACCCAGGCTTCTGCACTTATTCCATCAAAACCATCTGGGTAAACCAGGAGGGGGACCTTTGAGAAGGGGTCATACTGTCATGACGTGCTGGCCATGGATATTGTGGTGGAAATGGAAGAAGGGCTAACTTCGGCAGCATCAAGCGCAGCGGTCTAGTCTTTGAGGCACTGGAGACGCATACAAGTACATGCCTCTCAGAAGCATCGGTGCGTTGCAACTCTGCAGCCTTCTTGGGTTAACACGCTGTTGTTTTCATCCACTCTCCAAAGCTTGTGGCTTATGTCGCTGTAAGTTTTCCTTTCTGTCCTGTTAACCCCCTGAGTCCACCCTCCTGTTCTGTGCTTCCTTCTGTGTGTTTGCTACACGTCTGCCTCTTCTGTACATGTCCCTTCTTTCCGTACAGTTGATTCCCCTGGCCTCCTTTTCAAAGTGTCCCAGCTCCACACTCTTACCTGCATTCCTTGCGGGCCGTGTTATTCTTTGTGCTCCTCACGCTGGGGTCCTACGGAAGGTGGTATCCTCGTTAGCGGCATTACCCATGATTGGATTCTACGCTTCCTTGTATCCTTCCAAACTTTCATTCTTGCATCCGGAGTGCCTTCTGGGAGTTGGAGTCCTTTCTTCAATCAAGGTCTGTGAACACCAGTAGAACCTGCTACTACACTCATTCTCCAGGGTTTTTCAGCCAAGCATTTCCCTGGTATTGGGGTGAGCTCTCTGGGGGTCCCACTGCCGAGCGTATCGCTATCTGGCAAGGTGGCCTCCAGTAGAGACCGTCCTAAAACCCACACAAAAAAGCCGGACCTCGCCTGAAGGGAAAGGAGAGCAATATCGTCCGAAGACTCCTCTGATGACGCAATTAAAGGTGAGGAGGAGGAGGAGGGAAGTAAGGGCATTGATCAGGTCAGACCCTCGTCAGTTTCTGAGAAGGTGCTGGAGCCGTCAACCCCTTACGGCCCTATTACGAGTCTGCTCGAGGGACCCGCTAAGGACGCCTGGTTTTACCAGGCGTCCTTAGCGGGTCCTCGTGAGCAGACCAGGATGCAAACAACGGGCCCGTTGTTAGCATCCTCCCCATTTCCATTGAGCCCCATGGGGGCTCAAATGGGAATGGGGATGGGTTCCTTGAATGAGGAATTACTGGGCCCTCCGAGGTCAGAATGGCCCAGTAATTCCTCATTCAAGGAACCCAGAACCGGTACCCGGTAAGGGGGTAGCCATGCCGCTAATAGCGGCATAGTTACCTCCTACCTCGTAACGACCCCCATAGTCCCAAAGAACTTGGAAGCTCATTGTGAATAGAAATTAAAATGCACAGAAGGATCCATTAATGCACTTTTTTTCCAAGTTGGCCATGACTCCACCAAGTGTATGCACAGCAAGCAACACGATGATGCCATGTTTCAAGGGGATATTAAATGTTAATGTATTGATTAGATACTTGGACAATGAATAAAGCTATTTGCACATGTTTTACAACATTAGCTCTGAGACCAGATATTACAAATGCCAATCATCGATACTTATATAATACATACATCCATTCTGTGAACCACAAGGGGATATCAGGCTCAGACATGCCTATAGGGCAATAGGGCAATCCACAAAGTGCAGAGCAACATGCCAGTGTAGGTCAGTCTTTTGGTCAAAGTGGGGCAGTCTAATTAGTTAGTTCACAGCCCAGCTGGTACTTTTGACCACTATCAATGAACAAATATTCTTTAAAATACACAGCTTGGAACACATTTTGCTAAAAACACCCACCTTGGGCAAAACTCAAACAGTTAATATTATAATTATTGTTGGGTTATTTATTGAGTGCAGGCCTAGCTTCAAGAAGCAATGAACAGCTCACAATCATAGGGGGAAGATCACATAGAGGGAAGCAGAGAACAAATGAGCAGGGAGCTAACGGGGAGTGGGGGACAAGGGTTGGTAATTGACGGTATACAGTCTTTATAAGGAAAACATTATATAGAATGAATATATAACAAAAATGATATAACAAAAAAACATAATGAAAATATATGTGGGGGTAGGGTAAAGGGTTAAATCCTGTGGGGAAAAGGTTGGGTTGGGTTTGTATGGTGGGAAACTGGAGTTTGGGGGTGCAGGGCCGAAAAAAAGAGATCAAAACCAAGGCTCGGACAGTGGATCTGAAGTTGTTTCTGGGATGAAGGGCTTGATTTTCCACAGGAGAGAAAGTTGGCACCAGACCATTTCTGTCTTCCTTGCTATGTGCTGTTTGAACTTGAGGTGTCTGTTGATGTTGAACCCAAGGGACTTGGCACAGGTGACCAGCTGGGGGGGAGGGGGGCTGAATCCCTCGTGGTTCATAGCAGAGGACCAGTTCTGGATGTCAGGATGTCTGGTGTTGTTGGTCAGCAGTAGAAATTCAGTCTTGGAGGGGTTGAGCTTCAGGTAAGCACTGACATTCAGGTCTGGACCAATGTAAGGCAGGTCTTGAGCCTGTGGATGTCTTTGATGCAGGATGTCTTGAGGTAGATCTGTGTGTCATCTGAGTATTGGTGAATGTGGATGTTGTGTGGAGCGAGGAGGGTTCTGGGCGGTTCTATGTAAAGATTGAAGAGCATGGGGGACAGGGTGGATGGATGGATAATCTGGGGACTCCAAAAGCGATGTTTAGAGGTGGTGATCCAGAAGAATCCATTTGTGTGAATTGTTGGTGATTCGCAAGGTAGGATTTGTACTAGCTGAGGATGATGTTGCGGATCCCTATGCAGCGATGTAGATTGTCAATGACTGTCTTGTGGCCTACTGTGTCAAATGCTGCTGAGAGGTTAAGGAGAACGAGGAGGCAAGGATGGCTAGCATAGAGGATCTTAAGGGCATTGTCGATTACCTTCATAAAAGCCATTTCTGTGCTGTATCTGGGTCTAAAAGCAGATTGGTATGACTGAAAGAGGTTATTGGCTGCAATGTGTTGGAGGAGTTGCGTGGCTACTGCTTTCTCAAGGACCTTACCTAGGAAGGAAAGATGGGTGATGAAGTAGTAGTTGCTAAGACTTTCAGGGTCCAGTTTTGGTTTCTTAAGAAATGGGCGGATTTGTCTGATCTTGAGGATCAAGGGAATTGTACCTTGAGTTAAGGAGCTGTTGATGATTATCAGGTAACTGAAGAGTGCTTCATTCGGAACGGTCTTGAGTATGGAGGCAGGGAGGATGTTGTCTGCATACAATGGGCCTCATTACGAGGTGGGTGGTAAGGGGTTAAAGGCGCCAGTAAAGTTGCCGGAACCGTTAACCCCTTACCGCCCAATTACGAGGTCCACTCGCGGGACCCGCTCTGGATGCCTTGTATTACCAGACGTCCTTAACAGGTCCCGCAGGCGGCCCAGCATGCTAACAACAGGCCCGTCATTAACGGACCCATTGTTAGCATGCTCCCCATTACCATTGAGCCCTATGGGGGCTCAAATGGGAATGGGGATGGTCCGGGTTCCCTGAATGGGGAAATACCGGGCCCTCCAAGGTCGGAATGGCCCAGTATTTCCCCATCCAGGGAACCCAGACCCGAGTTTGGAGGCAGCCATGCCCTTATTAAGGGCATGGCTGCCTCCAAACTCGTAATGAGGCCCAATGTCTTGAAAGTTGTTGAGGAAGGTTTGGTTTTGCGAAATGTGGTGTGTACTGTGATGTCAGTTGTGGTGTTGGCGTCTATGTGTTGGTGGATCATGTTGATCTTGTTGTTGATAAGGAAAGAGTTGATGGTAGTGCATTTTCTGATTGAGTGTACTATGGGTGGGGTGGGCAGAGGGTTGATGAAGTGCATGGTGGCTTTTCACAGGGCTCTGATTTCATTGTTGGCCTTGGCTATGGTGTTGTGGTAGTAGTTGAACTTGGCAGTGTTGATCAATCGCCTGTGTGTAGTACAGAGTTCCTTGAGCAGGACGAGGTCAGATGCACTGCAGGATTTTCGCCAATTGTTTTCTTGTTTTCTGATGGTTTGTTTGTTGAGGTTGAGCTCTTCAGTGTACTAGAGTGCTGAATGTTTAGGCTTGAGGGTGCATTGTTTCACTGGTGAATGGTGGTTGATGTTGTTTGTGAGAATGGTGTTGTATTCTTGGAGTAGTGTGTTGCAATCTTGGTTCATCAGGGGTACATCAGCCCATGTGAAGGTGGAGTTCATTGAGGTCTTCTATCAGAGCCTCCACTGCAAAGTTTATGAAGGTTCTAAAGGCTTGATTGCTCGGTTTGCAATGGGTTTGCTTCAGAGGTGTGTTGTGACAGGTTTAAAAGGAGATTGACAGATGGTCCGACCAGTCAAACTCTAGGAGAGCTGTAATGGAGGGTGGGCAGTACAGTGATCATGAGGTCAGTGATATTACCTGTGAGTTGGTTCTTTAGTGTGTTGAGTAGACAGTGCAGAATTTCCTTCATTGACTTGGTTGACAGGGCTGTTGAAGTGACTGAGGAAGATGTTGTTGGCATGCATGAGAGACATGGTGGTGACCAAGTTTGTGAAGTCTTTGATGAAGGAGGTGTTGGGGGTGGGTGGCCTGTAGATGAGATGAGAAGTGATTTTGTCCATTGGGGAGACTGGGAACGGGCAGGATAAGTTTTCGAAAGAGTCAATGGTGGTGATGTCCAGTTGGGTGCATGGCGATGATGCCTTGTGAATGATGGCGAGGCCTCCACTGATCTTGTTTGGATTATCTCATCGCAGAACTCTGTAGCCGTTGTGGGTGTGGACAGCTAGGATGTGGGTGGAGGTGGATGTCATGCAGCTCTCAGTAATGAAGATAGCATCCAAGTTGTGTGTTTTATAAGGTCAGTGATTTCAGCTGCATGGTTGATTGTTGAGCAGACATTTGCAAGCGTCAATTTTCGTGTAATGGTGAATGATGGAGTGGTGATGGGGTGTATGGTGACACAGGTGTGGTTGCTGCAATGCTGTGTCCATGATGTTGCTGGTGAGCAGCATTGTTGGTGATGAGGGATGATGGTAGGAATCGGCTGTTGGGATAGAAGGGTAAAACACATATTTAGGGAGAGTACCTGATGTTAAGAGCAGCAGGGGTCTGGTCATGGGTCACCCCGGTCCGAACATGTCCAAACAGGAATTGCCCTTTTCTTCTTCATCTACCCTTCACTTCAGATGTCCATGCCAGAGACGCCCCTGTTCTAAGCGTTAAGAACTGCATGGAAGAGGCAGGGCTAAAAAAGTGGGTGGGGCTTAGTCCAAAATAGTTAGCCACAAAAGTATTTAATTGCCATTTGTACATGTGAGCCTCTTTTTTATTGGTGACTAAGTCTAACCATGGGTTATACTCCAAATGGCTAACTCAATTAAGAGTCACAAAAAAACATAAATACAAATCAAAAATACAACTATATTACAGGTAAAAATGGTTGGACAGATGGATATATCGATGGATGGATGGATGGATGGATGGATGGATGGATGGATGGATGGATGGATGGATATCAAGTGTGACACATGTAGGAGGACATGCTGTAATAATGCAACACCTTGTTCCCTTAGAATGGTGACTGCTAATGGGATTGTTAGACTACAGTAACATTTGTATTAATTTAATGTAACTCATTTATTTATGGGGATCCACGGGTGAACAGTATCCTTTGACTAACTCATCTATGGTATCAGTACCTGAGAAGGAACAAGTAACTCATACTTCCCTAGAGTCCTTTAAAAAAGTGATACCTTTTGTGGGGATCTTCTTCAACTGCTTAATATAACTAAGAAACTAAATGCCATTTGTTAATAATCTGTGCCAAGCAACCCTGAACAAGGAAAACATAGCTGGCTTGGCAGAACCACTGACATATTCAATGATGTGCTACAATGAATTGTGTAATGCATCACTGATACCGGGCAGTATCCAAATATCCCTACATGCTGTCCCTGTAACACACCTCATCATAATCTGAATGCTGACCCACAGCTCCCCAAAAACATAATGTTCCTTTCATTGCTAAAATTGTGGTAATGAATACTACATAACTACCACCCAACTGGTTCTCCACAATGAAGAGAACGTCCTTCTTCATGAAGTCTAATCTGGCTGGCACTTAAAGAGGAATACGGACAGAAGTCTCTGTATCATGAAAGAAGAAATCCTGAAAGCACTTCACAAGAGCAGCCCAAGTACTCATTATCTATTGACTTCCTTCAATAAAGTTCAGAAAGGAATAGATGATACTGCCTTGGGGTGGATCCCCACCTACCCTGATGATTGCACTTTGAGGGTTAAAAAAGTAGCATTTGACTCAACAATTTCCCCCTCAAAGTGTGGTGTCCCCCGGGGCTCCATCTTATCACTGTGGCTTTTTAATGTTTAGATTAACCCGCTAGCAGACATTATAAAACGCCTCTCAAAATCATTCCAATTATATACACCAATGATTCTCTGGTACTACTCAACCTGGAACCTGATGAGAACATTCAGCAAATGCACGAACTCCCCCAGGATTGGGTGATAAATATATTCTTGTCCTTAATGCCTCTTAGGCAGAGGTCATCTTCTTTGAGATCGCAACCTGACAACACTTCCTTTCAAATGGCAACCCCTTGTTAGTATGGCACATATCTGATAAAGAACTGTGACATCATTTTAAACACCAAACTCTGACTACAACCACAAATAGACTCCCTAACCCAAAAACACACACTTCCAGCTGCACATCCTTAGGAGAACTGTCTCCTACTTGAAAATGCCAGACGTGAGGTGACCAGAGCCATTGTTCTCTCTTGTTTAGACTATAATATTAGTTTCTACCTAGGACACTGGTATTCAAACATATTGATAATGAGCCCCCCTCCTTGAGTAAAAATATTATTTTTGCCCACCCACCACAGGGTTGGCCCCCACCTAGGGGTCCCAATGGATGTCCAGGGGGTCCCTGCATGCTTTAAAATATAAACAGATTTTCTACTGCTTACATTTCTGCCAGCCCCCAGTTTAAAGACCACAGATGTCAGGTTAAACAAAAAAATACAGAACCTCCTGCAACATATCCAAAATAAAGCAGCTGGGCCTATTTTGGGACGCAAGCCCTTGGACCATATCTCGCCAGACTGTAAAACCTCAAGTGGCTCCCTTTTGCTAAGAGAAAAAGACACAAAATGAACTGTATTCCTTTCTGAATCTTCCATAACATTGTTCCAAAAAACCTGAAACTTACATAAGAAAATATTTACCTACAAGACTGCTCAGAGCTTCACAGGTAACAACCTAACTAGACTCAAGTTCAAAAGTCTGAAACATGGAGGCAGATCCCTTGCACTGCTCGTTTCAAAATTCTGGAGCAATTTCCCACAACCCTGAAAACAGAATATAGCATCAAAATATTCAGAAGGAATGGGACACCTGGCGTCCTGAATAGAAAATCTAGCTCAGATATGCCCACATACTAATCAAATAATCGTCCATCGCCCCGCCGAAGGCTCCTGCACCTGGCTCCAACACACGTATACTTTATGATTAGCACTTCCGTCATATTGGCCGCATATAATCATTCCTAATAATATCAAATGGGTCTACCTTTGCTCTGTGCAAAATTGCCAGACTTGTTCCTCCATCCACTTGTGTATGTTTATTGTAATATGAAAAATCTGCATTTCTGTAACCCATGGTGCCCTAGAAAAAGCATAACTTGCATCATGTAACCCAAATGTCAGCTCAGGTTTTGGATATTGACTATGACTAAGCTGACTTATTGGGTGTGTAGCCTCTTTCCATGCATCCTATCTCTGGTATACATGTTGCACTTCTGTAGTGTGCCCGATGTCCTGTTTTGAGTTTCGCAGGCGACTTGAAGGGGCACCCTTGTGAGTTAGTGCACGGTACAACTCAAAAAATAAATACATAAATAGGTAAGCACAACACAACAATGTCTCCAAAGAACAGAGTGTTTTTCTTGTAATGAGGGCATCAGTTGAAACGTCTGACAGTGACATCAAGATGAACTATCGTCCATGTGACTCAATTGAGGTACAGCAAAGCCCTCTTTCTGGCACTGACTTGCATCGGAAGTTCTTCCATTTGTCCTACTGCTATTTCTTAACCAGTTTATTCAGGTCCTAACATAAGGCCATGCTAACATCTGTAATAAATGTGAAAGATTTCTGTAGGTCAAAAATAATTTGGTAGTGTGACTAACCAGTGTGAAACTGTATATGTCAAATAATGGGTACCGAAAATTATGATAAATTATTCAAAATTGGAAATCACACTGGGCTGCATTCTGACCCTGCTGGTATTCTGAGGTAAACCTGCCAGGATACCAGCAAATGTTATTGCTGTTTCCGCCACCCGGTCCGGCGGCATTGCCGCCGGATTACGGGTGCCAGAGAGATGGTGTTAACCCCCATTCATGGAGTCCCATAGGACTTTGCAAGGGGATTTTCCATCATTACCAGCACCGGCACAGCCGATGCCGGTAATGGGGGCTTTTTTTGCCAGTAGGCCGCCTCCCTTACCTCCAGCTTTTAGCTGGAGGTAACTCAGGTGCCCCACCAGCAAACCCGTAGTCTGCCGGTATCCATGAATACCAAGAATTCTTTACCAGAGTGGTCGATCGAGGGAGCTATGTTGACAAAATGTTTTTCTCACATGTTAATAGACAGTATTGTAACTATTATTATAAAACAACATTACATGAGAATGCTCAATGAAAAAGTCATACCAGCTGCAGATCCTTTCATGCTCAAAGCTATTTTACTTAAAAATCCAGATCATGCATCATTAAACGATTTCATTTTTTATTTAAAACATTTAACATGAGTAGGTTATACTTTCATGACGATGAAAGTATAAAAAAAATAAATAAATAAATAAATAAATAAGAACACATTACCTACCACTCCCCTCAACCTGTATCTCTACTGTTTGTCTGTATCATTATTGGTTTTTAATGTCTTAAATGTCATTGCTCTGTACTACAATGCAAGTAAGAATACTGCAACAGCGCCACGATGCCTAAGGGCCGTTTGTGCGCTTTACAAATGTAAATCAAAAATGTGGAGACCTTTAGGCTGTAGCAAAAAGTTGGAGCATTAAACATAGTTTCAATCAGTGAGAACAGGCCACCAGACACATACTGAGTGAGAAGTGAGAAAGGCTCTGTTGATATGCTTTATTGGTGAGAGCTCTTCCACATTTCCATGGTTACAATTGATTGCATTAGAAGAGCGTAAAGGCCCATCGGCCGCACTCATTAGCAGCATGGCTGTGTGATGTTATCTATGCCATGAAGGCAGTTGAAGTTACCTTAACCGGGTCTCGCTGTCTGTTACCGCAAAATGGCCATGCTAAACAAGTCTGGGGCGCAGTGTTAAGGGCATGTAAAAGTAAGTGATGCCCGGTCCCAAAAAAACCTGATTACAATACATTGCTATGAGGCGGGGAGTGGGTGTACAGATGATGTGTGGAAAAACCGTGACACTGGAGACCACTCTTTTAACAAATATCACTGTGAAGTGTGAGCTTTTATTCTACTTTATGGAAGTTTTATAATGTGCTCCATGTAGAGCAAAGTGCTTCTAATTGCAGGGGAGACAAGCAGGGGGAGGGCTAAACGATTTAATATTTCCATTAAAAATAGACCTATGTCACCTACTTGTTGTGGGGAACATGCACTTGAACACATATTTAACAGGATTACATATACCATATTAATATTAATAGAAACAATTTCAAACATCAGTGCAGTGGGACAGTTTGATTGAAATTGGTTGGGCATTGATTTTCGTAAAGAGGTCACCGTCTGGGGATGGCCAGTAGATGATCTGTGAGGCACTAAAAGCGATGAAAGGCAATGAAGCTCAGTTTACTGAGCATATCCCTCAGTCAACAGTTGTAGTTAGAGGGGAAATGCGTGATTTAGTAGCAAGTCTTTCAATGGTATTTTAAGGCAGCATATGTTATTTGCCTGCCTTAAACCTAGCAGGTCATACCACATCTTGGGGCCTATGAAAGAGATGATCCTACCACTACAGGGAATCTTGTGTGGCAGCCTGAACATCCCTGTTAGTACAGAACTAAAGTTGCTTGATGGACTATTGTGTCACATGATGGAGAACAGGTATTTAGAAACGTTGTACAAACATACTCTACATTTGATGCATAGAGTTTCAGGGGGCACTCTTTTTTACACAATAGACACTGTAGACATGTTGGAGATGGAGTGATATGGTGAAAATTCTTCAGGCTAGTATTCCGGTGAGCCATCATATTCTGGACTGAAGTTGGTTAGCAGTCTGAGATTGGTCAATGCAAAATCTCTTGCAGAATCCCTGGCAGGACAGTCTCGGAGCTCAAACCTCCCGAGTCTTGCAAAGGAATTGGAAGGGTTGAAGGCTCTTCCACAGAATGTGGAGCTGAAAGTCAGGCAGACCTGGTTATAGCATAAACGTGAGGGTTGAAGGTCCGGCTTGCATTGAAGATGTCGCTAGAGTTCTGTGCGTTCTGCATGGGAAATTCTGGTGGACCCATAAAGGTTGGCATGGGCAAGATGTCGCCATCAGGCCAAGAAGGATGAGGGTGACTGCCTTGTTATAATACACTTTATCTATATTTTCCTACCATGATGTTAAGTAGGGTTGTGTTTGCCCCTCTCAAAATATCCTAAATATTAATCATTAAAAACAGAGTTACTTACAAGGTTTGCTTGAAGTTGAAAAGTGAACAGGTTTTCCAAGATATTTGCTTTGAATTGAAAGTTGATATTGGATGGAATCTTACTAGCCCATTACTGTCAGAACTGGATGTTTTGAGGAACAGGATATGATCCCCTTAGTATGTTCACTTGATACTATATTCGATTTGCAGGACCTGGATCACTTTTGTGGAGGAAGCTTTCAGCTCTTTCACACATTTGATCAGCTCTTGTTCTGATGTGGACTTGTATGAGGTAAAAGAATAGGTTGCCCTGTAGCCAACAAAAGGAGCATCAATAAATACATCTTGGGAGATGATGGTGTACTTTAGGATTTCTACTTTGTCATTGAAAAAACAGAGGTGTCAGCGACTAGCTTTTGAGGAAGTGCTACGCTGCATTTTACCTGGTCTGGTTTCACTAGTTAAATGTAGACTTTGAAGATCTCACCAGATTTGTTGCTTGACCTTGATATTCGGTCTATGATGACAATATTTATTTTACTGATTAATTTCTTTCTCATTACCTCTGACATGGGCCATGCAAGCCCTCTTGTCTTTTTATAGTTCCGAACTTTCCCTTACTCCCCTTACATGTTTGCACTTAAATGTTAAGTTTCTAGCTTACTTACGAGTCATTTTGTGTCTTTGTCATACCTGTCTTTGGTTTATTTAGTGATCACATAATCGGCAAATGATTCACATGCTAGAGGTTGATAAATGACAGTGCTACCCAAGGACACAAGTGGTGATGACAAAAGAAAACATATTAAGTTTCCAGTGCGACTTTTCAGTGCAATTGTACATGTGGGAGAATTTTGGTGGTAACAGTAAAAACAGGAATTGCTTCACATGTGTGTGCATCAGTTGCATATGCTCCATAACATTGTATATTGATTGATGAACATGATGTTGTTTCTTTGAGCTGTATCATCACAAATAAGCCTCGGTGAATAAGTATGGCTGAACTCTTCTTCAAGTGAATGTATTCTACATTCGGGATCCACAGAATTTCTTTAACTTTTAAGAGATACAGGAAATTGAGTTCAGGTAGCCAGAATGGACTGCCTATATAAGAACCTTCTTTCTGGAGGTCTTCAGCAGTCACTGGGAATCATTCAGAAGAGGGTGAAGAGTGATTTCAATGTCTGTTTGTTTGAGGTACTGGTACTGTATTTCTATTAGTTTGGGACCTTAGCCATTGATTTTAGGTGACATTTTAGGCATTGTTGAACAGAATTTGATTTATGTTTATTTTTGCCACCATCTTTGAAATATGATCTGCATTTCATGGAATAAGACAGGAGAGGCAAGTCTTGGTAGGGCAATTCGTTTGCGGCTGTAGCGACTTTACTGAATGTGCACTCATGCATGCCTTGGTTGAATCAAATGCCTGACACAAACCATTTTATAGACTTTAAAATCTAATCACACACTTGCAGGGAATATTAAAAGACTTTGTTAAAAGGAAGGGAAAAGTGACTCACCATACCAACTGCCAGGACAGAGGGGGGATTTGTGCTGGAGTGGTTTGATTGATGACTTGTGCATGCATGAATTGGTTAGGCATAATATCTGACGCACACATCACTTAACTTTCTTCTAAAATGTATTAGCACACTTTGGGAAAAGGGAAAACCACTTTGGGGCATGTGGCTTGATTGAACGCAAACCCATATAACCCATTCATAAGCACAAAAGCTGACACACACACGTGCTTACATTTCTTGACAAATTCATTAGCACACCTCGGGAAGGGGAAATTACTTTGAGGAAAGCATCTTGATTGGGCACAAATTCACACATGACTTTGTGAATTGAAATAGCCGACACACACTCAAGGAAACTACAGTTTCTTTTCAAATGCATTGGTACAATGTGAGTGAAGGGGAAAGGTCTTTTGGGAATGTGACTTGACTTAACACATGCTCAGACCTATCTTGGCTGAGCTCAACCGATTGCATGTGGAAGCAATTGAAATTCTTGGAAAGTTTGTTAGCATATTATGAGCAAAGGGGTAAAGCCTTTGGGGCATGATGAAAAAAGACTTATAGCGTCTTGCTGACCTGTTTGGCAGTGACATTAGTGGCAGGGTGATTGCTCACATACTGCTTGGTTGAGCACACTAGCTTACAAACACTTGAATTTATTTGTCAAATGTATTAGCTTAAGCAAAGGTGAAAAGTCATTGGTGAATGTAGGTTGTGTAGATGTGTGCTTATGCAAGGCTTAGTTGAGGATAACAGATGAAGTACATGATCACTTGATTTTCTTGTCAAATTGATGTGAACACTTCAGGGAAAGGAGAAAAGTCTTTGGGCAAGCTGGGAAAAGGTGTTTGTATGGTCTTGCTGATCCTATAGGCAGTGTCATAAGTGACAGGGTGATTGAGTGTGTGATGCAAAACACCACCTGCCTGGATGGAGGAAGCATTGTGCTGGGGAGGATTGACTGAAAGTGTTCTCATGCATGACTTGGTTGAGTACAATTAGTGACAAACATGGCCTTTTGAGTTTCTTGCCAAATTTAGTTGCACACTTTGAGCAACTAGGAAAGGTTTTTGGGGCATGTGGTCTGATTTAACATGCACTGACACACAACTTGGTTGAGCACAAGAGATCACATACATGAGTATGTCGTGTGCTGTTTTGATGACAAACTTAATGACGGTTCATACTGTATTTATCTTTAAACTGCAACAAGTGGGTCTTGAAACAGTCTCTCTGACAGTGATACCATTTTAATCCAAACAAATGTCAACGCCCTTGTGTGCTTTGGATTATAAAATGTGTTCTGTCACTTTTTGAAAAATGCACCAAATTAGGCAGATTGGTTTTTAGGATATGGCTTTTTTTAGTAGGATTCATAAAATAATGTACATTTCAAAATAATCTAGTATCTTCCATATTTTACCATTTTCAAATACCCCTGCCTTTGGGATTGTTTAATTCCTTATTTATTTTTTTAAAACTTTTATTTTTGTTGACAGAGGCATATAGCATACACACACAACAGAGCAGTCAAAAACAAATTTGGTACATGTGTAGATAACTACAAGGGCATATAACCAACAGTAGGACAACATTGGTTGAGCAACGAAATATCACGGAGCATCAAGTTCTCAAACAGTTAATGGAGAGGGCTGGGGGGATTCGTCCATAGAGGAGATGTCATTTAAGCTATTCAAGTAGCTGTTGAAGGCGGACCATATATTTTGGGGACGAGAGCGTGCTGGGAGCATGCCCAGGAGCTCTTCCTCGCAATTACGGGACCACGTGAGTAAATTTAACCATTTCTGGAATGAGGGGGGGTGGAGCTCTTTCAATTCTGCAAGACACATTTCTTCGCTACTACACAACTCACGTTCAGGAACTTAACAATGCCTTTAGCCCCCCAGGCCGCCACTCCCCAAACAGAACCCCCATCGGGTCAGGATCAACAACAGAATCAGAGATTGCAGACAGTGTTTCCATGATCTTACTCCAGAATGTGGCTCGTTCCGGGCAATCCCAGAACATATGTAAATGACCAGCATCCTCCGCACCACAGCGAGGACAGAGCTGGGGGTCAGAGCACGCAACCTGGAGATCCTGCGTGGAGTGTAATACAGCCTGTTTAGCAATTTATATTGTATGGTGCGGTAGCGTAAATTTAGGGACACCCTGTTGGTATGAGAGCACATCCCCTCCCACTGTTGATCAGTGAGTTCCAACCCCAGCTCGGACGCCCAGCCGTCTCGGGCCTTGGATTGCTGGGGGGAGGCAGTGGTCAGTAAAAGTTTGTATAGTGAAGAAACCACCCCACGGGCGCCACCCGAGTTGGCGATGTAGGCAATCCCAGGGGAGTCCTGGGGTTCATTGGGGAAGTCAGGCCATGCATTCCGGAAAACAATGCGAAGTCTGTAGAACTGCAGAAGTTCGAGAACGGAACCCGAGTGGCCTGGCCTCCATGTCTGCGGTGTTATAAAGTGCCCCTCTGGATAGAAGTCAGTGAGGGCGCGGTATCCCAGGGCGTCCCAGTGTCGTGCCAGTGCAGTATCATTTGTGGGTTCCAACCCGGGAAGGTTCCAGGCGGGGAGCCACTTGTGGTACGGGCATTCTTCGGTGCAGGTTTTGAAGATCCTACCCCGGGCTTGCACCGTGGTTTGAACCGGGTCAATGGGCGAATCAGGTTCGTACTGCCGGTTTAGAATCAGGGACATTACGTTGGTGCCTACCGCTGCCAGAGCCTCCAGTTTGACGTGAGGATGGGGTGGGGGCCCAGGGTACCAATAAGATGCGAACTGTGCCTGTGATGCCGTCCAATATCGTAGCATATCTGGGGCGGTGAAGCCCCCTCTATCGTAGGGTATTGTCACATCTGACCACTTCTTATGCACCCCGCCAGAGTGCCATAAGAATTGAGTGAACAGCTTGTGCAGGTTCGCAAAGTACCTCCTACCCGGCCAGACAGGGACATTACTGAATATGTATAGCAACTTGGGGAGCAAGATCATCTTTACCAGCGAGAGTCTTCCGGCTAGCGATAGTGGAAGGGTGCGCAAGCGCGTAATTTTGGCCTCAGCCTGCTCTGCCACAGCCCTGTAGTTGTCTGCTAGTAGCAAATCTTTGGTCAGGGACACCTGGACTCCCAGGTACTTGAACCCATTCGGGGACCAGCAGAGCGGGTAATCAGTGGTGGGTTGTAGCGTGGAGCTGGTAAGGGGGAAGATCTTGGATTTAGTATAGTTTATAGTGAACCTGGAGTATGTTCCTATTCGGGGGATATTGCGTAAGATTGGGTCTAGATGAACTGCTGGGTTTCTTATGAAGAGTAACACATCATCCACGTAGAGCGAGATAATCTCAGGGGAGTCTTTCAATCGTATGCCCTTGCGTGCGTGCAGCCACCTGACATAGTCAGCCATTGTCTCTATTGCCAGGGCGAACAGGATCGGGGAAAATGGGCATCCCTGTCGGGTGCCCCTAAAGAGACGGAGCAGACCGGACGTCTGGGAGTTAACCCGAACCCTGGCCACAGGGGAAGTGTACAGCAACTTAATATATGCAATCATATTAGGACCTATACCAATAGTCTCTAGCACCAACCAAACATACTTCCAAGACACCATGTCAAACGCCTTCTGGGCATCCAGCGTGACCGCAACTGCGCTCGCACCTTGGTCAATGCGGGACATGACATTAAGCAGCCTTCTAATGTTGTGGGATGTTGATCTCCCAGGTACAAAGCCTGACTGGTCGTCATGAACCATGTACGACATGACCGGGAGGAAGCGGTTGGCAATTACTTTGGTGAAGATTTTGGTGTCCTGTATGATCCGCACTACTCGTCAGTGGGTTTATCGGGTTTGAGTAAGACCGTGATGAAAGCCTCACGCAGCGTTGGGGGAAGGGTGCCCAGTCGCAGTGACTCGTTCCAAACTTCAAGTAGTTTGGGGGCCAGAATGACCACGTGCTCCTGATAGAACTCTGCTGTCAGCTCGTCGGGACCAGGTGCTTTTCCTTTGGGGAAGTTGGATATTGCCTCGACTATTTCATCCAAAAGGATGGTGGAGTCCAATTGGTCCCTGGTTGAAGGGGAGACGATAGTCATGGGGATATGCTCGAGGAGGTCGCGCATCTGGGACTCACTATGCTGGGGGGGTTGAGAATAAAGTTCTGAGTAGAAGTCTGCAAAGACTTCCAAGATTTGCTGGTCGGACCACCGTTCCGACCCCAGGTTGTCCTTGACGCAAGTAATCTGAGTTTGGCCCCACTCACCCCTAGCCAATGCAGCCAGCATCCTGCCGGTTCTGTCCCCCTCTCCATATTTACGGGCCGCCTGTGGGCGACTGAAATATTGAACCTCCCTGGTGGCCTGTTCATTAAAGATTCAAGAATTGGAGTTCCTTGCTGATCTGGGAGAGGGTGGCAGGGTCAACGGATGAAAGGTTAGCACTCTCTAGTTCGCGCAATTTAGCTTCAGAGCGGGCAAGGCTTTGGCTAAGCCGCTCTTATGGCTTTGAGGACTCCCGCCTCCCTTGATATGGACATTCCCCTGATGAAGACTTTGAAAGCCTCCCAACGGACCCCCAAGGAGGTTTGCCTGGGGTGTATTAAGCTCAGAATAGGACTGGATGTCGGAAAGAATGTCAGCCTTAAATACTATAACCTGTAGGGCCAAGGACTTGAAACGCCATGCGTTAATGGTAGGGGCAGGAACCCCTAATTCTAGGGATAGCCGGATCGGCGAATGGTCTGATAGGGTGCGCGCCAATATCTGAGCTTCCACCACCCTCCCCAGCAGTGTACTGGACAGAAGGAACATGTCAATTCTAGAGGAACTAACATGCACAGAGGAGTAGTGAGTGTATTCACGCGTCGGTGGATGCAGTTCCCGCCATGCGTCTCGAATGTCAAGTGTTATGCCGTGTAGTAGGAGTCTGCGCGCCGCGCTGGAAAGTGGTCTGGGGGCTGTGCCTGTTCTGTCCAGTGTGCTGTCTAATATAAAATTCATGCCCCCCCCAGATGATCTGCACCCCCACATAGCCCAGCAATATGGATACCACCTGATCGACAAAGTCGGGAGAGTCCACATTAGGGCCATAAGTATTCACTAGTAAGTATTCCCTGTTAGCTATTGCGCAATGTAGAATAATATATCTCCCCTCTGGGTCTATATAGCTCTTGTGGAGTACAAACTTAAGTGACTTATGGATCATTGTCAATACCCCTCTAGCCCGGGTCGAGTAAGGGGTGGAATATCTATGGGGACCCCATGATGGTGCCATACACCTGGTCAGAGGGCCCTTAGAGGGTGTTTCCTGCAAGAGTAATATGTTGCATCCGTGTCTACTGGCGTGGGCCATGATTTTGCTGACCTTGGTGTAGTTACTCAAACCCCGGACATTCCAGGACATCACCGTTGTAGGCATTTCCGGAGACTAAGGTACATCCCACGACCGTTGTCGAAACTCACATGGAGAGTGAAGAAAGCCCCCGAGGGGGTGCCCAGATGTCGTGTGTTCTGCCAATCTGCCCCCGTCTTTTATAATACCGTTACCCAAATCCCCAACAATACCATCCCCCATCCTCACTGCCCACCCCCAACATGCAGTGGAAATCCCCCCACCCCGGATGCAGGTGCCACCAACTAAACCTACACTCACTGAGAAGTAGAGGTCGGTGGGCAAAATCCAACGGGGATATGCCCCTTCCAGGGCCCCATTGGGGCCAACAAGCAGTAACATCCAGCAAAACATAAGCATTGCAATTGCAGTGAGGTACACTGTTGCCGTGTGGACGGCTACTTGAGCATTATGTGACAGTGTGGGCTGTCGGAGGCAGGTTTCTGTGGAAGACAGAGACTGTGTAGAGCCCCAAAACCAGTAAGTTATCGGAGGCAAGGTGAGACTGAAATGGTATCCAAAGCCAGAATCCAGCTCCACTCCCTCGGAGGGAGAAGGAGATCAATGACCACAGCACCAGAGCAGGGCCTTGGCCCGGATGTATGTAGAGGGGGCCTAGCTCGCCTGTTTAGTAATGGATTATTGCCATCATCACATACAAAGTCAAGGCGTATTAGCCAAGAGGAGCCACGTCGGGCCGAGTCGCATTCGGTTAGTCATCATTGGCACGGTCGCCTGCCGGATTGTGAAGTGGTATGTGTGCCTCGATGAATTTCACTGCTTCCTCCGGGACAGTAAAGAAGTACAGTTTGCCATTATGCGTAAGTTTGAGACGCGCCGGGAACAGAATGTTGTAAGGGACACTACGTTCTCTAAGCAGTCTCTTAACCCCAAGGAATTGGTGCATTTCCTGCTGCACCGCCATTGAAAAGTCTGGGAAAATCCTGATGGTGTGGGATTCGAGGCGTAGGTCACCCTTCTCACGTGACAGGCGTAGGATAAGATCTCTATCCCGGTAATTAAGAATCCTGGCGATAATGGGCCTTGGGATATCCCCCGGATTGGGGTGCGGTGATAGGGCTCTTTGTGCGCGTTCAACAGTGAAGTACGGGGAGAGAGCCGGATTGCCTAGTAGGTCTTTGAGTAAGGCCTCGACGGCGTCCTCCATGCGCCCCTTAAGAGTGTTCTCAGGTACCCCAATGATGTGCGGGTTATTTCTGCGAGAGCGCGATTCGAGGTCGTCACATTTAGCTTTAACACTCTTCATGTCGCGCGACAAGAAGGTGACGGTGATCTGTAGCACATGGATCTCATCCTCATTCGTTGATATCCTGCTTTCAGGTTCAGTAATTCTGGTACCTGCCTGATCCACTCAGGTTTTTAGGGAGGCGACATTAGCGTTAATGTCGTCTAATTTCTCGTGGAAGGAGGCAACATTCTTGGCCATAGACTCCATGAGGGTAGTCAGATTGGGGGTCCTCGAACCAGAGTGGGCCTCAGTTTCAGGGTCCTCCTGCGGGGAAGATGTGTGCCCCCCCTCTGCCCTCGGAACAGACTTAGCAAATGTATTCATGGCTCCCCTCCCAGAGGCCCCCTTAGATCTATTTGGCATTACTGACGCAGACCCGAAGGTGGTGGGGGCCCACCAGAGCAGTCAATGAAGAAAATTGAGCAGCCAAGGGCCTAAGGTGTTGGAGAGCTGGGGAACAGACTCTGGCAGCAGTGGAAGCGAGGGGGGCTCAGCTGGGTAGCAAGTGTTGGACCACCCGTGAAGTAGGAGAAGTCGCCTACTAACCATTGCAGGTAGCCGCTATGGCTATGGCGTGAGGATTTTCTCCTTTATATTATTGGGAGGTGCTGTATGAGGGCAGCTCGCTGGGGTGCACTTCCCCGGGAGCCCAGGCACTGCAGATTTGGGATCGAATGAGTGTTGAGTGCTGAGTGCAGTCCGCCCGGGGGGGCCCCAATCCACGAGTGTCCAGCAGCCGGTGTGGTATGGCACAGCTCAGGGCCCCAGTGCGAGGAAGCGGATGGGTGGCCAGCGCCAGTGGCACGAGATGCCCTGGGCGCGCCCTCCAGATTGATCAGGGGAAGTCTTAAGGGCAAGGGCAAGGTCAAAAAGGAGGAGAGGCCCCGCGGCTCCAATACACAGCTGGGCAGCGGGCCGATGAAAAGTCTAAGAGGGGCAGCGGTTCCCCCAATGTAGGCCCCCACCCACTCCTCACCTTGTCGGGGCAAGCCTCCGCCCTGCACGGCAGCCAGGCTCCGGCCCAGCCTCTCCACGCAGCTCACTGATGCAGGATCCAGCAGTCAATGTCCAGAAAGGGGACGGGACGCGCTCCAGCGCAGGCCCCCGCGGTGGATTAACTCGCGCAACAGCGCGCTCCAGGGGAAAGGGCCGCCGCGGCCAAAGGTGCAGATCCACTCCCCCGGGCCGGGCGCAGCCAGCGCAGTGGGGGCAGGGGCAGAGCAGTCGGGTGCCCCGTGCCACACCCCCACACCAGCTGCGGGCGCCGAAAGCCGGAGCGAAGGAGGAGGGAGCCGGGTGCGCACCAAGGCCCAAGCAGGCTCGTAGGCCACCACCGAAGAAGGTCCATTCACGGGCTTCCAGGGACCGATTCGGGCCAAAATTTCACGGGGTGCTGCTAAAAGTGTAGAGGCATCCGATCAGGCAAGCGGGGATCTGTGTAGTATGAAGCCAACCGCAGTTGAAGGCGGATTTTCGCCGGAGCCACACGGAGCTCAAGAGTTAAGCAGCCATCTTGGGCTGCTCAACAGCGCCACCCCGTTTAATTCCCTATTTAACAATATCTCTGTGCAAAGCAATTTCCTTCACAAAAACATCATGAACACACCAAAGGTTTGTTTAATCAGGTGGTGATTAATATGCACACTGGCTCAATAGCTTGAAAAAACTCCATTGGTCTCACAAACATGACACAAATTCAATGGCTTCACAAAAATTGAATGGCTGTCTTCGGGATTATGTAATCCCTTGGTTCACAAAATGAGCAATAGCTTGGCAAGGGCTCAATGATCAATTAAGAATATTACTGAATAACATAGAAAGAATATCTCTGGACTATTTACAAGAGCTGAATAGCAAAGCAGGACAATCGCTGGCCAATATATGTTTCACACTATGCTGGCTAAATATTAGTTGCCTAGTCTGCCCTTCCTTAAGGTCTAGCTACAAATAATAGGTCCAGATATGTTAATCATGAACAAGTGTAATCATGTCAAATTTGTCAAGCTTATTCAAAATCTATATGGTATCTTGTCATGTTATGCAGGTGTTCGTTATTCTTAAATCATAATATGGAACCCTCAATTCTTTGTAGCAATCCAGGTTGTAGGGTTACGCAATTAGAACTATCTTTTTTAGTGTTCTCATGGATGTATCTGATTGTCAAAGCATGCTAATTGCAAAACTGTACTTCTATGATCCTTATTTGCTATTTTCCATTGACTATTTATGTTTCCCTGCTGTTTTAGCTGTGTAGAGTAGGGCATTGGTGTCACGATCCATGCCCCTGACCCCCTCAGGTATAACAGCCCCCTGGCAGCAGTGGGGCTTAAACCCTTCACACTGGACCCAAGGGCCTTAAAACTCCATCGGAAACATATATGGAGTCAGTCCTGGCGCCTTTGGCGCCAGGCTCATTATCAAGAATAAAGCAATACCATTTTTGGACCTTAATCCAACATGGAGGCCTATTACACAGTTCAGTTCTTTAGAACCAAGCCATAAGGTCTAGTGTTTTGGGTGTGGCTGGGCCTGGAACTACTTGGCCTGGAACTACTTTACCTGAGCTATTTAAACCACACCCAAACAGCAGAACGCGATTCGCGTTATTCTGCACTCCTGCAGCGTAACGCTCACTGTGTCCAGCTCCTGCTCATCTGCTTCTCTGGCAGCCCGATCCTGAAGGCCCTAGATCTGGATTCCATTAATAACCTGCAAGAACAAGAACAGCATTAGCGATCCATCCTGCGCTTCGCTTACCTCGCCCATCTCTGGAGTTCGCCGCAACCAGCAAAGGTAAAGAAACAAGGACAGCATTAATAACAATTCTTACCAGGGGAAGCAACGAGTCCTGACAGCACCCTGCGCTTCTCTGACCTTGCCCATCTTCGGGTTTCACCGCAACCTGCAAGGGAGAAGGAACAAGGTCAGCATTAACAAAGCACTTACCTGGGCAAGCAGCACTTCGATCGCTCATCACTCCGGAACATCACCGCAATCTGTACAAAGAAGGGAAGAGACCACAGGTTAGCAATTAACACCAATAAACAGCGCATTGCTCCGCGCATCAATAACTCACTGTGGTCTTTGTCATCGGCGCGGCAACTCTGAGATCGTAACCATCCCTGTGTAAACAAAAAGAGACATTGTTAGGGAACAGCGTAGTGGAGCAAGACGCTGAGAAGATAGAGAAAACTGAGGGAAAGAAAGAGACAGAATAAAGATGGAAAAGACATTATAACTCACCTGGAAGACAACAAGCAGAGTCGGTGGCACAGCCGGCCTGGACCCGACATAAGGGCACACCAGTGAAGCAACTAGGTCCACGGAACACCCGCACCAACCACGCGCCCCTGCACAGAGACACAGGACGGAGAGTTCAACGCACACAAACCTAAGGTGAGCAATAACCCCAAGGGAGGGGCTTTGGACCAGAGGGAGGTGGGAGTCCACCCATCACAGAACCAGTATCTTAACCCTCCATTCTCCTGTTATGGGCGCTACCCAACGTCTGGCACATAACCAAGCGGAGAGGGGTCTGGGATAGCGCTTAGACCTCTACCAGTATCGTGTGGTGCCCCCGTGGATACCAGGTGAGCGTAACAAGTGGTGTATGAACATGTGTCCAAAGGCATTTGTGCTGGGTGGCTTCCCTGAATGTGCCCTCGCATGTGACTTGGTTAAGTACAATTGCTCACAAGCACACTTGAATGTATTATTAAATTCATTAGCATGCTTGGAGTGACAGGGAAAGGTTTTGGGGTGTGTGGCTTGATTGGTTACATGTTCACACACAACTTGGTTGTGTGCTACAGCTGATATTCACAAGCACATAGGAGAAATGTCTTTGGTGTGTGTGAATTGATTGCATGTGCACTCACACTTGACTTGAGCGCATTAGCTGACATGAACAAGTACATTAATTTCTTGTTGAATTTATTAGTATACTTTGAGCCAATGAGAAAAGTCTTTAGGGCATACACCTTGATTGAATGCTCGCTCACACTGGACCGCTTTGAGTACAATAGCTGACACACAGGAGCACTTTACTTTATTGTCACATTTATTACCACATTTTGAGCAGAATGGGTGGGATGAGTAACTTGATTGAATGCATGCTCACTCACACATGACTTGGTTGAGCACAATAGCTGAAACACATGAGATATGATTTGATTGTCAAATGTATTAGCACACTTTGAGTGGTGGGAATATTTGCTGGGAATACATTATTTCTCAGGACTTGCTTATCAATCAGGCAGTGGACTAGGGTGCTTTAGTGTAGCACATAATATGTCACCTGCCTAGACAGATGAGGACTTTGTGCTATATGGCTTCATTGAATGCTCACTCACACATGACTTGGTTTAGCACAATAACTGACAAACCAAGCACTTGGATTTATTTTACAATGCATTAACATACCTTGAGCTAAGTGAAAACGTATTAGGGGTCTACAGCTTAATAGAACACAGCCTATACGCAGCTTAGTTGTATAATGTAGCAGACATAAACAATTTGTTGAATTTCTTGTCAGATGTATTAGAACACTTTAAGGGGAAGGGAAAGGTATCTGGGGTGTGGGGCTTAATTGAACACACACACACACACAACTTGGTTGAGCATATGCATTTCCTGTTGAATTTGTCAACACATTTGAAGTCAATGGGGCAAATCTTTGGGGCATGCAGCTGGATTGAAAGTGTGCTCACGTGTGGGTTAGATGAGCACAATCATCAACACACACAAACACTTTAATTTCTTGTCAAATGAATCACCACGTTTTGGCAATAGGAAAAGACTTTCATGTGTGCAGCTTTTTTGAACGCTTGCTCACACATGACTTGATTGTGCACAATAGCTGACACACACTAGAGCTTGCATTTTTTGTGAAAATTATTGACACACTTTGAAGGGGAAACATTGGTGGGAATACAATTGTTTGCCGGGTCTTGCTAATTACCCAGGAAGTGGCAGAAGATGTAGGTCACTTGGGTGTATGATACAATATGCTATCTGCCTGGACAGATGAGGACTTTGTGCTGAGTGGCATGATTTAACGCACACAAAAACACACAACTAGGTTAAGAACAATAACTGACTAACACAAGCACTTAGATTTCTTATAAAATGTATTAACATACTTTGATTAAAGAGAAAAGGTCTTGGGGTATGCAGCTTCACGGAACACAGCACACACACAACTGGTTGTGTGCTATAACTCACATTTACACACACTTGAATGCACTGTCAGATTTATTAGCAAGGAGTGAAGGGTAAAACTCTTTGTGTGTGTGGCTTAATTGAACGCATACTCACACATGACTTGGTTAAGCATTTTAATTTCTAGCTGAACAAAATGAACACACTTGGAGTTAAAGGGAAAGGTCATTGGCGCATGAAGCTTGACTGACCTTGCGTTCAGACATTGCTTGTTTGAGTGGAATAGCAGACACACACAATCACTTGAATTGCTTGTCAAATGTCTAACCACTTTTTGAACAAAGATGAAATGTCTGAAGGCATGTGTCTTGATTGAGTGCATGATCACACATGACTTGGTTAAGCACAATAGCTGACACACACAAGCACTTGAATTTGTTAATAAATGTATTACCACACTTTGAGTAACGTGGACTGTTTTCTGCGAAAACATTGTTTTCAGTGTCTTGCTAATCACACAGGCAGTGGCATTAGTGGTAGGGTGATTGGGGATGTAACACAATACACACCTACCTAGATTGATGAGGACTTTAAACTGGGTGGCTTCATTGAACACACAACTTGGTAGAGCAAAATAGCTGACAAATACACACACTTGGATTTCTTATGAAATGTGTTGCCATACTTTGAGTTAAGGGGAAAAGCTTGATTTGAATGCACACTCAAACATGACTTGGTTGTGTGCTATGACAGGCAAACAAAAGCACTTCAATTTCTGGTCATATTTACTAGTACATTTTGAGAAAAGAGGAAGAGACTAAGCTTTGGTGTATGTTGCTTAATTGAATGTACACTCACACACAACAGAGTTGAGTACAATAGCTGACATGCACAAGCACATGAATTTATTGGCACACTTGGAGCCAATGGGGCAAATCATTGGGGTATGCTACCTAATTGTATCACTACGTTTTGAGAGAAGGGGAAACATCTTTAAGCCATGAGGTTTGATTGAGTACTTCCTCGCCCATTACTTGGTTGAGTACAGCAGCTGGAATAAACAAGCACTTGAATGTATTATAAAATTTACTAGCACACTTTGAGTGAAAGGGAACAATTTCAGGGAATACATTGTTTGTAGGGTCTTGCTGATCACTTAGGCAATGCCATTAGTGTCAAGGTGATAGGGTGTGTGACACAAATCATGACCTACAAAGTGATAGGTGGAATTTGCACTGAGGAGATTGGATTGAACATGTGCTCTCACACAATTTAGCTGAGCACAATAGTTGACACACACGCACATGGATATTTTTTCAGCACAATCTGAGCAAAATGGAAGTCTATGGCATATGTGGCTTGATTGAACAGGTGATCATACACCACTTGGCTGATTCACTAAAGTACTTGCATTTCTTGTCAAATTCTTAAGCATACTTTGAGAAAAGGGGAAAAGTCATTGGGGCATAAGTTCATGCAAGATTATTTGGTAAGCAATATATAACACATGAATAATTGAATTGCTCTAAAACATGTTTAGCACAATTTGAGAATGTTTATGTGAAAAGAATTTAGGGCTTGGAGCTTTATTGAAGAATGCTCACACATATCTTAGTTTAGGCTAATACCTGTCATACATGAGCACTTTAATTTCTTACCAGGTTTATTGGTACATTTTGAAAGAAGGGAAAAAGTGTTTTGGGTATGCATGTAATATTTTTTGGAGGACTTGCTCATCACTCTGGCAGTGTCATTAGTGGTGGAGTGATTAAGTGTGTGACACGATTTGCTTCCTTACTGGAAAGGAAGAATTTGTGCTGGAACAGCTTGATTAATTGGGTATTTGCATACAACTTAGTTGACTGCAATAACTGACATGCACATGCTGTTGAATTTCTTCCCATTTTTCTTTGCAATTTGAACACAGTGGGCACATCTTTGTGGATGTGGTTTCATTGAACCCACACTCACACATGAGATGGTTGAGTACACTAGATGATAAACATGAGCATTTGCCAAATGGATAAGCACAATATGAGTCAAGGGAAATAGTATATGGGGGAACTTGGTTCATTACAGTAGATTAGATTCACAAGCACTTCAAGTTCTTAGACAGTTAAAAACATCACCAAGCAAAACAAAATAAACAATGCAAAGTGGAATTCAAATATTTGGCAGTAAGATGCATAAAATGTCATAGTTAAAATAAAATTATCATTAAATATAGTTACTCATAAATTAACGAAACTTTTTAAACGTTCATAGTCAGAATTACAGAGCAAACAGCTACAAATTAACATTCAAGAGACCAACAAGCATCAAAGGCCTTTGCCTGTAGCAAATAGAGTAGCACAAATGTACATAAAGAGAAATGGTTTGACCGTAACAAGGGACAGAGATACCTCATCCTTGGAAGTGTTGTCTCATACCTCTTAACACTTTTACACTCCTCCTTTGACCAAGGTGGTCCTCCGGATCCTCCTGATTCTTATTTCCTACTGTATTGTCTCTACCTCCCCCTCCTTCCTGGTGTGGTCTAATTCTCTCCACCTTCTATTCATTTTGCAACGTTCTCTCTCCTGGCAATGCTGTCCTTGAATTATGTCTCCCTTTTATATTGTATTGTACACTCAACTGCATGTCCACTCCTTCCTTCTCTTCACAACAACATTTCACACCCTTGTTTGGACTCTGCCTATCCACAAGACGAACTTACACACTCTTCTCCTTCACTGCTCTTTTATGACAGTATCATCTTTCCTCTTTCTGCCACCAATTATCTTTCCTGTGATGATAACCATCCTTCTCCTCCTCCTTCGACACTCCTGCAATACTTGTTTGAGCTAATATCAGTAAGGCTGGGCCTTAAAATTAATTTAATCACAACCAAGGTTATGCTCTGGTCAAGCGGCGTTTGAAGCTCTTCTCCCCAATGCGCTTGGGGGACAGTGAGCTAGAGAGAGAGAGAGACAGTGTTGAATTTTATGATTACCTGGGGGTTCGTAATAATGAAAGAGGTCATTGGGAGAAACAGGTTGAAAAGTCACTACTTAATTATACAAGGCAAGGGGTGGTAGTGCAAGGTTTTATGCATCATTATGGTGGGAATGCAGCACCTTATTTATTTATTTATTTATTGATTGTTTGCTTGTTAGGCACTTGTACGCAACACAGGGCTACAGGGAAAGGACAAGGGGATAATCACTGGAGGTTTTGAGGGCCTGTGCTAATTTGTCAGCTCTGTATCATGCAGATATTAAGGGCCACTCTGATCTATATATATTGAGCAGAAGGAAATTGCTATCCTGAAAGAACTCTTCTCTCTCCCAAGGAATGCACCATATCTACTTCTAAAATTAGAGTTAGGGTTGGATGGACTTGTCTTTGATGCTAATTTGCACCCCTTACGGTATTGCTACAACTTTGTACCTTTCCCATTCTTGGAACTTATAAAGACGCCCTTTTCGATGTGCTTGCGCACAAAGGGGTTAGAGCACTTGCATGGGTCAACTAATTATCCAATTTAGGTGGAAAATTTGGTCTCCCCCTCGATATTTGCCTTTGAAGCCCAAGAATATACGGTAACGAAAGATTGCATTAAGCAGAGGTATTAGGATTGGTATTACAAGGATACATTCTTAGAGATCGGCTTGGTAGGTATAAAAGCGAAATACTTCAAGCTGAAAAACCTGTTTGGCCAAGAATAATATCTATCCTGTTTTTAAAGGGGAGGTTAGGGACACTTCCACTTGCGGCAATTGTAAGATCCTGGGGCAGAGGTGATTTGTCAATTTGTAAAATTTTTGAAAAAGGAGTTGAAGATCTTACTCTTCTTTTGTTTATATGCCCCCTGTATATGAGCTTGTGCCACAAGTGTCTTGCCCCTATTTATAAAATGTATGATTTAAGGGGCACCAAAATAGTGCTGAGCTCCAAATTCAATCTTACGTTTTGAAAAACACTTGGCGCTTGAGAAAAAAATACATTCTGTAATTGATTTGTTGTGTTTGACATGCTTCCTTTTTGTTAATGTTTTTACTGTTCTTATTTTGCATTTTAATTGTTGTTGCCATATTTGACTTTTGATATTTATGATTTTATGGCAATTAGCCAAAATAAAGATATTACTACTACTAATTCTACTACTACTCCCTCCATCCAATCTCCAAATCTCTTGTTGATCTCCAATACAATCCGCCTCTCATCAATGCTGTCTCCCTCTTACTCCTTGAATCCTGTCTCTCTTTCCTTCCTCCCTCTTGTCTATTATCTCTCCCTCCTTCCTCTTGAAACAGGCCTTTTCTCCCTTCTTCAGTATGGCAATATCCTCTATCACCTCGTTGAAGGTGAACTTCTGCACAGTATTCCTCTCTTTCTCTCCTTTCCAGATGGTACCTTTCACTTTCCTTCCAGGTTGATACCCCTTGACTCTGCCCCTAAATGAATTATCTTGTAAATGTGTTTTTCCTTCCTTCCTTCCTTTCTCTGCCAAACAAGATCTTCCCCTTCCTCCACAAAAATTATAACAAATAGTAATTCTTCCATAGAGATTGGGTTTCAATTAGAAAACTTCCTGCATTTGAGTAGCAGTTCACAGAAGTGGAGGCTAAAGTTAATTCAGTAAATTGGTGTCCCCCAGGGTTTTATTCTCCCCCCCCTGGCTCTTTAAGATCTACCTTGCTCTCTTGCATGCCTCATCTCCTCCTCTCCTCCAACTTCCGGGGATACGCAGACCACACACAGCTCTTCTTCAGATTCCCTGCTAACTGTTTTGCGCGTTATAAATGACATATCATATCATATATCATAAAGGCATTTCACTGGGATATTTAATTTGGAAAGAACACTGACAATGTTTATGCTGTTCACAGAAGGACCTTTCCTCATCAGATATGTTCAAATGAAGCTTCTCATTAGGGCTCAAGGGAGAACCTCGTTTGTCCTCTGTCTTTATGACCAGGCATGGCTGGGTTAATAGGCTTACCATTAGAGACCTCAGTAAGGGCTAATTCGGAAACGAGGAGGTTGGCCCATGGAGAACATCTATTTTCCAAGGAAATAACATCAGAGGCAATATCCAGAAAAGGGTATTTAGATGAAGAAGAGCCCCACACTGCTTAGCGGTCTAGATACACACTCCACTGATGGATTCCTATGAATTTCCACTAGCGAAAAAATATTCCATCCACCTTGTTTGATCATCAAGTCTCAGAATTTCAAAAGGATGTAATAAATCCATGAGATGTTCAGAGGTTAGCCCAGAATAGACAGTATCTGACATACCAATGTTCAAGGCATCAATTAATGAAAAAACAGTAGATTTTACAACTCCCAATTATTATTTCCGGATAGAGTGTCTATCATGCCTCTGTGAGTCTAGTTTGAGGACCACCTTTAAGCTTGTGTTTAGGAGAAGTAATGATTGCTTCATTTTTCTTTTGGTAAGGATTTGGGACTATCAGGATCCCCTCTTAGGAACCAAGGCATAAGAGATACCAGAAACAGCAGCGGAATGGGATGAGGAGGAGAACTGGGGTAGCCTCCTCCATCAGATAATTTGGCTAACAATCTCTTTATTTCACCTATAAGGGAATGTACCTGTTATGGGTACAGCTGTAAGAGAGGCTCTCTTTAGAACATGAACTGGTGAAGGAGTGTTTGTAGCCATGTCCTTGGGCATAATGAAATCTGTGAGTTCAGTATAGCCAGACGATCCTGACATCAATCCAGGAACTGATCTACTCATGTCGCTGGGTCAAACCATTGTAGGGACTTCATGCACCCACAAGCACCAAGTCATCCCAAATGTCTGGGCGCTTCACTTCTTCTCAAACCCCCTCTCTTTAGGGACAGGAAGAGGAAGATTCCATGCTGTAAGCATTTGGCCTTTAGAATCGCCAAGATATGTAGTTGTTGTTGTAATTGTATATGAATGTAAACGTTATATAAAAAGCAGAAAACAGAAAACAATGACTCATCCCAGAAGTGCCGAAAAGCACAATAACAGGACAACTTTCCATGTAGATGTCAGACAGGCAAAGTCCTCTCCCTGCCTTGGCAGAGTGGGTACAATATTAAAACAACATTAAGACCTAAGGCCTGAGGACAGGTCCGAGGGCTGCTAGCAGGCTCACTAGCACTGGGAGCAAGGGGACTGACTCAAAGGTACCACAGGATATCTGCTTCACTCCCACTTAACTCCCACTTACCACATGTGCAGACTTAGGACAGGAAAGGGCTCATGAGGCGAAAGATGTCCTGGATACAGGCTTATCTGCACTCAACTGTGCTTGTATTGCTGAGCACAACCTTCAGCCAGACAGCCATGTACAAGCAGCTCATCCACCTTCCGCTACAACCACAACAGGCTTCTTGGAACATTAGAGAATGGAACCCTAGGGATTGGTTGTATACCATCAAGCTGTCTCACACCACGATATTGCAGCCGCTTCCTACTGCTCCCCAAATTTGTAGCTCATTGTGAGCAAAGAAAAAAGTATTTGGGGCATGCAGCTAGATTTAACCTGCATTTGGAGATAGCTTGGTTCAGCACACTAGCTGACACAAAAGACCACATTTCATTTTTGACAAATTCGTTGATACATTTTCAGGAAAGAGGAAGAGTCTTTGGGGCATGCTGCTTGGTTGAATGCATGCTCATTCAAGACCATATTGAGCTCAACATATAACACATTTGAGAACTTGAATTGCCTTTAAATTTGTTTAGTACACTTGAGGAGAGGAGAGGAAAAGTCTTTAGGCCTTGAGGCTTCAATGAAGATATGCTGACACATTATTTAGTTTAACACTATACCTGACATACACAAGCACTTGCATGTCTTTTCAAATATGTTAGTACACATTCAGTGAAGAGGAAACGTCTTTGGGGCATGTAGGAAACATTGTTTGCCTTGTCTTGGTGATCACTCCCTTGTGGCATTAGTGGCAGGTTGATTAGGGGTGATTAGGGCTGTGACACAATGTGCCTCCTGTCTAGATGTAGGAGAAACGTTCTCTGAAGTTACTTGATTAAATGAGTGCTTACACACAACGTATTTCAGTGCAATAGCTGACATACACAACACCTACATTTCTTTATATACACACTTTTTAATGAAACATTAAAAATGACAACAAAAAAAGACACACCCACAGAAGCAATACCTAAAAATGACAGCGAGATAGGCCTGCTAAAAGAACTTGAAAAACTACAACGCAAGGTGGTCAGCAAATGGTGGGAGGAGCACTCATTAAAAAACTATGTAGAAGTTGGGAGAATACCAAGAGGACTGAGGATTTTAATAATTCCATCCTTTGAAGAACAGGACCCACTGATGTTAGAAGAGTGGAGTGAAGCCACCAACCAGTGCTCCAAAACGTTCCTACTATTACTAATAAAATATGCAGGCAGTGATGGCGTGGGTTTGCTAGATAAAATAACAAAGGTGGAAGAGAAATTAAAATTAATAACAGAAACTGGAGATGGGAAAAAACTAAAAGCTCCAATGGAAAAAACCGGCTGGAAAATGAGGAAGAAATTAAACAAAGAAAACAAAGAAAGTTCCTAAGGGACAAGGAAGATTATGAAACAGGCAGAGTGTATACCTTTGCAAGAAGGTTTGATCAGCTGAGACAAACATCTCCCAAAACAGCACCGAGGACCACCGAAGCAACACCTACAAGTGCAAGCAAATTTTCTTCAATGTCAGAGTCAGATTTAACAGGGAGTGATACAGAAGAACCACAAGTGTGTCGAAATTTTTTAGAAGAAATGTGCTTGCTACGCCAAGATGGCATAAAAAACAAACAAAAAAGAGGTGGAAGTGCAAATCGAGGGAGAGGCGCCCAAAACAAACGAGGAGGGGACAAAGGAGCAGGAGGTTCCCAGAACAATACCTCGGGCAGATCGTTGCGCTCTGGCCATTGAGCGAGGCTGACACACAGGACGATGGAAGTTTCAAAATTATAAATCTGTCTGACCACATTCTAACAATGACTCAACAAAAAGTTCTTGGCTTGGGACTAAACTATTGTCCAAATGCCAACAATGATTATGTGGACACTAGGATAGATCTGGACCATTTTATAAGAAAGATCCGCCTTATAAAATTCTTTGTCAATAACACCTGGCAACAAAGGAAAAGGGAAGCACAGACAGGAAAAACAGAGATCACGATTAGGGAAGTCGATATACTCACTGATGTTATGGAACTGGAGAAGGGAACTGACATGGGAGAAGCAATTCCATCAACTGATCTTGAAGAAGCAGGAATAAGAACAGATTGGATGGCGAAAAGCAATTTGAAGTCGAAATCCAAATTCAATTCAACTACAAATGTGGCCAGTAATATTGGAGTCTTTCAAAGCCTCGTCATAGAAGATCTAAAAAGTTTATGTCGAAAAACAAAAAACTCAACATTGAAAGATAACTTGACAAAAAATGAGAGAAGGGCATTAAAAGATCTGCAGGAATTGAAGAACTGCATTATAAAACCTTCAGATAAGGGACGTAACATTGTTCTACAGAACAAAACTGAATATATTAAGGAGGCTTATAAACAGCTCAATGACATCAAGTGCTACATGAGATTGAAAGACAACCCCATGCCGAAATTAGAACTAACAGTGAAATCCTTTCTAAAGAAATACGAATAAATGGGTATTATATCGGAAGAAACATACACATTTTTATGGATCATCAATGCCATAACCCCGACAATATACTTTTTATCCAAAGTCCATCAGAATTTTAAACAACCACCTGGGAGACCAATTGTGTGCCTTATAGGCTCAGCATTGGAAAACATATCGAAATATATTGACGAGGTACTGTTCCCGTTTGTGTATACACTTACCTCATATTGTAAAAGATACCACTGATTTCCTATGCAAAATAGAAAACATTCCCTGGGAAAAAGAATACCGATGGCTACTATGGACGTTGTCTCCCTCTACACGTCGATCGGACATGAGGAAGGAAAAACAGCATGTCTACACTATTTGAATACTAAATCTTTGAACTTTTTGAAACATAATGAGATGGTTATGCAAATGATTAATTTATGCCTTACGAACAATGTCTTCCTATTCAACAATGAATATTTCAAGCAGATGCAAGGCACAGCAATGGGAACAACTTTTGCGCCTTGCTATGCAAACCTGATGATGGGGGCATGGGAAGAACTTGAGGCATGGTCAGAGGAAAATCAGATTTATGCGCAAAATGTGGTTCTATGGTTAAGATACATTGATGACCTGTTTGTCATCTGGAGAGGGACCGCAAAGGGCTGGTTGGAGTATGTTAAGGTACTGAATCAAAACAATAAGAACTTAAAATTCACAGAGACCCACAGCCAGACACTGACTACCTTTTTGGATGTGAACATCAGAATTGTGAATGATAAAATAACCTGCGAGCTGCACAGGAAAAAGATTGGCTCAAATACTCCTCTACATGCACACAGCGGACATCCCAAACATGTGATCTGGAGTGTCCCCTATGGGGAATTCGTAAGACTCAGAAGAAATAACACTACCTTGGAGTCTTACGACAGAGAGAGCAAATTGACAGCAGCAGGTTTCAAACGGCAGATGTACCCGAAGAAAGTCATCGAGAGAGCCTTCCTGAAAGCTAGAGCAATTGAGAGACATACTCTATTGGCTAGCAATAAGAACGAAGAAAAAGCAGAAGGGGGAATGAGCACTCGATGTATATTAACGTTTGATAATCAGTCAAAAAGCATGAAACACATTTTGCAGAAACACTGGAGCATTTTGCTAGCTGACCCAGATTTAGCCAAAAGCCTTAAACCCCATCCTGAGATGACTTTTAGAAGGAATAGATCTTTCAAAGATACGTTGGTACGAAGTTTCATGACCAAGGAAGAAGAGAAGATTTCAGGAAACTGGTTAACAGCTAAAAGGAAAGGTTTTCATAAATGCACACGCTGCAATAAATGCAAATATGCAATCGATGGGGACACTTTTATACACCCAGTGATAGGGCACAAAACAGAGATCAAACAATGGATTACCTGTGAAACTGACTATGTAGTTTATGCCCTCACCTGTGCCTGCCATAAATACTACATTGGCAGCACGAAATGCAAGTTAAAGATCCGCATACAACAGCACGTGCGAGCCATCACACACAATGACGTGAACTATCCAATGGCCAAACATTTTTATGAATGCCACAATAAGGAAATAGACAGTTTCATATTCTTTGGTGTATGTAAAATAGAATTGGGCCCTCGTGGAGGTGACAAGGAGAAACAGCTAAGACAAAAAGAAACAAGGTGTATACTAGACTTTGAAAGCAAACAGCCCAATGGGCACAACATCGATGAGGAGTTATACACCTTTCTGGGCTGTTAAAAGATTTTCTAAAAGTTCTTATACTCATATGTCATTGGAAGAAAGTTAATTTGCTGTTTACCTGGTTGTACTTTGGCTTTTAAATACCCATTTAAACATTGGCATCTTGGTGTTAGAAGAGTGAAGAGATTAGTTGTAACAAGGGACTAACAAGAAATGCCTGATTGTAGATTTGGGTGTACATGCTGCACAGCAGTCGTTTTTAATGTTTTTATAACAATTTTAATGATGTAGGTAGTTTTGTGTTTGTTTCTGACCACATTTGTTGCAACTGAATTTTAATTCTGCACAAATTTTTCTTTTAACGAGGCTGGGAGAATAGAGAAGGGGACAAAGGGAGACATTGCAATACTGGTGGGAAGAAGGTTAAGCTGGATCAATACAGCTCAATGACCACTCAGCAACTCACAAATTTGAGGTGTGCTTTTTGGGATAAAAGGTCTGGTTGATGGTTACATAATGACCACTATGTCATCTCCAATTCAGCCACTATGGACAAAACGGAGAATTTCTGTGCATTAAGCACCATATAAAGCAAGTAAACGCATATGGGCCGGAGTTTGAGATTTAACATAGTTAATCATTCGATTATGGACACCACTATGCCATTTCCATAAGATCTAGTAGATATCGGATTATGCATAGAATAGGTATAAACAAGCATGGACAATGGATACACTGGTAATGCTGCCAGCCCTTGCGTAGACCCTAGCCCCATAGAGCAAACCGTGGATGGGATACCAGTACAACATGATCATGCATTTGGGGTGAGTCATGGAGACCTAGAAGGTGTAGTCTTTTAACACACCTTTATATTTTATTAAGGTGGGAGAAGATGTTCTAAGCATGCACTTGTCACTTTAACATTACATAACAACCAAAGCTGCTAAATGCACTATGCACTTTAAAATCCCTACCCAGCACGATTAATAGACGTACTGGGTAAGGGTAGAAAAGCAACTAGGTCGAATGAGTTTTAATGAATTTTGTTTTAGCAAATTTTCACCCATACTAGTTGGAAAATCAGTCATGGAGACCTAGAAGTTGTAGTTTTTTAACACACCTTTATATTTTAATAAGGTGGGAGAAGATGTCCTAAGTATGCACTTGTCACTTTAAAACTACATATGAACCAAAGCTGCTAAATGCACTATGCACTTTAAAATCCCTACCCAGCACGATTAACAGACGTACTGGGTAAGGGTAGAAAAGCAACTAGGTCGAATGGGTTTTAATGAATTTTGTTCTAGCAAATTTTCACCCGCACTAGTTGGAAAATTGCATGAACATGTTGGCAAACAAAAAATGTAAACTCAGAGGGCATGGGCACTGAGCCTATAGAAATAATAGACAAACGTTATACCTAACGAGAAAACTATATATCTAGAAATGTCCTTTAAAGAACGCATTATTGAAGGGAAACCACACTAGGCAAAGATGTCTGACATGGAATTGACTTGAAAAACTGATCTAAAAAATGTGGTCCTTTGTTGGTTTTCACTTTTGCTACTCCCCCTCCCCCTTTCTCCCTCCCTACCCACTTGCCTAATGCTTTAAATCAGTACACGGTGAAGAGGGCTAACTGTTGTGAGCAAGCAACGAGTTAGTCGCAAAACGCGTTAACGCCTCGAAATAGGAGGAGTGTTGCACTTGGGAGGACCCATACTGGGGTCATTTTTTCTATTTTATGGAAACGAATTTCCATTGTTTTTTCCCTGTGTTAATGAATAAAGGAAGATAACAAGAAAACGAGAAAGCGTTGGTGTGGATTTTAAATCCCCCCCCCCTTTTTTTTTTGTGGATACTGGGCGAACATGGCATTGTGGAGAGTGCAGCTCGATTTTGCTACCTGAAGGTAAAATTTGCCAATATATATATATATATATATATATATATATATATATATATATATATATTAGTTTTTTTTTTTTTTAATTATTATTATTATTATAATTTTTTGAAGAGCACATGTCTTTGAGGGATGCCAGTTAATTGAACAGACACTCACACATGACTTGGTTGAGTACAATAGCTGACACACATGAGCATTTTTGGTTAAAATTATGATCACACGTTCAGTGGAGGGGAAATGTCTATGGGGCATGTGACTTCACTGAATGTGCTCTCAAAATAACTTGATTGAGCACCACGTGAGCTGACATAAACAAACACTTTAATCAATGTGTCAAATTTATTAGCATACACTCAGCAATGTAAAGGACTTTGTGACTTATAAGTTGATTGAACAGGTGCTCATGATTGACAGTTTGTTTAGTACAATAGTTAACACACACAAGCACTTGAATTTCTTATAACATGTCTTATTATCATCACACTTTGAGGGATGGGTTACGTCTTTGTAGCATGCGCCTTAAGTGAAGCTGGGCTCAGGTGCATGGTTAAGAGAAGTAGCTGATAGATAAACTTGAAATGTTTGTACAAATTACAAGCATACTTTGAGTGAAGGGGAGAATTGCTGGCAATACATTGTTTACAGGGTTCTGCAATTGAGGTGAGGCGCAAGAGCACGGGACAGCACTACCATGTCTTGAAAAATGCACTCAAGGCTATCAGTGTCAGAGGTGTCTGTGACAGTAATGAACAATAAACAGAATGTTGTTCAGGTCAGCATTCAAACATGGGGGGGCTCAGAAATGTTACATGTTTTACAGCAGACAATGCTACTTGTGCAATTGCTGCAGATGTATGATGTGTTGGTGAATGCACAGTACAGTGAAAGTTCAAGAGCTGAATCTTGCAATTTACACAATGTGCTAAAAAGTGAGGTTCCATGGGAAACAAGAATGAATCTACAAGTAGGTCACCCCTTATCATGCGCTGTCCTTGAAATATTCAATTTGAGACTACCAATTGCATTTCAACAAATGTTTTATTGACTGAATGCCCCTTTGTCGACCCGTGTTTCGACCTCATATGGGCCTCATCAAGACAGGGCTAATGTTCCATCATTTCACATTACATGCAAAACATATGATAGATAAATTATTTATATTTGTCATGGATCAATGTTATATACGTAATAGTCAACAATTCCATCATCAAAATATGATCAAAGAATTAAGTTCAATTAGAGCCATGCAGGACAAACAAATTTGGATTGGCAATGGGGAGGATCAGAGAGGGCAGAGATATGGGAAATATACATATGTCATTAGTTCAATAATAGGCTACAAAAATACGAACATATGCATACTGTGCACCACAAGTGAGCTCACCTCAATTGCTGTAGCTTCTAATGAACCTAAATGCTATATGTGGGATAAAATCCCTGCCGGACCTGCAAGTGTCACAAAGATTTTGCTTGTTACAAACTCTGTATCCCTGTACATTGCTCTAAGCATTTAATTCCCATTATCTATTTGTGGATTGGGTATTATTCCCCCTTTTTTTCTCCCCCCTGTGATGGCCAGCAGACAGTATCTCATTTTAAGTTCAAGGTTCCCTGTTCCTTACCTTGTTAGTCCTCAGTTTCATGTTGGTCCAGGCAGCGTTCCACGTGCATGTATTGCCACGGCCGCAAATTTTGGAACCAGCATTTGCTAATGTTTACACTGTAACATCACACATTGTGCATGTGACGTCACACGCTCCATTTTGAATGGCGTTTTATATACACCTGCATACGTGAATGCACGATCTATGCAGGTCTATGCATTCCATAGTGGATTCTTAGTTATTCTGTGTCTATTACTCTAGAGCCCCTGAAGGTACAAGCTTTATTATACAGTTATGCCTTGCAGTGTATCCAATCATACTCACTGCTAATATTGCAGTCCCAAATATGTGCTCATCCCAAACGCACCCCTTATTATTCCTATTAATAGTGACTATCACATAGGGGTACCAAAGTAGCTAACCATCTCTCTACTCTCCCAATATGACTATTTAGCATATTATGCCATTCTTAAATAAAAAATGTATTCATCGATATTATTTTTATCATTAATGTTAATTATTCATTAGTTAGTTTAGGACGCAACCGCAGATAGCTATCGAATTTGTTCTCTTTGTCCAGTTTTACATTCAGCTAACATAATGTATAATCATAGATCAAAGCTTATGCAATATTGGTCAATTATTCACTACATATTGCCCCTATTCAGGATGAATTCCATATTAGTGTACAGGTCAAACTGGCAATTATATCCTTTCCAAGGAAGCCCATACTCACACTTATTCCAAGCAAGGGTCTCTTCTCCATAGGCCTTAAACTTTACTTTCGCTCCACCATCTTTTCCAATCTTTTACATACACATGCATCTACCGATTAAACGGTGCAATAAATTCAGGTCATCCAGTAAGGCTCTTATATAATACATATAATTAAATTAGCATTTTAAATTACTACTGTTAGTTCACACTTGTTGCTTATAGGAATGTCACCATCTCATTCTCTGAATTCAAGTAAGGCTCTTATATAATATATATCATTAAATTAGCATTTTAGATTACAAATTTTAGTTCACACAGGTTGCTTATAGAAATGCCACCATCTCATTATCTGAATTCAATCCAATCACCGTCGTGCGCAACATGCAAATCATTTTGGCATCCATCTGTCTCAGTTTCAGTTGCTTGTCCCTTCTTTTTCCGAGGAGGACCTTCATCAGTCCAATAAATCTTAAGTCTCTTTTGTTATCCATTTGATGGATCGCTTGCCAGTGGGCAGCAAGTGGGAACTTGGGATCTTGACATCCCTCAGAATGTAGATATTCCTGTATCCTAAACCTCAGTTCTCTGATTGTACTGCTGATGCATATTTTCTGGCATTTGCATATGATCGCATGCACAAAATATTTAGTTCTGCAGTTAATCATTTCATTAATTTTGATTTTCACTCCCCTCATTGCACTGTATTCTTGGGTGTTATTGTGTGCATATTTGCACATTGTACCACATCTTGAAAGCCCAATTCTTGTTGGTTACAACCAAGTGGTACTTTCCTGTCTGGCCTTACTTTAGATGGGCTCAATTTATTCTTTAGGGTTGTTGCCCTTAAAGATATAATCCTTGGAGTATAATCCAAATATCCTTTTTAGGTCCTTGCCCAGATGTGAAAGGGGCCAGCGCTTCCTCATTATCTTTGTAATTGCATGGTTGTCACTGCAGTATTTAGTAATACATTTTGAACTTCCTTGTAGTTGTTTCCTTGCCTTCCCTTTTCTTTTGGCCTCAGTGGTAATTCCCAGTCCATATAACAAGCCTTTTCCTGAGCCTTCCTAAAACATTTTATTGAGTATCCCCTTTCCAAAAATCTTGTTTCAGAAAGATCACATAGTCTATCAAAAGTATCTGACCCTTCACAGTTGCGCTGAAGATATTATTAATAACTGACTTTCGGTGGCAGCTTGTGGTGTACAATGTTAACAGGTCTTAAGCCCAGAGAAAATTCCTTGCATTACTAAGCAAGGCTGTAGTAGTTGGAGAGGAACAATGGTTAAGCGACAACCCATTCTCAGAAGTCATTTGAGTCCAGCTGGAAATATCATCATAACCATTCATGAGTAAGGCTGCTAAATGACAAACTAGTGATGATGATGATGATGATGATGCCTTTCTTGAGAACAAATGCTTTAGGGAGCTGATGGCAAGTACTGATGACCACTGTCAAATCCCCATCTGGAATTTCTTTGAATGAAAGGCTATTCCTGAGTTAAATGAGGCAGTAGGTCCTGCACAAAAAAGCCATTGCAGAGATCAGAGGGTAGAAAAGTCCATTTCACAATAGACATGTGGAAAAGTGACCAAAGCACTGACTGCATTGCAGTAAGCGTGAGTTGGATCTCCTGCCCACACTGGAGGGCAAGAGGGGTCATCGCAGCAGCAACATCACATCACCTAACATCCCCTTTTCAGAATACAAAGCTTTGATCACAGGAGACCCCCAGGCTCAGATAGTTGGGACGAAGAGAAGAAGGTTATGAAAGAGTTCCAAATTCCCCAGCTGCTATCCATGTGCTTTGTGGCAACGGACAATGGCTCTAATGCCGTTTCTGCCCTAACGCTGTGGGAACACAATTCCTGGCCCAGGTATTTGCACATATTGGAGATACATATGGACTTGTTTGCTACCGTGTATGTGAAATGCTTGCTATGCACACACGGTCAGCTCTCATTATAGTGTGTCAGATGCCACCAGAAATGCTTCACAGGTTTAGCAGGCAGAACACAAACTCCTTCTCGGGAGGATAGCTCAGGGGCAACGTGCTCGTCTTGGAAACAAGACGACACGGAACAACACAGTTTCGATCCCCGGGTCGCACTTAGAAACCTCTGGGTATTAAGTGTGTTATAAATAACTGATATACTGGAATTCACCCTTGCACTGCCTGTGTAGGTAAAATAGTGATGTAAGTGACTACAGCGGCAGTTGCAGTCAAGCATTGGATATGGACGTCATCACATTGATGCAGTGGCAGCTCTCTTTTGTGTGCTTTATCCCTTTGATGTAGCCACACATCATAGCTCCTTTCCACTTAGTGAGGTACGCCCATTGATATACTTGTTGGAAATGAACCTGTCCAAAAAAGCATTACAACATGAAAGACAAACAGGCGAAGCCTTAAGGCGGTGGTGAGATGGCTGCTGCCCATTTTTCAGGATGATTCATGCATGCAGTGCATGAAAGAAAACGTTGTGTATCTTTGACATCTATACTTGACCCCCAGTTTGAGGTAATAGTGAAAGTGGCTGTGTTCATGACTGTGGAGAGTAGGGCAAAACGTTGAGAAGCCACTATTTAAATGTACAAGATAACACTTGAGAGGCATTTGCAAGAACAATTACGTACAGAGCAGAGTTGTGTAGGGCAAGCAATCGCTGAGCAACCCAACAGCCCGTCATATGTCTCCAACTGGGTCAGGTACAAAGGAACCCCATGTAGGATGTGCAACCATACACATTCATGAATACAGACAAATACATACATGGACACATACACACACATCTGTGAGCTGGCTACCTAATTCTGCATTGTTCAGTTAGCGTGAGTGTAGAACATAAAACTATAATGAGCCCACTGATGCACAGTGGGTGACTGATAAATACTAGCTCAAAAGGATGGATGACCGACAGCAGCATTAGTTCTCCAAGTGATCTGTGTGCCCAGCAGTTCCTGACTGTGTTACATTGACGTTTTAAACTACTACACAGTGTCAGAGGTGGCCTTAAGAACACACAGACTCTCTAGGTCAGTTTGAAGGTTTTTATTGATATTGAGATAATTGAGCAGGGGCTCACTAAGGGCTGTCTTTCTCTCTTGTCTCTCCCAGGTGGATCCCCCCAGGCCCCTTGCCCAGCAGTCCCTAAATCTCAAGCTGATAAATAGTGGTTGGTAACCCCTACAGACTAATAACAGACTGGAGGGGGGTATCTGTACTTATGGCCTTTGCATGGTTGGGACAAAGGCAAGGTTCTCTATATGGTAGATTGGATGAGCAACCCAGGTTTAAGCTCTCGGGAGGTGATGCAGGCAGGTTCCTGAAAAAAGTGAGTCCCCAATACCGACACAGGAATGTCCACACACAATGTTTCCTTATATAAAATAAGGTTCAGTTTTATATATTTACAACACGTGCCATGCCCTGAGCAATGAAATGCACAATGTGTCTCTGATTATCACATATTTATCACTTTCATACTTCTTAAATCTTTGATGATAATGGTGTTATTATATGTATATTTATATAATAACGGTCTTGGGTTCTGTTCTCACAGTTTTGGTGTGTTTTTTAAACCAATGTTTTTAACTTGTAACTGTATAGGTTTTGGTACTTATTTTAAGTGGTTTTTACAACACAGAGACTTTTGGACTGGATTTTACCTGCTTCACTGTGTTAAATCGGTGATAATTCTATATGGACTGAATACCAAGGGTTTTTATACTGCATTTGGAATACTTTCCTTCTTTTAAACATTAGGAGGCATGCATATGGGTTAACTTCTTATTAATATGACTTATAGGTCATTCTATGAATTTGGATGCTTTATGCACTTAGCACTTTACAATCAAGCAATATTTGTACGCACTTTGCACTAGTTTTTTTAAAACAAATTAGTAGCCCATGCATTTACCTCAGACTCTGTGAGAAATATAAATTAGAGATATTCTTTATTTTATACAAATAGGATACTAGAATCCATATACTAAACTACAGTCTAGAGAGACCTATATTCATAGGAGAGGTACATGCATGGACAGAGAGCACTATGCACTTTATTCAATTGCTGCTATGTAAATACATATTTTTGCTGCTAAAATGCTATTTACACATATATCTAAAATCTTTACCTTTTGCATTTTTGCACAAACCCCAACCAATAGGTATTATTGCCTACATGCATTCCGTTTAAGCATTATCCTAGCCTGCTGTATGATATACACAATCACAGCATTTAACAATCAGGTATCATACATATAGCGAACCACATCCATGCTTGAGCAGGTCAAAGGCATCAGAGCCGATCTGCACTCTGTAAAGGCTACCACTGCCTCTGATTGTCACTAGGCAGCCAGGAGCAATATTTGATTACTTTCTCCTTTCATGCAATGTTAACGTATAATGGACACACAAATAAACGGAATTTGAGAAACAAATGGTTTCTTTGTGTAGCTGCTTTATTCTAAGCGGCATTATTTTTGCCCTTTCGGCATGGATTTTGAAATTATGAACGCATTTAAAATCATGGTAGTACTGTCATCCATGTCGTATATGTTAGAGGAAGTTGTCTGCATTTTCCTATGACAAATGTATACCATCTAATTGTTCCAAGATGGCTGCCTGACAAAACATGCTGAACCAGTGGCTTCTAGCAGGGAGACACTCTCTATGCGCAATCAGAGAGTTGTTTGGGGTTAAATTGCAGTCCATCTGTGTTGTTTGTAAACCTACGTGATCAAGCGGTTTGTATACCGCGAAACGGTATACAAACCGTTCTTTTTTGGTTCCCTTTCCTGATGCATTTATATTAATAACGAAAACGTGCTGCCGGGAAATACCGAGGTGTCTATTCCACTTAATTGCCGCAAGGATATTTTTCTCCTGTTGCAGCTGCTCTCTGGAGTGCATTCCACTGGCTGCCTTTCCTTTGAAAAGCTTCATTTCATATTATCGCGCCAGAGGTTCAACAGCGCTGGAATTTGCACCCGCTCATTTTATAGAAGCGCACAACATTGTCCACTTGATCCGACCTTGGAGTTGTTTGTGTGCTCCGGACTGTCTGCAGCGACTACGTACCACGAAGACTCAGAGAGGAGGAACGGGCCAGTAACCTGCTGCGCTGTGGATAGTGAGTTCGGCGCGTCGGAGGACACGTGGAGCCCACATCGGTTGCAGCAGGTCTGTAAACGTGCCATTCCTTTCTGCTTTCCTTTATCTAAGCTTCGCCTGGTTTCAAGACAGCCCGTTAAAGAAAATACAGCATTCTCACATTGTGGCTGGCTGTAGGCGTGAGGGCAAACATTTGTTCAAGTTTCTAAGTGGCAAACACCTCACTGACAACACAACGTGTATCAATTATGGCAACACAACAGGAAAAGGAAAACATTCGAAAAGCACAAGCTGCATCACTTTTCTGTGAGAAGCAACCCATAACCAATAAAGACGCACCCAAGGAGCAGACGTCAGAGGCACAGTCCAATAATTAAGTGAAACTTCTAAGAGAGTTGGAGAAGCTACAAAAAAGAGAATTAGTAAATGGTGGGAAGAATTCTCTCTGCAAAACTATATCGATGTAGGACGCATTCCCAGAGGTCTACGTATCCTCACCACACCCTCATTCGAAGAACAAGTTCCTGCCATGCTACAAGAATGGGGGGAGTCTAGCAATGCTTGCTCTGTTAACTTCCTCAATATTTTGATTAAATATGCCAGAACGGATAGACATAAAATACTGGATAAAATACAGGAAGTTACAGAACAGTTGCAGAATTTAGAGGAAAGTGAAGAGGGTAAAAACCTACGTATCAACATGGAAAAGGGATATAAAACGTTCGAGGAAGACATTAAACTACGCAAGCAGAGGAAATTCATTTGTGATAAGAACGATTACAAACAAGGGAGAGTATTGACCTTTGCCAAACGCTTCGATACATTAAGAAAAAACTCCCTACGCAAGACTCTGCTCCTACGAACACTAGCTCGATAGGACCATCATCCTCAGACATCGACACAACTGAAAGTAAGAGTGAGCAACCTTCGAGAAAACGTAATTTTTTAGAAGAGATGAGGCTGTTGGGGATGGAAGGCAGACTAAACAGTGGCGAAAAAACAAGAGGCAGAGGACGAGGCAAGGCTTCGAGTCAAAGAGGAAGAAAAAGACAAGGAGGGGAAGGCGCTGGATCCTCAGTAAACGTGGACAAACCGGAGCGCTTAACACGCTCTGGAACAAAGAAATGAATCCATCCACTACTGAACTACCAGACATGTCTATAATCAACATCTCCACCCATGAGCTGACCCCGGCTGAAAATCAGGTTTTAAAATTAGGATTGAACTTCTGTCCCACATTTGTCTACAACTATGCAGAAACCCGCATAGACTTTGATAGATTCATGCGGAAAATCAGACAAAAAAAATTCTTTGCCATGTTTCCGCCTAAACCAAAACCCAAAGCCTGTTATCCAGGACGTACAGATATCTCCATTCAGGACACTCTCACTCTACGTATCCTTGAAGATTTGGAATTTGAAAATGCAAAGCATATGAACAATACAGACCAAGAACTTGAACTAACAAATGCTGATACCAGTTGGCCAGGTAAAACAGCATTAAAAATGAAATCTAAATTTAACCCTATGTTCAATCCGGGAGGCCATGTTGAGGCTTTCCAGGACCTGGTAATTAATGATCTCAAAAAGATCCGGAAGAAACGGCCGCCTATGAGAACAAACTTAACCCCAGTACAACAACACACATTGAAACAACTTGGTGCTATGACAGAGTACATAATCAAACCATCAGATAAGGGGACTAATATAGTCATGATGAATCGGAATGACTATATTAAGGAGGCCCACAGACAACTAACGGATAAAAATTGCTATGCTAAATTACAAGATGATCCTTCCCAAGTCATGAGTGTGTTACTGTCCAATCTTTTACAGACTTGGAAGGAGAGAGACCTGTTAGACGAAGACATTTGTACATTCCTACAACCCAATTTTCCCACCTTTCCAACAATTTATTTTCTGCCTAAAGTTCACAAGAGCTTGACCAGACCCCCAGGCAGACCAATCGTTACACTATGTGGGGCATTGTTGGAAAACCTTTCACGGTTTGTGGATGAAACATTGATTACTTTCGTTACTACTCTGCCCTCTTATTTAAGGGATATGAAATACTTTTTGAGTAGAATAGAAGGTATCCCATGGGAAACGTCTTACTTTCTGACAACACTAGATGTGGTCTCCCTCTATACATCAATTCGACACTCTGATGGTCTTAAAGCATGCAAGTATTTTTTGCACACCAGATCCATGAATTATATGCAACATGGCCTCATGATAATAGAGATGATTAGATTCTGCTTAACCAACAAATGTTTTCTGTTTGATAAGGAGTTCTTTATCCAGCTTCAAGGCACCGCCATGGGCACTACGTTTGCTCCCTCGTATGCGAATTTGACAATGGGCTGGTGGGAGAAGTTTGTTGTCTGGCATCCGAGTAACATCCAACACACAGACAAAATAGTACTGTGGCTACGTTACATCGATGATCTGTTTGTGATCTGGGATGCAGTGATCAGGAATGGCTAGACTTTGTAAGGATATTGAATATTAACGAGCTCAACCTTCAATTCACAGAAAGTCATAGCAAGACGGACATTGTGTTCTTGGATATCGCAGTTTCAGTGGCCAATTGCGAACTTATTAGCAGCTTATATAGAAAGCCAACCAGCTCAAAAATTCCATTGCATGCAAAGAGCAGCCATCCCACAGCCTTAAAATGGAGTATTCCGTATGGGGAGTTTATACGCATACATAGAAACTGTTCTAATATCAACACCTTTGACAGCGAATGTGCCATGATGGCTCAGAGATTCAAAAATCGAGGCTATCCAATCAAAGTACTGGAAAGAGCATTTTTAAAAGCTAGGGACATGGTTCGTTCCCTACTACTGGTTTCCAATGCTGTCCAAATGAAGATCACGGATAATGCAGAAACACGTTTGATTCTGACTTTTGGTAACGGTTCCCAAAATATTCGCCAAGTAATACAAAAACATTGGCATGTTTTAAAACTAGACGAACATCTTGGCGAGTTACTGGCACCCAAAGCTAACATCACATTCCGTAGATCGCCTTCATTTAAAGATACCCTTGTACCCAGTTTCATGAGTCCTCTAGTTGACCAATCAGGAGCCAGTTGGATGAACATCAAAAGACCGGGCTTCCAAAAATGTTCTAAATGTAAAGCATGTACCTATGATGTTAACATCAATTGTTATTTACATCCCATTTTAGGAGAGAACATAAAGATTGTGTCTAGAATTGCTTGTGAAACTGAATATGTGGTATATGTGTTAAACTGCCCATGCAACAAGTGGTATGTCGGTAGCACCAAAGGAAAACTTAAATTAAGGGTGCTACAGCACATTAGGGCAATCAAGAATGCCGACCCGACTTACCCTATGGCCCTTCATTTTAAGAATCAACATGGAGGCAAATTAGAGTGTTTTACCTTCTTTGGTATACATACCATCACTAAACCACTTAGAGGAGGCAATCGTGAATTAACATTACGACAGTTGGAAACTTAGATGTATTTTAGACCTAGAGACAAAAAAGCCCAGGGGTCACAACCTCGATGAGGAACTATATACCTTCCTGGGCACAGGAGGTTTTAGTAGATATTGTCTCAGATTTGCTCTGACCAGGTCTCATATGTCTCATAGGCTTACCTTTTTCTTTCCAAGTGCAGACTAGGTTACATAAACAGCACGTGCCATGTCCTGAGCAATGAAATGCACAATGTGTCTCTGATTATCACATATTTATCACTTTCATACTTCTTAAATCTTTGATGATAATGGTGTTATTATATGTATATTTATATAATAACGGTCTGGGGTTCTGTTCTCACAGTTTTGGTGTGTTTTTTAAACCATTGTTTTTAACTAGTAACTGTATAGGTTTTGGTACTTATTTTAAGTGGTTTTTACAACACAGAGGGCCTCATTCAGACCCTGGCGTTAACCAAGGCGCTATTAGCGCCTTGGTTGACGCTGTTAACTTTCCGACTCCGCCATGGTGAATGGCGGAATTACCGCCCCATTCCAAGGTTGGCGGGGTCGGTAATTCCCCATTCACCATGGGCCCTTCCCCATTCCCATTTTTGCCCCATAGGGCTCAATGGGAATGGGGAAGGTGCTAATTACGGCACCGTAAATTACGGTGCCGTAATTAGCTCCAAGGTCCCTTTGCGGGTTGGTTTTTTAACGCCTGCAAAAAGCAGGTGTTAAGTTCCAACCCGCAAAGGGAACTCGGAATAGGGCGGTAAGGGTTTAACGGCACCGGTCTCGTTACCGGTGACCGTTAACCCTTACCGCCCGACTCGGAATGAGGCCCAGAGACTTTTGGACTGGATTTTACCTGCTTCACTGTGTTAAATCGGTGATAATTCTATATGGACTGAATACCAAGGGTTTTTATACTGCATTTGGAATACTTTCCTTCTTTAAACATTAGGAGGCATGCATATGGGTTAACTTCTTATTAATATGACTTATAGGTCATTCTATGAATTTGGATGCTTTATGCACTTAGCACTTTACAATCAAGCAATATTTGTACGCACTTTGCACTTTATAAAAGCAAACTTTTTCCGCACTAGTTTTTTTAAAACAAATTAGTAGCCCATGCATTTACCTCAGAAATTAATAGAGATATTCTTAATTTTATACAAATAGGATACTAGAATCCATATACTAAACTGCAGACTAGAGAGCCCTATATTCATAGGAGAGGTACATGCATGGACGGAGAGCACTATGCACTTTATTTAATTGCTGCTATGTAAATACATATTTTTGCTGCTAAAATGCTATTTGCACATATATCTAAAATCTTTACCTTTTGCATTTTTGCACAAACCCCAACAAATAGGTATTATTGCCTACATGCATTCCGTTTAAGCATTATCCTAGCCTGCTGTATGATATACACAATCACAGCATTTAACAATCACGTATCATACATATAGCGAAGCACAGCCATGCTTGAGCATGTCAAAGGCATCAGAGCCGATCTGCACTCTGTAAAGGCTACCACTGCCTCTGATTGTCACTAGGCAGCCAGGAGCAATATTTGATTACTTTCTCCTTTCATGCAATGTTAACGTATACTGGACACACAAAAAAACGGAATTTGAGAAACAAATGGTTTCTTTGTGTAGCTGCTTTATTCTAAGCAGCATTATTTTTGCCCTTTCGGCATGGATTTTGAAATTATGAACGCATTTAAAATCATGGTAGTACTGTCATCCATGTCGTATATGTTAGAGGAAGTTGTCTGCATTTTCCTATGACAAATGTATACCATCTAATTGTTCCAAGATGGCTGCCTGACAAAACATGCTGAACCAGTGGCTTCTAGCAGGGAGACACTCTCTATGCGCAATCAGAGAGTTGTTTGGGGTTAAATTGCAGTCCATCATCTGTGTTGTTTGTAAACCTACGTGATCAAGCGGTTTGTATACCGCGAAACACGTTGTTCTTTTTTGGTTCCCTTTCCTGATGCATTTATATTAATAAAGAAAACGTGCTGCCAGGAAATACCGAGGTGTCTTTTCCACTTAATTGCCGCAAGGATATTTTTCTCCTGTTGCAGCTGCACTCTGGAGTGCATTCCACTGGCTGCCTTTCCTTTGAAAAGCCTCATTTCTTATATATATATATATATATATATATATATATATATATATATATATATATATATATATATATATATATATATATATATTCACTTAAAAAAAACTTTGTTAAGGGGACGTTATGGTTAAGTTGCACTACTAAAAACCTACCGCACTGTAGGAGAGCAAAACAGTTTCCGAAACAACATTTCGCCTCTGGTGGCAACCGCGCTGTCTTCGGATCCAAGATGTCGGGCGCATCCACACATTCTGATGCACATCACGGCTCGCTGCAGCCAATCGGTGAAGACGTTGTGTGTCCGCTGGCATGACGCCACCCCCTGGCCAATCGGTATGTTGTCCGCGGAGCGAACAGGGAAGTGTGACCGCGGAGCGGACATAGATATCACACATTTTTTTAGACATATTTTTGGGTCGTTTTAAAGGAAACTACTGGACGGATTGTCACCAAATTTACAAAAGCACGCTTTCGGGACGAAGCCCCTGCCACAAATTTGGTGACAATCCGTCCAACGGTTTGACCTGTAGGCGTGCGCAAAGTGTTTCCCCCATTCAGTCTATGGGAAAAAAAGACGTTTTGGGACCCCCCCATAACTTTTGTCCCCTTGCACCAAACATCACCAAACTTTGCAAAAAAAATCAGAGTGCCCCATATACTTTTATTTGCAAAGTTTGGTGAGGATTCGTCCAGGGGGAGCGGAGTTATAAGCTGCCCAAAAAGTGCTCTTCCTATGAAAACAGCAACTTAACCATATATATATTCACAAAAAAAAAAACTTTGTTAAGGGGACGTTATGGTTAAGTTGCCCTACCAAAAACCTGTGCCCTCCACTAAAAAACCTATTCAAATGTGCCATTATGGTTCAAAGTAAAACCGAAAACCCCCTGAAATTCGCCAGTATTGGTAGGCTAAGCAACCATAACTGGCCGCCCCACTGTGCACTGCTAACACTAACACCCATGACATCAAAGATGACATCACAAATGTCATTGATGGCATCACTGATGATATCACATGTACATTTAATTTTCAGACAAGGGGTTGTGAATGTCATGTTGGCAAAAAAGTATCAGGGGTTATCTGGACATGTGTAATAAACTACATATTCCATCACGCAATATAGGGGTCTAACGAAAATCCCATTGCACCATTCTTTCTAATACCGGAAGCTACTCATACAGAAATGTAGGTACTTAACAAAGTTTTTTTTAGTGAATTGTACGTGTTTTTAGTAGGGCAACTTAACCATAACGTCTCTTTAACAACATTTTTATTGTAACTGAATTTCACAGATTTACTGAAGGGGAACCTAATCATAACAGCGCGTTAATGAAGTTTTTATGCTGAATATACACTATTAGCATGTGATCTTGCAGATATGTAGTATAGTTTGATTACTTTACAAACATATAACGTAGACCATACAGAACCTCCTCGCTATCGATATTGTGAAGGCACGGACTGAGCGCCTGTCTGCGGACGGATGCGGACGAGGTCATCACTACCAAAACAGTCAGGAGCCATCTGAAATTGTACTAATGTGTCTCACAAAAAATGTTCAACTTTGAGAAAAGACACAGAAAGACATTATAATTACTAGTAAATAAATAGAGAAACCTAAAAGTCTGAAACAGAAACCATGCATTTAATGACCATGGCCCTCATTACAACACCGGCGCTAAACCATGGCGCAATTAGCACCATGGTTGGTGCCGGTGTTATAACGAGTTCGCCATGGTGAAATGGGGAAATACCGCCCCATTCCAAGGTTGGCGGGGCGGTTTTTCCCCATTTCACCATGACCCTTCCCCATTCCCATTTTTGACCCATAGGGCTCAATGGGATTGGGGAAGGCGGCAATTATAGTACCGCAAATTGAGGTACCGTAATTGCCTGCGAGGTCCCTTTGCGGGTCCTTACTTTAACGGCTGGTCCAGACCAGCCGTTAAGGTCGGGTCCCGCAAAGGGACCTCGTAGTAAGGCGCTAAGTGGTTAACGGCACCGCAGCCTTTTACGGCGCCGTTAACCACTTAGCGCCAGGGTCGTAATGAGGCCCCATGTAGAATGAAATGGATTGTACCATAAAAAAAAAAAAGGATGACTCCAACACAAGTACCTCACAGAAACTCTGTAGGCAGGACCGACAGTAGACGCACGCACTTCTCAGGAAGACAAATTACAGCAAAAAAAGTATGTTAACTTCATTTTTCTTATATAAGTGTGTACTTTTTTTGGTATAAGGGGAAGAAGAAATAATTTCTTTCTGTTCTTTTCATACAGAAATGTGCAGTACTTTGGAGTGGCTGGAGGAGAATTTTCCGCATGGGGAAATGTCCGAAGATAGCGACAGTAATGGTACACAGTGCTCTGCATACACAAAATAATGTTCAGTATTTTATGGCCATTTAACATATATATATATATATATATATATATATATATATATATAAATATATATATATATATTTGTAGCAGACCAGGAGAAAAAAGAAGAGAAGCCATCAAAGGAAGACAGGCTGAAAAGGATAGAACGTAAAATGGAGACACTGAATGACAATTTTAATAGTTTAAGGGAATGTGTGGAATTTGTTAGAGGAAAAGTACGTTACCACTGTCCCACCTGTACCTGCCCTCCTTCTCCATTCCCCAGTGAACCGTCCCCAAACCTTCAAGAAGAAAATAGACGTTTTGATGAAACATCCATCCCTTCTTCCCCACACAAATCATCTCCTCACAATCAGCCCGTGTTGAACCCTAATTCCCCTATATTCGTGTCAGTGTCTGCATCCCCCTGTGTTTCTGTTGATTAAAGTGCGTGTAATTTTTTAGAACGTTTTTGTATAGTTGTTGTTGAATACGGGTTAGAGAAAACATTTTTTCTCGCCTGTTCGAGTTAGCCGTAAGCAATACAATGTGGATGTTCTAACAGCAATACACCTACCCGTACCAATGACAACCAAGATGGAACTGATCTTCGAAGGCACTGTCTGTACATGTTGTGTGTAAAGTAACAGAATGGGGCGTGCTAAGGACATTATACCTCTCCGTACGCTCAAAAAAGACATAAAACATGTTCCTAGAATATAGTAGGTAGGCAGGATGTATATAAATGAGGCAAATAGGAAGTGTGCTAAGGACACTATGGGCCTCATTACACGGAAGGTGGTAAACCAAGGTGCTACTAGTAAATTACCGGCACCGCCTTGGAGGAAAAGGGAATTACCGCCCTATACCAAGGTTGGCGGGGCGGTAATTCCCCCTTCCACCAGTGCCCTTCCCCATTCCCATTTTTGCCCCATAGGGCATAATGGGAATGGGGAAGGTGCTAATTACGGTACCGCAAATTTGCGGTGCCGCAGTTAGCACCAAGGTCCTTTTGCGGGTTGGTTTTTAACGCCTGCAAAAAGCAGGCCTTAAAGTACCAACCCGCAAAGGGACCTCGTAGTAAGGCGGTAAGGGTTAACGGTCACTGGTACCATTACCGGTGGCCATTAACCCTTACCGCCTTCCATGTAATGAGGCCCTATATCTGTCCGTATCGTCCGCAGCAAGATGGAACCGTCCGTAGAACAGGCGCGGTGGCCGGCATGCTTTAGTCTGCATTTGCTGTTGTGCGGGCATGCTTTTCCCTCGCGGATGTGTACAGGATGTCATCATGTGACCACACCCACGCTGAGGGTGTGGACTAATTTGCGCACTTTGTCTGCTTCCGCAACACTGCAAAATAACTGACACTTAAATGGGAAAGTATTTTTCAATATAACATCACCCTTTGACATTTCCCATACAATAGCTCCACCTGTGAATGTGTCGTTTACAATTTTTGGACCGTTTTACAGCAAGCAATGTAGTCACGAGCCGCATCCTTCCACCCCTGTAATTGGCCACACCCCCAAGCTCATCTTCATTGTGCTTTTGGCTATAGCAGTTAGAGTTGTGCTGCCTTTAGTACTGTAGCGACCATTTGGCAAAAAATCCTTATGGCATCCATGGCTGCTACTGCTGCATTACCTTCAGCACCACCCCCAAACCCTCCACCGCCACCACCTCCCCAAGGGCCTGCAGAGGGATATACGGGTGAGGATGTAGAGATCAAGGAAGAAGAAGAAGAAGAAGAGAATGAGATGGAAGAACTCCGCACTACAAACACTCGGCGGGATTGTGGGTGTGGCGGTTGTTTTCTGTTTATGGGAACGTACCAAAAGCATGTGCGAACCTGGTCAAGTGCAACCAGTGCCAGTTGGTGCTGAGTCGCAGCAGACCTGGTGCGTACAGCTTTGGTACGACAACCATGAAGCAACACCTAAAGTCGTTCCACAATGCAGACATTCGCAAGGTGGTGCCATGTGAAGAACGTAGTAGATGGAGTTCCTCCACAGCATCCTCCGTGTCCGATCCTCTCACCACAAGAGACACTCCTGTGGGTGAGCGCATTCCTCCAGCTGTGTCACAAGCCATGTTCAATGCTGTTGACCCTTACCTTTCGAGGGTCACAATAGTGTGTATGTACTGTGATGCAGTACTCTGCAGGGGGGAGAGTCTTCGAAGTGCTTTTGAGGCTACGGTCACTGAGCACGAGAAGAACTGCGCCCTACCTAAGTGAAGGCCACCCTATATCTTTCTCTCTCCACCTGACCATTCTTATCCCCGTGGTTGGTGTCCCTTCCTTACCCTCCCGTGCCCACCTCTCTTAGTGTATCGTGTCCATAAAAGCAGTGAACTGAAAAGTTATAAAAATGTAAAAAAAGGCTCTTTTCAGAGCCGCCTTTCTCAGTTTAACAATAGAGCTTTGAAGTGACATTTGTAGGCCCCCTCTCTTTTTTTGATAAGTCAGCGGACAGTCATGGGACACACAAACATGGAGGGTGCAAGCAAAGCAAAACCAATGTACTTTTCGCTGGGAGTAAGTGGTGGCTCCGAAAATAGCCTTTCGGTAGTGTTGAGTATGCTTCAAAAACTGTAGGGTGGAAAAAATGGATTGCCAAATAGGTGACTTTGAGTCCCAAAAAAGTTGCAATGCATGTTGTACATTGCGAAGAAAAATTTGATTGCCAGCATATGTGAGACGGACTCCATCTCTGCGAAATATGAAAGAGCTGCGAAACAAAATGTTTTCATTGTGGAATGAGGACATGGCAACATCTCTTAGAAATGCACAAACAGCCTTATTCACATTGCGCCGCGCTTTCTCCATTTGTGGGCCAAATGCAGATGAACGCAGTCACATTTGTCTTTGAGCAATACGGGAAAAAACTATTTGGCAATTTGGAAACATGTCCATGACTTGCGCAAGTCTTCCTTCATTGCAAATTGCAAAGAAATGCCAGAAACATGGCCTAAACTATTGCCTCCGCAGTGAATGATAAGTATATCAGGCTGACGCTCTGTCTGTAAAGTAATGCAGAGAGGTGCCAAGACCAACCACCTCATTCTGCGCACGCCATGCCAGTGCACTTCCACATGAGGAAATCCAAGATCTGCAAATAGATCGCAACTTTCCGCATGCACCTTCAGCCAATGTATCCACAAGTCTCCCAAAATCCAGATAATCTGTTTTTGAGCACACAGAGCCATGGCTGTCTGATCTCCTGTCAGGGAAAAGACGTTCTGACTAAATATCTCCATACAGAACACACCCACTGACCTTTACTGGCCAATCCCTACATTCGCACATTCTCATTTGCATGCGTCTCCACCCCAAAATCGCCGTTGGTAAAAGGCGGCGCCTGCAAACTACCGCCATGTTCGCGGACACGTACAGCAGCAGAGCATGACGAATGTACATTTAAATATTATTCCCCTTTTCCCCTTGAAGGTGGGGTCTGTTTTTTTTGTTTTGTTTTTTGGGCAGATGCCTTACAGACACCTGTTATTTTTCTTTTTTTGTGATATTTTTTGTTCTTACTTTACTCCTACAACCATTACAGAACCTTCTCCAAAGCAAGCCTCACATTCCAAAAGAACATGGCATTTCCCAAAGAAGATAACGCAACACCATCTGCTTCGAAATAAGCCACATTACTGGGAACAATGTTCTCGTGGCGGCAGAAAAACATACCAACATGTAACATAAAAGCACACATACCGCGATTAATGTTGCACCTCCCAATACATTGATCAAGACAGAAAACAGAACTATTGTCCCATTTTGCTCTAGGCAGTAACCCAGAAAAAATGATTTTCACAGTTGGAAAGATGTTCATGACTGCCTCAACCAACTGTTGCGAATCTTTCAACAAAGTATGTGCACTCACGTAGCCCAAATGGGAAGCATCATAGTGCAAAAGTATCACATGAGGAGTGGTCATCTTTCGCATCTCGGTGCAAACTTGGAGAAGTGCCGCAACATTGCGATCAGTCTCAGCACTCCACACCACCTCCACTCCTCTCACATCAAAATGATGTGCCACATGCCTACTTTCGGCATACAGCTGTAAACCTTGGACAAAAATGTCTCCAAGAACGAAAACCCTGACCCTCTGCGCCTCTGCTATCTTCAGTATGCACACCATCTTTCGCCACAAAGGAACAATGTGAACATCTGATTGGCTGATGCCCACAGTCCCCTTTCCATACTCGATTTGCTGTAGATACCCATATGTGACACTCCCTACCCGCGGACAAGCGGTGCCTACGTGCGGCACGTAACTCTTAGCCAGTCTTTCTACCCTTTCCACATCACGCACGATTCCATTTCCTCATTGGACACAGCTAAGCAGTCACACAACCATCCACCAATCACATTAACCATCCCTACATCTAACTCCGTCATCAACATTTTGCACTTCAAACGTACTATTGATCACTGTGAATGCAAGTCGCATATCATTCCAAAGCACAAACTTTAAAAATTTACTGTGCAAGTGTTGCGGATTTCTACGTACAGCTCCATCCATATGCATATGCATGCGTATAAACTACAGGTATGCATATTTTACTTAGAGAACATGTGCAACCCTTATGATTTCATTTAAAGAAATTGTTACCACTAAATATGCATAGACAATACATACCAACGGTCGTCCTTTAAGTACAAGATGTCCGATTTTTCATTAACAAACCGCACTACTTCTTACTGTCTCCCGCATAACTTATACATACGTTAGAACCCTCACTTTTTAGTGAGAAACTCGATTTTCCATTAGAAAATGGCCCAATTTTTTACTGTGTAGCGTCTACATAAATGCTACTTCCAATGCGATCGTATAAGAAAAAGTAAACACTCCCGATTGATGTGGTGACATCTCCAAACAGAAAAGTAGACTTCACAAATCATTGTAAGAGGCCAATGCACATTCACACACCACCACAAAGTGCTTACCCATCAAACTCCTGCACGCAAGCACAGAGCACACATACATTTTACAACAGACCAAACCATGCCTTTTTTTTCCCAACAGACCCCAAAAAATGCCTACCAAAAAGCATGTTTGTAGAAAGGAACACAGAAGTAGAGCAAATAAAAATAAAAGTTTACAACATAAGCATCCATCTGTACCAGAGTTTGTAGAGAACGATGGAACAAAACGGCTAATACATTTGTTTACCAAAACAAAGCAAGCCTCAACTACCGAAACTTTACCTCCTCCAACAAAATGTGGCACGAAGCACAAAGCTCTTCACAAAAAATCAGCTACCAGTACCACTAACAATGCTCCTTATAATCCTGATATACCAACAAGAACCTACAGTAAAAAAAAATATTTTTGCAAAAATGTTTCGCCACAGAGTCCTTCAGAATCTAATAAGAAGAGGACCGAAATCATCCTCACCCCTTAAAACCTACCGTAAAAAATTAATCGTACAAGCTCTCGTGGAGAGTGCAATCATTATCAAAAGGAATTTGTTTATATTGCTGTTAAATAGAATGGAACCACTAACAAAACTAAGTACCAAACTGCAAAAGAAACTTATCAATAAACGGAATGTGAACAAAAATAACTTCTTATATATTTGTGGAGGTGAATGGAGTCACACTACAACCAGAGAACCATATTTTAATGAAGAAGCATACAAACAAAATCAAACAAACACATTTGCCATCCATAGCAGTGGAAGAGGATATGAAAAAATCAATAATACCATCATGGAACAAGAAACACTGCTTAGAAAAATATCCCCTGAAAACTCAGAATTACCTCTCGATTCGACCTAATCAGACCGTCCAGTATACAAATGGCCGTGCACCTCAATGTGTGCCATTCCTAACAAATCTTTCAAATCTTTACGTCATTTCCTCAATCAGTATGTGAAAGGTAAAGACAAAAATAAAATGAAAGTGCTGCAAAACATGGATACCTGTCCAGTGCGCAAATATACAGGACTGCAAGGACATTCATTAGCCTGCATTTCTGGACCTATTTGCAAAAGCACCTTCGATGATATCAAACGGATATCAATACATCATTCAAATGTGAGAAATCTAGTGTATAAAATATACTATGCTAAAAGTCCAGCTTCAGAATTAGCCAATTTAAATAACACTCTTCTGCATGGTACACCCAAGTATGTACAAGAAGAAATTGACCGTATACAGAGAAAATATTTTGGAAGTGAAAGTCACTTACAAAATGCAATAGTTTTAGAACAGACTACCAACATTTCTGCACATAGCAACCTTCTATTACACACATACAAAAAAGAAATACTAAAATTTAAAAGTGCATCGGCTGAAATACCAAACAATGTGTGTGTGTGTTGCCGCAGAACGTTTTACAAAAGGAACACAAAAAATGTAGACATAGCATACAAAATAGAAGACACTGAAGATTCCAAGTGGTTTGAATTAGCTCTGTACCTTATAGCCGAAAACAAATATGAAATAAGTGAACCCCTAATATGTTGTAGTTACTGCACTACAAAACTAGACAACAACCAAAGTCCTTCACGTGCTATCACAAATCATTTGGAATTGTTCCCACTACCAAAAACCTTGCAACAACTCAATTTGTACGAGAGCATCATAATTCAAACAGTTCATCCATTTCAAGCAATTATACGCCTTCATCCAAAAACAGCAAAATTACCTCCCTCTGAATTGGTGAAAGTCATTCATGGCAAAGTAGTTTATTTGCCATTAGATCTTACAGAAAATGTGCACACTCTAGGAGTGCAACGTTCAATAGAGCATTCTTTAATTGTGTTGGTAAATGGTGTACCAACCAAAGACAAAAGAATTTGGCAACAACTGGTGGACGTACATAAAGTTAGACAAGCCTTGCAATATCTAAAAGACAATAACGAATACTACAAGGAAATAAATATTGAAGAAAGCTTAAGGGAAACAACTGCAATAATTGAACAGTCACCAGAAACTGGACAATTTGAACTTCTGGATTCTGCTGAAGTATCCACTCTTTTGGACCAGTACACAATTCATCCATTGCATTCCAATGAAAGCATAGATAATGCACTAGAAACCTACCAAATGCGACAAACCAAAGGTTCACCAATGAGCATATGGGAAAAAAGTATAGAAGCACGTGCTTTTCCACTGCTATTTCCTACTGGCAAAGGTGGAAGGTACGATGATAGACCCACTCAAATTACGGCATCAGAATACCGCTCATTACGAATGTATTTGCAAGATCCCAGGTTTAGACAAAATGTAGAATACATATTCCACCTACTCTTTGAAAGTGAATTAGCAACCCTATGTTACGGATTTGCACACATTTTGAAATCTGGAACCCACTTTCAAAATATGTTAGCTACACAATTAATACAAAATGTACAAGAAAAAGATGAAGGTTTACAGTAAAGTATAACAAATTTGTTTGCAAACATGCGTGGTACAAAAGAATACTGGTTCCGACGGCACAGAGATGTACGTTGTATGATCAGAAACCTTGGACCACCGACTTGGTTTGTTACACTAAGTTGTGCAGAATATGCATGGGAAGATTTACATGAGTCCCTCTGCATATCAAACAACAACAAAACCAACATACATTTATTAACACCTGGAGAACTTTGCTCTCTAGATCCAGTTAATGTGTCAAGATATTTCCATCATCTTTTCATTGCTATGCTACACTTTATTTGCAATAAAACTGTTCCTCCCCTCGGAGAAGTGCAGCACTTTTTTGGGAGAAAAGAATACCAAGCGAGAGGAGCACCACATATTCACATGCTTTTATGGATCAAAGGTGCGCATACATTTGGTCAGGACACTGATTCCACTGTTTTGCAGTTCATCCAAAAATATGTCACTTGTGAAATCCCTTCACAACGCACACATAGTGACCTGCACGGGCAGATTTTACAATTTCAAAGACACAAATGTGGCAAATATTGTCGCCGCAAATACAAAAACAAAGTGAAATACTACACCAAATACTTGTTTGATTTCCCTAGACCAGTTACAGAAACAAGTGAAGTGAACAACTTCATGTCTTCAGTTCGACATAGTGTGAAAAGTAAATCACCTAAGAACACGTACTACATAAAAAGAACCGGAGAATGTAAATATATCAATGATTACAATGCAATCATTGCCCTCTTATGGAATGCAAACAAAGATGTGCAGTACATTGCAGACAATTCCACTGCTGTAGCACGATATGTTACAGCCTACTTAACAAAAGCCAAAAAAAACAGAGATTCAAGACCTCTGGGATGACTTATCATCAGACAAAACACTATCTCAGATATTGTACAGCCTAGGCATAAAAATGCTCTCTCATAGAGAATGTGGCGCCTATGAAGCGGCAGATCGTTTAACTGGTACTGCTTTGTACGGAAAATCAGACAACATAGTATGGCTAAGTCTGCTAAATCTAGAAAAAGAGTTCTGAAATCATATGAGGACATAGAAACAATTGCCAGAAATGATCCCAACAGCCAAGACATTTTAAAAAACAATTTACTGGACACATACTATCCGAACAGGAGTAGCACTTTGGAGAGCATGTGTCTATACCACATCGCTCAAAACGTTGCATTCAAAAATAATATAAAACCTGATGAAAGCAAAGGCAGATATACAGTCACAGATTGTGAAGGCAGCTTAGTGAAACTTACAAAACGAAGCTTAATTAATCATGTTAAATTGTCATTGAAAAGTCCTCAACAGAAAGAACTGTATTACTAGTCTCTACTACAACTTTTTAAACCATGGAGAAAAGAGGAAGAGATACTAGATAACTATGACTGCCATGAAGATCCTTTCAAAGCAAATGAAAGTACTATTACCGATGTGAACTTCACGCAGTACAAAGCAATGTTGCACAATGAACAGCAACACGAAGAAGAACTTCAGGCCCAACTAGATAAGGACTCTTCCGACAGTAGTCACCCTTCTGTAACAGGAAGTCAAGAACTACTAGGAAAGCCACTAATAGCAAATGAGGCAGAATTAGCTATGACAAACACCATGTGTCACTCTCAAGAAAATATAGAAGACTTAACTGTACAACAAGCAAAACTTAACAAAGAGCAGCGCACCATTTTTGACGACGTAACAAAGCAGATTGCACATGGTGTACAATACAAAAATAAAGAATGTACCTGCCAAAATTACAAACCAATACTGTTGTACATCAGTTGTGAAGCTGGGTCAGGAAAGACATTCTTAATCAAAATCATCAGCAAGTTCCTTCAGCAATTGACAAAGAACAAACTATCAGCCGTTGTAACTGCCCCCACAGGTTTAGCTGCCTACAACATAGGCAGTGTCACTTTACACCGATTACTACTTCTTCCAGTAGAACACCAAAACAAATTAGACTACTAGAAACTTTCTGCAGAAGCTGCAATAGAACTACGCAGAGTATTAAAGCAAATGAAAATGCTACTAATAGATGAAGTGAGCATGGTCTCCAACCTAATGTTGGCTTTGATTCATCTCCAATTGCAAGAAGTGCTTAAAACAAACTACGAAGAACTCTTTGCAGGGAAACACATTATCATTTTCGGAGATCTTCCACAATTGAAACCAGTGAAAGGGGAACCTATTTTTAAAACCGTAGGACACAAACTCTGCCATAAAACTGTTGGCAGTATAGGAAATCTCAACCTTTGGCAACATTTCCAATACAAAGAATTAACAGAAAACATGCGGCAATCTGCAGATCTCACTTATGCCAACATCCTAAAAGTATTAGAGTTGGTGTACTATCTCAGGAAGCACAAGCAATATTGAAAAAGTGGCACATTCATAAACTTTATGGTGATAATGCATGTGCTACTGATGTTATGGAACAATTAGCGGACAAAAATGTCAATTGTATGGCCTCAATGCCAACTCTTGCAAGCTGTTTCAAATTCAATGAAACAATGTTAAATAAAGAAATGCAACCAATAATTGAAATTTGCGCCACAGACAAACTAGACGTACATGGTATGACACTACCCATGTGTGAGCAAGCCACAACAAGACTAACAGGCCGATTCATGGAATAAATGTGCGCCGAAAATCCCGGCGCAGAGGGGCCAATACGTGCGCTGCGCCGAAAATCAGCGCAAAGCGCAGGGAAACCAGCGCACGTCGATTCATGGAAGTCCGTGCGCAAGAAAAGCAGAGGACGTGCGCCGAAAAAGCGCGCGGCGCAGGCCGGCGCACAGGTCAACCAACGTCGTGCGCCACGGCCACTGCGCCATCACTCCGAGCGCAGCGCACAGCTCTAAAGTAGGCGGAACACAGGGCGGGACACTCGGAATGGGGAATAAAATGGGGCACAACACTCGGAATGGGGAAGAATGTGGGCGGCACGGGGAAAGTTCAGGAGGCAAGTGCGCGGAACGCCCACACGCTCGCATACAACACGTATTCATGGAATAGAATAGGGCAAAAAAGCGCACGCTCAAAGCAGCGCACAGGCACAAACAGGCACAAACACGACCGCCACAAGAAAGCAGGCGGTAGCGTGTCTGCGCCTGCAAGAAATGTGCGCTAAAAGGCGCGCCAACAAATAGCACCTATATACAGACATAACCAATGTACAATACTGTTGCCCTCCTGGACAAATGACGTACAAAGGGGTACCCACAAACACAGACACGCGCAGAGAGAAAAAATAAACGTGTGCGTGCATACCGGGGTGCGCGGTAAGTCCCACACGCGATATGGCAGGGAACGTGGAATCGAGGGGTGCGCGGGAAGTTGCACACGCGAAATGGCCGGGTACGTGGATTTCAGGGGCGCGCGGGAAGTCCCACACGCGATATGGCAGGGAACGTGGAATCGAGGGGTGCGCGGGAAGTTGCACACGCGAAATGGCCGGGTACGTGGATTTCAGGGGCGCGCGGGAAGTCCCACACGCGATATGGCAGGGAACGTGGAATCGAGGGGTGCGCGGGAAGTTGCACACGCGAAATGGCCGGGTACGTGGATTTCAGGGGCGCGCGGGAAGTCCCACACGCGATATGGCAGGGAACGTGGAATCGAGGGGTGCGCGGGAAGTTGCACACGCGAAATGGCCGGGTACGTGGATTTCAGTGGCGCGCGGGAAGTCCCACACGCGATATGGCAGGGAACGTGGAATCGAGGGGTGCGCGGGAAGTTGCACACGCGAAATGGCCGGGTACGTGGATTTCAGGGGCGCGCGGGAAGTCCCACACGCGATATGGCAGGGAACGTGGAATCGAGGGGTGCGCGGGAAGTTGCACACGCGAAATGGCCGGGTACGTGGATTTCAGGGGCGCGCGGGAAGTCCCACACGCGATATGGCAGGGAACGTGGAATCGAGGGGTGCGCGGGAAGTTGCACACGCGAAATGGCCGGGTACGTGGATTTCAGTGGCGCGCGGGAAGTCCCACACGCGATATGGCAGGGAACGTGGAATCGAGGGGTGCGCGGGAAGTTGCACACGCGAAATGGCCGGGTACGTGGATTTCAGGGGCGCGCGGGAAGTCCCACACGCGATATGGCAGGGAACGTGGAATCGAGGGGTGCGCGGGAAGTTGCACACGCGAAATGGCCGGGTACGTGGAGTTCAGGGGCGCGCGGGAAGTCCCACACGCGATATGGCAGGGAACGTGGATTCGAGGGGTGCGCGGGAAGTTGCACACGCGAAATGGCCGGGTACGTGGATTTCAGGGGCGCGCGGGAAGTCCCACACGCGATATGGCAGGGAACGTGGAATCGAGGGGTGCGCGGGAAGTTGCACACGCGAAATGGCCGGGTACGTGGATTTCAGGGGCGCGCGGGAAGTCCCACACGCGATATGGCAGGGAACGTGGAATCGAGGGGTGCGCGGGAAGTTGCACACGCGATATGGCAGGGAACGTGGATTCGAGGGGTGCGCGGGAAGTTGCACACGCGAAATGGCCGGGTACGTGGATTTCAGGGGCGCGCGGGAAGTTGCACACGCGATATGGCCGGGTACGTGGATTTCAGGGGCGCGCGGGAAGTCCCACACGCGATATGGCAGGGAACGTGGAATCGAGGGGTGCGCGGGAAGTTGCACACGCGATTTGGCTGTGTGCTCCCAGGCATTACCTGTACACCCTCCACGGCCCCTGCAGGCAGCACACACCACAGGGAACTACCCTGCACACCTGCTCATGTCTCCCACCACCCCCACCCCCAGCACTGTGGGCAACCTGCCAGCAGGCCCCCACCCATGGGCAACCCATGTCTCCCACCACCCCCACCCCCAGCACTGTGGCCAACCTGCCAGCAGGCCCCCACCCATGGGCAACCCATGTCTCCCACCACCCCCACCCCCAGCACTGTGGGCAACCTGCCAGCAGGCCCCCACCCATGGGCAACCCATGTCTCCCACCACCCCCACCCCCAGCACTGTGGCCAACCTGCCAGCAGGCCCCCACCCATGGGCAACCCATGTCTCCCACCACCCCCACCCCCAGCACTGTGGCCAACCTGCCAGCAGGCCCCCACCCATGGGCAACCCATGTCTCCCACCACCCCCACCCCCAGCACAGTGGGCAACCTGCCAGCAGGCCCCCACCCATGGGCAACCCATGTCTCCCACCACCCCCACCCCCAGCACTGTGGCCAACCTGCCAGCAGGCCCCCACCCATGGGCAACCCATGTCTCCCACCACCCCCACCCCCAGCACAGTGGCCAACCTGCCAGCAGGCCCCCACCCATGGGCAACCCATGTCTCCCACCACCCCCACCCCCAGCACTGTGGGCAACCTGCCAGCAGGCCCCCACCCATGGGCAACCCATGTCTCCCACCACCCCCACCCCCAGCACTGTGGGCAACCTGCCAGCAGGCCCCCACCCATGGGCAACCCATGTCTCCCACCACCCCCACCCCCAGCACAGTGGCCAACCTGCCAGCAGGCCCCCACCCATGGGCAACCCATGTCTCCCACCACCCCCACCCCCAGCACTGTGGGCAACCTGCCAGCAGGCCCCCACCCATGGGCAACCCATGTCTCCCACCACCCCCACCCCCAGCACTGTGGGCAACCTGCCAGCAGGCCCCCACCCATGGGCAACCCATGTCTCCCACCACCCCCACCCCCAGCACTGTGGCCAACCTGCCAGCAGGCCCCCACCCATGGGCAACCCATGTCTCCCACCACCCCCACCCCCAGCACAGTGGCCAACCTGCCAGCAGGCCCCCACCCATGGGCAACCCATGTCTCCCACCACCCCCACCCCCAGCACTGTGGGCAACCTGCCAGCAGGACCCCACCCATGGGCAAGCCATGTCTCCCACCACCCCAACCCCCCATCCACCTGGGGCACCCTCCACCAGGCCCCCACCCATGTCCCCCTGGCCCCTGGTCCTGACGATACACAATAATGGCAGTAATGACCAGCATACCCAGCACAAACACCCAGGCAAGGATTGCATGCACCCACATAGTGAATGCAATCACATGACACAACCCCAAAGGCAACTAAGCAAAAGAACACATGTCCGCCACACACACATACACAATGGGTGCAAGTCAATGTCAAAACCCATATCATGGCATGTAAGAAATCAAAGAAAAAATGACACAAGTGTAAGATAAAATAAAAATGTATTAAAAAATAAAAATAAAGTTAACTCTGACAACTATCTGGGAAAGCAAATAAAAGGTCCATGTCCGGGAACAAAAATGAGAAACCAAAAAACAAAGGATAGAAAAAAGATTCGATTTTGTCCAAAGTAAACACAAGTAGAATGAAAAGAAACATAAACCATTACGTCATGGTGTGACCAATATGAAAGTAAAAATAAATTATCTCACAAAAAAATATAACTATATTTACAGGATTGTTCAAGGGTCCATGAGCCCAACAGCACTAATTAAACCTAATACTAACTATCTAAAAAAATATGTACAAAGAAGTGGCCATTGTCCAAGCGGTCCAAAAAAAAATTTAAAATAAAGGAAACCTAGCACTAACTAACTAAAAAACTATATACAGAGGCAGCGGGCTAGTCCTGCGGCTCACTTGGTGATGTTGGCCAGGGCATCCTCGAACTCCATGTCTATGTCCTGGAGGCGGGACTCAGTCCTGGCCCCGAGGTCTCGCAGGGACAACCCCATGTGCTCTCCAAATTCCCTGCGAGCCTCCTCGAGGCACGCAGCCCGCCTCAATGCCTGATGCATGGAGATCTCCGCCCTGGCCATGGCGAGCCGCTCCTCTTCCGCCCGCTGCCGCTCCGCATCTATCCGCTGGCCAAACTCCTCCCACACGGAACACACCGCCATGCCAGGGTTGCCCTGCCCTCCGGCCGATGCCTGCCCCTCCGATCTTGATGGCCCTGAGCCATGATGCCTCCCACGTCGAGCCCGCTGCTGCCTGCGACGCCACTGCCTCTGCCAGCACGACGGCATCCAGGCTGATGGTAACCACCGACGCCGTCGTGCACGTGCCCTGCCCGATGATGCCGGCACATCTTCCATCTGCTGGGGTCCACTTGCTGTGTCGTCCACCCCTGCTGGACCTCCGACTCCCAACTGCGGCAGGGATGGGATCCCCACCGAGCTTGCTGCATTGGTTGGGGCAGGTCCACAGGGGGCCATGGTGGCATCTGGGCCGGAAGACGGCAAGGAGAACGACTGGTGGATAGCCTGCACAGAGGAGGAGAGGGCCGTCAGATTGGCCAACACATGCAGGAACCCCCCGAACATGGCCGATCCCAATTGGGCCACGTCGGCACGGTGCACTTCGTGATGACGTGCGTGCTCCTCCCGGGAAGCACGCACGGCATCACGAATCACAGCCGTGCGCATCGCGACCCCAATCAGGACCTGCTCCACGCGGCCAGGGGTTCCCACGGCCGCAGGTGGAGGGGAGTCAGTTGACATGGACATCCCCTCTACCTGCGGACGGGCCTGGGACGGGGCATCCCTGCTGGTGCATGGTGGTGCACTCACAGGGTCAGGGACAGCGACATGCACAGGCCCCTCCACGGTGACCTGTGCTGCCTCCTGCCCCAGGCCCTGGACTGCACCACTTGCACCAGCAGGGATGCTCCCACCAGGCCCCATGTGTGCACCAGTGTCGGCCTCCTCCTCCTCTGTGCAAACCACCAACCTGGATGGCTCCTCACCGTCTCCCGCCGTAGCAGGCCCCTGTGGGGGCTCACCCACCCCTTCCGCTGCAGCCGTGGGGGCATCCCCGCCGCCTTGCTCCACAGCGCCGTCTCCGCCCTCTTCTTCACTAGCCGCTGTGTAGAGGGAGACAAAGAACACAAGCATCAGGCTACTGTACAATGGTCCCCTAGACAGGAAGCAATAGCAGATGAGCACCCCTGTCAAAGTACACTTCCATCATGTCCCTCCACAACACATGGGTCAGTGCAGGCGAAACACACACAGTAACAGGCATGGTGCATGCCATGCACATTTCCATGCATGTCCAAATGACTATTGAAACATTCAATGAAATGTAACTCACATGCATCATGGCTCATGCATATCACATGCACACACTACACCTCAGTCACATCCATCTGGCCACAATCACACCAAACACAGGCAAAACAAGGGTAAGGTGGGTGCGTCACTGAATCTGTGCATTGTCACACACATGAGTCATGCATCCATGGCATGCACAAGTCACAGACATGCAGGTCAGGCACACAGACATGGCTACCATATATGTACCTGGCATCAGCACCCATCCTCACCCCCATCCATGTCCAGGTACAGAGACTGCCATGCTCTCATGTCCCAAATCTGCATAGTGCTCCCCATGCCGCATTTCTACACATGCAACAACCATGTGGGTCACACATCACTGGTCGCACAGGCAGTACCATGATGTCCCAGCACACATACATGCATATATGGCACATGGCACACATACAGGCAAGTATCATAGAACCAGCTCACCGCAACATGCCCTGTCTCACACAGTGATGCTTGGACACTTACCGCTCAACTCCAGACGGGTCTCCCTCTCAAGGATCTGGGCGTGGAGCGCTGGGCGTACGCGTTCCAGGACCCTCTTCTGGATGGTACTCATGTGGCCCCGGCCCCCCTCCACGAGGCGCCGGGCCTTCACAAGGGTCCTGGACCTCAAGTCCTCCCAGCGCTTCTTGATCTTCAAGACGTTGCGGGTTGCCACCCCCTCCGCGTTGATGGCAACCACACAGTCGGCCCAGATCCTCTCCCGTCCTTCCTTGCTGGCGCGGGACGATCCAAAGAGGGCATCATACTGCCCCAGGACATGCTCCACCAGGACACCAACTTCGGTGGCAGTGAAGCTGGTGCCCCTCTGCCCCTCTGGCCTGGGGTTGCCACTGGTGCCAGATGTAGAAGTGCCCGACATGGCAACCCCAGAGGCAGGTGTGGGTGGGCAACTGGGTCCTGGGGCTGGGCTGTGGAGCGATGTAATCCCAGTTGGGAGTCTTCAGTTCCAGCAGGGGTGGACACAGCAACTGGACCCCTGCAGATGGCTGATGTGCAGGCACCAAATGGCAGGGCACGGTGGCAGCAGGCAGGCAGGCAGGCAGGCAGGCAGGCAGGCAGCAGCAGATAGCACGTGGGAGGCTGCTCAGGGCACTTGGGGGGCAGTAACTCGGCCTTCGGGGCAGGAGCGTGGTGTTCCGTGTGTTTTCGGGTGGCCAGCTTGATACGGAGTGATTTGGCACGTGAAATTCCTGCACGTCAGCGTGAAATCCGAGGAAAGGCCCTTAGCGCGTAAGTGCGTCAGCACGCATACGCGATTCTATTGGACCAGAGTCCCTCATCGCGTGAGCGCGTCTGACGTGATCCGCACGGGCGTTCCCCACTCAGCACGTGAAGACGGAGCACACGTGGAAATCCTGCACGTCTGAGTGTAATCGCGTGTAATTGGCCAAAAGTGCGCGTACACGCCATTGGCCTATGTACGTGTATTTCAGGGCCGCGCGGCCCCTTACACAGGCAAGTACGTCAGCGCACCTGTATGCCTGCAGCGTGGGAATATATACACGCGATTGGAGTGGGAACTCGATTCCAGGGGTGCGAGGCTCACACGCTGCCTACTACACGCGCAAGGCATTAATTTGCGCACTTTTCAATAAACAAGCCAGATGCCAGGATGAACATACCGTTCCTAGCAGCAGTGGCAGTGGGCTACCAAAGGAGGATGAGGAGGAGAGTCAGGGCCAGAATATTCACACCCAGAACCAGCCTATTCGGGATGCCTGATGACCAGGTGTATGGGAGGTACAGGTTTCCAGCACACATCATACTGGACCTGGTCAGTGAGTGGGAGGATGACCTCACATCACCCACCCTGTGCTCCCAAGCACTCAGCCCCCTGCAGAAGGTCCTGAATGTACTGCACTTCTTGGCCACTGGATCCTTTCAGCGGACAAGTGCCATAGTGGGTGGTGTGTCACAGGCCACGCAGTCACGCTGCCTACACCAGGTCTTGAACATCATCACTGCACGGCCCTCAGTCCGCAGGCACATATATCTCCCCAGGACTCATGCAGAAAGGCGGACGTGCACCCAGGAATTCTATGGTGTGGCTCAAATCCCCAAAGTGCTTGGTGCTATTGACTGCACACATGTGGCTCTACGTCCTCCCAGGGCAACAGAGCACATCTATAGAAACCGCAAGCACTGGCATTCCATCAACGTCCAAGTTGTATGCAATGGCAAGGGAATCATCACATCAGTATATGCCAACTATCCAGGGTCCACCCACGACAGCTTCATCTACAGAATGTCTACCCTATGCCGGGACCTAGAGGCTGGCCAGCATGGAGATACATGGCTGCTTGGTGAGCATGAATGCCACTCCACATGCATGCATGTCAGATACTGGGTCATGACACAACACCACTAATGATACCCATCACCACCTCCGCAGGGGACAGTGCCTACCCTATCAGCCCCCACATGATGACCCCAATCCGGAACCCCACCACGCCACCCCAGGTAAGGTACAACACAGCCCACATTGCTACACGGGGCATAGTGGAGCGCACATTCGGAGTGCTGAAGTCACGCTTTCGCTCCCTTGACCGTTCTGGCGGGCAGCTGTTATATGCTCCCCGAATAGTGTGCAGGATCATAGTGGCAGCATGTGTCCTGCACAACGTTGCAACACGCCGGGGCCTGCCCGTGGACATGGTGGTGCCCCCACATCCACAACCACATGCACGCCCGCTGCGCATGGGAGGGGAAAGGGCACGGGGGGAGGCAGCCCGTACGCAACTGGTGGCCAACTTCTTCACCTAGGAATCACAGTGCTGGCTAGTGCACACTGCTCTGGCACATGCCATCTGACAATCAATGATGACTCTACCTGACAATGTCTGCAAATTACTTGACAATGAACTGTCAGATACACATCAGCCTGAGATTGTTAACATGGAAGTGTCAATATGTGTGCACCCCTAGCTACACATACACCAGCTATGCATCACAATGCAAAGACACAACTCCATCAATCTAAAATGCATTGCCACAGGCGATTCACTACATGACAACATTGCCATGTCACCCACTCCCTTCACAGTCCCGCCACTGAGGACACCATGTCATGGTATGTGACAGCAAACAAACTGGCCATCACAACATGACACCAGTGTCACAAATAGCAGTGCCCAAAATGGAACATAGCCGCACTTGAGCAGCTAACCGCCCTGGGCCCACTACTACACACCTGTGTAAGAGTAATTTCAATCAAATTACACACCAACCCACCCTGAAGCCCACCCAAACAAGACACATTGCTTGTAATCAATGGTAGTCTCATTACCTGAATCTGCTGGTATGTCCTCACCGTCCAGGTGTACAGTGATGGCGCCATGCAAAAGTGTCAGTGCACATCTACCGACATGTAGTGTGACTCCAGAGAGTATGCCCTTGTGAAGATCTGTGTGAAATACCTGCAAAACATGAGCAACATATGTAAGTAGAGGCACATATCATACCATCATGCATAGTTAGGTGCAACAACAATGAACACTATGAATGTCTACACAGTATTGACTATGGACTGGCCAACAGCTCATGGGAGTCCAATGTCACCGTGTAATTTGCTGTCACTTGGGCACACCCTTTGCAAGCCCATGGAAAGGGAAGCAGGAGGGGTGTGGATGTCTGCTACCCAAGCATCGAAACCAAACTCAGGACAAGCCTGCATGTGCCCAGCCACAATACAGTGTATGCCCAGGTACCCACACAAGGCAACACTCTTGCAAAATAAAAATGAAAAAGAGAAAAAATGGCCATGAAAGGGCCGGCGGGGGGGGGGGGGGGCCACCTATGAGGTCCGAGGACAGGATGCACGCCACAATCCACCTGTGTGGATCATGGGAAAGGAAAACACCCCATAGGCTCGTGGCCCACACGGCTACTCTGTTGTGGGAGATGAGTCGCTATGGCTCTGCCCAGACCCTGCAGCTGACTCTGGAGGTGGGGGAGCTGCCTCAGATGATGGTGTGACAATGGGAGGCAGCCCACGCAAAGCACGAGTTTGCTCCTCCATGGCTGCAAGCAGGCGGGTCTGGTAGTTCTGGTTCTGGGTTATAATCATGCGGAGGTCCCCATGCAGTAACTCCCGGGATGACCTGACCTCCGCACGAGTTGCCTGCATCTCGGCCGAGAGCGTCCGTGTCAGACGCTCCAGCTGCTCCTCTGTCCTTCTATGGGATGAAGCCTCAAGCTCTAACAGGGTCGACCTGAGGTGACGGAGTTCTTCCCTCAGGGCTTCCCTGTGGCGCTGGGACTCCATGGAAAGTGATTCCCCCAGAGTCGCCAGTGCCGCCCGCCTGTCCATGTTGGACGCCAACATATCCTCCCTGTGTGCCTGGCAGATGGACTCTGTAGCCTGCTCCAGTCGCTCCATCAGCCTTTCTGGGGGGACAATGGAAGTGGCCACCCTATCCATGGCCTGTGCAATCATCTCGGATGATGCTGCCTGTTGGGTGGCCATACCGTAGATGGATTGCTCCCATACGGTATTGCCAGGTGGCATACGGCCACCACGTTGACGGGCACCACACCTGCCTGGGGCAAGGCGGACTGCGCCTTGCTGTGCCGGCAAGGCCTCAGGCTGCAGGACTGCATTCCCTCTCTGATCTGCAGCCCCAGGAACAGGATCAGAGATTGGGTGGTGTGGCCCTGCATCCGTAACCACCGGAGGCTGATCTGCCGACACTGACATCCCCATTGAGGCCAATGGCCTGGCTGCAGGTGGGTCGGACAGAGGAGATTCTCTCCCAAGAACACTCACCTGCGACTGCACATAGGTGTCATCCTCCGAGTCTACACCTGAATACTGCTCGGGGGAGGAACCCCCAGAGACACCCCTCGACAGCACGGCCTGCAGCACTTGTGGGTTTTCACCCACAAACACACCACGTCCCTCACTTGTGGTAGGTCGGCCCGGGTTGCCCTCCTGGGACGGCTCCACCACCACATCCCCAGCATCAACAAGTGCTTCGTCCCCTGCAAAGACATGAAAGAGAAAAATGGAAACAGGCATTAGCACCATGGCATGCAACAAGGGCTGATGAACAACATAGGCAGTAGTCCTACGACACATGTCCTACATGACTGGGAGTCCTCCTATGCATTCACCATCACTGGGTCTGTAGGGGAGGCTCAGGGCATACTATGTACTGATTGGACAGCAACGCCTGCTCACCTTGATGCCTAGCACTGCCATCACACATTGGGCGGTGATTGCCATGTCAAAGGCACATGCCATCACACACATGGCATGTGACATAGCCACCAAGTGAGGAGGGAGAGGAGGGCTACTTTTTTGGATTTCAACCACTCTGGTCCTGACATTGCATCGTCACATCAATTAGTATACATGTTGTACATGGATCTGCTAGTCCAAATTGGCAACGATGCACAGTGCCTTGTCTAGATCAACATAATGCAGTAGACATTGTGATTCCACCTCCCCAACACCTGTAACGGAATAATTTTGCATTCGTGAAGCACCGGTCAAGTAATGTTTGTAGGTGCAGCGGAGCACTGAGGGGTGGTGGGGCAGAAGGGGATGCCAGTCAACAATACTACTGGTGCTGGTGTCATTCATGTCACGCAAGTGCAGGGGTGGGTGGCACAATGAAGTGCAAGGGGGAGTGGCGGCTGGAAGTGCTGTACAAGGTAAGTAGGACTTGACGTCAAGGGCAGATGGTGTTAGGCGCAGACAAGTGCTGGGGGGGTGGCCTATAGGGGTACAGAGACAATCATGCTGTGCTGTGGGCTCGGAGGGGACAGGGGAGGTACACACTGCCTCTGGCTCGGCAAGGTCCTTTCAGATTTCTATGTGTCCTGCAGAGTTGTCACATGCCGCAGATATGTGCCCTTGGATTGGGGATCTCATCTTGGTGAGAAGGGTGAGGCGCTATTGCCTTTGGGGCATGTGGCAGGCCAGTTTGCCAGAGGATGGCCGTGATGCAGGACATTCCCTCTCTGCCACCCGGCACCTGTGGTTTGGGTTCCCAAGATCCGAGTCATGCCAGGACTCTGCATTGGCATGGGGCTTCAGACAGGTGGTCATGACCGTGGCTAAGACATCCAGTGTACCTGACATGGAGTGGAGCATGGAGTGGGCCCTGTCAGGATGGGAGTGAGCCTAAGGGGGAGCTGGATGGGGGGGACATTTTGGCAGCATGAGCCTCGACTGACACACACTTCATGGGTCGGAATACAAAGAAGGTGTGTGACAGTGGTGAGGGTGGCTTTGCCTGTGGGGTGTTGAGGGTGAGCTGGGAGGAGAGGAGAATGTGATCACTCCAGGAGAGAGGAGTGCAGAGATGGACGGAGAGGGGAAAGTCAGATGAGATCAGAGCATCAAGAGTGTGCCCTGCAGAATGAGTAGGGACAGACGGGAGTCTAGAGGGTGAGAGGGAGTTGCTGAGGTCACAGAAAGGTCACGTGGGGGCGTCACCAGGCATGCAGGTGGATGCGTACCGCACCAAGGATGAGGAATTCTGTGTCTGGGGACATGAGTGAGGAGGAGAGGTGAGGACACTCAGAAAGGAAGTAGTACATTTGACCAGTTTTCCCAGACACAGTACGCACTGTTTGGAATGTCAAGGTGTGGTGGACAGTAACCTCACACAAGCCATTCCAGAGTGGAGTAGGTCTAAGTAGGTGTGACAGTGGCAGGAATACCCTCAGGGAAGCCAAGGGCACACACCCCCTGCACAGTGGTGGCGGGCCAAGGAGAGGGTCAAGGATGCAGACAGAGCTGGCCGTCTGACATGTTTCCATGAGACCAAGGATGTCAAGGTGCATAACCTCATGTAAGTGACAGTTATCGGAGGAATGCCTGATGCAGCCGCAGTGAAAGGAGTGTAATTGTGGAGGAGGTTGACAGCCTTGTAGGACTTACGGGGAGTGCTAGAGATCAGAGGTGCCGCATGTGTAGGAGTTGGAGTGGGAGGCGGAGAAGGTTCATGGGAGGGTGCAGGGAGGCAGTGCAGGATTGATGAGGAGAGAGGAGGGGGGACAGCAGGAGAGGTAAGGAAGTTGATGAGATGTGGGTAGCATTTCTCAAGGAGATTGAGGTTGGCCTAAGGGCCTTGGACTGAGACGCTCCCATTACCATGCACATCATTAGTGGTATCTGAGGATTGGAAGGAGGCCAGGAGTACACCCCAACGGGTCCCACCTATGATGGTGGAAGAGGAGCAAGGAGAGAGGACAGGGACCATGTGAAGGGTCTATGGGACAGGCAAAGGCATGTATGAGCAGATGTCAGTGAGAGTTAGCTTAGAGTAGGCTCAGATGCACTGGTCAGCAATAGGGTGGGTCGCATTGGAGGGCAGGCTGCCCTCATTTGACTTTTGGCAAGCAGGTGTCGTGCGTAGGGCACGATGGTCTGAACTGTAGAAGTCATGGAAGATAGACCATGAAGAGCAGCATGGAGTGTGAGGGAATGGGGCTCGAAACCAGACGGTACCAAAGGACCCAGGAAGGAGGTGGATCTCAAGGCTACATCCACATTATGACTGCATGTTGGTAGGCATTTATATACAGAGGACGCATTGGCATGTGGTATCATTGCATGTCAGGCATGTGAAGATGATACTTGAATGGCTGGGGGAAAGGAGAGGAATGGTATGTAAGACATCAGATGAATAGACAGGGGAGTATGAGCAACAATGTAGTGACAAAATTACTAATCAAGGGCAACTTCCATGGTGTTGGCCCATATGTGCACTGTTGCCAGTAGGGATAGTGCTGTGGCCAGATGGTGTTGCACTGAACATACTGGATGAGGCACATGGGTGCCACTATCAACTCTGCCACACACCCCCTTGACAGGCACCCAACATGAATGCTTCACACACACAACATGCACAGGGATGATACACACATGCATGTGCACTCACCGGATGATGCCTCGTAATCAGGGAGGTCTCCCACACCTTGGAGTTGTCCCTCGGTGACGTAGGATCCAGCTACAGACTCGTGTGGTGTGAGTTCTATATCCTGTGCTGGGGACCCACCTCCAGTCACCAAGGTTGCGGCATGACTTGAGGCCAGCTTATCCTTTGCCCTGCGCTTAAGGTCATTCCAGCGCTTCTGGCAATCACTAGCTGTGCGCCTCACTACTCCAAGGGCACTTATTCTGTCAGCAATGGTCTGCCAGTGTGCCTGGCGTCTGGCATGTGTGGTCTTGGACCCTGCAACGATGACCATTTCCCTATCATGATCTGACACATACTGAACAAGTGCATTAAGTTCGGCGTCTGTGAAGCTTGGCTTCCTTGATGGGCCGGACTGTGCAGCCGTGTCTGGGGCATCAGCCTGTGCCGGACGTGCACTCTTCCTCTTGCGCTTGGAAGGGGGTGGGGATCCAGAGTGTCCTACGCCGCTGTGGACACTAGGGGCAGGAGCCGTGGTGGACTCTGTACTGGGTGTGTGTGATTGCCCACTCAGCATGGGAGTAGGTGCAGGCATTGGGGGTAGTGGGATGGGGTCAGGCCTGATCTGAGGTGCATGAACTAGGACCGACACAGTCTTGGCAGGGTGTATGAGAGGTGGGGTGGATTGAGCCACACCCTGGCTACGGGGGCCAGCAGATGACCTATCTGGCATAGATGCGCGTGCCCTGATGACACCGATGTGCACCGGTGCACGTACAGTGGACCTGCTGACCTGGATGTCAGCGATGGAATCACCCTCGGACAGGTCTGGTGCCACAATGGCCTGGTCCGACATGGGCTGATCAGGGTTGGTATCAGCCACATGACTCTCACCGGGGGGGGGGGGGGGGGGGGCATGGGTGTCCCTGACTGTTCCTCCAGACTGGGGGGAACAGGGGCGCCCTGCAAGTCACAACCACGTCCCCTGTTGGATCCTCCACGGCCACCACGTGTGGCTCGGCCACCTTTGCCACCCTTACGGCTTGCACGCCTCCCAACCATGGCACTGATGGTATTGTGCGTATGGGAGTGGGTGTGCACAATTGTCCTGGGCAATTGGGTGTCAAAGGGGTTGGGTACCAGATGGTATTCGTACCCTAGTGCAGTGGCAAGGCTATATGACACCCCTGGGGAAAGATGACGGGTCACGCAACGCACAGGCACCCCAGAAAAGTATAGGAAAGTGCACAATACCCCTCCTAGACCACGTGTGCTGATGGAAAACCCTGCACTACGCTGTGGCATCCAGTAACACAATGAACGTATGCGTGTCACACGCGGCCTAGATTGACCTCTGAAGGGGTAGGCTACACACGGGGCAAGCACAGATGTTAGATACGTGCGTGACTCACCGTCTGCCAGGTAAAAGAGCGTGAAAAAATAGCACTTTTGGTTGGCAACACCCCCGCCAAAAGAAGAGGTGTACGCTGTCTGAGGAGACAGGTCAACTGTAGAAGGGGACACTGTTTGAGGGAACAGGCCCAGGAAAACCAGTACAAGAGGAAAAAGAGAAAAGAGCTGTCAGAGGTAACAGGGAGTACGAACTGGAAACGCCGTGAAGTAAATCGCGTGTGAAACGACAAGAAGTACCGAATTCACCCACTCGCTCTCCACGAAAAGCACGTACAAGGAAATGGTGTTCAACACTACCTTTTATACAGGCCCACACGTACATCGTCACTTACGGCGTGTACGTGCTTGGCCCATTTTCACCAATCACACGCTTTGGCACTCCTGCGTGTAGGTATCTTTTCACCAATCACACGCTTTGTCACTCCTGCATGTGGATCCTTTTTCACCAATCACGCGCTTCGACACTCCAGCGTGTAGCTCAGTTTTCACCAATCACACGCTTTGTCAATCCTGCATGTGGATCCTTTTTCACCAATCACGCGCTTCGACACTCCTGCGTGTCCCTCACTTTTCACCAATCACACGCTTTGACACTGCACGTGCAGGTAACTATTGACGCACATATGCTGGTGACGGGTTTTCGCGCGATGAGTGGGGGGTTTTCAGGTGCACATTCACTCCCTATCAGGCTGTCCACGCGTTCTAACACGAAAGACCACGCTCCTGGCCAGGAGGCCAAATTTAAGTCCCCAAGAACCCTGAGCACGCTCCCACCTGCCATCGGCTGCTGCCTGACTGCCTGCTGGCCACGTGCCCCACAGTGCTGGTGGGTGGGGGTGGTGGGGGCCTGGTGGAGGGTGCCCCTGGTGGATGGGGGTTGGGGGTGGTGGGAGACATGGATGGGGGCCTGATGGCAGGTGCCCCTGCACTGCTGGGGGGTGGGGGTGGTGGGAGACATGGGTGGGGGCCTGGTGGAGGGTGCCCCTGGTGGATGGGGGTGCAGGGGGACATGATCAGGTGTGCAGGGTAGTCCACTGTTTTGTGGGCTGCCTGCAGGGGCCGGGGAGGGTGTACAGGGTACACCTGTGGGGGCCCACCCAGCCTATTCGCATGTGATGATTCCCACGCACCCCTGTGATACACGTACCCTGGCCAATCGCGTGTTGAACTTCCCGCTACCCCTGTAATACACGCACCCTGCCTGTTCGCGTGTGATGATTCCCGCGGACCCCTGTGATGTACGTTCCCTGGCCTATCGCGTGTTCTACTTCACGCGTCCCCCTGTAATACACGTTCCCTGGCCCATCGCGTGTTGAACTTCCCGCTACCCCTGTAATACACGCACCCTGCCTGTTCGCGTGTGATGATTCCCGCGTACCCCTGTGATTCACGTTCCCTGGCCTATCGCGTGTTCTACTTCACGCGTCCCCCTGTAATACACGTTCCCTGGCCCATCGCGTGTTGAACTTCCCGCTACCCCTGTAATACACGCACCCTGGCTGTTCGCGTGTGATGATTCCCGCGTACCCCTGTGATGCACGTTCCCTGGCCTATCGCGTGTTCTACTTCACGCGTCCCCCTGTAATACACGTTCCCTGGCCCATCGCGTGTTGAACTTCCCGCTACCCCTGTAATACACGCACCCTGCCTGTTCGCGTGTGATGATTCCCGCGTACCCCTGTGATTCACGTTCCCTGCCTAGTCGCGTGTAGTACTTCCCGCGTACTCCTGATTTGGAGATTGCCCGCTTTGCTTTCCTTGTTTGCCTGCCCTGTGAAGTGGTCCGGGGTTAGCGCAGCCCTTAGCGATGATTTAGCGCTTTTGATGGCTTTTCCGTGCGCGAGGGCGTTCTTGGGGGCGTTACTGGCGCTGCTGCAGGCTCGCTGCGATTCTCTGCGCCACGGCTGTTTTGGGAGCTTGAAATCCATGAATACGCTGTGCGCGGAAATCTGTTTTAGCGCACGTGCCTGGCGCAGACTATCGCAGGCGCACGCTGTGCGCCAGCCGCGTGCGCTACTTGTGCGCTGGATTCTATGAATTAGCCTGTAAGTAGTTTAGAAAATTCAATATCCAACACAGCTGGGTTGGAAAAAATATTAAAATTATCCTTAAATTGTAGAGTAATGAAACGTAACCTTGATGTGGAGCAAGGGCTAGTTAATGGGGCACTGGGTACAGTTGTTGTCTTTCAATCATACCCACATGACAGCAACATTCAGTTTGTCAATACCGCTTTGACAAACTTTCAGAAGTGAAAAGGATAGGGCGCTCAACTGCTCGATTCCTTCTGTTCAAAGACATGTATGTACGTAGAGAACAATTTTCTCTAACTCTTGCATATGCAGTCACCATTCATAAATCCCAAGGTCTTACCCTAGACAAAGCATTAATAGATATAGGAAACACAGTCTTTTAAAGACGGCATGAGCTACGTAGCACTTTCACGCTTATGTACAATTCACGGTCTATTTCTAATCAACTTTGATGCAAATAAAGTGACCGCTGATATTCCTTGTATCTTGGAATACAATAGACTGCGATCACTGTACACCCCCCATCTGAAACAATATCCTGTTCCAGAAAAATTAAAACGTGGTAAAAGAAAAGTAATTCTATCAGAAATGCAACAGAATCTGATTGCAAATCCTTCAAAGAAAAGAAAAGAAGGAAAAGGTTCATCAATTACCACAAGCAAAGAAGAACCTATTAGGGAAAGTAAACCAGGTACTTCTTCAAAGAAGGAAGAGAAACTCAGAAAAAAGCACTCTGAAACGGAACTAGCTGGTCCATTCAAATTTTCAAATTAAAGTGGTGTAAGTTGCTATGCAAACGTAGCAATGAATATTCTATGTCAATTGCCACTAACGGTTAACAATATTTACTTACACAGTACAGACCAATTGTGTTTGCAAATGTTAGTCCTTTATAGAAATGCAACAAACAATCCTGACAACACGTACAGTGTTCATGGAATAAGACAGGAATTGGACTACTGTGCTGAAATGGTGAGATTCACTATAAACACACAGAGAGATCCACAAGAATTTCTAATGTACTTACTACAAGTACTGGAAAACAAGAGCATACCTATAAATGAAATCTTCCAGATTTCATGCATGTGGAAACATACATGCACTCTCTGTAGCAATGTCATACAGGAACAAATCTCAAATGAGCGATTTGTGTATGTATCCATACCTAATTGTGAATCCATTCCATTTCAGCAACTAGTACAGAATGCAAACCATGCCAGATTATGTAATATGTGCAATTCAGACAATCGCTCCACCTTAGTGATACAAACTCATAGTAAGTACATAATACTTATGCTGCTACATTATAATGCAGATGGTACAAAAAACAACTGCAAGCTCACCGGATTCACACACGTTCAATTGTCACTGGGAAAGAAAACCTTTACAACAGTAGATATAATCTACCATGCAGGCGCTACAACCAATGCAGGTCACTACACTGCATACATTAAGAAGAAATGTGGATGGATGGAATGTAATGATAGCTCCATTACTCTGAAGCAGAGATTGCCATCTAATCTTACAAATGCGTATTTAATCTTCTTAAAGCCAAAATTGAATGACTAATGTCTACTTCAACATTACAAAAAAATTAAGTGAAAGCCTACATACAGTTAGAATACGCCAATAGGTATCTAACTGCCCAAGAGTGTAGAACAACAACACAGATACATGAATACCACAGGAGCATAACAACAAATGCACAGTTAGAATTCGCCAACAGGTATCTAATTGCTGTTAAAAATAGCAACAAGTCTACAAGCATAACATAAATCAGAAAGAACAAGGAAACACTCAAAGAAAGCAAAGAAATAGTTTGTAGAATAGCAAATGAAGGGTTTTTTTAATACAACAAGGATTTTTTTTCTCCCAGACCCAAGGATTTCAAAAACAAACACAGAAACTGAGCACAATGCACAGTACACTGATTTGTAAACCAAGTATGAGGGTCAAAAAAAGAAACCTAAACCGTCTATTATACAATGTAAGAAGTCTTCATAAAATGCAAACACTAACATGCTTTTTTTTTTTATCACAGAAATTAAAAAAGGCCAGGTGCGCCAAGTACTCCAGTCATGTAAAACATATGTGGATTCTGCACAAATTAATCAGTAAGTATAATTATAGTAATTTCATACATATGCAAATCAACATGGCTATAGCAGTAATATGGTACAGTGACTATAAGCTGGACCTAGCTTTTTTGATGTATAACCCAGCACCTACACCCTACGGGCAAGCAACCCACACTATAGGTCCTAACCACAAACATCGCTACATATCAAAACTATGGTGCTTCTAATTTCACTACTTTTAAGGTTAGTTTTGCGTGCGTGGTCTGCAGCAATGCAACCAAGACACTAGAAAATGCACACAAACACAACACCACGGCCATGTTCACTTATACCCTCACTCCTTATCACTGCAGGCTCGGGTGCATAGCTTGTGGCCATGCACCCAAGACTCACGGTCCTGCCAGAAACAGTAAAGCATATCGCAACCATTGTGGCTTCTAATTTCACTACTTATAAAGTTGTTTTTGGGAGCATGGCCTTCGCCCATGCTCCCAAAACACTACGTCCTCCCCACAACCACCTGACTGATGTTTCATAGTACGAGTGTACCTATGCCTGTTATATGCTGCAGTAGTTGTGGCCACAAGCTACAGACTTGGGTGTAAGGCCATAGATTTGTGAATGTATGGGTATATAGTATATGAAATCCATAGTGGCTTACAACTGCAGTGCTTATAAATTTGTTTTGGGCATGCACCAAACACCAAGTCCTCGCCACAACTACCACACCATATCACGGCCATTGTGGCTTGTAACAACACTTCGGCCATGCACCCAAGTATCTACACACTCTCCACAACCATTTGACCCATAAGCAATACTACAATTGTATCAATTTCTGTAATATGCTGCGGTGGTTGTGGTCAGGGCCTAGAGTCTTGGAAGATTGGCCTATGGCCTACAGCCTATGGCCATGCATCCAAGACTCTACGCCCTGGCCACAATCACCGCAGCATATTACACCCATGGTCGCTTACACAGGAGTGACACACCCATACAACGAAACATTATAAGTGTAGCATGTACTCAATTTGTACCCAGGACTCTAGGCCCTGACCACACCTGCCAGATACATAATGGAATGTGTGGCTGAGATGTATGACTGTGATATCCTGCACTGCTTGTGGGTAGGGTCTATACTCTTCGGTGTATGGCCTACAGCCTGCAGCCTGCAGCCATGCACCCAAAACTGAACGTCCTGCCCACAACTACCGCACTATGTAAAATTCATGTCGGCTTATAACTTTAGAGTTGACAAGTGTGTTCTCAGGAACATGGCCGAACCACCTGAGTGATGTGCGGTAGTAGAGGTGCAGCAATATTTGTAGTATGCTTCAGTGGTTCTGGCCAGAGGCTAGACTCCTACCTGTATATCCATACATATTACAATTTATGGGTGTGCAGTGGCTAAAACCTCCAGTGCTTATAATTTTGTTCTTAGATGCATGGCCTGTACACACTCCCCACAACCATCTAATCGATAATCAATACTACAGGTGTACCCATTGCTGTGACATGCTGCAGTGGCTGTGGCCAGGACCTACAGTCTTGGAAGTATAGCGTCGGCCTACAGCCTACGACCATGCACCCAAGACTGTAGGCCCTGGCCACAATCAATCCAGCATATTATACCCATGGTTGCATAAAAATCAGTAGCACACCCATAGAAGGAAACATTGTAAATGTAGCATGTACTGCATTTGTACCCAAAACTCTGGGAGCTGGCCACACCTGCCAGATACATATCGATTGTGTGGGTGTGAAGTATAAATGTGATAAGCTGCAGTGGTTGTGGGCAGTGTGTACATGCTTAGGTGTATGGCATACAGCCTGCAACCATGCACCCAAAAGTATACATCTTGGCCACAACCACTGCACTAAATAAAACCCATGTTGGCTTGTAAGTGAAGAGGTTATAACTTTGTTTCGGCCATGCACCCAAAAATGCAGGGTCTCCCCACAACCACCTCAGTGATGTGTGGTATTTGGGGTTTTTCTATAGGTGTGGTATCCTTCAGTGCTTCTGGCCAGAGGCTGCACTCCTAGCTGTATGTCCATAGATATTTCATGGGATAGGTGTACAGTGGCTTGGACGTCCAGTGCTTATAATGTTGTTCTTGGGTGCATGGCCTTTGGCCATGCACCCAAGAGTGTATACACTCCCCACAACCAGGCAATCAATACGCAATACTACAGGTGTATTCATGGGTGTGACATGCTGCGGTGGTTGTGGCCAGGGCCTACAGTCTTGGAAGTAAGGCCTTCGGCCGACGGCCATGCAACCAGGACTCTAGGCCCTGGCCACAACCACCGTAGCATGTCACACCCATGGCAGCGTACTAATGAATACAATACCCATAGGAAAAAGTAATGCAATTACGGCATGTTGTCAATTTCAATGGTCGCTAACACCACGCATGTCCTTACAACAGTTACAAGTTGCCTGTGCACTGCATGGACTGAAATACTACCGTTATTGGACCCCTCATTATCTCTGCCTACAAAGTGGCCATAGAAAATACATCATGAAGACCGACCGCCAGAACAAATGCATTGATCACCCATGTTTTACTGTCTGAACCTTTCTCAACGCTCTATGACACAGCAAAAGAGGTTTATAAATATAGCATGTTTGCGCTGGTTGTCGCTCCGCTATCAGCGGATCCAAGATGTCGGGCGCATCCAAACAATCTGACGCAGAACACGTCTCGCTGCAGCCAATCGGCAGAAACGTTGGGTGTTCGCGGTCATGACGCCAGCCCCTTAGCCAATAGCTATCTTGTCCGCGGAGTGAACAGGGAAGTGTGACCGCGGAGCGGACATAGATATCACTCATTTTTTCAGACCTACTTTTTGGTCATTTTTATGAAAAGTACTTCACGGAAGGTCACCAAATTTACAAAGGCACGCTTTCTGGACCAAGTCTCTGTACCTGCCGCAAATTTGGTGAAAATTGGTCCAGCGGTTTGACCTGTAGCCGTGCGCAAGGTTTTTCCCCCATTCAGTCTATGAGACAAAAAGACGTTTTGGGACCCCCCCCCTATAACTTCTCCCTCCCTAGACCAAACCTCACCAATCTTTGTGAATAAATTCAGAGTGGCCCATATACGATTTTTGCAAAGTTTGGTGAGGATTTGTCCAGGCGGAGCGGAGTTATAGGCCGCCCAAAAAGTACTCTTCCTATGGAAACAGCAACTTAACCATAACTACACGGCCACTACCGTGGCCGTGTAATATATATATATAGATATATATTATACGGCCACGGTAGTGGCCGTGTAGTTATGGTTACGTTGGTGTTTCCATAGGAAGAGCACTTTTTGGGCGGCTTATAACTTCGCTCCCCCTGGACGAATCCTCACCAAACGTTGCAAAAAAAGTATATGGCCCACTCTGAATCTTTTTGCAAAGTTTGGTGAGGATTCGTCCAGGGGGGGAAAAGTTATAAGGGGGGTACCAACACTTTTTTTTCCCATAGACTGAATGGGAAAAAACTTTGCGCACGGCTACAGCCCGAACCGCTGGATGGATTTACACCAAATTTGCGGCAGGAGCGGCAGCCTGGTCCCGAAAGCGTGCTTTTGCAAATTTGGTGTAAATCCGTCCAGTAGTTTTTTAAAAAATGACCAAAATGTAAGGCAAAAAAGTTAGTGATATCTGTGTTCGCTTCGCGGGCGGACTTCCCTGTTCGCTCCGCAGACAGCACCCCGATTGGCCCATGGCCTTGCGTCATGTCCGCGGACATGTGACGTGTTCGCTGATTGTACGGCGAGGGGCGTGGAGCGCGTCAGATTTTCTGTGGTGCCCGCCATCTTGTATTCGCTGTCGACCGCGTACAGCGCGGTGAACCGTGGATAAAAAATTGTATTTAGTGCCCTGTGTTGGTGTGTAAGAGTGTTTGGGGAGGGTGGGGGAGTATGAGATATGTTCAATGTTTTGTTTTTTTATGTGCTAGACGTTTTTGTTGCGTTCGATTTGTCCGCGGAGAACACGGCTGTTCTGACATTTTGTAAATAAACTAAATGGTGGGGTGTTTAGAGGACAGAGTATGTGTCATTTTTGTTCGCAGGGAAGGTAAAAATGAGCTATGAACACTCGCGATGTACTTAATTGTTCGTAAATACACAAACTGGGGGTGTCCTCAGGACGCTGTCCGTATTGTAATCTGTCTAGTTGAATGTGTTCTAAGAACACTCGCGGTGTCCCGAAATGGTTGCAATTACACAAAATGGGGGTGTTCTGAGAACGTTGTTTGCATTGTTCGTTGTCAGGGTGAAAGTGTTTTAAGACCACTCCTTTTGTCCGCTAATAGTACAATTTCCTATGGGCGTCAACCGACTTTTTGTCCACTAAAGAAACGATAAATCCAGCTGGTGTGCGCCGACATTATGTGATAATCCTTAGACTGGCGCTATTGACCTGGCTGACTTGCTTTTGCGACACTAAATCATATCTCCTGCCCCTGAGCCTGATATTATCAAAGCGTTCATATTCCCCGCCTCTCTCCGTGACGTTACAGGGTGCGTCATCAAATGCGCCCAGTCCTCTCCAGTCCTAAGTGACTTTACACAGAACCCGGAAGACAACACATATTATGTCACAACACAGCGCGCCACAATTCGGAATATGAAACAGTGATTTAAAAGCAAACAGCAAGATTGTAAATTTTGTAAAGTACATTTATTTGACATCAAATGTTTAGAGAATATTCAGCAATTTGCATTTGTCTTTGTTGTCGATCCGCAAAAGTTCATGTTGAGGCACGCGATGTTCCTTTGCGGTACAGAGGGTGTTAGATCAGCTTACAACTCAGTGCGCCACAATTCGGAATATGAAACTGTGATTTAAAAGTAAACAGCAGGATTGTACATTTGGTAAAGTACATTTATTTCACATGAAATGTTTAGTGAATATTCAGCGATTTGCTATTGTCTCTGCTGTCGATCAGCAAAAGTTTATTTGGAGCCACGCGTTGTTCCTTTGTGGTAGATAGGCTGTTGGTTTATGATAAAAGCAGTAAATGGTCGCTCTGATAATCGGAAGGTTGCTCCAAAAACGAGCCATTAGACCACCCTATTGGTTGGTATGTTGTTTGTAGCCGCTAGTACTGCGTAAGGGCATATTGGTCCTTGGCGATTGTCCCATAAAATGTTGACGGTCATGAAGTTGCATATTTGGACCTGCACCCGGCAGTTGAAGACCCCATCCGCTGGAGTCTGTAAATCGTGACATAGGCAAAATGGGGCCACATACCTGTTTTAAAAAACATAAATTAGTCTCACCAGCCGATCTTCATTAAAAATCATCATTTTATTTATTAGGGCGTGAAACTATTTGCTATCAAAGATAGTGCAACGGAGTATGTTAATAATAAAATAATAATATTTTCCCATTCATATAGCGCTAAGAACCGTGAGGTATCTAAGCGGTGCTTATTATTAACCACGGTGTGTGGTGCTCATTTATCGACCACGGAAGGATGAAAGGCTGAGTTTGGCCTTGCCGGGATTCGAACTTGCATTAGCAAGCTGTGCACGGATGTCAAAGCGAGCGTTGTACTCGCTGTGCCATTTGACAGGCAACAGTGAAGTGGCACAGCGAAGTGGCACAGCGAGTAGAGCGCTTGACCGCCTATAGACCGGTTAAATTATTTCTATTAACCCACCCTGTGTCGTCTGCCTTTTTCAGAGCCCTCTAAACAACAGGGGATCAATTCGGTGGTGATAGTGCGCGGTAGAAAACATTATGCCACTTTCAACGAACAAGTTCAACTTGAGCGGTCTTTAATGCTACGCTATTGTAATTATATTTGGTATAAAATAATCTAAAGGGTTACTTACAGTACAATTGCAATTTCCATTCTCTATGAGTGGTGCAGTCCCAAAATACGACTCCGCGTGTGCCAACGATCTTTCGCATAGTGATATAATATATAAAAGTGGTTTAGTTTCAGAAATTTCATCCTTATCTTCTCTTACGTTTTAGCAACACTCCTTCAAGAGAAGTCATTCATCACAATCTCTGTCTGTCAAGGTCAAAACACAATACAACCTTATAGTCCGCTTCGTGAGCCTCTCCGGGGCCCGAGAAAAAAATGGAAGCAGCTGACCTTCACTGTGAACGAGCATAAATTCTTACTTTGCAACATTCTGTGTAAAGCCATCTGTGAGAAGTTGGTTTTTGCATGCCATGTTTGTATATTGTTTGCGTGATATTAAAAAAAGTTTGTTTAAGGGACGTTATGGTTCTAAGTACAGCCGAAAGACCCCTGAAAATTGCAAGTTATGGTAAGCTATGAAAAATAACTCGCGCCACCACCGTGCACTGCTAGGACTAACACCCAGGACATCAAAGATGACATCGCAAATGTCATTGATGAAATCACTGATGACATCACATGTGTATGTACTTTCCATGGAATTTGTGTACTAGGGATTTTTATTATAATGTTGCGAAAAAAGTGTCAAGGATATTGCAATAAATATCATACCGTTATTAGTGCTTTGAACGATGCATTGATATAAATAGCATTGTATTATGGGATTCTATCTAGTATACTGAGCTACTAATGGAGAAACATAGCATTGTGTGCAGAGTACAAGATGAAAGTATAATATTTGTAATGTTAATATGTTGAATAATTAAATGATAATTGTCCTGAAATGTTTGAAAATTCACAAAATGGGGGTGTTCTGAGGACGTTATTCGTATTGTGTGATTGCTTAGCTGTATGCAATGAGGGAATGGCACAGAGAGTAAAGTGGACGCCGTCCGCCGACACCGCGACTGTTCGTGGACAGGGCGTGCTACATCTGGGTTTTTCCAGGAAATCCAACATGGAAAGAAGACTGTACGGATCAGCCAATCAGATGTCGAGGTTGTGGATTTGTGTTGAAAGAGACTGTGTGTGGTGAAGATGGCAGAAGTGGAGAAAGTCAGGGTGTTGGTGCTCGGAGATATATTTGTGCATGGTTTACAGCAGTACGCTGAATGCAGGCCTGTTGCAAAGAACTTTGATGTGAAAGGAGTGGAGGTGGTGTGGAGCACTGTGCCTGATTGCAATGTACAGGGAATTGTACAAGTTTGTGAGGATATGGCCACGATGAACAGTCCACATGTGGTAGTTTTGCACTATGGTGCTTTCCATTTGGGCAACGTCAGTGCCCCTACTTTGTTGGCTGATTTGGAATGCTTGGTTCAAGCCGTAATGAAGATCCTTCCAAATGCGAAAGTAATTTTTTCTGGATTACTACCTAGGGCAATATGGGACAATAGTTCAGTTTTTGTCCTCAGCAAAACATTGCTAGGTGTGTCATCAACCGAGGCATGTGTGCCTTCATGCTTAGAGCTGGTATGTTCTTCTGTAACAATGAGAATATTGATGCCAGTAATGCTGTTAATTTTAAAGAAGATGGCATTTCTTTATCTTTTACAGGAAATGCCTTTCTATTTTGGAATGTAAGGGTTGCTTTGAAGAAGGTTATGTAAAGATTTTAGGAGTAAAGTAAGAAATAAAAACAAGAAAAAAAATTCAAAATAACAGGTGTCTGTCAAGCATCTGTAAAAAAAAAAAAAAACGGCTTTTTTCAGAGCCAAATTCAAAGGGGAAATGGGGCACAATATTTAAATTTACATTCACCACGCTCAGATTTTCGATATGTCCGCGGACATGGCTGTAGTCCGCGGACATGAAAATCACTACGAGGGGGTTAGTATGTTCTATGTTACATGTATATGAAGTCAGGGATATTATGGTTAAGTTGTGCTACTAAAAACCTATGAAATTCATTGAAAAAACTTTGTTAAAGGGACGTTATGGTTAAGTTGCGCTACTAAAAAGCTATGAAATTCAGTAAAAAAAACTTTGTTAAAGGGACATTATGGTTAAGTTGCGCTACTAAAAACCTATGAAATTCAGTGAAAAAACTTTGTTAAAGGGACGTTATGGTTCAAAGTAAAACCGAAAAACCCCTGAAATTCGGCAGTTATGGTAAGATAAGCAACCATAACTCGCGCCGGCACCGTGCACTGCAAACACTAACACCCAGGACATCAAAGATGACATCACAAATGTCATTGATTTCTTTTAAAGGTTCTACCACCCCCAACGTACCTGAGAGGCCACAGGAGAACAGGATCCACAATAAATCTGGGACCCCTGGACAACGCCTGAGGATAGAAGATGCTCTTCCTCATCACAGTACATTTGGTGTGTTGGCAGACAAAGTGGCAGAGTTTCTAGGTTTCACTCGAGGATTCCCTTTGAGGATGGACCCCCCCTTGGAAGAAGAAGCCACTGGGATGCTGAGTCCAAGAAGAAAAATCGAATCAAAGCCTTTCTGAAGTGCAGCAGTTTGGGTCTTTGTGGTGCTCTCTGTTGGTCAATGATTTCTTCAACTGTAGAAGTCCTGGGACGATGAAACTTGCTGTGGGCTCCTCAAAGGATTGGCAGATGAGAGTAAGGCCCCTGGGTTCGGACCTTCAATGACCTGTGACAGCGACAGATGAACAGGTCACTTTTGGTGTCAGGTTTTGGGATTATGTGGTTTTCTGACTTTCGGTTCTTTGGTGCTGCAGTCACAGCACGGACATCTGGATGGTTTCTGGTGACCCTGGACTCAACCATTCGAATGGACCAGGGACCCTCACCAAGTCTGGACCCTTGGGATGTCTTTGTTGGATTCTGGTGGTGGGAAAACCACCGGCTGACCTTCCTCTACACTCAGTAACTCTGGACCTTCTCCAGTGGGGAAAACATAGTCAGTCATGATGGCAAGAATATCCCATGAAGTATTCTTCAGCAGTTTGGAGTTTCACAGCTCTGTGTGTCAAGCAACACTATGGCTGGGTACCCCCTCTTCTGGGCGGTATACATCAATGGGCTTCCAGAGGTCATGAATGGTCCTCTGGACCCTGGGTGACACCAATGGACTTCTTCAATGCAAGATTTCCAGACACTCCTCTTCTGGACCCCTCTCCGGACAGCAGGCACACAGGACTGGCTTCCAGGATACTTAGATGAAGAGCAGCAGGTTGCACAATGGTCCCTCGTAGCTTGGGGAGAGGTAGGGGCAGACGAGGGGAAAAGAAAGCTTAGCCTGTACCCAGGTCAAAGAGGTAGGTTTTTTTTTTCCACTGGGCACTCGACACACATCCCTTAAGAACGGAAGGGAGTGGGTTCCAAAAACCCAGTGCCCAGGCATGGAAGCTAGAGGCTCCAATCTTTTTCAGAAGTACTCAGGGTTGCTGGCAAAGAGTATCTTTATTAGAGTGAAGGGTTCATCTGAAAGGAACCTTTGAGACTCTGGCTGAGAGATAATCAGGAGCTTCGCCTGCCATGCACTTAAACACTAATATAGTGCCTTTAAACCTAATTCTTTGACTAACGGTCAGCCAGTGCAATTTCCTTCGGGCCTACGAGACATGGAGCCGATGGCCAGTACCAGTAAAAGACTTTTAACATTTGCTTGAGAGGTTCCAACTAGAAGGCTATTACAGTAATCCAATTTAGTGTTAACAATAGCTTCTGCAATCATAATCCTATTAGATTTAGAAAGGTAGGAGCAAATCTGCCACAACAAATGAATAAAATAGGAGCAGGAAGACTTAAGGTATAAGACATGTTTTTTTAAAAGGTAAGTGGGAGTCAAAAAAGACCCCCAATGTTTTTACTGAATCAGAAACCTTGATGATATTTCACACAACAGTAAAACTATTATAGGATAAATCACGACGGTTTAACTTTGTTGGGGTGCCTAAAATAAGCAGTTCTGTTTTCTTGCTATTTAAGGCCAGGAAGTGTGTAGCCATCCAGGACAGTATAGCATTATAGACTTCATTCACCCTTGCTAAGTCTTTGCTATAGAGACCCAATACTTCAATCACAATCTGGGTGTCATCTGCGTAATTCGCAAAACGTACCCCCCAGAGAGGGTAGCAGGTCACACAGTGGCTTGATATAAATATTAAATAAAAGCCACGACAGGCAGGAGCCCTGAGATATGCCACACATTAGAGAAGCCATTTGTGATTGTGCGTTACCCTTAGTCACATAGGTGGTTCTTGGTCCAAGAAAATATCTGAACCAGCCGCTGCAGGACCAGTACATCCACTGACCTTCCCCAGTCTATCAGCTAAAAGGGCATGATCAACCAGATCAAAGATGATCAACAACTCTAGGAAAAGAAGCAGTGCCTGGCCGCCCTTATCGATTATCTCTGCTATGTTAGATTTAAGATCCAACAGTGCAGTCTCGGTCTTGTGATTCATAAAGAACCCAGACCGACCAGTAGCAAGAATATTGTTTTGTTCCACAAAATTTTTATATTTATTGAATGCCATCTTGTCCAATATTTTCAACATAAAAGGAACGTTAGTAATGGGCCAGAAATGTCCAGGCTCACTGGAATCTAAGTTCTCTTTTGATGTTATCGGGGACAAAAGCTTCAAAAAAAGAATGGTTGTTGAAAGTGATCAGCTCAGAATCTCTTGGAACAGCGAGGCAGGGAAGCTATCCCCTTTACACGATGTTGGTTTCATCTTAAACACAGTGTCATGAACCTCTGCTTCAGATACCTCCTGGAAGGAGAAGCGAGAGGGCACTGAAACATTTGGTGTGCAAGCAGGGGATGTTAATTTGCCACAAGATTGCAGTAAAATGAGTTGGTCTGCTATGCATTGTTGGTGCAGTTTAATTTTCTGAGCAAAACTGACGTGGATCTTCTGACAACAGTCATTATCCACCTCAAAATGTGAATCCACCAGGCTACCCTTTAACTCTTGTAGAACTATGAACAAATACTTGGGTTTGGATTTAGCAGTCTCAATCCTAGCATTAAGCTTAGTTTCCTTAGCCTTCAGCAAGATGTTTTTAAAAGCCTTCACAGTAGCCTTATAGGAATAGAGGGATGCATGAGTTCGAAATTTACACCAGTAGTGTTCTGCTTTCCTCTTAGCTGTCCTAGCAGACAGCACCTCTGGAGAGAACCACAACAGAGTTTACTTTTTCTGGATGTTTAAGGGATGCTGGAGAGTCGTAAATCTGATTAACGGCCCTCCTGAAGATAGACATAAAGTCGTCAAGAGACATGTCATTGTCTAAGGAGGGTTGTAGAGGGAGAACAGAGGAAGAAAAAATCTCATGAGAGATCCCTTTTGATTTCCTTGTGAGAACAATGTGTTTAGTGGGAAGGGGAGGTTTTGCAAAAGCAGAGGAGAGAGGGATCTCAAAAACTAGATGATTATCCGACCATAGACAATTCTGAACCATGACAGATGCAACCTCCACTTCAGGGATCAGCTTTGGTTTCGACTTCAGCTTCTTAACACATTGGTGAGTGAGAGGTCCCCTGTTGTACACATTTGGTCCCCATTCACTAAGACTGAGCCAGGCTCAGTCAATCAATCAAGCAGAAGGGCATTCATGCAGGCAGTCAGCCAATCAAGCTTATAGGCATTCAGGCCATTCACGCCACCCAGGCACCCATAACAAGGAATGTGGATTGTGGTAAGCACCCAGCCTTTTAGCGCACTACACAGCATTCATGTCAGTTCAAGGATGTCTCAGGCATTGTGTCACACACAGAAACCAGACACCCATAACACAGAATGTGAGTTCACTTCAGACTCCATTCACACAGGCCCCACTCCAAGGGTGTACCCACAACACACAGCCCCTGGGAAGGCTTTAATCATCTGACAGGAGGCAGCCAAGCCACAGACCCATATATGGTATTTACACCCAAACGCCAGTCAGGAGGAAGGCACAGAGTCAAGGCTTCCCAGGACTTTGGGGAAAAAGGTAAAAGCCAAGAGGCCACATCTATTGATTCCTATGGCAGGGCCCGGCTGACCCAAAAATGGAGCACACTCAGAGTCACTGCCAAGTCAGCATGTAGATGCTACCAGCCCATACCCTGCTCTGTGGGCAACACACAAGTGCCCAAAAACACACATAAGTGGTGCAAGGGTGTACCGTCACCCATGGGTGCAATAAGGGTATCCCATAAGTGTTCTTCACCAAAAGGAAAACACAAAGAGCTGCACTGCCAGAGGTTCAGGCTGGGCCTCAGTGGCAGAAAAGATAGAGAAGTGATAGGACAAAGACTAGGAGGCCCAGTCCTTCCATAAGGCATTTCTAGCATCACACTGGTTGTGAGGGCAAACACCCTTTCTCTCTTACTCCCTCTGAGAAAAATTTAGGTGAACCCTGTCCTGGGTCCTGACAACATGAATGTTGTCAAGGAAAGGTGCTTTCAATCATCCAGGACTCATATTGTCCTTTCCTGGCCTACTCTTGTACTCCACGCCCCGAGGCTCTCCCCTTAATTTCCCTTTCCTACACTCTCTTCCCTCTCTTCCTCCCACTCTTCCCTTCTCTCCCTTTTCTCCCTCTCTCACTGCCCATCTGATGGTCTCCCTTCTACATCTACTCTCCTCTGCTCTCTACTCCTTCTCTCGCCTCTCCATTCTTCTACTCTTCCCTTCTTTCCACACTTCTTCTCTCCCTTCCACATGTCTCAATTAAATTCAATTCAAATTAGCTTTATTTCAGCACTAGGCCATAAAAGGCTTTTGGGGTGGGACCAAGCCTGATTTGCATATGATCTTTCACCTTCAATAATGGCTTGACAGGCAAAGAACGATGGTCTGGAGGGGTGCCCAGAGCAATGCCAGAGTTAAGATTAATTCTAAACCTTCCAGCCATCAACCCTTTGTTTTTGCATAAAAGCATACAATGCCATGACACATCTTTAAATTATTAATAGATAGAATGATATACTTGGCAGGTAATTATTAAATAATCTACAGTCATTTTATCAGTTTAGTGCAATTATTCTTCATGCCTGCTCTCATCATGGCTTCTAGTCTAAACATTGAAAAACATTACAACCTCCACACTTCGCTTTAAAACTACAATTTCAAGATACGTCTTAAAAATATTATGACTCAGAACTAATATACTTGCCATGTAATTATTCAACCCATCTACAATCGTTAAACCTCAAATAGCAGCAAGATGTTAAAGTGCGGTATGTGAAGTGCATATCAGTTTAGTGCAATTATTCTTCACGCCTGCTCTCATCATGGCTTATATTCTCAACATTGCAACACATTGTAACCTCCATACTTCGCTTATTAACTATTCTCAAACAATATTCCTTTGTATGACATCATTCTCAGACAAGGATTTTGTAGGCAGTTCTAACAGGATAAAATGCAAGGCATCAGTCAACTAAAAAGTTAGTCATCCAGTCTTGCACATGTTTCTTATTTTGGCTGACCTCAACCATGCCTTGTGAAGGCAATTCACCACTGAGTGCACTGTGAAGCCATCGTTGGATTCATGGCAAGGCACAATAGCTTGTGCAGTAGTCCTTGTAGATCTAACAAGAAACAGCTGTTTTGAATATCCTTTCCATTAATCCAGGTACAGAGGGCAGATAAGAATAACTTCTTATCTCCCCTTTCCACGCCCCTACTCTACCCTCTACACACTACCACTCTCCACACTACTACTCTGTCCCCTTTGCTCCACTGTTCTTACCTCTCCATACTACTATCCTACTCTCCAATCACACCTTCTCCTGCAGTCACCCTTCTCGCACTCTGCCAGTCACCTTTCGCTCAACCTTGTCTCACCCAATCACTGCCATCATTTCCCCTTGGGCTATCGTTACAGGTATTCATGCATCAGCGCCTTGGTGTAAAGCGCTCTTTAAATAAATCAATCAATCAATCAATATAGAATGGGCTTTAAGACCCACCTTCGTTCGGCCCACTGGTCCACCAGCATTTGCTAATTTAATGGTGGACCACTCAAAGTATTGTCAATTGCGCAGTTCATACATCCGCTGGCATGGTGGCCTGTTAAAGGTATAGTTACTTCCATGATTCGTCCCAGAATTAGCCAGAGCGTTAGGATTGCTGGTTTGATATGTGAACTGCTCTGTGGCTTCGCTGTAAGTACAACCAAGTTTACATGTAGATTATTTGGTCTGCCGGTCTGAAGTGTGGATTGCTCCTTGATCTAGTTCTTTGCTGGCTCCATCTCGATTGGGCTGTTCACTCCATGCTCCACTACCAGGCCTTCAGGGTAATGTAGTCCTCTAGGCAAACCAGAAAAAGACTGGCAAGCATTGTGCATCACAGGTATGGGGAATGAAAAGGTTGTACTTAGTTCAATCATGCAGCAACAGGTACAGGGGACAGAGACTGGGGTCCTCCCTACTCCCACACCCCGCCTCTGGGCCATGACTGGCTCTGGGATAGGATTCCTACCATACTGAGAGGTGTTCCCATTCCCTCCAAACAGGGTGAGATCACTGACCCTGTATCACCAGATAGTGTGCAATTGAAATGTGCTCAGATTCTACTTGATGTTTTTCCTTTGACAACTGGAGAAGTCCCTCAGAACCTAATGTCATACTACTGAAATTCATCAACATGAATGGGCGCCATGCCAGGTCAGAGTATGCCTTTATAAGCACAGCAACGGTATCCTCAAAGTAGGCCGCTGATCATAGTCAAGTCAGATGATAACCTTGCTGGAAGGCACATCAGACAGAGCAGAGGAGCTGGGGTGGTAGCTGTTGTCATGGATACTACTAGCTCCAGGTCTGAGGGTTAAATGACACTGTGGTGATGGTGTTAATTATGGTTGAAGGCGACTTTGGCGTGGTGTGGTGAGGAGAATAGACATTTTGTTGATATCCCAGATTGCAAAGTAGGAAGTCTGCCTCTTTCTGTATGTCTACAATCAGAATGTACAAGGCGGGGTGCCGGAGACATTTCCCCGCTTTGAAATGCCACTGTACGGAGTGAACTGAAAGAGTCACTCAAACAACTAATATTTGTTGCACTTCCAGAAGAAAGAGAGTAAACACACAATTGTTGCCACACTCAAGAGGAGAATGGGGTGCACACACAATATTTGCTGCACCCCCACTGGTAGTCCAGCAGACATCATTTTTTCTGCATTCCGAAAGGGAAGGGGTTGTACACAAAATGTATTCTACACTCCCACGCGGAAAGAGGCACTGATAATCTTTGCCACACTCTCACAGTGAAAGGTGCACAACCACAATTGTGCTGAAACTCGCAATGGGAAAGTAGGACACACACACTCCCCCAGGGAATGGAAAAAACACACACATTTTACTACACTTCCAAGGGGAGGGGGAACATACCTTATATTTGTTACTCTCCCACAGGGAAGAAATGCACAAGGGCTTTTCCACACACCCACCCATAAGGAAAGGGGCTATGACAAAGTCCCATGCCTGGCTCTGGTAATGTCCAAGGTAGTGACTCACCTGAGCCAGTGAATATTGAATATACAGTAGGTGTGGGAAGGATTGCTTTGACACCTTGCCTTGGTCCCTAGCGCTTGGCCAAGGACAGCTACATTGACTTCCCACAGGCCACTCTCAGGGTACAGTCTCTCCCCACTCCATTGGCTCATAAAGACCAACCGTGGAAGCTTAAACTCGACCTAAACCCCAGCGATAGTTTTCAGGCTAATAGAAAGACACTTCTTCCCCAAATGAAAGAGAACAAAGCTCACCCTGTCCAAACCCAAGTCTCCAACTCTGATAGGAAAAGCTTACCATTAAAGGCAAACTATTTCTGACTGATTGACAAGTGTAGCATGTGCCTTGTTACTGTTAAATGAATCATGTTAGAAGGTTTGAAAGACCCACAATGAACACTGTGGTCCCAAAAATACAGTCTTCCCAACCCTGAGGTTTCTAAACATGGAGAAACTGATGCATGAAACAGTATCAAGTTCCCACCCACACAATTCTACAAGTGAAGCTGGAAGCTGGAAGTATAGCAAGCTTACACAACATGTTTCCAGTTAGTAATTCACACACTGGAAATACCACAAACCCCGGCTCAGTGCAGGCAGTCACAGGGTGGGTCTGAGGGACAGGTCCAAATCTGAAGTAGCAGATATGCCTAACATATGCTTGGACCAACTTCCTGAGCCCAGTCTGGCCCCATGTGCACTCATGAAAGCTAACCAGTCCCTCCTCACCCCATTACCACTCAGAGGAGCAGAGCCTCGGGGAAATACCCAACTAATGTGTGGGGGGAGCACAGTATGAGTGCAACCAGCCCCAGTTGGGGAGTGTGACCTGCAGGAATAGGTTCACATGTAGAGAAGGCTTAAGGTTGGAGGGCGGTGGAAGAAGCAGATACTGGAGGGATGGAGGAGACTGGATAGGTGGCAGCAGTGGATAGCTGAAGGCGATCATAAGATAAGAAGGCCAAGGAAGAGCTGCTAACATCAGGCGAGAGTATGCAGAAGCAGGTGGTGGGAGAAAACAAGGTCAAGGAGGAGTTGGTAACATCAATCAAGAGTGCACAGAAGAAGAAGGTGGGAATAAAGAATGTCAAGAGGTAGACAGTGCAGAAGGAGGTGGCAGGAAGTGTGATCCTGAAAGTGAAGAGGTTGTGAGTTAGTATGTGAAGGAGGGGGTTCCATAGGAAGGAGGACAGGGCCAGGAGAAGGAAGAGCTAAAATCCAGGCCCAGATGTAGAGAGGAGGTGTAGACGTTAGGTGCCAGGAATAAGACAAAAGCATGAACATTTGAGGACAAGACTGCTATGGAGGAGATGGAAGAAATGACAAGACCAGCAGGGAGTTAACAGGTGAGTAAATAAGGTAAGTACATAGACAGTAAGGCTGGGAAGGTTCCGCTGTGCAAAGTCAGGCCAATGTAGGAACGGATGGTGGGAGGGCCAGGGAGGTTATGATAGTGCATAGAGGTGAAGGAAAAGGAATGCAGGCTATGCTCACCCTAACCCAGCAAGCCCACTCTATCTCTCCCTGCTGGCTATGACCACTGATCTATGTTCTTACAAGACATTTTGCTAAAATGACCTGCGGTACACAGGACCCCGCAAATTGCTCAACTAATCTAGGTGGAAGAAGAGAGTTCAGGCCACCCTTATGCTGGCAACACTTGGCGGTGGGGAGGTGAAACACCTGCCTACAAACTGGTTCAAAGTAAGACACTGCCTTGACGATCCTGAAAACCCAACTACCTTCATCCAGCATGATAGACACATTTAGGGAGAAGATCATCCTCCTTAATGCTGGCCTACTGACAGTACCACACTCTGGTCCACAAACCTCTCAGCTGCAAGCACCACCTCTTTTACCCCTCCACAACACCTGCATGCCCCTCTCCCTTTCCTCCTCAACCACTCCTGCATGCTCATCGTCCACCAGTACCTCATGACCCTCATAATTACCAGCATCATTCCTTATATCATTTAATCCACCATTGTCATATGTATTTACTGATTGCACAGCACAACATCTTCATCCTCCCACCCAGCCCATTTCTTTATAGAAGCACACACAACCAATGGTTCCTCTAGCAAAATAGGAAAAAGGCTTCCGAAAAGAAACTGGCATCTCTCTCGAACCAAACTGGCTTCAGAAAATAAAATGGCATAATAAAATAAGAAAAAAGGAAGGTTTTTCTGCAAAAATAAGAACGGGGTTTCCCAACACACACACACACACACACACACACACAACATACAATCCTTCTGCCTGGACTCCAAAGCCTCCAGCTCCTCCTACCATGTGGTATGAACCTGCCATTACTCTTCTTCCTGCAGCCAAACTCAATCTGTGTAGGAAACAGGAAGTTGGATGCTCCTTGATAGGCATCCAAACATGCCTTGTGCCTATGAACCAGACTAAATCCATAAGCGAATATCACAGGCACACATCAATGTCACTATCTCTTAAATCCGTGCACGAGTATCTCAAATTTCATAATAACATCACCATCTCATCTGAATTTTTGTGTGAACTATGATTCATGTGCATGCTCCAGTGGATGTTCCTTAATCCCAACAAAGTACCCAACAAAGAACATTACTCTAACTTTCAAACATCTCAAACCCACAAAGAGTTAGGTTACTCAAAAGTATACCTGCTTCTGTCAACGTTTTGGGAGAGTATGCCTGTGAGGAATTCGACCATCCACACAGGGAGTGTGCATTTGCCTGTGCTTTTTTTGAAATTTCGTAAGAAATAGAATGATGGGAACCTCAGAAAATGTCCAGACAGACCACCTACCTCTGCAAAGGCTAATGCCCATGCAAGGGATGAACCCTAAGCTTTTGTGTTGGGACATATCCCTACAGGGATTAGATATGGACATCCAACACAAGCCAGACTCCCAGCATGGAAATGCAGATGGACTCAGCTGGTACGTTCGCCTTGATGGTGAACCAGACCCTCAGTAAGGTGGTGGTTCACATGTTGAGGCTGGGGGTGCAGATGAGGAATTCGACCATACATACGGGGAGTGTGCGCTCACCTGGACTTTTTGTTTTGTTTTGTAATGAAAATGAATCATGGGAGATCAACCTCAGAAAATGTGTGGGGCTAATACCCACACATTTTCCTATGCCCGCCACACACCAAACACATAGTCAAGTGTACTCAGAGGGGACAGAGCCTACAGGCACAGTCCTCCTTGTCACATTTAGCTGGATTGTGACAGCCACAGGTACATCAAAGCATCTTAAGAAGGAGGAAGGCAACACCTTCCTCCGGCCATGACCAGCCCAATTAAAATATCAAAGGCTTCATGGATCCGCCCTGCCTATTAGTACGTTCTGTGTAGTGGCAGCGCATACAGATGAGAGTTAATTGAAACAGGCTTGCAAAGAGACCTGTTCACAGAACTAACAAAGGTAAGGAAATCCCAACACCTTTTTGATATGCAATGTGTCAGCTTGAAGCTAGCTCCCACACCCCTGTATGAAGGGCACTGAATGTCATGTCTGGGACAACTGTTTACAGTAGGCAACCCCTACAGAATGACCCCCTTTCAGAGGGAAGAAGTATGTGATTTGAGGAGACAGAACGTTTATTCTTGCCACCACTGTCAAAGGAGACCTGCTATTTTCTCAATTAACCAGAGAGACACTTTGATCCACAACAGACAGGATGATGGGTGGGACTTAGAAGGACATGTTGTCACCCCTTACCTTTCCTGATGCAAAGCACTCTGATTATGATACTCACTCATAACATAAGGTTGTTGGTGGGGACCCAGCATTGGTTCATTAAGGTAGGCTTAGCCTGCACCAATCACTGGGGTCCATTTGGCTTTAAAAGCCCCTCACTTAGCAGATCATCCAATGACTTTGAAAGGCGTAAGAAGAAGGACTTATTTGGACCCTGGCTGAGGGTACCGTCTGCCTTACAGCTTCCATCAGTGAAGGAAGGCCAGGATTTCCAAGAGGGAAGCAAGATCCCTCCCCTAAACATCTCCCAGGGAGCAGAGGGATACACCGGACTCAGAGAACCCATCCATCATCTCCAGAACCGGTGCCCTGCCAGCACACAGCATGCCCTGATCGGTTCTGTCATCAAGCTTCCGAGATGGAAAGTGCCAGAGAGTCTCTTAACAAAGGACAAGACCATTGTCTGCAAACACTCTACTCAGATTTTGGCCATCCACCTTAAAGGACAACACAAGCCCCGAGAAGAAGCTAGGAGGAGTGCCACAAAAAGCATCAACCAGCGTCCATCTTTTAAGGACATTTTCAAGGCAGTTGAGCCTTCGAACCGTGACTGGCTGCACCACTGACTGTTGTCATGCTGAAGTCACTAAAGCCACCTGAGACACCTCAACCAGCACCCAGATCCGCCAACCAGCACAGAGACAGCGATTCCTAACCCTGAGCCGCTGTGTAGGCCAGCCTGCAGCCGTCCATCCAGCCTCGCTTGCCAAACTGCTCTCCCGTCTTAAACTCTGTCACAGAGCTGCAAATCATCCTGGGACCAACTCGACGGTGTGAGGCATCAAGATCATCTGAAGCACCTGGTACATTGTGGTTCTGTCCTCCTGTTCCTACTCCAAAGGCCCCTAGTGACATTTACAACACCTTGTTCCCTTGATGCTGAAACCAAATGACCTTGAACAGTTAAAACTGATTGCTTTACTGACTACCCTCCTGTCGGTAGCCATAGTGTCCTCTGTGTCCCCTTAAAGGGTGGGCTGTATTTTGCAGTGTGCTTGAAATGTCTATCGTAAAAGTAATAAAGTAGATTTGTTTAAACAACCTTGACTTGACAGTCCCTTTTATCATTGGGTAATTGTATTGTTGCTGTGTTGCAACTAACCAACGATCCACGACCTTGCAGAGAAAAGCATGCCATTCCATCCACATTACCAAAACTGGACAAGGAGGTTTATAATTTACTTATGTTTCCAATCTGTTAGGATCCCTTCTGGTGGACTAGAGGTGTGGGGGGATGGGGTTGTGATAATTTATGAGTAACAGGAAATATTGTGTGGAGAGAAAATAGCACCTAGAGTCCTAGCTCAAGGGAGTTCAGAAGGAGACATCTCAAACTTCAATTGGAGTAGAGTGAAAAATGTAAAGCATGAAGAGGTTCATGTAAGGTGACGTCTCAAACCCTGTACAGGGTATTAAGAAAAGACAGGAGAGAAAAAGGTGATCACAGTGTTTATTAATGTGTAAAGTTGACTAGTCTGTATCTTGTTTGTTGAGTACAAATATCGAAGAGTGATAGTTGTGAAGTCATTGGACGGAATTGAGGAGCAATAGTAACTACCCTTGCATCGCAAAGTGGTTGTTACCAATTCAAAGGTACAGATAGCTAATTGACAAATTAGAGGCTTGAGCAGCAATTGATGGTGCATGCTCATATTTGTTGGTTAAAGGCGTTGAAAAAGTGGTGATTTTAGCAAAAGTATAAAGGTTGTTTCATCAATCTGGTAAGTATTGACAGTCAATTGAGACTTGTCATTATGGGAGATACTCCTCTGATGCACTTATGCAAGACACTACGAAAGCACATGCCCAAGCTCAAACAGTATAGTGCGGAATGGGTGAAAGGCATGGCAGATCGGATGCTCAGGCCGTTGCCACAAGGGGGATCATTGTCAAAAGTGGTATTGCAACATATGACCACTTAATTGCAAGCTGCGTGCACGGGGAAGAAATTACTGAAAAGATTTGCGATGCTAGAGCTCTGGAAAATGTATCAGGAAGAGAGAGAAGATCTGACACATGAGAAGTAGATGCTTAGTCAGCATAAGGAGGAAGTTGGTAAGCCCTCAGCTCCCCTTACCTCACCTGAAGTAAAAGATGCTAGTACGGAAGAAATAGGGTTGTAGCCTTTAAAGGAGTTGAAAGTGGTGATGGGGTAAAGTAATCTATTATACGAACCTTCCGCTTATAGCAACAATGATAATCCAGAGGAGAATAAGAGAAAAGAAGAGATCTCTAAGATCATGCAAGACAATGAAGAAAAGAGTCAGCAGTCGTATATATCGACAGAAATAGAAACTGAAATTAAGGATGGGAAGGAAAGAAGGAAAAATCTGACGAGATAGCGCTCGTGCAGAACGAATGGATGGGAGGGCAGATATTACTTAAAATTGATAGGAAAAGCATAGAGGAAGAGAAGATAAGGACGAACAAGATAGAAGGTACAAATAACGAGAGAAGAGATTGAAAGAAGATGAGCAGAAAAGGAAGAGCAGGAAGTGACGAGAGCAGATGTATCAGGAAGAGCAAGAGATAAAAGAAGAGCGAGCAGAAGAGCAAAGAAAGTATGACAATAGACAGTGCGGTAGAAGACAGGGATGGAAAAGAGAAGAGGAGGAGTGCAGAAATTAAGGGAAAAAGGAATACAGAGACAAAATGGGAGAAGGAGAAGAAAGGGAGAGTAGGGAGAGAAGAGCAAAGGCCAGGGGAAGAAAGAATTAGAAGGGAGGCGGGAAAGTGAAGAGAACTAGATAAAGAAATCAAACGAAGAAGAAGACAGCAGGGTCTTGATACCAATCTTATTTGTATGGAACCATTAGGGACAAGCCCAGAAATACGGTGTGACAGAACAGAAGAGTTCCTTTCAATAAAGGAAGTAATGCTAGGGGCAGCTAGAGTTGCATTAGACGAGGAAAACTTTGATGTAGAAAGCATGGGAGAGAGGATCGATAAGGCCTATCAACAGTTGAGGCAAAATAACAAGCATGAAACTTGTGGGAACGATGATCGATCCCTAATGCCTCGATCACTGAGAGAGGAGGGAAGCCTGTTCAGTGATGAACGTACGGCATTGTCCTTAAGCAGACTGAACTTAGACAAAGGTGAAGGGGATGATAGTCACACTAGTTGGGGACAAGACATGTCAGACGAGGACAGAGATCCATTCTTGGGGCAGAAAGGGGGAGCGTGTGTGCTCTTGAATGATGCCTGCAAATAGATAAAGAAGTAAAATGGTCGGATCTGGAACAAACTAAGGATAGAATGCCAGATCCCATAGCATATCCAGAGAGTCCCCAAGGATGATCGTATAGTGAGAAGGGAGAATGGCCGCCATACGTGAGCAGGTTAAGATCACTACCGACGAGGAGATGGGCAGGAACCATTGTCCCTGCCATGGATAGACTAACGATGGGAGCTGACTGTGGGTTGGGGTTTACGCAGTTTCACTTATTGAAAAAAGGGGGAGCAAGACCACAGTATATTCCATGGCCGCAGATGGACAAGGATAATTTGAGGTGTAAACTCCTGGGTTTGATTTCGGGCTCTGGGAAATGGATATATGATTTAGAAAAAATGACAGGAGGAAACACACTGGCCATAGGGGACATAAAATGTCTCCTGGCTGCTTTTCTTGGGGAATGAGTAGATGACATATGGAGGAGAGCAGGTGATTCAAGTGTGACAGCACAAAACACACTTTAATAATTGGAGAGCAGATGTGTGGAGGGCTCTCAGGGTACAGTATCCTGATAAATCAGATATGGGTGCAGTAATGACACGTAAAATGAAGGTAGATGAAGACCCTATTGCTTACATTCAGGACATTCAGGAGAAATGGCAACTTGAAACTCGCGAGCCATGGGAAAAAATGGTGGCATTATTTTACCACATTTCATGCCAGGGGTTGCCTGAGCCAGTGCAGAGACAGATGAAGAAACAAGTGGGAATGGAAGAAAAAGTGTGGGCTGAGATACAGCTGATGATATTGCATCACTGTAGTCTATTGCAAGAGAAAAATAAGAAGAAAGATGAGACTAGAAAAATCGAGGAAGCCAAGTTAGTTCAGAAAAAAAATGTACGAATTTGACATAGAAGGGGCAGTATTGACAAGCAGAGAAGTATTGGGAATGCAGGAAGCAATTGGTGCATCGCAGGTGAATAATCAGCACCTGATGGACCAAGGTGGCTATGGGTTTATGCCACGAGGCAGTGGTAGGGGCTATAGAGGAGGAGGAGGATAATCAAGGTGGGTTTCAGAATACACAGAATGATAATCAGAGCACCCAGGGAGGATATAACCAAAGGGGACTTGTCAGACGAGCACCCCCCTATATGTTGGACTTGACAGGGCACATTGTACGTGTATGTGGGAGCCAAGGGAATGTACAGAATGGTGAATTTTCAAGAGGGGAGATCGCTTATCCTCCACCACATAGCACACAAACTAGGGAAGGGTTCGCCCAAGATCACACAGTGTATCAGACACAAGTGCCGCAAGTGCAGCAGGTACAGCAGCAAGAGCAAGTGAAAATGAATCAACCACAATGGCAGTCGCAACAAGCCTCCATGCAGATACAGCAGTACGCAAACCTAGGATAAGTGCTGACACCCAGAATAGGAGGTGTCACTGTGGTAGGTGGCAATCAGTACTATCTGTGATACCAGACCCCCAAGAGGAACCAAGGGTCGATGTGACGATAGGAGGCAAATCCTTTTCTTTTCTAGTAGACACTTGTGCTACTCGTTCATGTATACAAGAGGGAAAATATCCAATGTCGGGAATTGCCATGAATGCTCAAGGGTTCCCTGGAGCTACGAGTTGAGTTCCTTTTACTGATGAATTACCAGTCTCTAAAGGAGAGTATGATATGTCTGTTCCTTTGTTATATTCACGACAGACACCAGTTAACATTTTGGGAAGAGATTTGATGACAAAACTAAACATGATGATTTCATTTACTGATCAAGGAATACTGTGCTCCACGCCAGGAATACACTATTTAAACATGGGTGGAATTATACTGTCATTCACAGGGCAAGTGGCTCTGCGAGGCGTTACAGTAGATCCATATATTTTTCTGTATGGAGCGAGCATTCTACTGACATGGCAACCTGGCTAGGTGGGAAACATTGTGAGGATACCTGACATGTCCTTCTTTACCAATGGACAAAGAGGGGGGACTATACCTATAGAATTAGAAGCAGCCCTGTTACAAGGGGAAATGGCAATACTCCAAGGAGTAGACAATGAGGGAAAAGAACAATGGAGAACAGAAATAGCTCTCGTGGAAGGGTGCACATTGACTGACATAACCGATGACAAAATGTTCAGGGAAGACCAAACAGATGATGAAGTGGTGTTCTTTATGAGCATCACATACTGGATAAGAATAGAAAAAAGGGAAGTCCTGCAGCGAATGGCGGTAATACGGCAGCATTCAGCATTTTTTCAGGAACACTTAGAGAAAGTGGCAAGTGTCCTTTGGAACACAGGCCCTCATGATGTATGTTTACTTAAGGGAATAGGGTAAATTAAAACAAAGTTGAAGCCAGGAGTGATTTGACCTCGAGCAAAGCAGTACCCCATGTCTCGAGAGGCTGATGAAGGTATATTTCAGAACATTTCAGCACTGATGAAACAAGGGATTCAGTTGCCATCAGAATCGTTGTGTAATACTGCAGTGTATACGATCAAAAAATCTAAAGGAAGGTTGTGGATATTTATACAAGATATGAGACTGATTAACCAGATTGTAGATGCAGAGTTTCCTCTGGTTCCTAACCCGGCAACGATACTATGCAGTATCTATGTGGAAGCTCGATATTTCACGGTGATCGATTTGAAGAATGCGTTTTTCTCTATCCCGTTGCACAAGGATTCACAAGACTTGACTTCCTTTACATTTTGCCAAACTCGACTGAAACATACTTGTTTGCCCTAGGGGTACTGTGAGTCCTATTCGATCTTTAGCAGAGTCCTACAGATGGATCTAGGCACTAACAGTCTTAAGAGCGCAGTGATACAATACGTAGATGACATTTTAATTTGTAGCACCACGAAAGATGAGTGCAGGCAAGATTCTATTCAGTTGATGACTATTCTAGCAGACAAGGGATATAAGGTAGACAAGGAGAAGTTACAATACTGCCAAGAAGAGGTGTTATACATAGGGAAGTTGATTTTACATGAAGGAAAGAAACCTGAAGATCCCTCCAATCCAACAGTAATGAGCAATAAAAACGTGTTACCTTCTGCAATACCTCGTTTAGCTCATTTAGCTCAAGCAATGGTAATAATTATGGTGACTCAAGCACCACTGGAGGCGGTCACCAATGAGGTCAGGGCAATAGATGTAATAACCACCGCAGGAGAAACTCTGGCAACCGGTGCAATCGTGGGAATAGAGGTAGCAATACCCCGCAACCCTTCTTCTTTTTTAGACCTGGGCCAAATGGGCTGGGAACCAGAGGTGCGGGTGACAAGAAGCATGCAAGCCTTGTGGTAAATTTGTCGTCCCACCAATTTACTGATGATGAAACGTCAGTATTGGAGAAAGGGATGGGGTTTGTCTTTGCGAACCATCACAATGAGTTCCTTTTCTGGCAAGAATTATTTGCGTTTATTCGGAAAGTCCACCTGAAACATTTCTTTCAAGATAAGCAATTTGAAAGCGACAGTGGAGTCACTGGATTGCACAATAAATCTACTTTCTGTGTACCAACCACTGAGAGGACAGCTGAGGCACAAGTATTTGAAAGAAGAGTACTGCGAGACCTGAAGAATCCTGAGCAATAAGGTATGAAAAAATCTACATTCCATAATATTAGCAATCGTGAAAAAGCGGCCACGAAAGATCTTTTTGAGAACAAAGCCATTATAATCCGAAAAGCCGATAAAGGTGGTGCTATAATTTTCCAAAACCGTGAGGCCTTTATAATGGAATGCAATACACAGCTCCTTGACCTTCAGTGCTATATACCTTTACCACCTGATCCCACAAGTGAATTACAACAATGTATTTGCTTGAAAGTGATTAAACTAAAGAACGCGGTAGGATTACAACTAAAGAAGCAGACTTTTTGTGTGTCATCAATCCTCAAATTCCACAATTCTTCACATTGCCTAAAATCCATAAAAATACTTTACGTCCACCAGGAAGACCGATCGTATCGGGGGTCAATTCAGTCTTGGAACCTCTTTCTAGGTTTACTGATTTTCCAAATGATTAATGAGGTGGAGGATCTTGCATTTGACCCAGGTTGTGAACTATTAGTGGGCCTAGGCATTACTCTGTATATGAGTATACCACAAAGGGCATCATTAAATATGCTGGAAGAACGATTACTGTCTGAATATCCTGCCTCTTTAACACCAATGTCATTTGTACTCTGGTGTGCCGAAATGGCCCTCACTGAGAGCTATTTCCATTTTAAAGGCGAGTACTACAAACAGATACAGGGAACAGCGATGGGGGCCACCCTAGCACTGAGTATGGCTAATCTCTGTATGGAGTAGTTTGAAACCAACAAAATTCTGTCTATAGCCAATGTGTACAAACACAAGATCAGAACCAGGAAAAGGTATATAGATGATATTTTCATCATATGGCAAGGAACTGTAGAAGAACTTAAAGAGTTTTTCAATTGGCTAAACGTGCAAGATTGTTTTGTGAAGTTTACGTACAGCCAGAGTGATGAAGAACTTAACTTCTTAGACATTATGATAATGTCAAATTCCAGTACTAAAATGCTAAGTGTCAAACCTTTTCATAAGAACACCGATAAAAACTCACTCTTACATTATAAGAGCTTTCACCCGAAGCATCTAAAAGATAATTTGCCTTTGGGTCAGTTTTTACAATTGAAAAGAAATAGTTCTTTCACACCAAACTATAAAGAAGAAGCAGAGGGCCTCAGCAAAAGACTAGGCGTAAGAGGCTACCCCGAAAAATTGACACATCTGGCTAAGAAGTGAGCCTTTAACAACAATAGGCAAGCCCTCTTAGAGTACAAGAACCACCTTAAAATTAAAGATGATGACAAACTGGTATTTGTAAACACTTTCAGCCATTTTTGGTGCCCGTGCAACCAATTATATATTGGTAAAAATGAGTGCAAGGTGAAAACGCGAATTGGAGAACATAAGAGCTGTATCTGGAACAGAACACAGAACGCCCCCCTGGTAGATCATTGGGTCGAATTTATACACAAAATTGAGGATTTACATTGGAATGTCCTATGGAATATTACCCCCTCTGGTGACACAAATCGTGACGAATTGAAACTACTTCACAAGTAACAACGTATGATTTTCCTTACTAAAAGCTCTGAAACAGGACTGAATGACAGACTACAATGGGCAGTTTAAGACGGCCATCGGTTCTTTCGGTGACCATACCGATCCAAGTTGTATTTTAATACGTAGTATTCATCTTGGTTTTGGTACTGTGACTTGACGGGTTTATCTAATGGCCTTAGATTACACGGCCCCCTTGTCCCGATTTTATCTGACTGTGCCAGTTTAATAGCTTTCTAATCATTCTCCCTGTGTATTTCGACCCGCTAAACTCAGTTTCACCTCTGGTAGCGCTCTGAATGCCTTGTTGTGAGCTGTATATTTATATCAAATTTCCAGCATGGTGGCGCTATTTTAAAGCATCATTCAATAAGGTCTTTGAGGTGAGCCCAGCCACTCTTGCAACATCGCTGGATATATATGACCCTGTTGGCAGTGTACACTATAATGACCCCCTCTTTTGTGGACCTGGTGACTAGAGGTAATCTATTGCTTTCCGTTTTTTCCATATTTGAAATATCAATTTACATTTTCTGCGAACGTGCGCCTTTTCATACCACTTCCCCACGGGTTGACAAACTTATAGCAGATACACCCTTGAATTCCCGTGCACCTATGATTGTTGAGTAGTTGTTTTTTCCATCGGATTTCATTCATTTCCCGCACGGTCTAGTACATAGTGGAACAACTGGACTTCGAGTCCCAGCACACCACGTGGTTCATACGCACGCGGCGAGCGGTTGTTGAGCCAGGTGCTCCCAATGAAGGGAGGAGTTTGGGCTAATAACAGGCTTGCCTTTAAAAAAGGCAAGAAGAAATGACACTTCCATTGTTCGCATTGAATTGGTAGCAAGGAAAGACGAACGTTCCATCGTGAATGATTCCTGGACATGTCAGAATCCCGTGGGCTTTACTCTTTGGACATTGCCAACTACGGTAAGCTCTGGTGCCATTTTTTCATCACGTTGCTACCCTGTTTTTTTATCAGTACCTGATTTTTATCAGTATCTGTAAACCACATCTGAACTGTCTCCTGCGGCGTCATTAGTCTCCTTTACTTAACCAGAGTCCAACTTGGGCTCAGTAGTGGCAGGGATTACCCCGATGCTAACGAATTGACGGGTTTGTGTACTTCGTACGTTGTGACTTTCCGTATGAGAGAACCACGTAACAACCTTTTATTTGCAGTTACAACAGCATTGAGTTTCACGTGTAAGTAGCGAAAGGGTTGGTCTAGCTGATCCTTTAACAACGTGTTGATGCACTATACGGTATTGCGACGCCGACACTGTGGTCCACAAAGTCCGAAGGAGTAGGAGGCAATTGCTAGCTATTGACTTTCTGAAACGGCTGCCAGCTGCAGCTTCGACTGTGATCTGGCAGATTACAATGTCTGTAAGCCCCCAATGGGATGCAGTGCTTGATACACTGCTGTTCTGTGCCGGCTACCCTTGATGGTTAAATGAACAACTAGCCTGACACCTCTTTTTTGTTCTCTTAGACATACCTGGGTCAGGAGGCGAGCCATTGAAGTAACCGCTATAACCACAGCGGAATACGATTCACACGCCTGGTGAATTTAATATAAGATAATGCCTTCTGATCCTCTGCTCTTCTAATTATTCTGGGACATAGGTAGCACTGAGGTCGAGTAATAGTGCTTTCCTTAGCACCATCCACAGGTCAATTTACTCGAATTTAAGAGTGCCTCTGGTGACTGAATTTGAACTAACTGCAAGCCTCGATACACGGGACCAATCAATCCAGACACCTGATGTACATTTTTATTCCGAGTGATATTACAGGCCTCCAGTTTGGTAAGCTTAATGAATACAAAATTACAACCCAGTTGGCCTATGCTGTGTTGTTGCTGTTCTTGACATATTTTGGCTAATTGGGACCCACATCAACGGGTTCCCTTGGCTCCCAACTAAGGCTAGATGGACATGCTTTTTGAGATCTATAAAGTGAGGATCAGCCACCCTGAATTTGTCTTTCGCTATTGTGTTTTTATTAGAAAGGAGCCTTTCTACGTTAGAGCACCTTTGTGGGTTGATGAAATTGGAGCATATGATAGCTCCACAGATGTTGTAAAGTAACAGTCTGTTGAGTGAGAGACCTTACTGATTAGTCTCTTCATCTCCTTGTTTGTTCCCTTGCTGGAGGAAAACTGAAGCTCACCACAGTAGTAGGAAGTAGCTGCTCTGTTTGGTGCTCCGAAGTAGTCCACTTAAGTAATTTGGAAACTCATTATAGCAGCAGGAACAAGCTGCCTTTATTGTGCTTTGTAGAAGTCTACCCCCACGCAACACTGTTAGTGTGGTGTTGGCTTAATACAGTCTGAGAGTTTTTTATGCCCTGAACACAATTTATTAGGGAGAGTGGCGTTGAAAACTGTTCCGCCTTTTGTATTGACAACCTTGGCACATATTGTTTTTAAGTGCATTCCCCTGATGAATTTCCCTTGACTGTGTGAGTATGGAATGTGTGAGGAATGAAACATGTTGGGTTGAATGGGAGTGAAGGAGTGTGAGATTTAGTAGTCGATGTAGTCTCGTTATTATTCTATATTAGATAACCTATTTTTTTTGTTGCGCTTAGAAGGAGCTAGTTGATTTAGACACATTTGTTTACATTACTGTTTCCTTAATAATATATTTTTCTATGGTTTTTGTACACTTCTATTCCCAGTGTACCTAAATTGTCACTATTGTGTTTCAGTTGGTTTTCTTCCTTTTTTCTTTTTGTGCAAATTCTGATGAACTGTGCCAAAGATCTGTATGAAATTATGAATTATGTCACTTTGGCATTTTTATGATGAATTTTAATTATTGTTGAATGTCTAATAAAATTGATATGTGAACATTTTGGTAATTGTACATTTTCATGTACCCACTCCTCACTGTGCAATCCCTGTAGTGGATATTAAATGTATAGAGATATGGGAAATTGATCCCTCCCTCTTCTCAGTTTTCCCTTAAGCAAGGTGGGATATCTTATCCTGTGACAAAATACTGTTGAACAAATCTTTAGTTTATGAAATTTAGGTGTACCTAAAGTTAGGGGGTGTTTGGTCAAACAGTCTAAATCCCCCATCTCTTTTGGTATTTGGTTGGAAAGAATGTGACACCTGAAAGAGCTGAGAAAATTATGAAAACCTCAAAGCCAAATACAGTGAAACAGATGCAACAGTTTTTGGGGATATGCAATTATGTTAGACCCTGAGTGTTTTATTACAGTTCATACACGAGACCCCTTTTGCAAGCCTTAAAGAAAGTTCAAGTGGATAAGGTAAAAATAAAATAGACTGAGGAAATGGAGGAAGGGTTTGAGGAGCTAGAAAAAGCAATCTGTGCAGCCCCTGTATAATTTTTTTTCAAACACAAATGGGACAGTCATGACAGCAGTGCTTACGCAGAGAACTACATTGGGGTACAAGCCTTTAGCGTATTACAGAGGGATTTTAGAACCAGTTATGAGAGGACACTTTCCTTGTGAACAGTCATTGGCAGCTGCTGCATTCGCAATTGAGAAGTCTACAAGTATTGTCATGGGCTGCTCTATGACCCTCATCGTGGAGCATGTTCTGTTTGCCATTTCAGTGAAACCAAAAGGTACATTGACATTCCAAAGAGCTCAGTTTATGAGGTGATGATTTCTAATCTGACGATTAAGATTGTAAAATGTAAAATAGAGAATCCTGCCATGTTTATAGCTGAGCCAGTAGCAGAATGTTATCATGTGCATGACTGTGGTAATTATGTTTAATTTTATGATGATATACCACGAGTGAAGGAAAATGCTTTAGAAGGAGGTGAAATTTGATGGTTCTTCGAAAATTTATCAGACTAGACATTCAGGCACTGCAAGACACAGATTAAAGGGAGAATTTGAATTTGTGGCAAGTGCAAGTCTTCTGTCTCACTTTTTAGCGCAAGCAGCAGAATCAGTTGCACTTATTGTTGCGCTCCCGAAACACGAAGGGCTGGACGTGACAGTTTACAGCGACTTCCACCTATGTGACGTCAACCGTACATGCAGAGCTAGCACATTGGAAAAGGAGGGGCTACCTACATGCGGACGGCACTCCAGTGCAGCACACATCCTTATTGGACATGCTCATTAAGGCGCTACAACTCCCAGTAGCCATAGAGGTTGGTAAATGTGCAGCTCATACTAAGCGAACAGATTTGATCTCTTCTGGCAACAAAGCTGGAGTCTGTGTGATGTGCTGAGATCTGGCATTGTGCCACACTTTGTTGATGAGGTATTTGAACAAATTAGGCTTCTATTTAATATTAAACGCAAGTTTTCTTCTGCTTATCACCCGCAAGCGAACAGAATCCACGGCCCCCTTAAAGAAAGGATTGGCAAGATTTAATTGACTTTGAAGAAGGGATGGCTATATTGCCTACCCTTAGCGTTATATCCCCTTCTAAATCAGATGGTTCAGACCATCACCTCACCCCTCACAAGCTGCCTCTTACACTTCCGTCTAGGAGTAGAAGTGATGCCCAGAGTGTAGCTAAAACGTTAGGTGATGAATTGCATGGCTATTTTACATTTATGACCTCTAGCATTTCTCTCATTTCAGATCAAATCAAGCGCCAGTGGGGTCCGTCTGAGAACACAGATGAAGACAATTCTACAACCAGCCCAACAGAAGTTTTATCGGCACCCAAGTTTTATGTTGGTGATCTAGTGCTTATTAAGAATTTTACTAGAAAGTGGTATGATAAATATTATATTGACACCCAGCACAAGGCCAAGACACTTGTGGTGATTCTCAAGAACTGTCAATGAAAAATCAGGTCAATAGTCTTGTATCCAGCACTTGCTACCATCTAAAGCTCCTAGCACTACTACAGCCCTTTGTGTCATCGGCCAATCGTGACATGGTGGTGTGAGCCATTATACATCGAGAACAGGGCTGTAAGACTTGTTCTTGGCCTCAAGCCCAGGGATCGTATCTCTTCAGGACTGAAATCTCTGCACTGGCTCTCAGCGGCTGCAAGGATTAAGTTCAAAACCCTCTGTATTGTCCACAAGGCGTTCTGGGGCCTGAGGCCTCAATACCTTCAACTCTCTCTTCCTAAATATCTTCCTTCTCGAGCTCTTCGCTCATCCGCCTCCAACTCGCTCAGGGTCAGTCACTTCTCCAAGCAACGAGTTGGTGGTAGATCTCTTTCTTTGGCTTGGGCCTCCCTGTGGGACAGTCTCCCTGCCTCCCTTTCTCTTTGCTTCTGCTTTTTCTCCTCCTCTCCCCTGCTGACTTCCTGGCTGAAACCAAAACTGCACTGGTTACTTGGCCACGCTCTGATCTCGGGCCCAGGTCTTCTCTCCTGCCAGTCGCACACCTGCACTGCCTTCCTGGCAACCCTTGCACTTGGGGACTGTTTTCTGTATCCCTACAGTCCCACTACCAGCACTTGACACATGTTTTCTGCACTTACTCTTGCCACCTGGTGGCTGTACCTCTACTTATTGTTATTTATGCTTTTATCCCATGTACTACACTGGCCACTCCCCCATCTCCTGCACTGGCACTCTCCCTCTTCCACCTTCCCATGCACTTGCGCGATCTGAATTACACCTGGCCTAGTAGGTTCGTTGTCTGTCTTCCCTCTGTTCGCCCTCCCTTGCCTCTTTGCGCCTTGAAGCACTTGTGTATAGGCACATTATAAATGCCATATCATATAGGAACTAAAGTGGACTATTGCTCTAGTCTACTGCTAGGAATCTCCAAACAAAACATGACCCATTTGCAGGAGATCCAGAACAATGCAGTCCGCATTGTAGCAGGTCTGCAAAGGAGAGAACACGTCACGGCGGCAAGGAGAGCACTACATTGGCTTCCCATTTGTAGCCGAATTATCTATCATGTGATGTGCATTACGCACAACTGCCTTCCAGGGCAAGCCCCTATTTTGGCCAGCCGCATTTCTCGCATAGCGGGGTGCAGAGAGCTGAGATCTAACAACACTAGTTTACTAGAAATGGCAAGATCTCATCTGTCCTATGTGAAGCATAGATCATTTCCACATGCTGCCCCAAGGATGTGAAATGCCCTCCCAGTGGATCTTAGATCCTGCACTAATCTGCAGCTTTTTAAAAGTAGCCTGAAAACTTAACTTTTTGAGTAAACTTCTGATCATCCTAGATTTGCTGCCTCCCCCTGACTTCCACTTGTTCTTCTGAGTCATTTTTGTTGTATTGTATTGTTTGTGCCTCTATGCCTCCAGGCTTCGTCTTGTGCGCAGTATAAACTAAATAAATAAATAAATAAATAAATAAATAAATAAAATGAGCCACGTTTTAATAGCCCCTTCTGCTTTGAAAATATAACCCCTTCAGCTGTGACGGTCCAAGGGAGACAAGCTTGGCTTCACTTAGGAGATGTAAAAGTCTACAAAGGTGATACCCTCCCTCCCACCATTGCCAATACAGAAGCAAGACAAGAAGAAGAATTTCAGGGTGTGCAGACTCGATCGATGACAAAGAAGAAAGATGATAAAGGAACGACTAGCAAATGAGACGGATTTAGCTTGGACTAAAATTCAGCAAATGCTCCTTATATATATTTTAGCAGGAGTACAAAGACTTGCAGCACATTTTAGTAGGCCAAAGATGAACATTAGGAACTTGTTGACGTATCAAAGTTTTGCCTAAACGTTAGTTCTTGATCAGAAATTGAAAACGAGATCAGTATCCAGATTAATTACGTGGTGCATGCCTGTTTTAAGCAGTTAAAAATATGGTACTTACTGATAGTGATGTGCATCGGCTTGTGCTTTCTGTTTTTATATTTATACTTCAAGCTTATCCTGCTCTTGTCAGAAGAGATGTTGATATTCGCACCTTCTTACAGGATCCTAAAAATGGTCCTGTGATAAGAAGGCTCCTCATTGCGACAATCAAGCAAATGTTACACTTACAGGTGTAAAGAAAAATACTTGATGATTGTATTAAAAATGAGAAATTTAGAAGCTGGCACGGTTCTAGAGAATGAACAAGGGCAACAGGCATCAGGATGGCGCAAAAGGTGGATGCTACTGTTTTGGTGCATAATGTATACCTGCACGAATACACTCTTTGTCATTCTATTCCTTCGTTTCCAAAGTCTCTATCATGTTAGTACTAGCATTTCCACTAAGGCACAGACCCCTATGGTTCTCCCCACTCTAAGAACTGTTTTTGATTTGCTTCATGTGTATTACACAACCTTTGAATTTGTGAGACATCAGAGAAATGCAGAGGAGATACATACTTGTCTAGACAATGCAGCACACTTGGGTAATTCATGTGGTATCAGCACATGAGAAAGATGGGAGAGAAAACATCTAAGGATAGTTGCTATGTCTGCACTCTCATACCCTATGTCATGAATACAGTGCAAACTTTCATCTCCAGAGAAGTTCCAGAACACAATGCCAGGTGCCTCGTTCATCTTGCAGCATGCATGACCAGAGGACAATTCCAGGGAAGTTGGGCCACTTTACGATGAAGATCAAATGGTTGTTTCCATTCCAGGATGTATCACGAATACACAGATGGAATAGGAACCTGAATGGAAGATTAAGATGCTTACAAATCCTGCGACAGGAAGAGGTAGTCGTTGAAGAGATGAAGAGATTGAACTGTCCTGATAGAACAGAAGTAGCTGGATCACCTGGATGTTAGGCGCAAACTCAAGTCTTAGTCTATGGACGAGTGAAATCCAAGAAGGGATGTGAAGAAGGACTGATGTCTTGTGCAGCTCATCTACTGAAGCCAGAATATGTATAAGAGGTACAGAGAGTAAACAATGGATGTTTGAAATCATGGGCCAGCCATGCCAAACTAATGACATGGGTGGAAGATGAATCGGGTCCAACGGTTCTGATCCCTTTGGCGAATGTGACATTGTGCTTCCGGAGACATGGAAAGGAGAATGTGGTAGATAACAAGGGCTGCAAAAATACAGTTGATGTTTCCAGAATGGGAGCAGGGACAGACGTCCTGATGGATCAATATTGGGCTTGTGGGCCTAGGGCCTACATGAAGCTGCCAAAGGATTGAGGAGGAATGTGTTCCTTGGTGCTCATCCATGTTCCAGCATTAGAGATTCCTCAGAGCAACCTGAACATTGGAGAATTTCCAAATGTAGAAGCCCATTTAAGAAGGAGAAGATTGCTTGAATTTCTCAATCGAACCAAGAGAGGGAATTACGTCTGAGCCAAATCAACAGAACCCTATGGCTCTATTCCTTATGAGCACAGCTTGTTCAGCAAGACTGCTTCAGCATTCACTACTATCTTCATGCCTGGGATCCAGATAATGGGCAATGCAAAATGGTTGCAAATTACCAGATGGGAGCACCTGCAGACAGTAAACACCACCATAAAGAGATTTGATGCTATCAAAGAAGAGCTGAGGGCCATACGACTGATGACCCTGCATAACAAATATGGCCTTGACATGATCACAGCGATGGAAGGAGGAGTTTGTGCTAAAATCGGGACTTCATGTTGCACATTCACACCTTTTCCACGATGGCGAAAAAGGGACCTTGACAGAGGCCATAATGTTGCTGACGAACCTGCATAACCAGATGGAAGACGAGACAGAGGACATTATAGATGGCAGTTGGTTTGCATCCATACTCTCATGGATTCCACAGTGGTTGGCAAACATCTTTAAGTTTCTTGGAGCAATATTAGTGATGGAGATGTTTGGATTCTGTGTGATCATGATAATAATTGCCCAATATAAGAAGACAGCAAAGAAAGCAGTAGGAATGACGATCATGATCAATGTCGAATCAGAGTTTTGACCCAAGGAATTGACTGATAAAGATGTCAGAAAATACATAGAGGCCAGCATTGTAGCACCTGAAGGAACAAAGTTCCTGTATCCAATGAATCATAAGAAGTATGTGGGACGATGGTTCTATTGTAATCTGAATGGACAGTGCAGCTACATGACCTGGAGTGTGCATGAACATGTAAAGTCAGGCGGCACCCTGAAAGTGGTGATGAATATCTGGACCCCAAAGAAGCACTTCTTCAAGAGAAAATATCAAGATGTGGAAACCGGTGAAGAGGCGGTTGATGAGTTGACCAGAGGGGGGAATGTAGAGGAGCAGCTGCATGACTCTGCAGGAAATCCTGCCCCTCTACCTTCTGTATGTTGGAAGCCTGAGATTGTGCTATGCTTGACACCAGCAGTTGTGACCATACCCCGGCGAATGTTTGAAAGAAGGTTCCCTCCGAGAAAGCTCTATCAAATGTATTCCCAAAGAGACGACAATCTGAGGGAGGAACCCCCCCAAAAGGAATATGAAAAAGAGCGAAAGAGGAGCTGGTGATGTCATGAAAGATGAGCGCGATGCCCTGAGAATACTGGCTGAAAAGAATGCATGGACCTTATGGAAAGTGATGACGAAGTTAAGAATCGAGTAAACTTTCAAATGCGAAAAGAAGATTGCGCTGCTGAAAATGCAAGCCATTCAATAACTCTACAGATGCTGTAACGCAAGTAGATTAAGTAATCTTAGAAGCTGGCTATTTGTAGTGAATAGACTGCAGGTGAAGCCAACATTGTATAGAAACTGGACATTGGTGTCATGAATTTAGTAAGCTCGGACCCCTGGAGAGGAAAGGCCGAGAACTGCTTCGCAGTAAAGAATTAGCTGAGATCGTGGACACCAATAGCGAAGCTGTCTGGCCTGGTACCAAATCTGAAGCAGCCAAGGCTGGTTATCTATTCTCAAAGGCGCTGAATGTGAGAAGCTGAATCATCCCTTGTTAAGGTGCAAAGATAGGACACCAAGCATGCCTCCAGGCATGCCTCCTCCAGGCCCATGACTTCAACAGCTAGTGGTATCATTTTGGTGTAGGAAGGGGTGTGGTGTGTGGGTGTACTCCTTTTATAGTGGGACAGGCTCCATTGACTCCACCTGTGGTGATTGTGTGCACCTTTGGCAGTTGCCTTGATTGCAGGTTGCTGTTTACGGGTGGTCCGCGATGCCTGTATGGCCGCTATCGTGCAGGCCCTAATTACCGCCTTCGGGATGCCAGTAATTGCATGCCCGCATGAGTTGTGATGTCCTCCTATTACCGGCATCCCAGTATTTACTCTGCGAAGGGGCACGTGTACACGCGCGAGCCGGTATGAAGGGGCACGGTACGGGCAGTGGCGGTATTGGCGGGTTGTCGGGTTGTAATGGGCCGGAACCCGTTAACGATGCCGGTAATACCATTCCGCCTTCCTATTTTCATTACCTCCATTCTCGTAATGAGGCCCTATGTGTTTAAGATCACGGATGCTATCACATCAGAGGGTATGGCCATTAAACCACTTAAACAATATAGCTGATGACGAATCATGTGAGGCACATAAACGTGCTGATTGGATATATTAATATTATGTACTTAAGCTCTAAGAATTGACAGGTATCACCATGTGGACAGGTAATGTCCTCTGAGCCTTATTAACACAGTTATGGGCATACAAGTATCCTGCACGCAAGATGCATTGATCATTGCTTCGGATAACAAACATTGCATATTAGAGTTGTACTGAATTTCACCTGATACCACACATTGCTAATTAGGTTCAAACACACTTTAGGGAGCAACACACACATTCAAAATACCCATGTTGCACATCGCTAGGACTTTTGAGTTTGTTCGGACTAACTTGGCTCCATAAGCACAATCTCACAGAACTACAATTCCCTAACAAAAACAGACCACAATTCGGCATCATTGCGTACGCGATGCCGTGATGCATTTAACGATGGCCCGTGACCCGCAGCGTTCTGTTGCCAGGGGGAACCATCGTTGCCCAGGACACCACAACGCTGTGGACCCTCGGAGCGAACCCGGATGGAAGTACTATCAAGGAAGCACTCCAACAACGATCGGACCGTGTAATTAGAATGCTGTTGGTATACTTTCGGTTTCTAACCAAGTTACGTGTCCTCGTTTAGAAAGGACCGGCTGACTGATAAAGAGAACTTCAAGTCTCCATTACTGAATCTACTTAAGATTACACCTTGTGAGCGTCTTGATGAGGTATGCAAACGCATTGATTTATCTCTTTAATTTTCTTGCAACACGTTCTAGCTAGCAAGTTGGCAAACATCATTATCAGAGTATGGACATTAAGGAAAAAAGCATGCTAAGCATGGTTATTTTGGTTTCTTTACAGAACATTTCCTCATATAGAAATAACCATTTGCAAAACCACATGCAGCACCGAAGCTGAATATATCCTGGCATGCTCTTAAGGAATGTAACACAGGAGTGCACGACAGAATTATTTCACAGCTAAACAGAGTGCAGTGTATAATTGTGAATTGAAGAAGTTGATTAATAAGGAAAGTACACATCAATCTGGTTGGTATGTGTCACTTGAATTTATGATATTAGGGGTGAAGTTAACCCCAGGCTGTTAATGTTTTTTAGAACCCGCCCTGAGGAAGGACACAGTCCAAAATGCATCAGCAAGGGCTTCTGCTATAAGGATTACAATAAAGAAAATTTGAATATGAAAGTGCAATAGTGATTGAAATTCAAGCGAACAATGGTTGTCAATCTGCTATGATTGATTATATGAAAAACATGATAAATTTGAAACAATAAATAGAAGCACATTTGAAGTAGTATTTACTACAAAAGCTGGCGTCTCCAAGCTCAGTGGATGTTCCACTGAGCTATCCCATCCTGCACCGCTGACTGTTGTCATGCTGCAGTCAGTAAAGCCGTCCGAGATGCGTCGACCAGCATTTCAGATCCCCCAACCAGCACAGAGAAAACAAATCTTGACCCCAAGCAGCTGTGTAGACCAGCCTGCAGCTATCCGTCTAGTCTTGCTTGCCGAACTGCCTGCCGCCAGATACCTGCAGCTGTCTCCCATCGTCAACTCTGTCACAGAAGCTGCAAAGCATCCTTGAACCGAATTGATGCTTTCGAGCATCAAGATCATCCCAAGCACTAGGTGCATTGTGGTTCTGTCCCCCTGGTCCTTCTATTTACGCCCCTAGTGACCATTACAACCCCTTGCTCCCTTGGTGCTGAAACCAAAATCCTTGAACAGTTAAGACTGATTGCTTTACCGACTACCCTCCTGTCAGTAGCCATAGTGCATCCCTTTCCTTCGTGAAACTGTCTGTCCTCTGTGTTTCTTTACAGGGTGGGCTGTATTTTCCAGTGTGCTAGAACTGTCTGTTGTAATAATAATAAAGTAGATATGTATATACAACTTTGACTGGACAGTCCCTTTTATCATTGGGTAATAATTGTATTTTCGCTGTTTTGCAACTAACCAACGATCCACGACCTTGCTGAGATAAGCTTGCCATTCCGTCCACGTTATGAAAATTGGACAAGGAGGTTTATAATTTACTTGTGTTTCCAATCTGTTTGAATCCCTTCTGGTATATTAGAAGTGTGGGGCAGATTGATGGTTTGGGGCTGATTGATGGTTTAGAATCCGATTATCGTGCCTGTACCACTGGCGCCCCGAAAGTTGATTCGTCACAATCCCACATAACTCCATACTTAAAAACCTATAAGAGGGTGCATTTTCTGGAAGGCAAAATAGTTCCATGCTTCAGTTTTAGGAAAAAAGGGAAGCCAGTAACTAGGTATCTCGTCTGTTTTTCAATTCTAAGATGAATTAAGAGGATGAAGAAGCAAATGAATTTGTAAAAGTAGCAATATGGCCACAGCTATTGTTAGGAGGTTCTCCTGGACATGCTCATGTAAAATAAAGATTTCCATCGTAAGAATACCTCATAGGCCTAATCATAATGCAATCAATGTCATGGGATGTTTAAAAGCTTTTACTGTTCTAAAAATGTCCATGAAGCCTTAATCGTAGCACACATATCCTTCCTCCATAAGGGGTCTGTGGCCATTCTTTACCCTCTTCAGACCTCTGGATATCTCTTCTGGATAATATCCTATTAATCGCCTCTGCCAAACCCATCAAAGCATACGAGCACACAGGTCCCGGGTAGTTCCAACCTGCACCCATTAGCCGCATAGGTTTTGCATCGGCCTCTCCTGCTATCCCACTAACTACCCCCACGACTCCCTTTCCGTAGGGAGCTATACAAGACCACTTTACTTACTTGTTAAATTTTCTCAATTGTATCACCAATCTCACAGTAGTATTGTAAATGATCCAAATGATGACTAACAGCTTTCCAGCGTATTTGTTCTTCTGCTTTTTGCAGTCTCCGACTCACTGTTTCTTTTGTTCTGCAGATTGGCTGCTGTTTTTGGCAGCCTATGAATAACTTCCCATCATACTTATTCATAAATATCTTCCCTTCAGCAGTTAACAGTTGATTCATCAAAATCAAGACTTTTTGTGTATGCTCAGCTGGTCTTTTCCTTGGCGGCTGGCTCGTCGACTTTTCAAAATCATGTTTTTATTCTGTGTTTTAGCATTTCTTTCAGTTCAGGCTGATAAAGGCATGGCTGGTGCACATACCTTCCCTGCTTCAGGCAAAGGGGCGTTTTAGTGCCCTCCCTGGCTTATATGAAGGCCAAACTTGACGTTTGAGGGACAGAATGGCAACCCCTGGTACCCATTCTCTGTTGACACCCTAAGCACGTTCTAGTATCCTCTTATTGTACTACTGCTCTGTATACATTCCTGACCCCCATCAGAAATATATTTTGTGGGCTCATTATCTGAAGTTTGAAGAGCACAAATATGATGATGACCTATTGAGACCAGCTGAAGTGAAAGTGGACCAAATTGCAAGAGCAGATTTGCTGAAAGAAAAAACCCAATTAGAGGCACCAAATTAGTCAACATTAGCACCTTTTCACAACAAAGTAACCAAATTAAAGGCTGTATTTTGAAGAATTGGAAAATACTCTATTCCGATCCAGAATTATTAACACATTTTATTGATCCTCCAGTATTTGCCTACAAAAAGAGTAACTCACAAAGAGAAACCCCAGGACCTGCTTTATGGAGTGTGGAACCTCGAACCAAGTAAAAATATATAGGAGCCTTACCATGATATGATGTGATATGGCATTTATAGCGTGCCTGTACACAAGTGTTTCTAGGCATGACAAGACAAGGAAGGGGGAAACAGAGGGAGGACAAAACAAAAGATCTTACTATGCCTTGCTTCATTTAGATCACGCAAGTGCAGGAAAGTGGAAGGGGAGAGGTGCCAAGGCAGGGTGGGAGCGGAGAAGTGCAAGTAACTCAATAAATGCAGCCAGCGAGTGGCTCATAAGTGCAGAGAGAGAAGGGACCGTAGGGTTGCAGGTACAGACCATAAGTGCTGTAGAGCATTACATTACAAGGGAGCTGGACATGCAGGATCATGGGTCCGAGTTCAGAGGGTAGCCAGGTGACCAGTGCGTGGAGCAGTCAGGACATCAGCAGGGGAGAGGAAGAGAGAGAGCAAAAGTGAAAAGTAAGGTCTTGAGTTGCTTCCAGAACCAGAGGTGGTTCTGCTCAAGTTTGAAAGAGGCAGGGAGGTTGTTCCAGAGGGAGGCCCCAGCTAAAGAGAGAGATCTGCCCCAAACTCTCTGCTTGGAAAAGCGTCTGACCATCAGATAGTTGGAGTGGATGAGCGGAGGGCTCGAGAAGGGAGATCTTTAGGAAGAAGGAGTTGGAGGTAGTGAGGTCGCAGGCCCCATAAAGCCTTGTGGATGATGCAAAGGGTCTTGAACTTGATCCTTGCCACAACACAGAGCCAGTGAAGAGATTTTAGAGCTGGAGAGATACGATCCCTCGGCTTGAGGCCAAGAACAAATCTCACAGTCCTATTCTGGATAAGCTATAGAGGTCGGAGAGTAGAGGGAGGCAGATTTAGAAAGAGGCTGTTGCAGTAATCCAGCCTAGAGAGGACCAGAGCTCTGGAGACAGTGAGCTTCTGGGGGAAAGTGAGGAAAGGAAGAATACCTCTGACGATGTGCAGCTGATAGTTTGACTTCTTAGAGACATCAGAGATATGAGGAGAGAAGGAGAGGGTGTGGTTGAAGATGACACCAAGGTTCTTAGCCTCACAGGTAGGAGCAGGAAGAGGGCCCAGAGTGGGCGGCCAGAGAGAGAAAGCAAAGGAGGGAGCTGGTGTTCTGATGAAGAGGATCTTTGTCTTACTGACATTAAGGCAGAGATTGTTAGCGGCACACCATTCCTGAATTGAGGCCAAACAGTCTGGTATGAGAGAAGGGGAAAAGGCGGCTGAGGGGAGTCTGAAAGAGAGCTGGGTGTCATCCACATAACACTGAAAGTTGGAGCAGAAAGTAGCGATGCAGTGGGCCAGAGGTGCCAGGTAGTGGTTGACAAGCCAGGGAGAAAGGTTAGACCCCTGGGGAACACCACAGGTAGAGAGAGAGATAGAAGAGGAAAGACCCCAGTTGGACCTGAGAGGGTCAGTCAGTGAGAAAGGAGGTCAGCCAGGCCAGGGCCTGATCAGTGATACCCAGGTTATCAAGGAGGCAATTGAGCAGGATGCTTGACCATATCAAAAGCAGAAGAAATATCAAGGAGAATGAGGCAGAAGGAAGGTCAGAGCCAAGGTTAAAGAGAAGGTCTTCACAAGTGTTCAGGAGAGCAGTTTCCGTCTTTCTGGCAGCTCTAAAGTCAGACTGGTGGTCATGGAGACAACCAACAGATTCAGTGTTCAGATTAAGCTGGGAGATGGACAGCTTTTCCAAGAGTTTGCTCAGTAAAGGAGTGATGGAGATCGGGCAATTGTTAGCTGGAGAGGAAGGATCGACAGAGGGCTTCTTTACGAGGGGGTGCACAAAGGAGTGCTTAAGGGGGAGGGGAAGGTTCCAGTGGCAAAGGAGTGATTGCAGAAATCAACCAGGTCTGGAGCCAGGGTGTTGATGTGGTCCTTGATGGTTCTGGATGAGTAGGGGAGAACCTGCTCTGACAAGGCTTTCATAGATCAGACTTGTCTAGAAACATAATCTGGGGTGAACACGGAAAGGAGGACAAAGGAGGAGGAGAGACAGCCACAGGCGGGCCAGGAGTGGAGGAGGAGGTAGAGGAAGAGACGGTGAACAGGATGTCCTGAATTTTAGTGATAAAATGAGAAGCCAGGGCCGTACAGAGGGCCTGGGAGGGAACAGGAGAGGTAGAAACTGCAGCAGGATTGGCCAGCTATTTGCAGATTTTGAAGAGTTTGGCCGAATTGTTAGAGGCTGCAGAGATGCAGGCTTGGATGTGGGCTCTCTTCTTAGCTAGAACAGAGAGTCTGTATTGCCTTTGGATCAGCCAGCAGGCCAGTTTGTCAGGGGATGCACTTTATGCCCTCCATTTCCTCTTAGCTACACTACACTTGCATTTAAGGGCAACAAGGTCATGCATCAATTGCATTAATTGTAATAACATAATTCAGGGTAACACCATTCAACATCCCGATAAAAGAAAATAGGTATCTCTAAATCACACATCAATTTATGATACTAAAAATGTAATTTACGGGTTTAAATTACCTTGTGGACTATTCTATGTGGGAATGACTTCAAAAAAATCTAAAATGAGGTGGTGTGAACATAAGTCTAATATTCGCACAGACAACTTCTCATCTTCGATAGCGATCAATTTTCAAGACAAATCACACACGATATATCAACTGCGCTTTATAATATTGGAACAAGTAACGGTCTCATCAAGAGGGGGCAATCTGACAAAATCTTTTACGTAGAGAATTATTTTGGATGTGAACATTGGAATCACTGTGCCCTCATGGGATGAATCAAGAATAGGATCTGTCTTGTTATGTCTAATAAAGTCTCTACAAAGACGATAAAAAAGCAGCACTAATTACTTGATTTTTAATTTGGAGAGGTACCAATGGATATTGAATGGTATGCATTTGCTTTTATAAAAGAAGGGGTACTAAACTAGAAAATCTATATTCTAAAATGTACAATATATTTTGTTGTTTGAATTTACACCATCTCAAAGTTGGTTAATGTTTGGGACCTATACATGATATCGGCCATTATGTTGTAGACAACATCATTTGAAGGGCTTCATTATGTTATGTACAGCCTTGTTTGAAGGGCTTATGTAAATAGCTGACATATAAGTCAAGACGAGTCACAAAATATCGTTGACATTATTGTTTGTATTAAATTGGCTATATAGACATGGCATGAATCTGCTCATCAGGACCCATGACACAGAGCCCTTGACCTTACTGTAATTGGCATATGAGATATAATTGACTATGTTTATTACTAGGAGATTATAAATCATCCATAGCCTCATTGAATTTGCAGATAACTGGGGCTAGACAATATAGATATCGTGCATCGAGTGCGCTGTTGTGTCTGTTGTTAAGCTGTGACTGCTGTGAAGCTCTGCCGGCTCGAAGTCAGAAGTCAGAAGGATCTAAAATACATTTAAATCCAACTCTTGAATGCAAATCATGAATTGAACAAATAAACTGCAGTGTGAGGCAATGCTCACAGTGAGGCGTATAAAATTGTGGGTGCGGAGGCATCAGCGTGGTCGGATCGCAGTATGTTGTTGAGTATGCTGTTAAGCTGTGACTGCTGTGAAGCACTGCTGGCTTGAAGTCAGAAGTCATAAAATACGTTTAAATCACACTCTTGGGGAGAGACTTTGGGGTTGTAGTGACGCTTGCTGCATCGCTACTAAAGAGGACTACTAATACTTGATTTCAACTTTGTTACAGAATGCAAATCATAAATTGAACAAATAAGCTGCAGTGTAAGGGCATTCCCACAAGGAGGCGTACAAAATTGTGGGTGCACGCGCATCAGTGCGCATGCATCGAGTATGCTGTTAAGCTGTTTGGCTGGGCTGGGGGGCAGTGAGTATACGTTTTTCGATCAGTATCCTTAGAAGCAATGTTATTTGCATACATTTGGTTAGTTGTAAAATGTGCGCAGTGTTGTCCAGCACACAGGAAGGCCGGAGTGGTTGAGCTTCGTAGCAGATAGTACGGTAAGGTTGCGGTTCATGCTCACGTTATCGTTCAAGCTTGTTGAACTTGTATGAACTTGTTGAAAGTACAAAGAGCAGACGTAGACCGGCTGCTGCCGAATGCATATGTAGGGTTACGCCTACATGGATACGCTTTGCTAGGACTCAAATCTATAAACACGTTCAACTGTAAAGAGCATACAGAGATGTGTAGTGCCCTGCTCGGCTAGGTGCGGGCTGGTAGTAACTTAACTTCAAAGTTGAAAGTGACTGGAACATCAGAGATTGCATGTATTTAAGAGAACAATTCCGCTCTAAACGGTTATAGACATACAGAGAGCTGCGGTTGAGGTATCATTTTAACAAGGGTTGGGGCGGGCGGCAGCACAGTGGGAAGGAAGGAAATGAAAATGGTTGCCATTGCCACTAGGCTTTAAATGGTATAAGTCTACTGTTTAGTGGAAGAGACTTACAGGGTAATTCATAGAATTTCGCAGAAAAGTGTCGCAAGCGGCTGGCGCAAAGTGTCTGCGTGCGATTGTCTGCGCCAGGCACGTGCGCCAAAACCGATTTCCGCGCACAGCGTATTCATGGATTTTAGGCTCCCAAACCAGCCGTGGCGCAGAGAATCGCAGCGACCCTGCAGCAGCGCCAGTAACGCCCCCAAGAACGCCCTCGCGCAAGGAAAAGCCATCAAAATCGCTAAATCATCGCAAAGGGCTGCGCTAACCCTGGACCAGTTCACCGGGCTGGCAAACAGCAAACCCCAAGCGGGGAACGTGTATTTCAGGGGTGCGCGGGAAGTTCCACACGCGTTTGGCCCCGTGCAAGCAGGGTACGTGTATTCCATGGGTGCGCGGGAAGTTCCACACGCGATTTCAGCAGGGTACGTGTATTCCAGGGGTGCGCGGGAAGTTCCACACGCGATTTCAGCAGGGTACGTGTATTTCAGGGGTGCGCGGGAAGTTCCACACGCGATTTCAGCAGGGTACGTGTATTCCAGGGGTGCGCGGGAAGTTCCACACGCGATTTCAGCAGGGTACGTGTATTTCAGGGGTGCGCGGGAAGTTCCACACGCGATTGGCCCAGTGCGAGCAGGGTACGTGTATTCCATGGGTGCGCGGGAAGTACCACACGCGATTTCAGCAGGGTACGTGTATTCCAGGGGTGCGCGGGGAGTTCCACACGCGATTTCAGCAGGGTACGTGTATTTCAGGGGTGCGCGGGAAGTTCCACACGCGATTGGCCCAGTGCGAGCAGGGTACGTGTATTCCATGGGTGCGCGGGAAGTACCACACGCGATTTCAGCAGGGTACGTGTATTCCAGGGGTGCGCGGGAAGTTCCACACGCGATTCCAGCAGGGTACGTGTATTTCAGGGGTGCGCGGGAAGTTCCACACGCGATTGGCCCAGTGCGAGCAGGGTACGTGTATTCCATGGGTGCGCGGGAAGTTCCACACGCGATTTCAGCAGGGTACGTGTATTTCAGGGGTGCGCGGGAAGTTCCACACGCGATTGGCCCAGTGCGAGCAGGGTACGTGTATTCCATGGGTGCTCGGGAAGTTCCACACGCGATTTCAGCAGGGTACGTGTATTTCAGGGGTGCGCGGGAAGTTCCACACGTGATTTCAGCAGGGTATGTGTATTTCAGTGGTTCTGGGGAGTACTACACGTGAATTGGCCGTGTGGGTCCTCCCAGGTGTACGCTCCACAACCTCCACGGCCCCTGCAGGCAGCCCACACCACAGGGGACGACCCTGCACCCCTGCTCATGTCCCGCAGGCAGCCCATCCACCATGGGCTTGCCCCCCAGCCAACCCACATGTCACCTTGCACTACTGATCAACAATGCATGTCTCCCACCACCCCCACCCACCAGCAGTGCAGGGGCAGCCTCCACCAGGCCCCAACTCATGTCTCCCACCACCCCCACCACCACCCAGCCACCAGGGGCACCCTCCACCAGGCCCCCACCCATGTCTCCCACCACCCCCACCCCCCAGCAGTGCAGGGGCACCCTCCACCAGGCCCCCACCCATGTCCCCCTGCACCCCCACCCCCCAGCATCCAGGGGCACCCTCCACCAGGCCCCCACCCATGGCCCCTATCACCCCCACCCCCCACCCCCCAGGGGCACCCTCCACCAGGCCCCCACTCATGTCTCCCACCACCCACACCCCCCAGCCACCAGGGGCAGCCTCCACCAGGCCCCCACTCATGTCTCCCACCACCCCCACCACCCAGCCACCAGGGGCACCCTCCACCAGGCCCCCACCCATGTCTCCCACCAACCCCACCCCCCAGCAGTGCAGGGGCAGCCTCCACCAGGCCCCCACTCATGTCTCCCACCACCCCCACCCCCCAGCAGTGCAGGGGCACCCTCCACCAGGCCCCCACTCATGTCTCCCACCACCCCCACCCCCCAGCAGTGCAGGGGCAGCCTCCACCAGGCCCCCACTCATGTCTCCCACCACCCAGCCACCAGGGGCAGCCTCCACCAGGCCCCCACCCATGTCTCCCACCACCCCCACCCCCCAGCAGTGCAGGGGCACCCTCCACCAGGCCCCCACTCATGTCCCCCTGCACCCCCACCCCCCAGCATCCAGGGGCACCCTCCACCAGGCCCCCACCCATGGCCCCTATCACCCCCACCCCCCACCCCCCAGGGGCACCCTCCACCAGGCCCCCACTCATGTCTCCCACCACCCCCACCCCCCCAGCCACCAGGGGCAGCCTCCACCAGGCCCCCACTCATGTCTCCCACCACCCCCACCACCCAGCCACCAGGGGCACGCTCCACCAGGCCCCCACCCATGTCTCCCACCACCCCCACCCCCCAGCCACCAGGGGCACCCTCCACCAGTCCCCCACTCATGTCTCCCACCACCCCCACCCCCCAGCAGTGCAGGGGCAGCCTCCACCAGGCCCACACTCATGTCTCCCACCACCCAACCACCAGGGGCAGCCTCCACCAGGCCCCCACTCATGTCTCCCACCACCCCCACCCCCCAGCCACCAGGGGCACCCTCCACCAGGCCCCCACTCATGTCTCCCACCACCCCCACCCCCCAGCCACCAGGGGCACCCTCCACCAGGCCCCCACTCATGTCTCCCACCACCCCCACCCCCAGCAGTGCAGGGGCACCCTCCACCAGGCCCACACTCATGTCTCCCACCACCCCCACCACCCAGCCACCAGGGGCACCCTCCACCAGGCCCCCACCCATGTCTCCCACCACCCCACCCCCCAGCAGTGCAGGGGCAGCCTCCACCAGGCCCCCACTCATGTCCCCCTGCACCCCCACCCCCCAGCATCCAGGGGCAGCCTCCACCAGCCCCCCACTCATGTCTCCCACCACCCCCACCCCCCAGCCACCAGGGGCAGCCTCCACCAGGCCCCCACTCATGTCTCCCACCACCCCCACCACCCAGCCACCAGGGGCACCCTCCACCAGGCCCCCACCCATGTCTCCCACCACCCCCACCCCCCAGCAGTGCAGGGGCACCCTCCACCAGGCCCCCACCCATGTCTTCCACCACCCCCACCCCCCAGCAGTGCAGGGGCACCCTCCACCAGGCCCCCACTCATGTCTCCCACCACCCCCACCCCTCAGCCACCAGGGGCAGCCTCCACCAGGCCCCCACTCATGTCTCCCACCACCCCCACCACCCAGCCACCAGGGGCACCCTCCACCAGGCCCCCACCCATGTCTCCCACCACCCCCACCCCCCAGCAGTGCAGGGGCACCCTCCACCAGGCCCCCACTCATGTCTCCCACCACCCCCACCCCCCAGCAGTGCAGGGGCAGCCTCCACCAGGCCCACACTCATGTCTCCCACCACCCCCACCACCCAGCCACCAGGGGCAGCCTCCACCAGGCCCCCACTCATGTCTCCCACCACCCCCACCCCCCAGCCACCAGGGGCACCCTCCACCAGGCCCCAACTCATGTCTCCCACCACCCCCACCCCCCAGCAGTGCAGGGGCACCCTCCACCAGGCCCCCACTCATGTCTCCCACCACCCCCACCACCCAGCCACCAGGGGCACCCTCCACCAGGCCCCCACCCATGTCTCCCACCACCCCCACCCCCCAGCAGTGCAGGGGCAGCCTCCACCAGGCCCCCACTCATGTCTCCCACCACCCCCACCCCCCAGCAGTGCAGGGGCAGCCTCCACCAGGCCCCCACTCATGTCTCCCACCACCCCCACCACCCAGCCATCAGGGGCAGCCTCCACCAGGCCCCCACCCATGTCTCCCACCACCCCCACCCCCCAGCAGTGCAGGGGCACCCTCCACCAGGCCCCCACTCATGTCCCCCTGCACTCCCAGCATCCAGGGGCACCCTCCACCAGGCCCCCACCCATGGCCCCTATCACCTCCACCCCCCACCCCCAGGGGCACCCTCCACCAGGCCCCAACTCATGTCTCCCACCACCCCCACCCCCCAGCCACCAGGGGCAGCTTCCACCAGGCCCCCACTCATGTCTCCCACCACCCCCACCACCCAGCCACCAGGGGCACCCTCCACCAGGCCCCCACCCATGTCTCCCACCACCCCCACCCCCCAGCCACCAGGGGCAGCTTCCACCAGGCCCCCACTCATGTCTCCCACCACCCCCACCCCCCAGCCACCAGGGGCAGCCTCCACCAGGCCCCCACTCATGTCCCCCACCACCCAGCCACCAGGGGCACCCTCCACCAAGCCCCCACCCATGTCTCCCACCACCCCCACCCCCCAGCAGTGCAGAGGCAGCCTCCACCAGGCCCCCACTCATGTCTCCCACCACCCCCACCCCCCAGCCACCAGGGGCAGCAGCCTCCACCAGGCCCCCACTCATGTCTCCCACCACCCCCACCCCCCAGCAGTGCAGGGGCACCCTCCACCAGGCCCCCACTCATGTCTCCCACCACCCCCACCACCCAGCCACCAGGGGCACCCTCCACCAGGCCCCCACCCGTGTCTCCCACCACCCCGACCCCCCAGCAGTGCAGGGGCAGCCTCCACCAGGCCCCCACTCATGTCTCCCACCACCCCCACCCCCCAGCCACCAGGGGCAGCCTCCACCAGGCCCCCACTCATGTCTCCCACCACCCCCACCCCCCAGCAGTGCAGGGGCAGCCTCCACCAGGCCCCCACTCATGTCTCCTACCACCCCCACCACCCAGCCACCAGGGGCACCCTCCACCAGGCCCCCACCCATGTCTCCCACCACCCCCACCCCCCAGCAGTGCAGGGGCAGCCTCCACCAGGCCCCACTCATGTCCCCCTGCACCCCCACCCCCCAGAATCCAGGGGCACCCTCCACCAGGCCCCCACCCATTGCCCCTATCACCCCCACCCCCCAGCCACCAGGGGCACCCTCCACCAGGCCCCCACTCATGTCTCCCACCACCCCCACCCCCCAGCCACCAGGGGCAGCCTCCACCAGGCCCCCACTCATGTCTCCCACCACCCCCACCACCCAGCCACCAGGGGCACCCTCCACCAGGCCCCCACCCATGTCTCCCACCACCCCCACCCCCCAGCAGTGCAGGGGCACCCTCCACCAGGCCCCCACTCATGTCTCCCACCACCCCACCCCCCAGCAGTGCAGGGGCAGCCTCCACCAGGCCCACACTCATGTTTCCCACCACCCCCACCACCCAGCCACCATGGGCAGCCTCCACCAGGTCCTCACAATCCCCAATCATGTGCGTTATGGTCAGCCTCCACAGCCAAAAAGCCCTACCAAGTAACCCATTCACCCACATGGAAATGGAAATTACATGTTACACCACCAATGTTCATAAAGCTAATGAACCCATGTCCGTCACACACAATGGTTGCAATTGAATGGGAAAACACCCAACATGACATGCATGAAACCAATGAGATGATACCACACAGTGAAGTATGAAAACAAAATTGTATTAAAAAAAATAAGAATGCAAAAGAAGTGAAACAAACTACAATATCAATGAAAAAAAGATAAGCTGCATGTCCGTTTAAAAAAATGAAAACACCAAATCCGAATCCCAAAAAATGCTGTCCAAAGTCAAATGAAAAATAAAATCAATCCAATGAAGAACTATGTACAATACTTCCAAGGGTCCATGAGCCCAACTGAACAAAGGAAACCTACAAAAAACCCTAACTAAAATGCAACTATATACAAAAAGTGGAGCAGTGTCCGTCGACTCCAAATCATAAGAACAAACAAAGGAAACCTAAAACTAAAGAACTATATACAAAGGCGGCGGGCAAGTCCAGCGGCTCACTCCGTGGTGTTCCGGGCCAGGGCATCATTGAACTCCTGTTCGATGTCCCGGAGGCGGTCCTGTTCCATGGCCCCGAGGGTCCGCAGGGACGACGCCGTGTCCTCCTCCAACCCCCTGCGGATTGCCTCGAGGCACTCGGCCCGCCTCAGGGCCCTCCGCATGGAGTTCTCCGCCCTGACCATTGTGAGCCGCGCCTCTTCCGCCCGCCGCCGCTCCGCATCTATGGCGTGGCCCAACCGCTGCCACACGGAAGACGCTCTCTGTCCTGGGTCCTACTGCCCTCCGGCCGATGCCTGCCCCTCCGATGTCGAAGGCCCCGAGCCTTCATGGCTCCCACCATGTTGCTGCTGCTGCTCTGCCTCTGCCCGTGCACTGCCTCCTGCTGCCTGCACATCCTCCGCCGGCTGGGGTGCAGTCGTAGATGTGGCCACCCCTGCTGGAAGTCCGACTCCCGACTGTGGCAGGGATGCCTCCTCCACCAGCCTGGCCGCACCGTCAGAGGCAGCTCCACAGGGCACCCAGGTGACTGATGGGTGGGAAGATGGCACAGAGGACGACTGGCACGTAGGGGGTCCAGTTGAGGAGGGGGTCGGAGCAAGCCCCATCAGACGGAGGAATCCGGCCTGGCTGACCTGTCCCAGCAGGCTGACGTGGTCAACGAGCCATTCGAGATGACGTGCAGTCTCTCCATGAAAAGACTGCAGGTCACCTCGCATGGCCCGTTGACGCAACGCCACACCAGCCAGGACAGGCTCAACCCGGACCTGGATAGCCACGTCCGCAGGCAGAGGAAGGCCAGTTGATGTCAGCTCATCCCCTGCCTGAAAACGGGTCTGGACGTAGGCATCCCTGCTGGTGCAAGATGATGCAGGGACAGGATCGGGGACAGGATTGCACACAGGCACCTCCGCGGCGGCCTGTGCTGCCTCCTGTCCCTGGTCCTGCACTGCACCACTAGCACCAGTGGGATCCCCACCTCCAGACCCCGTCTCTGGTGCTTGCACGGCCTCCTCCTCCACCAAACCCCCCACCAACCTGGATGACTCCGTGCCATCTTCCCCTGTTGGGCCCTGTGGGGTCCCAGCTGCCCCTTCTGCTGCCGAGGAGTCCAACTCCAACCTCCGCCTCTTGGACCTCCCCCCGGCAGCTGCGGCCTGGGACGCGGCACCGGACTCCTCACTCCCCGACGAGATGACAACACGGGAGGGGAGCCGGGCCTTGCATCTCCGGCTGGCGGTGGGATCCCCGCCGCTGTGCTCCACAGCACCTTCTCCGCCCTCTTCATCAGTTGACGCTGCAGACAGGGAGAAACAAAACACAGGCATCAGGGCACTGTACAATGGACACATACACACATGACAGTTGCACATGAGTGGCATTGGCAAACCTCAGACATGTCATCACAATCCCCAACACACATGTCATTACAACTCGCACACATGAGCCATACCACAGCCATATCGCAACTGCCACCACCATCCCTAGACATACAACAGCATGGGCAGCCAAAGGTGAGCCCGACATCACATGCAACACAGGAAGTGCACCACACATGTACACACACCACCACACTTGCATGCATGTGTACACCTCTGCCAAGTGTCGCACTGTTCAGACGGGCATCCATGTCACATCTGCCAATCAGGCTTCCACATACCGCTGTCACATGCATCCATGTTGCATCACTGTTGCACCCTTGTCAAATACACACACATGCACATGTACACAGTGCTGATACATGCAGCCGAAAACAACATACATGTGTGACATCACGGACATGTCTACTTACATACACATTCATCCAAACATGTGTGCCCACACAACTGCATTTGGCATGCAAGCCTACACACACAAGCACCATCCATGTCTCACACATTACAGCCCTCCCATGTGTCAGCCCCAAGGCCCTGTACACCCCCAGCCATACTCGACCCCATACAAACAGATGTGCAACCTGCACACTACCGAATAATCACCACACGCACTGCTCACAATCAGGATGCATGTACACTCACCGCTCGACTCCAGACGGGTCTGCTTCTCTAGGACCTGGACGTGGAGCGCTGGGGATATGCGTTCCAGGACCCTCATCTGTTCTTCCGACAAGTGGCCCCGGCGCCCCTTGGCATCCGCTGCCTGCAAGAGGCGCCGGGCCTTGTTCAGGGTCCTGGACCTAAAGTCCTCCCAGCGCTTCCTGACATGTTGTAAGTCGCGGACTGTCACCCCCTCCGCGTTGATGGCAGTCACGATGTCAGTCCAGATCCGAGTCCGTCCTTCCTTGTCGGCGCGGGAACTTCCGAAGAGGGCATCATACTGCCCCAGGACTTGCTCCACCAGGACACCAACTTCGGTGGCACTGAAGCTGGTGCCCCTCTGCCTCTCTGGCCGGGGGTTGTCAGTGGTCACAGATGGTGTTTGCCCCGACATGACAACCCCAGAGGCAGGAGTGGGTGGGCAACTGGGTCCTGGGGCTGGGCTGTGGAGCGATGGAATCCCAATCGGGAGTCTTCGGTTCCAGCAGGGGTGGTCACAGCAACAGCACCCCTGGCTGATGTGCAGGCAGCAAATGGCAGTGCACGTGGGCAGCAGGCAGTCAGGCAGCAGCAGATGACAGGTGGGAGCGTGCTCGGGGCTCTGGGGGGCAGTAGTTCGGCCTTCTGGGCAGGAGCGTGGTCTTCCGTGTGCATACGTGTGGCCAGCTTGATACGGAGTGATTTGGCACGTGAAAAATCTGCACGTCAGCGTGTAATTCGAGGAAAGGCCCTTAGCGCGTAAGCGCGTCTGCACGCATACGCATTTTCATTGGACAGAAGGCCCCTCAAGCGCAAGCGCCCCTGTGACGTGTACAGACGTGCATGCGCATTTCAGCGCGAGTGAAAAAATGCACGTCCGCGTGTAATACGAGGAAAGGGCCATGCGCGTATGCACGGCAGCACGCATATGCGATGTCATTGGACCAAAGGCCCTTAGCGCGCGTAAAGGCGTCGCCAGCGTATGCGCGTCTATGAAGTCACGTGCACGTTGAATTGGGCACACGTTTGAAAATGTTGCGTGTTAAAAAAATGAAAGACACGTCCGAGTGTCAAAGCGTGTAATTGGTGGGAATGGGCCTAGCGCGTACACGCGGCAGTGACAAAGCGTGTAATTGGTGGAAATGGCCCTAGCGCGTACACGCCGCGTAAGTGACGTGGACGTGTGGTCCTGTATAAATGGTACGTGTAGAACACCATTTCCTTGTACGTGCTTTTCGTGGAGAGCGAGTGGGTGAATTCTGTACTTCTTGTCGTTTCACACGCGATTTACTTCACGGCGTTTCAAGTTCGTATTTCCTGTTACCTCTGACAGCTTTTTCTCTTTTTTCTCTTTCACTGGTTTACCTGGGCCTGTTCCCTCAAACAGTGTTCCCATCTACTGTTGTCCTGTCTCCTCAGACAGCGTACAAATCTTCTTTTGGCGGGGGTGCTGCCAACCAAACGCGCTCCTTTTTCACGCTCTTTTACCTGGCAGACGGTGAGTCACGCACGTATCTAACATCTGTGCTTGCCCCGTGTGTCGCCTACCCCTTCAGAGGTCATTCTAGGCTGCGTGTGACACGCATACGTTCATTCTTGTGTTACTGGGTGCCACAGCGTTGTGCAGGTTTTTCTTTCTGCACACGTGGCCTAGGAGGGGTTGCGTGCACGTCATCTCCCTTTTTTGGGGCTCCTGTGCGTAGCGTGACCCGTCATCTTTCCCCAGGGGTTACATTCAGCCTTGCTAGAGCACTAGGGTACAATTACCATCTGGTACCCAACCCCTTTGACCCCCAATTGCCCAGGACAATAGTTTACAGCCACTCCCATACGCACATTAACATCAGTGCCATGGCTGGGAGGCGAGGATTCCGTAAGGGTGGCAAAGGTGGAAGAGCCACAAGTGGTGGCCGTGGTGGATCCGGTAGGGGACGTGGTCGTTACTTGCAGGGTGAGCCTGTCCCCCCATGTGTGGAGGACCAGTCAAGGGCACCCATAATCCCCCCCCCCTCCCGTTGAGGCTGATGTGGCTGACACCATCCATGCTCAGCCCTTGTTGGACCAGCCCATTGTGGCACCAGACCTGGCTGACCCATGGCTGACTTCCAGGTCAGCAGGCCTATGACACGTGCGCTGGTGCACGTTGATGTCATCATGCCACGTGCATCTGGGGCAGCAAGGTCATCTGCTGCCCCAAGTAGGCAGGGCGGAGAGGCTGCAGGGGCAGCTGCGGCTCCATCCACCCCAGCTCTCACACACCCAGCCAGGACAGTGTCGGTCCTAGTCCATCCTGCTGACATTCCCCCTGACACCATTAAACTTGAGCCAATGCCTGCACCAACTCCCATGCTGAGTGTGCAATCCCACACTCCTGATACAGAGTCCACCAGGGCTCCTGCCCCTAGTGTCCAGAGCGGCGCAGGACACTCAGGATCACCACCACCTTCCAAGCGGAAGAGGAAGAGTGCTCGTCCGGCACAGGCTGATGCCCCAGACACGGCTACACAGTCCGGCCCGTCGAGGAAGCCCAGCTTCACGGATGACGAACTGAATGCACTTGTCGAGTATGTGTCCACACATGATAACGAGATGGTCATTGTTGCAGGATCCAAGACCACACCTGCACAACGCCAGGCACACTGGCAGACCGTTGCGGACATCGTAAGTGCCCTTGGAATCGTTAGGCGCACAGCCAATGATTGCTATAAGCGCTGGAATGACCTAAAGCGCAGGGCAAAGAGTAAGCTGGCCTCAAGTCATGCCGCAACTCTAGTGACTGGAGGTGGGTCTCCAGTAGTAGACATGGAACTCACTCCACATGAGTCAGTCGCTGGGACCTACGTCACGGAGGAACAGATCCAAGGCGTGGGAGATCTGCCTGATTACGAGGCATTGTCCGGTGAGTGCACATGCATGTGTGTGTCATCCATGTGCATGGTGTGTGTGTGAGGGCTTCTGTTTGTGTGCCAGGTGAGAGTATGTGCGCCTGAGTCGTATGGGTCAGCCATGTGCTTCATGCAATACATCCTGCGCAGCTGCATTTGGCCATAGCAGTATCCCTTCTGCCAACAGTAGACATCTAGCCCAACTGCACGCCAGTTGCCCTTGAAGTGTCACCTTGCCACAACATTGTTGCTTAATTTTCAATGTTCATTCAGTCAGATTGTTTGCATTCCACCACTTTTACTAGGCATTTCGCAGTGCTCTAGTCACATGTCTGACATGGCTATGGTAAAGTGAAGTGACTTTGTTACCTGGATATCATTTGTTCACACATGTCCCTGTGCAATTGGACCATTTTGGAATGGCAGCTCCAGGTGAAAAATCTGACCTGTTTGAATTAGAAAAGCTATTACATGCGGGAACGGGACTGAATGAATAGGTGCTGCCCTCCTCTCCATCTTCACTCAATAGCAATGGTACATGCCATCTGTGTGATGGCATGTGTGTTTCACCTGGCAATCACAGGCCAATGTGTGATGCCACTGCCAGGCAGCATGCAGAAAATGTGTTCATCTTCCATCTTGGTGTCATCAATGTGTGCCATTTGCCTCCCCTTCATACGCAGTGAGGGTGCATGCATGGGAGGGTTTTAGTCATGTGGGACATGTGTCAATCAAGTACTGGTTCTGTTGCTTCTCAACCCTCATTGTGTGCCATGGTGCTAATGCCTGTTTCCATTTCTTTGTTTTTATGTCTTTGCAGGGGAAGACGCACCTGATACTGCTGGGGTTGTGGAGATGGTGCAGACCCAGGAGGGGTCCGAGGGCCGACCAACCACCAGTGAGGGACGTGGTGTGGTGGTGGGTGAGAACCCACAAGTGCTGCAGGTCGTGCTCTCAAGGGGTGTCTCTGGCTGCACCTCCCCTGAGCTGTACTCAGGTGTTGATTCGGATGATGAGACCCACGTGCCGTCGCAGGTGAGTGTTCCAGGGAGGGATTCTGTTCTGTCCCACCCACCTGCACCAGGGTCAGAACCCTCAATGGGGATGTCAGTGTTGGCAGCTACGTCTTTGGTGGTTACGGATGCAGGGTCACACTTCGCGACATCTGATCCTGTTCCTGGGCCAGCAGATCAGAGGGGGAATGCAGTCCTGCAGCCTCAGGCAGTGCCGGCACAGCAAGGCGCAGTTCGCCTTGCCCCAGACAGGTGTGGTGCCCGCCGACGTGGTGGCCGTACGCCACCTGGCAATACCGCATGGGAGCAATCCATTTACGGTATGGCAACCCAACAGGCAGCATCATCCGAGATGATGGCTCAGGCCATGGATAGGGTGGCCACTTCCATTGTCCCCCCTGAAAGGCTGATGGAGCGACTAGAGCAGGCAACCGACTCCATCTGCCAGTCACACAGGGAAGACATGTTGGCGTCCAACAGGGACAGGCGGGCGGCACTGGCGACTCTGCAGGAGGCCATCTCCATAGAGTCCCAGGGCCACAGGGAAGCCCTGAGGCAGGAGCTCCTTCACCTCAGGACGACTCTTGTTGAGCTTGAGGCTTCAACACACCAAAGGACAGAACAGCAGCTGGAGCGTCTCACCCGTACGCTCTCAGCTGAGATGCAGGCAACGAGGGCGGAGGTCCGGGCATCCCGTGAGTTGTTGCATGGGGACCTCCGCACACTCATCTTCCAGAACGAGACCTACCACACCCGCATGCTTGCAGCCATGGAGGAGCAGACTAGGGCCTTGCGTGGGCTGCCTCCCATAGTGCAACCACCTCCGGATGCAGCTGCACAGGGTGATAATAGCGACAGCAGTGATACTCCCACAATAGGGTAGCCGTGTGGGCCATGAGCCCATGGAGGTGTTTTTTTTTCCCAGGATCCACACAGGTGGGTTTTGGTGTGCACCCTCTCCTCGGACCTCCTGGGTGGCCTCCCCAACCCCCCCGGGCCCATCAATGGCCATTTTTGATTTTTTTTTATTTTTATTTTTATTTTTCCCAATTTTTTTGGGACAATTTGTTGCCTTCCGTGGTTCCTGTGGGCTTCCGCTGCATTGTGGCTGGGCACATGCAGGCTTGTCATGTATTTGGTTCAGATGCTTGGGTTTGAGTCACACACACCCCTCCTGCTTCCCGTTTCTATGGGCTTGCAAAGGGAGTGCCCAAGTGACATTGACGTACATGGTGACATTGGACTCCCACTACATGTGTGGGTAGTCTAGTCAATACTGTGTATACATTCCTAGTGCATATTGCTGTTGTGTTGTACACTGCATGTTGTATTGATGTGTAACTCATCATCTGTGTCTACCTCCCAATTTGTAGGTCCCTTCCTCATGTCTACACAAGGCCCTCTAGTTTGGAGATGGGGTCCATGTTGGCAGCAGTGCACCTACAACTCTACATGGCGCCAACACTGCACAGTTGGTAGTGGTGGGAGTGCAGGCATTTCCAGGTGGTGAGAGTACTAATTTATTACATTTGTGATGTCATGTTAATGGTAGTACCTGCTCAAGTTTGTTGTTGGTCCTGCATTACTGTGAGCATTTCAGGTGTTGCAAGTTTCAATTAGGGACACTGTACATTGTGACACTAGTGTCATGTTGTGGGGATTACTTTGTTCACCTGCAAATAGCATGACATGGCACGGTGTGTCGTGTGGCGGTGCTGGGGATGGGTTGGCTGACATGGCACTGTCCTCTTGTTGCATTTTGCAAGTGGGTATTCATTTTAGCTGCTTGAATGTGTTTCTTCACAAAACTGCATTGGTGGTGTCTGTGTGGGTAGGGATGCACACATTGTAACACTGCCAGGTGAACAATCTCAGGCTGATATGGTTTTCACGGTTGATTCTCCAGACATTCAGGATCAGTGTCAGGTTGAGTCATCATTGATTGTCAGATGGAATGTGCCAGGGCAGTGTGCACTCCACAGGGGTGTGATTTCTATGTGAAGTAATTAGCCACTAGCTGTGTACGGGCTGCCTCCCCCGTGCCCTTTCCCCTCCCATGCGCAGCGGCTGTGCATGTGGTTGGGGATGTGGGGCCACCACCATGTCCATGGCCAGGCCCCGGCGTGTTGCAACATTGTGCAGGACACATGCTGCCACTATGATCCTGCACACTACTGGGGGAGCGTACAACAGCTGCCCGCCAGAACGGTCAAGGGAGCGAAAGCTTGAATGTGCGCTCCACTATGCCCCGGGTTGTAATGTGGGCTGTGTTATATCTTACCTGGGGTGGCGTGGTGGGGTTCCGAATTGGCGTCATCATGTGGGGGCTGAGAGGGTAGGCACTGTCCCCTGTGGAGGTGGTGATTGGTATCATTGGTGGGGTTGTGACCTTGCTCAGTATCTGACATGCATGCATGTGCAGTGGCATTCATACTCACCAAGCAGCCATGTATCGCCATGCCGCCCAGCTTCTAGGTCCCGGCTTAGGGTGGACATTCGGTAAATGAAGCTGTCGTGGGTGGAGCCGGGATAGTTGGCATATACTGAGGTGATGATTCCCTTGGCATTACATACTACCTGCACGTTGATGGAATGCCAGTGCTTGCGGTTCCTATAGATGTGCTCTGATGCCCTGGGGGGACGTAGAGCCACATGGGTGCAGTCGATGGCACCTAGCACTTTGGGGATTCGTGCCACACCGTAAAAATCCAGGGCGGCAGCATGCCTTTCTGCAGGTGTTCTGGGCAGGTATATGTGCCTGCGGACTGATGGGCGTGCAGTGATGATGTTCAAGACCTGGTGTAGGCAGCGTGACTGGGTGGCCTATGATACCCCACCCACTATGGCACTTGTCCACTGAAATGATCCAGTGGCTAAGAAGTGCAGTACATTGAGAACCTTCTCCAGGGGGCTGAGTGCTTGGGAGCACAGGGTGGGTGATGTGAGGTCATCCTCCCACTCACTCACCAGGTCCAGTATTATGTGTGGTGGAAACCTGTACCTCCCATACACCTGGTCATCAGGCATCCCGAAAAGGCTGGTTCTGGGTGTGAATATTCTGGCCCTGACTATCCTCCTCCTCCTCCTTTGGTAGCCCACGCCCACTGCTGCTAGGAAGGGTATGTTCATCCTGGGTCTGAGCTTGTTATTTTGTTAGCGCGCTAATTTATGCGTTGCGCGTGTTGTAGGCGAGCGTGTGACCCACGCACCCCTGAAATCCAGTACCCAGTCCAATAGCGTGTGGAAATTCCCGCGCACCCTGGGATACAGGTGCGCTGACGTACTTGCGTGTGTAAGTGCCCGCGCACCCCTGATATACACGTACATAGGCCAATCACGTGTACGTGCACTTTTGTCCAATTACACGCGATGACACTCTCACGTGCAGTCTTTCCACGTGTGCTCTGTCATCACGTGCTGTGTGGGAAACACCCGTGCGGGTCACGTCACAGACGCGCTTACGCGCTGAGGGCCTTTGTTTGTTTGTTTGTTTGTTTGTTTGTTTATTTGGTATAGCGCAGAACCAAACCCGAAGGGGTAGCTGGGCGCAAACAGTACAAGATTGCTTAAGAACTTAGTTACAGGAGAAATACACCTTATGCAGTTCGCAATTAAATCAAGAAAAGTGCAGTTTATACAGTTCACGTTAGATCAACGAAATAAAGAAATGCGGAACTACGGTTCAGTCTAGTTGATCGGATGTCATTCAGCTGGTTGCAGGCATCTAGTGTCTATGTGGGAGGGGGAGGTCGAGCTAGGTGTCATTGGCACGGATCCAAGTGAGGACTTTTCGCCTGAAACTAGAGTAAGGTTGGTCCATTCTGAGATCCAAGGGGAGTTTGTTCCAAGTTTGCGCAGCTATGATTGGGAAACTAGAGCCGGCGGCTGTACTCTTTTTGAATCTAGGCACCACTAAGGTGAAGGCGTTGGTCAGTCTAGTGGGACGGTTAGAGGTTCTCTTGTGGATTCTGTTGGCCAGATACGGGGGGGCAATGTTGTTGAGACATTTGGATGTGAGGGAGAGTATTTTGAGGGTGATCCTGTCTTTGATTTTTAGCCAATGGATATTTTTCCTAAAGGTGGAGATGTGGGCTCTGTTAGGAATATTTAAAGCTGCTCTGATAGCGTTATTTTGGAGAGTTTGTAGTTTGTCAAGGATATACTTGTTAGAGCCTGCATAAAGGGCATTGCAGTAATCCAGCTTGGATATGATGAGAGCATTGGCTAATGTGATGCAGCTGGTCTCAGTTAGAAAAGGTCTGCATGCTCGGATCAATTTGCAAGTATATGCCGTGGAGGATGCTAGCGAGTTCGTTTGCTTTTTGAAGGTGAGCGCTGAATCAAGATAGACCCCGAGGGTTTTGACTGCAGGCATCACTTTAATGACGTTATTGTCAATGTTGAATGAGGCATAGTTGGGGTCAAGTTTTTTGATAGCCAACGCTGAGCCAGTGATTAGTAGCTCCGTCTTGTCGTCGTTCAGGCAGAGGCCATGGGATGCCATCCAAGCCTGAATGAGGAGATATATCTTAAATACTAAGTCCGTGTCTTCCAAGAAGTTACCCGAAAGGGGGATTAGAATCTGAGTGTCATCTGCGTAATTAGTGTAGACAACACCCAGTCTGTCCAACTTATCAAACAGGGGCTTAGTAAAGATGTTATACATCGTCGGAGAAACACATGATCCTTGGGGAACACCGCATGAAACTTGTATGGGATCAGCGGCTGCTGAGGGTGAGAAGACTCTCATTGTCCGGTTTGCAAGGAAGGATTGTACCCAGGTTATGGCATCACTTGAGAAATGAGCGGCCGAGCTTAGGTGATTGCATAAGACTGCATGATCTACCAAGTCGAAGGCCGCGGATAGGTCAAGGAGGAGTAGCATCGCTGTTTTACCATTGTCCTTCAACTCGTCAATTTGGGTCTTGAGGTCAATCAAGGCTGTTTCAGTGCCATGAAGGGGACGGAAGCCAGATTGCTGTGATCCTAGTAAATTGTTAGTTTCTAAGTAGTCCTGGATTTGCAGGTATGCTACTCTGTCTATGATTTTAAGTAAGAAAGGGACAGTAGTGATGGGTCTGTAGTTAGTTGGTATAGCAGGGTCAAGTGTTTGTTTTTTTAGCAAGGGAAGCACCCAGGATTGTTTGAGGTTGTTCGGTACTAGATTAGACTTAAAGGATGCATTAATGATTTTTGAAATGAAGGGTGCAAGGTCTCGAGCTGCATCTTTTATAATTTGGGCCGGACAGCTGTCACCTTTACAGTTGGAGGGTTTTAGAGATAGTATGATTTTTTCTGTCTCCAATATGGATATCTTTCTGAAGCTAAATAGGTGGGGGGTGTTAGATTGGTTTGGGAGGAGATGAGGTTGCAATATGGGTTCTGTTGGCAGGAGCAAGGAGGCTTTTTTGTTAGCAATTTTAGATTGGAGCGAGCTAATTTTATCCGCCAGGGCATTTTGTATATTAGTGCACCAGGATTTGTTTTTGGGAATGTTGTCAGGTGGGGTTATGGGTGATTCCATTTCACGGAGGATGGAAAATAGCTCCTTGGTGTCTGATTTGGCTTTAGAGATTCTGTCATTGAAGGTATTTCTTTTAGTGTTTATGATTTCCTTTTTATACTGTTTGGCAAGGGTGGCTAATTTGGTTTTGTTCTCCTCGGTGGGTGAGTGTTGCCAGATAGACTGCAACTTTCTTTTTTGGATTCTAAGGTCTTTCAGGTGTGGCGTGAACCAGTTGTTAAGGTGACAGAGTTGTTTGCTTTTGCGCAGCTTGCTGGGGGCAATCGAGTCAAGTGCCTTGAGCATAGAGCTGTTGTAAGCTTCTACCAGCGACGTAGGGTCTGTAATGTTGTCTAAGTTATTAAGAGTAGGGAGAAGGTAGGGTAGGAGTTGTTCTGATGTGATGTCTTTTTTACTTCTGGTGGGAAGTGGCGGGGCCATGAGTATAGGTTTGGGCCGGATAAGGTCTAGTGAGGCATTGAATACAATTAAGTGGTGGTCAGTCCAGGATTGTGGTATTATGTTGGTAATACTGATGTTACAGTTCCGATCAGCAACCCAGTCTAAGGTTCTGCCTTTGGCATGAGTAGGAGAGGAGACTTTTTGAGATAGGGCGTAGTCATTCAGGAGTGAGGCGACAGATAGGGCATGTTTGTCGTTGCTGTCATTAAAGCCCAGGTTAAAGTCTCCCTTTGGTCCAATAGAATCGCGTATGCGTGCTGAAGCGCTTACGCGCTAAGGGCCTTTCCTCGATTTTCACGCTGACGTGCAGGATTTTCACGTGCTAAATCACTCCGTATCAAGCTGGCCACGCGAAAACACACGGAAGACAACGCTCCTGCCCAGAAGGCCGAATTACTGCCCCCCAGTGCCCCGAGCAGCCTCCCACGTGCCATCTGCTGCTGCCTGCCTGCCTGCCTGCCTGCTGCCACCGTGCCCTGCCATTTGGTGCCTGCACATCAGCCATCTGCAGGGGTCCAGTTGCTGTGTCCACCTCTGCTGGAACTGAAGACTCCCGACTGGGATTACATCGCTCCACAGCCCAGCCCCAGGACCCAGTTGCCCACCCACACCTGCCTCTGGGGTTGCCATGTCGGGCACTTCCACATCTGGCACCAGTGGCAACCCCAGGCCAGAGGGGCAGAGGGGCAGAGGGGCACCAGCTTCACTGCCACCGAAGTTGGTGTCCTGGTGGAGCATGTCCTGGGGCAGTATGATGCCCTCTTTGGATCGTCCCGCGCCAGCAAGGAAGGACGGGAGAGGATCTGAGCCGACTGTGTGGTTGCCATCAACGCGGAGGGGGTGGCAACCCGCGACGTCCAGAAGATCAAGAAGCGCTGGGAGGACTTGAGGTCCAGGACCCTCGTGAAGGCCCGGCGCCTCGTGGAGGGGGGCCGGGGCCGCATGAGTTCCATCCAGATGAGGGTCCTGGAACGCGTACGCCCAGCGCTCCACGCCCAGATCCTTGAGAGGGAGACCCGTCTGGAGTTCAGCGGTAAGTGTCCAAGCATTGCTGTGTGAGACAGGGCATGTTGCGGTGTGCTGGTTCTCTGATACTTGCCTGTATGTGTGACATAGGCCATGTATGCATGTATGTGTGCAGGGACATCATGGTAATGCATGTGCGACCAGTGATGTGTGAACCACATGGTTGTTGCATGTGTTTAAATGCCACTTGGGGAGCCCTATGCAGATTTCAGACATGAGAGCATGCCAGTCTGTGTTCCTGGACATGGGTGGGGGTGAGGGATGGGTGCTGATGGCAGGTACATATATGGTAGCCATGTCTGTGTGCCTGACCTGCGTGTCTGTGTCTTGTGCATGCCATGGATGCATGACACATGTGTGTGACAATGCACATATTCACTGATGCCGCCTAGTTACCCTTGTATCCGCTGTGTTTGGGGTGTATGGGGCCAGATGGATGTGACTGAGGTGAAGTGTGTGCATGTGATAGGCATGACCCATGATGCATGTGAGTTCCATATCATTGTATGTTTCAAGAGTCCATTGGACATGTATGGAAATGTCCATGGCATGCACCATGCCTGTTACTGTGTGTGTTTTGCCTGGACTGACCGATGTGTTGTGGAGGGACATGATGGAAGTGTACTTTGACAGTGATACTCATCTGCTATTGCTTCCTGTCTAGGGGACCATTGTACAGTACCCTGATGCTTGTGTTCTTTGTCTCCCTCTACACAGCGGCTAGTGAAGAAGAGGGCGGAGACGGCGCTGTGGAGCAAGGCGGTGGGGATGCCCCCACGGCTGCAGCGGAAGGGGTGGGTGAGCCCCCACAGGGGCCTGCTACGGCGGAAGACGGTGAGGAGCCATCCAGGTTGGTGGTTTCCACAGAGGAGGAGGAGGCCGCCACAGGGGCACACATGGGGCCTGGTGGGGGCATCCCTGCTGGTGCAAGTGGTGCAGTCCAGGGCCAAAGGGCAGGAGGCAGCACAGGTCACCGTGGAGGGGCCTGTGCATGTCGCTGTCCCTGACCCTGTGAGTGCACCACCATGCACCAGCAGGGTTGCCCCGTCCCAGGCCCGTCCGCAGGTAGAGGGGATGTCCATGTCACCTGACTCCCCTCCACCTGCGGACGAGGGGACCCGTGTCCGTATGGAGAAGGTCCTGATTGGGGTTGCGATGCGCGTGGGTGCAATTCGTGATGACGTGCGTGCTTCCCGGGAGGAGCACGCACATCATCACGAAGAGCACCGTGCCGACGTGGCCCAATTGGGATCTTCCATGTTCGGGGGTTTCCTGCATGTGTCGGCCAATCTGGCGGCCCTCTCCTCCTCTGTGGAGGCTATACGCCAGTCGTTCTCCTTGCCGTCTTCCGACCCAGATGCCACCAGGGCCCCCTGTGGACCTGCCCTGACCTATGCAGCCAGCTCGGTGGGGATCCCATCCTTGCCACAGTCGGGAGTCGGAGGTCAAGCAGGGGTGGACACCACAGCAACTGTACCCCAGCAGATGGAGGATGTGCCGGCATCAGGCAGGGCACGTGCACGACGGCGTCGGTGGATTCCATCAGCCTGGATGCCGTCGTGCTGGCAGAGGCAGTTGCGTCGGAGGCAGCAGCAGAGTCAACATGGGAGGCATCATGGCTCGGGGCCTTCAACATCGGAGGGGCAGGCATCGGCCGGAGGGCAGGAGGACCCAGGACAGGAAGTGTCTTCCGTGTGGCTGCGGTTGGGCCAGCAGATAGGTGCAGAGCGGCGGCGGGCGGAAGAGGAGCGGCTCACGATGGTCAGGGCGGAGAACTCCATGCGGAGGGCCCTGAGGCGGGCCGAGTGCCTCGAGGCAATCCGCAGGGGGTTGGATGAGCAGATGGCGTCGCCCCTGCGAACCCTCGGGGCCATGGAACAGGACCGCCTCCGGGACATAGACGAGGAGTTTGATGATGCCCTGGCCCGGAACACTACGGAGTGAGCCGCTGGACTTGCCCGCCGCCTTTGTATATAGTTCTTTAGTTTTAGGTTTCCTTTGTTTATTGTTATGATTTGGAGTCGACGGACACAGCTCCACTTTTTGTATATAGTTGCTTTTTTGTTAGGGTTTTTAGTAGGTTTCCTTTGTTCAGTTGGGCTCATGGACCCTTGGATATTGTGTACATAGTTCTTCATTGGATTGTTTTATTTTTTAATTTTATTTTTTCTTCTCCATGGAGCAATGGTGTTTGGATTTTATTTTTTTTCTGTCGGATTGATTTCATTTTTAATGTGACTTTGAAGTACATTTTTTTGGATTTTGTGTTTTTCATTTTTTGGGACGGACATGCACCTTTTCTTTTTTTCATTGGCATTGTAGTTTGTTTCATTTCATTTGCATTCATATTTTTTAAATACATTTTTGTTTTCATACTTCACTGTGTGGTATCATCTCATTGGTTTCATGCATGTCATGTTGGGTGTTTTCAAATTCATTTGCAACCATTGTGTGTGACAGACATGGGTTCATTTGCTTTATGTACGTTGGGGGTGTAACATGTAATTTTCATTTCCATGTGGGTGAATGGGTTACTTGGTAGGGCCTTTTGGCTGTGGAGGCTGACCATTACGCACATGGTTGGTGATTGTGAGGACCTGGGTGCAGGGGGACATGAGTGGGGGCCTGGTGGAGGCTGCCCATGGTGGCTGGGGGGTGGGGGTGGGTGGGAGACATGAGTGGGGGCCTGGTGGAGGCTGCCCCTGCTCTGCTGGGGGGTGGGGGTGGTGGGAGACATGAGTGGGGGCCTGGTGGAGGGTGCCCCTGCACTGCTGGGGGGTGGGGGTGGTGGGAGACATGAGTGGGGGCCTGGTGGGGGCTGCACATGGTGGCTGGGTGGTGGGGGTGGTGGGAGACATGAGTGGGGGCCTGGTGGAAGCTGCCCCTGGATGCTGGGGGGTGGGGGTGCAGGGGGACATGAGTGGGGGCCTGGTGGAGGGTGCCCCTGCACTGCTGGGGGGTGGGGGTGATAGGGGACATGAGTGGGGGCCTGGTGGAGGGTGCCCCTGGTGGCTGGGTGGTGGGGGTGGTGGGAGACATGAGTGGGGGCCTGGTGGAAGCTGCCCCTGGTGGCTGGGGGGTGGGGGTGATAGGGGCCATGAGTGGGGGCCTGGTGGAGGGTGCCCCTGCACTGCTGGGGGGTGGGGGTGATAGGGGAAATGAGTAGGGGCCTGGTGGAGGGTGCCCCTGCACTGCTGGGGGGTGGGGGTGATAGGGGACATGAGTGGGGGCCTGGTGGAGGGTGCCCCTGGTGGCTGGGTGGTGGGGGTGGTGGGAGACATGAGTGGGGGCCTGGTGGAAGCTGCCTCTGGTGGCTGGGGGGTGGGGGTGATAGGGGCCATGAGTGGGGGCCTGGTGGAGGGTGCCCCTGCACTGCTGGGGGGTGGGGGTGATAGGGGACATGAGTGGGGGCCTGGTGGAGGGTGCCCCTGGTGGCTGGGTGGTGGGGGTGGTGGGAGACATGAGTGGGGGCCTGGTGGAGGCTGCCCCTGCACTGCTGGGGGGTGGGGGTGGTGGGAGACATGAGTGGGGGCCTGGTGGAGGCTGCCCCTGGATGCTGGGTGGTGGGGGTGGTGGGAGACATGAGTGGGGGCCTGGTGGAGGCTGCCCCTGGTGGCTGGGGGGTGGGGGTGCAGGGGAACATGAGTGGGGGCCTGGTGGGGGCTGCCCATGGTGGCTGGGGGGTGGGGGTGGTGGGAGACATGAGTGGGGGCCTGGTGGAGGCTGCCCCTGCACTGCTGGGGGGTGGGGGTGGTGGTAGACATGAGTGGGGGCCTGGTGGAGGGTGCCCCTGCACTGCTGGGGGGTGGGGGTGGTGGGAGACATGAGTGGGGGCCTGGTGGGGGCTGCACATGGTGGCTGGGGGGTGGGGGTGGTGGGAGACATGAGTGGGGGCCTGGTGGAGGCTGCCCCTGCACTGCTGGGGGGTGGGGGTGGTGGGAGACATGAGTGGGGGCCTGGTGGAGGGTGCCCCTGCACTGCTGGGGGGTGGGGGTGGTGGGAGACATGAGTGGGGGCCTGGTGGGGGCTGCACATGGTGGCTGGGTGGTGGGGGTGGTGGGAGACATGAGTGGGGGCCTGGTGGAGGCTGCCCCTGCACTGCTGGGGGTGGGGGTGGTGGGAGACATGAGTGGGGGCCTGGTGGAGGGTGCCCCTGGATGCTGGGGGGTGGGGGTGCAGGGGGACATGAGTGGGGGCCTGGTGAAGGGTGCCCCTGCACTGCTGGGGGGTGGGGGTGATAGGGGACATGAGTGGGGGCCTGGTGGAGGGTGCCCCTGGTGGCTGGGTGGTGGGGGTGGTGGGAGACATGAGTGGGGGCCTGGTGGAGGCTGCCCCTGCACTGCTGGGGGGTGGGGGTGGTGGGAGACATGAGTGGGGGCCTGGTGGAGGCTGCCCCTGGATGCTGGGGGGTGGGGTGGTGGGAGACATGAGTGGGGGCCTGGTGGAGGCTGCCCCTGGTGGCTGGGGGGTGGGGGTGGTGGGAGACATGAGTGGGGGCCTGGTGGAGGGTGCCCCTGCACTGCTGGGGGGTGGGGGGGGTGGGAGACATGAGTGGGGGCCTGGTGGAGGCTGCCCCTGCACTGCTGGGGGGTGGGGGTGGTGGGAGACATGAGTGGGGGCCTGGTGGAGGGTGCCCCTGGATGCTGGGGGGGTGGGGGTGCAGGGGGACATGAGTGGGGGCCTGGTGGAGGGTGCCCCTGCACTGCTGGGGGGTGGGGGTGATAGGGGACATGAGTGGGGGCCTGGTGGAGGGTGCCCCTGGATGCTGGGGGGTGGGGGTGGTGGGAGACATGAGTGGGGGCCTGGTGGAGGCTGCCCCTGGTGGCTGGGGGGTGGGGGTGGTGGGAGACATGAGTGGGGGCCTGGTGGAGGGTGCCCCTGCACTGCTGGGGGGTGGGGGCGGTGGGAGACATGAGTGGGGGCCTGGTGGAGGCTGCCCCTGGTGGCTGTGGGGTGGGGGTGCAGGGGAACATGAGTGGGGGCCTGGTGGAGGGTGCCCCTGCACTGCTGGGGGGTGGGGGTGATAGGGGACATGAGTGGGGGCCTGGCGGGGGCTGCCCATGGTGGCTGGGGGGTGGGGGTGGTGGGAGACATGAGTGGGGGCCTGGTGGAGGCTGCCCCTGCACTGCTGGGGGGTGGGGGTGGTGGGAGACATGAGTGGGGGCCTGGTGGAGGGTGCCCCTGCACTGCTGGGGGGTGGGGGTGGTGGGAGACATGAGTGGGGGCCTGGTGGGGGCTGCACATGGTGGCTGGGTGGTGGGGGTGGTGGGAGACATGAGTGGGGGGCTGGTGGAAGCTGCCCCTGGTGGCTGGGGGGTGGGGGTGGTGGGAGACATGAGTGGGGGCCTGGTGGAGGGTGCCCCTGCACTGCTGGGGGGTGGGGGTGATAGGGGACATGAGTGGGGGCCTGGTGGAGGGTGCCCCTGGTGGCTGGGTGGTGGGGGTGGTGAGAGACATGAGTGGGGGCCTGGTGGAAGCTGCCCCTGGTGGCTGGGGGGTGGGGGTGGTGGGAGACATGAGTGGGGGCCTGGTGGAGGCTGCCCCTGCACTTCTAGGGGTTGGGGGTGGTGGGAGACATGGGTGGGGGCCTGGTGGAGGCTGCCCCTGCACTGCTGGGGGGTGGGGGTGGGGGGAGACATGGGTGGGGGCCTGGTGGAGGGTGCCCCTGGTGGCTGGGTGGTGGGGGTGGTGGGAGACATGAGTGGGGGCCTGGTGGAGGCTGCCCCTGGTGGCTGGGTGGTGGGGGTGGTGGGAGACATGAGTGGGGGCCTGGTGGAGGCTGCCCCTGGTGGCTGGGGGGTGGGGGTGGTGGAAGACATGAGTGGGGGCCTGGTGGAGGGTGCCCCTGGTGGCTGGGGGGTGGGGGTGATAGGAGCCATGAGTGGGGGCCTGGTGGAGGCTGCCCCTGCACTGCTGGGGGGTGGGGGTGGTGGGAGACATGAGTGGGGGCCTGGTGGAGGGTGCCCCTGCACTGCTGGGGGGTGGGGGTGATAGGGGACATGAGTGGGGGCCTGGTGGAGGGTGCCCCTGGTGGCTGGGTGGTGGGGGTGGTGGGAGACATGAGTGGGGGCCTGGTGGAGGCTGCCCCTGGTGGCTGGGGGGTGGGGGTGGTGGGAGACATGAGTGGGGGCCTGGTGGAGGGTGCCCCTGGTGGCTGGGGGGTGGGGGTGGTGGGAGACATGAGTGGGGGCCTGGTGAAGTGCCCCTGGATGCTGGGGGGTGGGGGTGGTGGGAGACATGAGTGGGGGCCTGGTGGAGGGTGCCCCTGCACTGCTGGGGGGTGGGGGTGGTGGGAGACATGAGTGGGGGCCTGGTGGAGGCTGCCCCTGATGGCGGGGGGTGGGGGTGATAGGGGACATGAGTGGGGGCCTGGTGGAGGGTGCCCCTGGATGCTGGGGGGTGGGGGTGCAGGGGGACATGAGTGGGAGCCTGGTGGAGGGTGCCCCTGCACTGCTGGGGGGTGGGGGTGATAGGGGACATGAGTGGGGGGCCTGGTGGAGGGTGCCCCTGTGGCTGGGTGGTGGGGGTGGTGGGAGACATGAGTGGGGGCCTGGTGGAAGCTGCCCCTGGTGGCTGGGGGGTGGGGGTGGTGGGAGACATGAGTGGGGGCCTGGTGGAGGCTGCCCCTGGTGGCGGGGGGTGGGGGTGATAGGGGACATGAGTGGGGGCCTGGTGGAGGGTGCCCCTGCACTGCTGGGGGGTGGGGGTGATAGGGGACATGAGTGGGGGCCTGGTGGAGGGTGCCCCTGGTGGCTGGGTGGTGGGGGTGGTGGGAGACATGAGTGGGGGCCTGGTGGAAGCTGCCACTGGGGGGTGGGGGTGGGGGTGGTGGGAGATATGAGTGGGGGCCTGGTGGAGGCTGCCCCTGCACTGCTGGGGGGTGGGGGTGGTGGGAGACATGAGTGGGGGCCTGGTGGAGGGTGCCCCTGGTGGCGGGGTGGTGGGGGTGGTGGGAGACATGAGTGGGGGCCTGGTGGAAGCTGCCTCTGGTGGCTGGGGGGTGGGGGTGATAGGGGCCATGAGTGGGGGCCTGGTGGAGGGTGCCCCTGCACTGCTGGGGGGTGGGGGTGATAGGGGAAATGAGTAGGGGCCTGGTGGAGGGTGCCCCTGCACTGCTGGGGGGTGGGGGTGATAGGGGACATGAGTGGGGGCCTGGTGGAGGGTGCCCCTGGTGGCTGGGTGGTGGGGGTGGTGGGAGACATGAGTGGGGGCCTGGTGGAAGCTGCCTCTGGTGGCTGGGGGGTGGGGGTGATAGGGGCCATGAGTGGGGGCCTGGTGGAGGGTGCCCCTGCACTGCTGGGGGGTGGGGATGATAGGGGACATGAGTGGGGGCCTGGTGGAGGGTGCCCCTGGTGGCTGGGTGGTGGGGGTGGTGGGAGACATGAGTGGGGGCCTGGTGGAGGCTGCCCCTGCACTGCTGGGGGGTGGGGGTGGTGGGAGACATGAGTGGGGGCCTGGTGGAGGCTGCCCCTGGATGCTGGGTGGTGGGGGTGGTGGGAGACATGAGTGGGGGCCTGGTGGAGGCTGCCCCTGGTGGCTGGGGGGTGGGGGTGCAGGGGAACATGAGTGGGGGCCTGGTGGGGGCTGCCCATGGTGGCTGGGGGGTGGGGGTGGTGGGAGACATGAGTGGGGGCCTGGTGGAGGCTGCCCCTGCACTGCTGGGGGGTGGGGGTGGTGGTAGACATGAGTGGGGGCCTGGTGGAGGGTGCCCCTGCACTGCTGGGGGGTGGGGGTGGTGGGAGACATGAGTGGGGGCCTGGTGGGGGCTGCACATGGTGGCTGGGGGGTGGGGGTGGTGGGAGACATGAGTGGGGGCCTGGTGGAGGCTGCCCCTGCACTGCTGGGGGGTGGGGGTGGTGGGAGACATGAGTGGGGGCCTGGTGGAGGGTGCACCTGCACTGCTGGGGGGTGGGGGTGGTGGGAGACATGAGTGGGGGCCTGGTGGGGGCTGCACATGGTGGCTGGGTGGTGGGGGTGGTGGGAGACATGAGTGGGGGCCTGGTGGAGGCTGCCCCTGCACTGCTGGGGGTGGGGGTGGTGGGAGACATGAGTGGGGGCCTGGTGGAGGGTGCCCCTGGATGCTGGGGGGTGGGGGTGCAGGGGGACATGAGTGGGGGCCTGGTGAAGGGTGCCCCTGCACTGCTGGGGGGTGGGGGTGATAGGGGACATGAGTGGGGGCCTGGTGGAGGGTGCCCCTGGTGGCTGGGTGGTGGGGGTGGTGGGAGACATGAGTGGGGGCCTGGTGGAGGCTGCCCCTGCACTGCTGGGGGGTGGGGGTGGTGGGAGACATGAGTGGGGGCCTGGTGGGGGCTGCACATGGTGGCTGGGGGGTGGGGGTGGTGGGAGACATGAGTGGGGGCCTGGTGGAGGCTGCCCCTGCACTGCTGGGGGGTGGGGGTGGTGGGAGACATGAGTGGGGGCCTGGTGGAGGGTGCCCCTGCACTGCTGGGGGGTGGGGGTGGTGGGAGACATGAGTGGGGGCCTGGTGGGGGCTGCACATGGTGGCTGGGTGGTGGGAGACATGAGTGGGGGCCTGGTGGAGGCTGCCCCTGCACTGCTGGGGGTGGGGGTGGTGGGAGACATGAGTGGGGGCCTGGTGGAGGGTGCCCCTGGATGCTGGGGGGTGGGGGTGCAGGGGGACATGAGTGGGGGCCTGGTGAAGGGTGCCCCTGCACTGCTGGGGGGTGGGGGTGATAGGGGACATGAGTGGGGGCCTGGTGGAGGCTGCCCCTGGATGCTGGGGGGTGGGGGTGGTGGGAGACATGAGTGGGGGCCTGGTGGAGGCTGCCCCTGGTGGCTGGGGGGTGGGGGTGGTGGGAGACATGAGTGGGGGCCTGGTGGAGGGTGCCCCTGCACTGCTGGGGGGTGGGGGGGGTGGGAGACATGAGTGGGGGCCTGGTGGAGGCTGCCCCTGCACTGCTGGGGGGTGGGGGTGGTGGGAGACATGAGTGGGGGCCTGGTGGAGGGTGCCCCTGGATGCTGGGGGGGTGGGGGTGCAGGGGGACATGAGTGGGGGCCTGGTGGAGGGTGCCCCTGCACTGCTGGGGGGTGGGGGTGATAGGGGACATGAGTGGGGGCCTGGTGGAGGGTGCCCCTGGATGCTGGGGGGTGGGGGTGGTGGGAGACATGAGTGGGGGCCTGTCGGAGGCTGCCCCTGGTGGCTGGGGGGTGGGGGTGGTGGGAGACATGAGTGGGGGCCTGGTGGAGGGTGCCCCTGCACTGCTGGGGGGTGGGGGCGGTGGGAGACATGAGTGGGGGCCTGGTGGAGGCTGCCCCTGGTGGCTGTGGGGTGGGGGTGCAGGGGAACATGAGTGGGGGCCTGGTGGAGGGTGCCCCTGCACTGCTGGGGGGTGGGGGTGATAGGGGACATGAGTGGGGGCCTGGCGGGGGCTGCCCATGGTGGCTGGGGGGTGGGGGTGGTGGGAGACATGAGTGGGGGCCTGGTGGAGGCTGCCCCTGCACTGCTGGGGGGTGGGGGTGGTGGGAGACATGAGTGGGGGCCTGGTGGAGGGTGCCCCTGCACTGCTGGGGGGTGGGGGTGGTGGGAGACATGAGTGGGGGCCTGGTGGGGGCTGCACATGGTGGCTGGGTGGTGGGGGTGGTGGGAGACATGAGTGGGGGCCTGGTGGAAGCTGCCCCTGGTGGCTGGGGGGTGGGGGTGGTGGGAGACATGAGTGGGGGCCTGGTGGAGGGTGCCCCTGCACTGCTGGGGGGTGGGGGTGATAGGGGACATGAGTGGGGGCCTGGTGGAGGGTGCCCCTGGTGGCTGGGTGGTGGGGGTGGTGAGAGACATGAGTGGGGGCCTGGTGGAAGCTGCCCCTGGTGGCTGGGGGGTGGGGGTGGTGGGAGACATGAGTGGGGGCCTGGTGGAGGCTGCCCCTGCACTTCTTGGGGTTGGGGGTGGTGGGAGACATGGGTGGGGGCCTGGTGGAGGCTGCCCCTGCACTGCTGGGGGGTGGGGGTGGGGGGAGACATGGGTGGGGGCCTGGTGGAGGGTGCCCCTGGTGGCTGGGTGGTGGGGGTGGTGGGAGACATGAGTGGGGGCCTGGTGGAGGCTGCCCCTGGTGGCTGGGTGGTGGGGGTGGTGGGAGACATGAGTGGGGGCCTGGTGGAGGCTGCCCCTGGTGGCTGGGGGGTGGGGGTGGTGGAAGACATGAGTGGGGGCCTGGTGGAGGGTGCCCCTGGTGGCTGGGGGGTGGGGGTGATAGGGGCCATGAGTGGGGGCCTGGTGGAGGCTGCCCCTGCACTGCTGGGGGGTGGGGGTGGTGGGAGACATGAGTGGGGGCCTGGTGGAGGGTGCCCCTGCACTGCTGGGGGGTGGGGGTGATAGGGGACATGAGTGGGGGCCTGGTGGAGGGTGCCCCTGGTGGCTGGGTGGTGGGGGTGGTGGGAGACATGAGTGGGGGCCTGGTGGAGGCTGCCCCTGGTGGCTGGGGGGTGGGGGTGGTGGGAGACATGAGTGGGGGCCTGGTGGAGGGTGCCCCTGGTGGCTGGGGGGTGGGGGTGGTGGGAGACATGAGTGGGGGCCTGGTGAAGTGCCCCTGGATGATGGGGGGTGGGGGTGGTGGGAGACATGAGTGGGGGCCTGGTGGAGGGTGCCCCTGCACTGCTGGGGGGTGGGGGTGGTGGGAGACATGAGTGGGGGCCTGGTGGAGGCTGCCCCTGATGGCGGGGGGTGGGGGTGATAGGGGACATGAGTGGGGGCCTGGTGGAGGGTGCCCCTGGATGCTGGGGGGTGGGGGTGCAGGGGGACATGAGTGGGAGCCTGGTGGAGGGTGCCCCTGCACTGCTGGGGGGTGGGGGTGATAGGGGACATGAGTGGGGGGCCTGGTGGAGGGTGCCCCTGTGGCTGGGTGGTGGGGGTGGTGGGAGACATGAGTGGGGGCCTGGTGGAAGCTGCCCCTGGTGGCTGGGGGGTGGGGGTGGTGGGAGACATGAGTGGGGGCCTGGTGGAGGCTGCCCCTGGTGGCGGGGGGGTGGGGGTGATAGGGGACATGAGTGGGGGCCTGGTGGAGGGTGCCCCTGCACTGCTGGGGGGTGGGGGTGATAGGGGACATGAGTGGGGGCCTGGTGGAGGGTGCCCCTGGTGGCTGGGTGGTGGGGGTGGTGGGAGACATGAGTGGGGGCCTGGTGGAAGCTGCCACTGGGGGGTGGGGGTGGGGGTGGTGGGAGATATGAGTGGGGGCCTGGTGGAGGCTGCCCCTGCACTGCTGGGGGGTGGGGGTGGTGGGAGACATGAGTGGGGGCCTGGTGGAGGGTGCCCCTGCACTGCTGGGGGGTGGGGGTGGTGGGAGACATGAGTGGGGGCCTGGTGGGGGCTGCACATGGTGGCTGGGTGGTGGGGGTGGTGGGAGACATGAGTGGGGGCCTGGTGCAGGCTGCCCCTGCACTGCTGGGGGGTGGGGGTGGTGGGAGACATGAATGGGGGCCTGGTGGAGGGTGCCCCTGCACTGCTGGGGGTGGGGGTGGTGGGAGACATGAGTGGGGGCCTGGTGGAGGCTGCCCCTGCACTGCTGGGGGGTGGGGGTGGTGGGAGACATGAGTGGGGGCCTGGTGGAGGGTGCCCCTGCACTGCTGGGGGGTGGGGGTGGGGGTGGTGGGAGACATGAGTGGGGGCCTGGTGGGGGCTGCACATGGTGGCTGGGTGGTGGGGGTGGTGGGAGACATGAGTGGGGGCCTGGTGGAGGCTGCCCCTGCACTGCTGGGGGGTGGTGGGAGACATGAGTGGGGGCCTGGTGGAGGGTGCCCCTGCACTGCTGGGGGGTGGGGGTGATAGGGGACATGAGTGGGGGCCTGGTGGAGGGTCCCCCTGGTGGCTGGGTGGTGGGGGTGGTGGGAGACATGAGTGGGGGCCTGGTGGAGGCTGCCCCTGGTGGCTGGGGGGTGGGGGTGTTGGGAGACATGAGTGGGGGACTGGTGGAGGGTGCCCCTGGTGGCTGGGGGGTGGGGGTGGTGGGAGACATGAGTGGGGGCCTGGTGGAGGCTGCCCCTGGTGGCTGGGGGGTGGGGGTGGTGGGAGACATGAGTGGGGGCCTGGTGGAGGGTGCCCCTGGATGCTGGGGGGTGGGGGTGGTGGGAGACATGAGTGGGGGCCTGGTGGAGGGTGCCCCTGCACTGCTGGGGGGTGGGGGTGGTGGGAGACATGAGTGGGGGCCTGGTGGAGGCTGCCCCTGGTGGCGGGGAGTGGGGGTGATAGGGGACATGAGTGGGGGCCTGGTGGAGGGTGCCCCTGGTGGCTGGGTGGTGGGGGTGATAGGGGACATGAGTGGGGGCCTGGTGGAGGGTGCCCCTGGATGCTGGGGGGTGGGGGTGCAGGGGGACATGAGTGGGGGCCTGGTGGAGGGTGCCCCTGCACTGCTGGGGGGTGGGGGTGATAGGGGACATGAGTGGGGGCCTGGTGGAGGGTGCCCCTGGTGGCTGGGTGGTGGGGGTGGTGGGAGACATGAGTGGGGGCCTGGTGGAAGCTGCCCCTGGTGGCTGGGGGGTGGGGGTGGTGGGAGACATGAGTGGGGGCCTGGTGGAGGCTGCCCCTGCACTGCTGGGGGGTGGGGGGGGTGGGAGACATGAGTGGGGGCCTGTTGGAGGGTGCCCCTGGATGCTGGGGGGTGGGGGTGCAGGGGGACATGAGTGGGGGCCTGGTGGAGGGTGCCCCTGCACTGCTGGGGGGTGGGGGTGATAGGGGACATGAGTGGGGGCCTGGTGGAGGGTGCCCCTGGTGGCTGAGTGGTGGGGTGGTGGGAGACATGAGTGGGGGCCTGGTGGAAGCTGCCCCTGGTGGCTGGGGGCTGGGGGGTGAGGGGTGGGGGTGGTGAGAGACATGAGTGGGGCCCTGGTGGAGGCTGCCCCTGCACTGCTGGGGGTGGGGGGGTGGGAGACATGAGTGGGGGCCTGGTGGAGGGTGCCCCTGGATGCTGGGGGGTGGGGGTGCAGGGGGACATGAGTGGGGGCCTGGTGGAGGGTGCCCCTGCACTGCTGGGGGGTGGGGGTGATAGGGGACATGAGTGGGGGCCTGGTGGAGGGTGCCCCTGGTGGCTGGGTGGTGGGGGTGGTGGGAGACATGAGTGGGGGCCTGGTGGAAGCTGCCCCTGGTGGCTGGGGGGTGGGGGTGGTGGGAGACATGAGTGGGGGCCTGGTGGAGGCTGCCCCTGGTGGTGGGGGGGTGGGGGTAATAGGGGACATGAGTGGGGGCCTGGTGGAGGGTGCCCCTGGATGCTGGGGGGTGGGGGAGCAGGGGGACATGAGTGGGGGCCTGGTGGAGGGTGCCCCTGCACTGCTGGGGGGTGGGGGTGATAGGGGACATGAGTGGGGGCCTGGTGGAGGCTGCCCCTGGTGGCGGGGGGGGTGGGGGTGATAGGGGACATGAGTGGGGCCTGGTGGAGGGTGCCCCTGGATGCTGGGAGGTGGGGGTGCAGGGGACATGAGTGGGGGCCTGGTGGAGGGTGCCCCTGCACTGCTGGGGGGTGGGGGTGATAGGGGACATGAGTGGGGGCCTGGTGGAGGGTGCCCCTGGTGGCTGGGTGGTGGGGGTGGTGGGAGACATGAGTGGGGGCCTGGTGGAAGCTGCCCCTGGTGGCTGGGGGGTGGGGGTGATAGGGGCCATGAGTGGGGGTCTGGTGGAGGGTGCCCCTGGATGCTGGGGGAGGTGGTGCAGGGGGACATGAGTGGGGGCCTGGTGGAGGGTGCCCCTGGATGCTGGGGGGTGGGGGTGCTGGGTGACATGAGCAGGTGTGCAGGGTAGTCCCCTGTGGTGTGTGCTGCCTGCAGGGGCCGTGGAGGGTGTACAGGGAATACCTGGAGCACACAGCCAAATCGCGTGTTGAATTTCCCGCGCACAACTGAAATCCACGTACCCTGACAAATCGCGTGTGGAACTGCCCGCGCACACCTGAAATCCACTTACACGGCCAAATCGCGTGTGGTACTTCCCGCGCACCCCTGAAATGCACGTACACGGCCAAATCGCGTGTGGAACTTCCCGCGCACCACTGAAATCCACGTACCCTGACAAATGGCGTGTGGAACTTCCCGCGCACCCCTGAAATCCACGTACCCGGCCAAATCGTGTGTGGGACTTCCCGCGCACCCCTGAAATCCACGTACACGGCCAAATCGCGTGTGGAACTTCCCGCGCACCCCTGAAATCCACATACACTGACAAATCGCGTGTGGAACTTCCCGCGCACCCCTGAAATCCACGTACCTGGCCAATTCGCGTGTGAGACTTCCCGCGCACCCCGGTATACACGCACACGTATTTTTTGTCAGTGGGTGTCCGTGTTTGTGGGTACCCCTTTGCACGTCATTTGTCCGGGAGGGCCAGAGTTTGGGACATTCATCATGGCAGTATATAGGTGCTATTTGTTGGCGCACCTTTTGGCACACATTTCTTCCAGGCGCAGAGACGCTACCGCCTGCTTTCTTGTGGCGGTCGTGTTTGTGCCTGTGCGCTGGTTTGAGCGTGCGCTTTTTTGCCCTATTCTATTCCATGAATACGTGTTGTAGGCGAGCGTGTGGGCGATCCGCGCACTTGTACCCTGTACTTCCACCGTGACGCCCACATTTTGGCAAGTTGTTCCCCATTCCGAGTGTTACGCCCCGTGTTCCGCCTACTTTTGTAGCGTGCGCCGCGCTATGTGCGATTTTCGCTGTGGCCTGTGCGATTTTCGCTGTGACCTGGCGCACGCAGTTAGATGGCCTGTGCGCCAACGTGCGCCGCGCACTTTATTATCGCACATCCAATGGTTTTCTAGCGCACGCCCTTCCATGAATCGATGTGCGCTGCTTTTCGTGCGATTTTCGCACTTGCACTGCGATTTTCGCTATTCCACTGCGATTCGCACGTTTTTGGCCACTTGCGCCGCGCTAATTATTCCATGAATCGGCCTCTTAATGGTGCAAACCTGACGCAACGGAAATTAAAAGGGCAACTGTAAGATGGGGTTGGGCGGATCTGTTGGGTGGGTAGAAGTGACAGAAAACTGCACCATTTAAAATAATGAAAAGTACATGATTCTAATTGCACTACGCGTGTAGGGGTGTTGAAATTGAAAGACACCGTTTGAGAGGGGGAAATTGCAAGGAATTCATTTAGACGTGTGGTATAGTAGGAGGACAAACTCTTAGAAGGCTAAAGGTATGAAGAAGAAAACTATCAACACACAGAAAGATACAGTGTTGACTCCCCTGGTTTTTACAACCAGGAAGAGCATGTTGGCAAGAGCATTAGCTCTGCCACTCCCTCATTCTGCTGGTTTGGACTCTGAGTCAGCGGAACTAGAATGGGTGGAGGGAACAGATGGTCTAATGGTTGCAGCATTGTTGGACACAGAATGTGTGGTGGCAGTATCTGATGGAGGTGTCCAGGGCCACTCTCAATCATTTTATGAAGATGAGGGGGGAGCAGACTGAGGAGGGTACAAATAATAAGGTAGAACAGAGAGAAGGTGGGGAGGGGAGGGTGAACAGGATAACTCTCTATTGGATACTCCTCCTATTTTTTCAGAAGGGATAATAACTCAACAGGCAAGGAAGATAAAACCTATTGAGTTGGGGGAGGGAGAAGAGGAAGACAAGGACGATGAAGCACCGGAACTTACAAATGGCAATTCGGATTTGAAAGTTGATATTTCTGACTTTATTGGAAATGCAATCATGGGTAAAGAAGGAATTAAAGGAACAATCTAGCTGCCTAAAAAGTATTATAGAGAGACTTACTATAATAGATCAGGTGGTACATATAAAGAGTACAGCAAAAGAGGGGGCTAAGAGAAAGAATATTGGAAGGGAGAAGGTAAAACAAAGTGACACCGAAATATTAATTAATTTATTCGCATTTGTTTAAAGTGCACAATTAGCCCGTGAGCATTGTGGCGCTGTTGCATGTAAAATATTGGCTGGTTCCAAAAAAGCAGGTTACAAAAAGCAGGTTGATACAACCAGAAGTTACAGAAATAGGTACAATGATGATTACAAGTCATTTTTGTTTTACACTAGCAATTTTAAATACATGAGCTAGCAGTGCAGGCATGGCGCATTAAGGAGCAGTTCAAATCAGCGGCAGAGGGCGGGGGAGGATTAGGTAAAGAGAGTAGTTTTGAGGGATTTGCGAAAGGAGTACAGAGAGGGTTCGGCTCTGAGATCGACGGGGAGATCGTTCCAGAGCTTGGGTGCTATGTTTGGGAAGCCAATGCCTCCAGCTTTAGCTCTTCTTATGGTTGGGACTTGGAGTTGGTTAGCAAGGTGGCTTCTTATGGGCCGGCAGGAGGATTTCCTGATTATGGTTTCTGATATGTAGGAGGGAGCAGTGTGGTTAATGCATTTATGTGTGAGGGGGAGTATTTTGAAATTGATTCTTTCCTTGACTGGGAGCCAGTGGGCATTTCTTCGAGCCTGCGATACATGATCAGATTTAGGGATGTGCAGGGCAGCACGGAGTGCGTTGTTTTGCACTATTTGGAGCTTATTTAGATTTTTCGAGGATGTGCCGGCTAAAAGGGCGTTGCAATAATCAAGTCTAGCTCCTATAGTGGGTCTAGCGATGGAGAGGCAGTTGGGAGTGGTAAGGTAGGGTTTTATGGCATAGATGTGTTTAGTAGTCAGAGTGGATGAAGAGGAGATGGCGCTGAATTTTCTTGTCATAGCGAGTGTAGCATCAAGATAGACTCCTAATGTCTTCACGGCAGTGGAGACAGGTATGTTAATGTTGTCGATAGGCATGTGTGAGTAGTCTTGGCTGAGCTTGGATAGAATTTCACTGGGGGACAGGATGATGATCTCTGTTTTGTTGCCGTTAAGGCAAAGACCATTGATAGCCAAACAAGTTTGTATCGTGGTGTAGATGTTGAGGAGTGCTTCTGTGTCCTGTGTATAGTCTCTTGTGAGGGGAAGGAGGACTTGTGTGTAATCGGCATAGTTTGTGTAGGCTATGCCGAGAGAATCCAGTAAGTCAAAGAGGGATTTAGTAAAGAGGGTGTAGAGGGTTGGTGCGGTGCATGACCCTTGCGGGACTCCGCATCTTATGGTGGTCGGGGGAGCGTTAGCCTGGTCAGAGTACACTTTCATGGCTCTATGTTCTAGAAATGAGGTGATCCAAGTCGTTTTTTCGTGGGAAAAATGGGCAGCATTGAATAGGTGAGATGTGAGGATGCCATGGTCGACTAAGTCAAACGCTGCGGAGAAGTAGGAGGAGGGCAGGCTTCCCTGTGTCCATTATAGTAGTGATTTGATTCTTTAAGTCTAGGAGGGCAGTTTCGGTTCCATGGCCTTTGCGGAAACCCGACTCTCTTCTACCTAGAATAGCATGGGTTTCGAGGTATTGCTGTATTTGGTTGTGGCCGGCTTTCTCTAAAATTTTGAGGAGGAAGGGGACAGTGGTGATGGGGCGATAGTTGTTGGGGGCAGTGGGATCTAGTGGGGTTTTTTTTAAGAGTGGACAAACCCAGGCTTCTTTTAGGCATTGAGGTACGGTTCCTGATGAGAAAGCAGCATTGATGAAGGCTGTGATGATCGGGGGGAGTGCTTCTGAGCACTCTTTGATGATGGTGGGTGGGCATATGTCCCCTTTGCATGTAGAAGGTTTGATACTTTTGAGTAGGGCGGAGACTTCTAGCTCAGTAACTTCTCTAAAGGTAAAGAGGGGTATTTGCGGGAGAGGGTTGTGAGAGGGGAGTGAGGGGGACATGGGGAGGTTGTTGAGTGCTTTACGTTGAGATGCTATTTTGTCTTGGAGCATTTTTACTTTATTAAGGAGGGCTGTCTGGATGCCTGTGCACCATGCTTCATCCTTGATGATTTTGTCAGGGCTGGACTCGGGAGTGGTGAGTTCTTTGAATATAGAAAATATTTCCCTGGATTTGGAGCTAGCTTTGGTGGTTCTCTGATTAAATGATTCGGATTTGGCTTTGAATATGGCCTTTTTGTAGGTCTGTGAGATGTCTTTGAACTCGTTGAGGGAGGATTGGTTGGGTGTAGATTGCCATTTGCATAGGGCTTTACGTTTCTTGGTGCGTAATGCCGATAGTTCTTCTGAGAACCAGGAGTTGGAGTGCATGGATTGTTTTTCTTTTTTTTCTTCCAGCGGGGTGATAGAGTCAATGGCTTGGGCGAGGGCCTTGTTGTAGAGGTTGGCGAGAGAAGTGGGATCTTGGTTAAAAGGATGCTGCAGTTCAGGGATATCAAGAAGCGGAGCGAGGTTATTGGCCGTGAGTTTTTTAGAGCTTCTAACTTTGGCGGGAGGGGCACAGGTAAGAGTTTTCCGGGTGGGTGTGATTGGGATGGAGAATTGGATGAAATAGTGATCTGTCCAAGGGAGGGCTGAGATGGAGGAGATCGCAGATGAGCAGTTATGATCTGCTATCCAGTCGATGGATCGGCCTTTGCAATGGGTAGGTCTGGTGACTTTGGATGTAATGGATGTAAGAGTGGTAGGTGATGGTGATGTGATTGTGGTGCCTGATGACAAATTGGCTGAGAGAATGAAGGAAGTGGAAGAAGAGGAACCACTAAGAACTGTAATCTCAAAAAAGAAAAAAAAGAGAAAAAAGAAAATGAGAGTGCTGAAGGCTGCGGAACTGAAAAATTCAAAGGCCTCCTCTCGTAAGTTTAGTCGGCTTACTGGAAAGGGTCTAAATGCTGAGCAGTCAATATTGGAAGAGGAGGGTTGTTTAGGAGAAAGCAAAGAGGGAGAGTTAAATGAAAGTGATCCACCCAAGAATAACAAAAAGGGTAAACCTAAACAAAGTGAATACTTGAAGGCATAAAAGAGAATTGTAGATGCATTAAAACAGAAAAAAACAGAGACCTACAGGGGAAGTAATAAAATAAAGCAGATGAAGGGAAAAAACTCTTTGGAATATTTAACCAAGCTTTACATCATCAACCTAGGTTTCCAAGGTTGCATTACTTGAGTCATGAAAGTATATGGGATGTGGAAAAAGGCCAAGAAGGAGGGTGGCATAATACGAGTGCGAAGGAAGCAAAGAGAGTTACAACAGAACAGGGGGAACATGAGGTAAGGAAAGCAAATATACCTGAGACAGAGGTGGGTCCTGTACAAGGGGGAGTCAGTATAAAGAAAGGTCTCACCTTGTCTGAATCTGATCTAAGAAATCTTGTGAGAGATATATTGGATGAAAACAAGTTTGGGAATCAAAGGGGTGAAAAAGGAGGGTGGTTGTGAGCAGGAAATAAGAGGTGAGCAAGAAAGTGAGAATGAGTGTTTGTATCAGGCAGAAGATCTTAGCCAGTGAGAAGTGGGATGGTCTAAAGAGAGGGGGAAGAGACTTTTGAGGGTTGGAGAGGAGGAGGTTAATGAATTAATACTCCAACTATGGTCTCCTAAACAACCGGATGCCCCAGTTTAATCTTGAATTACCTATTTGATGAGGGTGGGCCTAGCTCTTTTCACAGGATGTGTATCCTGGCTCTTTTGGATGAGATGCCTGCCTTAAGACTGATTACGTCAGCGGACATCCAGTTGGTGGATTTTATACATCTGCAACGTTATGATTATGTGAGAGGAATCATTCAATCTCCCTTGGTAAGGAATATAATACGGAAATATTATATATATTAAAATATGGATATGACATTTCAGTACATAACAACGAGAGACACAAGCAAGAGGAATGTAGGGTGAGGGAGGATGCAGAGTATGAATAGAGGGGTAGAGAGAAAGAGGATGATTGTAGACAAAGGCCGCCAAGTGGTGAAGTTCCCAATTGGTGGTGGCTGGCAGTCACACTAAAAGAATCAACAGCACAATTGAAATCTATGAGTCAACCACATTAAAATTAAGAGTAGGGTTGCAACAGCACTCAAAAAAGGGGTTTGAATTAAAAAGAATTGAAGACTGGAAGATAATGGATAACATTCTGGGAATGGGGGTTGAAGTGAAGAGGGAAAATGGAATCTCTGCCATTTTATTAATCAATGTGTACTGGACTCTGAATCTTAATTTGGTAACAGTTATTGTAAAGTTAAATTAAAGAATGGAAGAGTGGTATAACTTGCATGAGGGAGGAGACGTGATCCTGGCAGGAGATCTTGATGCAAACTGCAATATCAAAAAATATGGATAGAATGAACTTTCTTATGGTGGATTATGCACAGGTACCGTGAGGTAGGAAAGAAACTGTAGAAGGGGGTGTCTTGCTTGATTTTGCAGAAATCTGGGGGTTGATTTGCTTGAAGAACGACACCCCAACATGGGCGGCAAAGGGCTTTACCTCAGAGATAGATTATATATTTATGTCAGTTAATCTATTCTCTATGGCACTGAACTATGAAATCAAGACAACTGAATTGAGTGACTATGCGCAATTATGTGTTCAGTTTAACTGGGTTACAAATATAGCATCCTCAGACAGTAGTCTGTGGGAACTAATGGTCAATAATAGTGGAAATTGACTGAGATTGACATCTAAGAATGTGACTCAATTTAATACAATTATGATCAGGGAATTTGATTCTACCCCATTGGAAGATAAACTGATGCAATACTCAATACAGGGTCTTCCAGAATATCTAGAGCCAATTTTTGGTGTAGGGATCCCGGAAGGGGCCAAACTACTAAAAATAATTTAAATGGAAGGCAAGTTTTCGACTCAGAGGTTAGGACAAGGCAAATGCTTAGCCTAATTAGAGAGATTCGACAGATTCTAAGGACTAACGGGAATGGAGTGAATAAGGGAGAGAAAAGCTGGTTACTAAAACAGAGGTATAAAAATTGGTTAATGTTCGAACGAGCAAGACTTTACCAAATAGATGTAGAAAGAATGTTAGATAGTGTTAAAGGTAAAACCTCAAGAGCTTTTTGGGACCTAACAAATAAAACTGAAGAAAATCACTGCTTACTCGTAAGCAATCCTATTCCTGAGGACACTTGGGTTCAACATTTCAAGGACACTCATAAACCAAATCTCTTGGAAAGAGAAGTTAGCCTGAAAGAGGACGAAGGGTGGTTAATAGATGTCTCAGTGAATAAGATCAAAGCAAAAATTAAGAAATCCACCCCATCAACAGCAGCAGGTCCTAATAAATTAACTAACTTCATCTTAAAACAGAACTCAGTGTTGTGGGCCACGATTCTGCAGATAGAATTTAAAAATATAAATGATGCGCACATAATTCCGGATTCCTGGAAAATTTTCCATATGGTCCCAATTTTCAAGAAGGGCTTGAGATTTTCATCAATGTATTATAGAACCATCTCAATAATGGATGTTGATTCCAAAATGTTCGCTTCGATTGGGCTGGAACACATAGAGGAATGGAGCTCTAGTAACAACATACTTCACTATAGACGGATGGGCTTCTGAAAAAATATGGGCATGGACTGTGGGGGACTCTCTGTGAGCTGTCTCCAGGGATTGGCCTGGCCTTCATCAAATTCTGCAATATTTTTTGCCTAAATGGATCTAAGCATGGAGTTCGATTTGGTTAATAGAAATTTACTTTGGAAGAAATTAGACTAATTCGGAATGCCAAAGGGATTATTGAGCATTGTTATACATCTGCATAGAGACTAGAAAATAAAGATCAGATTAAACTCTGAGGGGTTACTGTTGAAGGAATGAAAAATTGTTTGAGGGATATGTCAAGGGAGCATCCTGCAACCCACGTTATATAATCCATATTTGTCAGATGTAGGTGACTCTTTAGATGAGAAAAGGCTGGCCTTGCAAAAATAGAAGCTGTAAAATTTAAGCGGCAGCCTATGGCAATGATTTCTCATTGATAGACTCCATGCCCGTAGGATTGTAAATACTAATTTCAGCATCTGGAGAATCCATGTTATCAATAGAACTAAATATAAGTTCTTCAAAAACAGTGATAATGAGAATGGCCAAAACAAAGAAGAATAAGTCACAGAAGTTGAAGTGGACATGGGATAACAGTGTGTTGGGAATAAAGGACAATTTGCAATTCCTACGCTACCCAATCGTGGCAAGATTAAAAAAAAATCTTCTATGAAAACTATTTAAAATCTAAGGTAACAGGAATGATAAATCAAATGAGGCAATTGGATCGCAAATTTGCCAAATTCTCATGTACACTGTGTAGGGAATTTTATAGAAGCAGCGTTCTACCAAGTATTTGTTATGGCCTCAAATTTTGGCTTAAGGGATTGGAGTCAGAATTTAAAGTCATAAAAAGTGTGATCTAGCGGTATGTCCTCTATTATCTGCCTAAATGTGTTCCGTTGCAGGTAATATTCTATGAGATTGGTTTGCAGTCCATTCTCAGTACAGTCTCATGGAGCAAATTATGCCAGCTAAGAAAGTGTGAAATCTCCCATGATTGGACACTATATGCACGGTTGGGAATAAATGATACGATAGGCTATATGAAGGATCACAGGGAAGATTGTGGTAACATTCTTGAGAATCTAGACCTCTTTTTGGAATTATTAAGAACTAACCTGACAAAGGTAAACAATATTAATAAGAGCCTGGATTGGGAGAGGAAAAGGTTGGAGATACTTGACTCTTGTATTTATGCCCAAGTGGTATCCCCTCAAAAATCCCCAGCTCAATGGAGACCTATCTTATTAAATACCCCAGCAGAAAAGTGAAAATTGGGATTATGAGGTTCAGATTTAATGTCATGTCAACAAATGAAATACATTTCAATCGAAACACAATGGAAGCGACAAAGGAAATATATGTAGACAGTGTAAAAACCCACTGGAAACTAAATCACTGTTTATTATTGCTGTGTCCGGAACTGTTGTCCACTAGGATAAAGTATTTTAAAGGTTTTGTAAATATGGGATGGGTTCACCGATATCAGTTTTGGTTAACTTTGTGGCATGGTCACTCAATATCACTAAAGTTAAGATTTGTATCATTTCTAAAAATTGTTTGCAAAATAGACTAAAGTCAGATAACATAATATGTACAGGGTATGATGTTATGTTTAGAACTTGTAGAATATGGATAGTAATGTATACCACACAGACCTGTTTGATATGTAGGAAATTATTACTGTACTTTGATTGTAATTTGATGAAATTTAATTGATTTGTATGTATTATCGATATCGTATTATGTTTTAGATTTTTTTAATAGACTTTGTAAAGGTTTATATAATTCATATACAAATAATAATAAATATATATATATATAGATATGACGAGTGGAGCACTTATTCCTTACCATTATATGCAGCCGTTTGGAGAAATACACTTCATGGTTTTCACTGGAATAGTGATACTGTCATATTTAACAATATAGAAGTGATTATTTTTTCAGTACTATGATCAGACCATTTTTATGCTTGAACTGACACATGAAGTCTTAATTTAATATCGTAGGAGAAATCATACTAAGAGCTTAGTGCTTTACAGATTTTCGGGAAGTCTCATTAACATGGTGCTGCTATTTACATAGTCTAGATATAAGACCACACGACATATACATATGTCCATCACGTGATGATATGTTTAAAGTGAGCGTAGCATCACTGTAATCAGTGCATTTTGAAAGGAAGTATCATGGGTACAAATGATGCAGGTTGTATATAATCTTGTCACTGAGGTTGCATGAAAATATGTCACATTAAGGTAAAAGTTGATTTGATTGATATTTCAGGAAGATGGATTACACACCTTAGGTTACTATGATATTTCTCTAATGGTAACTGGTCAGGAAAGAGAAGCCACCTCTAGATTTCTGACCCAGCTATTGATCAGCACTCTTCCTATGAAGACTCGTAAGCACGAATTACGATTATAAATACACAAGTGCTATCAACATTTGTCTTTTGAATATTTATTATAAATATACTTTCTCTTGTAGGATCACGGCATGCATTGGACGTTTATTGTCCATGTGTATTTCGAGAAGGAGTTTACACCACATTAGTGAGTATTGTGAGTATAGGGATAAAAGAACTGTGTGGAAGTCAGTTTATACATTTCTATTAAAATTCACTCTTTGTTATTTGGTTGTAGAAATATTGGATGGTTAATCCCTGATGAAAAATATTTAGTTATTCGAAACTTGTTGGACCAAAAACACTTAAAAATTTGGATTGGTGAAAATTCGGAATTCTATTGTATTGTACTTGCACTGTCTACAACATATTTTTTTAAATGATTTTTACAAAAACTTTAATTTAGTTTCAAACGAATGTGACAATGTAATTTAAGTTGCACAGACTTTGAGTAAAATAAAGATATTTTAAACGTTTACAGACTAAGAAATTTGTATTGACCTCACTTGAAAAAATATGTAGTATTCAATAAGAGCAAGTTGCATACGCAGAGTGCGGGAAACTCAAACACAAAGTACAGTGGGGTTGGATGATTTTTGGATATTCTTTGTGAATATTGCCGGTAATGATACTATAAAAAAAAATGTTCAAGTTTCCTCTGCCAATACATGTTAGTATCACATAAGAACATACTCCTGTTGGCTTTGCTATTAAAAATAACACACCACAATAAGAAAACATGTTCAATCTGGCTGCACCAAAATAGGCCAGTTTAGAAATGTAATAGCACTTATCATGGTTGCTTTATCATAGATGCCCAGTAACAAAATGCCATGCCATAGTCAGATATTACAGCTAGACTGGCTACAGTATTTTAGAGAAACCAGTTTAGTAATTTCTTACTATCGTTTGACATTTTATACAGGGCATCTATGATAAAGCAAGCATAACTGTTATGACTTGGCTACACTGGAATTTTGATACAGCCAGTCTAGCCATAGTTTACTGTGGCATGACATGTTTTATTGGGCATCTATTATAAAGCAAGCATGATACGTGTTATTACGTGGCGAGGCTGGCATTTTGGTGCAGCTAGTGTAGCCAATTCATACTGTGGCAAGACATTTTTAACTGGACTTCTGTGATAAAGCAAAAATGATTGGTGCAGCCAGTCTAGCCATTTCCCAGTGACATTTTTTACTGGGCATCTTTGAAAAACTGTGCTACATACTAGCCATGTAATAACAATGTTCATGCTTGTTTATCACAGATGCCTAGTAAAATAAAATCATGGCACAGTAAGAAATGGTTACACTGGCTGCACCAAAATGCCAGTCTAGAGATATAATTACAGTCCTCCTCCTACCTCCCCCTCCTGAATTACCACCAACACGCCAAACACAAGCACACACACATTCACTTGCTCATTGGAACACATATTCATGCAGCATTCCCGCCCATATTCCCACAGCATTCAAACAGCATTCACACAGCATCCACTCGCTCATTCACAACAAACCCACACACCATAAACTTGGTCATTGACATGCGCACTGAACCACAAATACATGATACACTCCCTCATTCACACACACATAGATACACATATAACAACATACTAATTACACAATCAAACATATAAGATACAATTCAGTTTCAACATTTACCGTCAGCCCCAGACCGGATTCTGTTCCTTGGTGCAACACTGCCTCCCATGACAAGGGCCGAGCTACTCCTGCACACAATAAAAGGAGCCAGGAAGAACAGAGCCCTTCCTGATTCTTGCACATGCACAAAGGAGCTGGAGTACCACATTGCCAGAGCCCCATTCAGTTTGAATGTGTGGAGAGTCATAGGAGCACCCTCTAACTTTTAGACATATAGTTCCAGAGCTTGCTTTCCCAATGGAACATGAAAGTCTGGGGAAGCAAAACACTCCAGCCTTGCATGCTCCATTGGACATGCACTCTGGGGAACACAAACTGTCAAAGGGAAACCACATTTTCCTTTGACAGCTTTGCATTGATTGATGCTTGTATTGATTGATGCCCTGATCATGCAAGGCATTGCCTATTTGGAGAAAGGGGGTAAAGGATTACACTTCAAACTGTTTCATTTTGGTGGTGGGAAGGATGTCGTACTTTTATGCTGTGTGTCTTAGTGATGCAAGAGTATCAGAGAGATCCAAGTGGCTGAGGGGAATAAAGGTTGTCCCAGGATATGTTGGTTTAGGTGGGACCATGAGCCAGGGGCACTGATTTTGCAGTATCAATATGTTATCTGTTTTTATCTATCTTGCTGATGAAGAAGTTGTTAATTTCTACGCATTACTCTGGTAAGTCACTTCTCTCTGCCATGCTTAGGCTTGGGCTGGCGGGGCGTTACCAATCATGGGAAAGTCTTGAGGATTTTATGTAACTTGAGGAGATCTGGCACAAGAGAGAGAGGAAGGGGAGGCTGTTCCAGAGAAGGGAGCCAGCCGAGGAAAGAGATTGGCCACCAGCTCGCTGCTTAGAGCAGCGCTTGATACGCAGAGAGTTGGAGCCGGAAGAGCGAAAATATCTGGAGGAAGAGTATTTGGTGAGAGCAAGTTGTAAATAGCGTTGTCCCTGGCCCAAGACAGTCTTGTAGATGATGCCGAGGGATTTGAATTTGATCCTTGCAGCAACCGGAGCCTGTGGAGAGATTTTAGGGCTGGAGAGATACAGCCCCTCGGCTTGAGGACAAGGATAAGTTTTACAGCCCTATTCTAGATAAGCTGGGTGGATAGAGGAAGAGGGTAGATTAAGGAAGAGGCTGTTGCAGTAGTCCAGCCTAGTGAGTACCAGAGCTTTAAAGACATTGCGCTTCCAGGGAAAAGTGAGGCAAGGAAGGATACCTCTGAGGAGATGGAATTGAAAATGGGCCTTCTTGGCAAGGACCAGGATGTAAGAAAGGAAAGAAAGGGGGGATTTGAAGATGACTCCAAGGTTTCGGGCTTCAGATGAAGGAGAAGGGGGGGCATAGAGGGTGTCCAGAGTAAAGGGAGGCCAGAGGGCGCAGGGGTTCCAATAAGAAGATTCTTAGTCTTCCCGGCATTGAGACAGAGATTATTAGAGGCACACCAGGACTGGATAGCAGAGAGTCAGGAATGGCAGAGGGAATAGGGAGAGGATCAGAGGGAAGTTTAAAAAGAGTTGGGTGTCATCTGCATAACACTGGAAGTAAGGGGAGAAAGTGGAAATAAGGTGAGAAAGCAGAGCGAGATAGACGTTAAAAATAGCAAGGGTGAGAGGTTGGAAGCCTGGGGAATGCCACAGGTGGAAATAGAGGTGGGAGAGAAGAAAGAGCCCAGGATGATCTGGGAGAGACAGTCAGTGAGGAAGGAGGTCAGCTAGTCCAGTACCTGTTCCGAGATACCAAGGGTATCGTGGAGCAGTTTTATGAGGATGGAGTGGTTGACCATATCAAATGCAGAGGAGAGATCAAGTAGAATGAGAATAGCAGGAGAGCTAGAGTCAAGAGATGTCTGCAGTTCTTCATGGGTGTCAGGAGAGCAGTTTCTGTGCATCTTGATGCTCAGAATCCAGATTGATGGTTGTGAGGGCAACCAACAAGCTCACTATGCTTGGTCAGTTGAGGGAAGACCTACTTCTCCAGGAGTTTCCCAAGGAAGGGAGTGATAGAGATGGGGCGGTTGAAGGCTTAGCCAGACAAGAGGGGACAGTGGAAGGCTTTTTCAGAAAGGGGCACACAAGAGAGTGCTTGAGGGAAGAGTGGAAAGACCTGTTAGCAAGAGAGTGATTGCAGAAATCAGCAAGTGCAGGGGCAAGGAAGCCGATGTTGTCCTTAATAGTTCTGGAAGAATAGTGGTAGACCTGTTTGGAGGAGACCTTCAAAGAACGTTCAACCCTAGTGACCTCATCCGATGTGATAGGAGAGAAGAAGGAGAGGAAGGCTGAAGGAGGATGGGAGGCCAGGGGTGGCAGGGGGATGGGAGGAGGAGAATGAGAAGGGGAGGAAGAAAGTGTGCTCAGGTTGTCGTGAGTTTTTGCAGTGAAATTGTTGGCCAGTGCGGTGCAGAGGGCCTGAGAGGGGAGAGGCATGGTACAGACTGCAAAAGGATTGGCTAGTTCCTTGCTGATTTTAAATAGTTCAGCTGTGTCGGTGGATGCTCCAGGGATGCAAGCCTAGGTTTGGGCCCTCTTCTTGAAATGAATCGAGAGACGATATTGCCTTTGGAAAAGGTGACAGGCCAGTTTGTCAGAAGATGAGCTTGAAGTCTGCCCCTTCTGTTCCGCAGTTCTGCATTTGCGCTTCAGGGCTGTTAGATCAGAATCGTACCAAGTGTTACACTTCGTGGCATGTTTCAGACGAATCCTCATGACTGGGGCAAGAATGACTAGAGTGTTAGTGATGACGAGATGGAGGTTGCTGAGAGGAGAGTCAGAGGTAGAGTCTGGAATGGGGGGAGAGGGTGGATGAAGGTGGATATGAAGGTAGCAACTGACACTTGTTTCATCGAGCGGATGTCTGTGAACAAGGTTGGGAGAGCTGGAGAAGGTGCAGTCAGAGGGCCGAGAGGACCCAGATGGGAGGAGAGAAGGAAGTGGTCTGACCAGGAGAGTGGAGTGGCGAGCAAGGCAGAGAACAAAAGAGCAGTGTGGATAAAGGCATTGAGAGTACGTCTAGCTGAGTGGGTAGGACCAGAGAGGAGAATGAAGATGGAGAGCGAGGTGCAGAGGTCACAGACGAGAGTGGAAGCCAGGATTGCGGAGTCAAGGTGGATGTTGAAGTCACCCAGTAGGATAAGTTTAGAGGACCATGTCAGGAGAGAGGAGGAGAAATCAGTCCATTATGAGAGGAACTAGGTGGTAGAGCCAGGTGGTCTATAGGTAGTAGCAATGCTCAGGGAGGAAGTAGGAGAGATAACCAGCTTGCAGACCAAGGTCTCGAAGGAGGAGTATGGCTGGGTAGGTTCAAGGGAGGAAGGGACCCATGCAAGGAAGATCAGGGCAGCCCCACCACCAGCACAGTTAGGGCAGGGCTTAGAGATGATTTTGTAGCCATCAAGGAGGAGGGAGTCAAAAGCTGTGACTGAGCTGGCATTGAACCACATCTCAGTAAGTGCAAGGATATCGAGGTCAAGGTCTTTGAGGAAGAGGCAGATGTCAACAGAGTGTATGATAGCAGATTGGGACTTGAGTGTGGCTAGATGAAGCAGGTCTCTGCCTTTAAAGGTTCTCATGATGAAGGGTACAGGGGCGTGGTACATCAATCGGAGGAGGGACAGAGAGAGAGAAAGAAGGAGTAAAAGGTGCAGGAAGGAAATTAGTCAAACCTATTAATGATGATTTAACCATACAACACAAAAATTGTTTTGAGTTGTGTTCAGTGTGCTTCTCAATATTTGACTAAAATATAATTCAGAAAAATAATTGAAAACATGATTACTCATGTCTTGATCACCTCCTGTGTTATACCCAAATTTCTCTTTGCTATTAACCAGATTTTCTTAAACAACATCTCTCTTTTTCTTGAGCAATAACTGCTAATATTGGCTGACACCTGTTTCACACATTTACAGCTCTCATGTGCTGCTCTCGTTCTTCCTCAGAGCCACTTCAATCTTCAATCATCTACCCATAAAATCATATATGAATCAACATTACTATTGAATCATAAGCAAAAAGGAATGTTTATAAACATTTGGAACAGAAATTAAAAATTAAAACAAAGATTTATTAAAAACATTGCTTAATTTCATTTTTGGGCACTGTATAAAAGTCCAATACATTAAACACTGTCATAAATAGCATTGTTTTTATTATTGTTTTACCTATGCATCGTAGGTCTCAGGAAAATGTATTTAGCATTGTATAATCAAAAGTTTATATATGTTTTCCTTTCATGTCTCACACGCAAGTTCATCTGCGGAAGAAACCAATAATATTGTACCTTTATACCCAAATAAAAAAAAACACTACTACTTAGTTGTATGAAAATGATTGAATTGGTTCCCCTTTTACCTGTCATGTCACACCATCTCATCTTTCATTATTTAGTGGTGTTAACCATTTCTTCCATAGATTGTTCTGCTATTACTGGATTAGTCACTATTCATTTGATTCTCATCATATGTGAACATGGTAGTCCCATAATTATATCTTTTTTGGTTCATAGATGAGATGTGTAAAAGTGAGTTTATCAGTTTTTTACTGTAGTTCAATTGAGAATACTATTGACTTCCTACAGTATATGTATGTTATTATTTCATGCACGCTGTTTAAATATCTAAAGAATAATTCCAGTGAATGCACATTTGATTTCTAAATAACAAAATAATTGTGTCTATATATTTGAGCAATGCAACTTCATTCTCCAACCAAACGAATTTCGCAGCACACAATTTTGTTTAAATTCTTCCAAAAATAAATTGTCATAGCCAATCCTATCCAATATTGCTTTATTTCCATAAACAGCACCATAAGAGCACAATCACATACAAAACAATACAATCAACAAAATCACCATAAAAGTACAGAGTAGTATGTACAGATGCAGGTCTTCGTTTGTCTTTAAAAGTTAAGGCACCATCCGTCTTCATCGATGGTGAATGTACTTGTTTCCGAAATTTAATCCGCTTTCCTGTTAGAATAATAAAATTACAAACCAGGCCTTAAAAAAACCCACCATGAGTTAATACACTAGTTACAAAACGTACAAGAGCATACACAATTGCGTTACTGGTAAATTCTCAGTAACCTAGAGGTTAGAATTTCATCTGATATCTCACATCTGCATTTTTCAAGCAATTCCATATTGAGACCTTTACTTTTTTTTGCATCAATTTAATCTGGCGGTGTCCAGAGATCGATACAACCTAAACTTTCCTGAATTCTTCTTACACGGACAAACCAATGTAAAGAAGAGCCTCGCTCTTGGACAAATACATTCAATGCTGCTTCTCTAAACTTCCATAATTCCGGCACACCCCATAACGATAAACAATAAAAGAGTGGCCTAGGCATTACCATCTGATCAAAGGATGACAAACCCAACTCCTCATTCAGGAGGATTGCAGAAGTACTACTTGGTAGGCCTAGTAACTTCTATAAAAAAAATATTTTCTATGACACATAACTCCGCACTATTCATGTACCTGCATATTTATGCTCCGTACAGTGCAGATTGTCTTGCTTGTGTTTTATATGCCTCAAAGTATGGGCTCACAGGCCCATTCCCATGTCTGGATGCAAGGTTTCAGATGACACAACAATGCCTGGACAGAGTAACTGCATGTAAGTGTTAATTAATTTTCATTGCATTTAATACTGATGTTCAAACTTAAAATGTTTGGGAGATCATTTCAACAAGTCTAATAAGAAATGATGGTAGACTCCATTGATATTGTTTTTTCATAGGGCTTAATACTGTTGCTTCAATTCCTTCTTTATGGGAAATATTGAATATAATTCTAGTATGTTCTCGTTTGGAAAATGTGCACACCGTTTTATGTCATTTTCATTTTTTGAATAAATCAAAGATCAATCCTTGAACTTTCTTTACTGGGGATGTAAAACTGTGATTATACTGGGTTTCTTAAACTAGGACTGTCAAACTGGGAATACAATGATCCTAATAAACTTCGAAGATTATGGGATTGACCATAATATGAACATACTGTGGTTGGAGAAACTGTGAATATACTAGATAGGGATGTCAAACTGGCAATGTCTGGGATTGTGCAAAGTGGAATTGGGACTATCAAATTATGACTGATGGTAGTATGGATTTGTCAGCTTAGGATTCATACTGGCGTTTTGAAACTTGGAGTAATATTGGATTAGTCAGACTGGACATATACTGCAGCTCTTAGAGGCGGTAATATACTGAGGTTGTTGGCATTTTGTGGTTGTAGATGATTTGCAGGGCAGGCATACATTGCTGGTTGTAAATTTAATGCAATGGTCAGCTATGTGTTAGTCTTACAGCTGGAGCAATGATAGAGTTTGAATGAGTGTTATGGCTGGTTCACTGAACACAGTTGTGCTGGTGTTAGTTTACAATACTAACACCTGAGCAAATGATGCCATTGCATCAGTTATCAGGAACACCATATTTGGCTAGTGTGTTAGGGCCCGAGCTAAGGATGTAGCTGTAATTACCCAATGAATGCTGGTATTAGCACTGCAAACAGGCATGACCTAGGTGGGTAGTTAGAATTCCAAATCCCATATGTCACATGTAGAAATCCCGTCATTACTCCATCGCAAATACTAGACAAATTCGGTCACTGCGCTGACACAAAGATCAGTGCAAATATGGTAATTGCTGTCAATTATTTGCCTAGTGATACAACATGTGATGTGTGTGTTTCAAAAAGATTTCACCACAGCGAGGTGCTGTCTGTACCAGCCCAGATCTGCCTGCTTTTGATCAGACTGTTTTCTAAAGTAGTTTGGGGACACATGCAGCCTGCAAGCCAAAAGCAAATATTGCCTTGGGAGGCAGATGGCAGCTGGCTGTAGCAACAGCTGTCGTTTTTGGGAGACAACATGGTGGGCCTTCTTGGTAAAATAAACTATTAACAAATAAGTAAATGATTTAGTTATATTATCATTGTAGTCTGGCTCTTTTAAAAATGTAACAATGTTCACTTCTAAAGATCAATTCTAGAATATATTGAAGTCACAATAAGAATATTGCACATTTCTTACTGAGCAAAACACATTATCAATAACCTAAAATAACCATATACATTATTTTCTCAGACATAACACCAAAGAGCATTCTATTCATATAACAATGGCCACAGATCTATATACTTCACAAACATGTCAGTAACAAAAGAGTTGTTTGCTTGATTAACCTAGAATATAATGTACACAGGGCTTGGTGTTCATTTTATATTTCAAAACATTGAACACAAAGTCCCACATTTTACATATAATCATATTGTTAACCAAAGTAAAATATATTTCATATAAAAAGGAAAGGGAATATAGTAGCAAGCACACGTTTGAACAAATGGAAAGATCAGTCGATGGCCTCCATTGCCTACGTATTTGAATGACAAAACTAATTTTGAAGTGTGGAGTTGATCATTTCAAAAGGCAAGATAAATGTGTATGTGTGAGAGGGTTTTAATGAATTAAGGGGCAATGATGTTGGGGCACAAGAGCTGGCATGGTAAACGGAGAATGGGTGTGAAATCTTATATTGCAATAGGTAAGAAGTGTGATGGAGGAATTTGTAGGGACATTGCGTTTGGAGTACAAAACAACAGTAGAAAGAAGATGAGTGTCCCTATAATTCGTGTTTTCACTGAAAATGAGGAAGTGAGATTATTTATAGTAAAGGAAGACTCATGATAGGGGATGGGTATGTTTGCAGAATCATGGAGAAATGGAGCATACAAATTGAAAGGAAACAGATAATTTCCTAGAAGTGGTTGGGCTTAGTGATGTTGAAGGCATATGTATGCATGGAGAGACAAAGATTAAAGGCAGTGGGTGATCAGGGAAACTCACCTTTCCCCATTTCTTGTGAGAATTGCACATATTGGACCCTATTTATTGAATGGTGTGAGTGATCTAGAGTTGGGGACCCACGTTTGGTGGGGTAAATATACAGAAAGGGCACAATAAATTCAAAGGTTTATCAAGTTTATCATTAAATGAACTGAGTTTTGTGTCGAGGAAACTGGGGAAGGTTCCTTTAAGAGGGAAGGACTGGGGACCCAGGGAGGAAGGCCGGAAGAAGGGGTAAGGGGAGGGGATGAGGTGGGGAAACGGCAGTTGGTATGGCAAAGGTTTTGGGAAATTGGACAAATTTGAACTTCGCGCGCCATTCCACTTACTCGGGGTTGGACACATCATCATCGTCATTTATGTCACTTTTGAAAATTGCTACAATTATTACAATAGTTAGGTAAATGGGATAAGTGTTCTTTTAGGTTACCTTGTGTTATTTTATGTAGAGGCGATACACTTGTAGATTTGCATGCGCACAGAAACATAATGATAAAATATTGTCACACGGAGGGCCCCTTCACACTGAGGTAAAGCAGGCGATTAATATGGGGACGTGGAACTTAACTGTATGATTGGCGGGCATGAGAGGAAGATCATAATAGGAATAAAATGCACACATAATGGTGCACCTGTATGGGAAGTGTTTTTCAAATGTAGTAAAAGAGATGAAATATAGGAGGTGGGATTGCTCGGTGTATCATGGGTCTCTGCATTTTGGATTAATCAGAAGGGTGATTTCGCCATCATGACAAAGGTTTGAAAGAGCGGTCAGCAGTCAGGGAACAAGTTTTGTAAGCTGGTCAACGGGGTGGTTGTGGTCAGTTTGCAGATGGCTCAAGTGCTGGAGGGCAAGAGAAGATATGATCTCTGGTGAACTGGAGAGCTCATTGTTGTAAGAGATAGTCATCTCGTGAAATCATGGGGTTGTTTGAAGCAGGTGGATCTCTGGGGCACTTGCAGAGACCAGTAGTAATTTTAGGAGAATTATTGTGTTGTCAGAGAGTGGGCGGAACTCATGTGAATAGGGAAACGTCAGCCATGTAAGAGTCATAAAAATCGGATACTGGACATGTCTGGGCAATGGGGTTAGCAAACACAAGTATGTCATAGGGAATCTATGTGTCTTTCTCTCATCTTCATGTGCTTAGGAATTTTTGGAATAGGTCTGTGTGCGTCATCAATAGGAATTCAGTTTTTTTGTAACTGAGAAGCAAGTCTGCCAGCAAATATGGAGAGGCTTTTGGGAAGGGGTGTGTTGAAAATGTAAACCTTGTAAATATACGTTTTAGGGGATTGTTTCATAATGTCTGTGTCCAATGAACTGTTTGGGCCTCATTAGGACCCTGGCGGAGTGGGTTTCCGCCAGCGCTAATCGCGGCGGACCCGTCCGCCGTACTACGAGTTCCCTTAGCGCCATGGAGGTTTTCTCCGCCTGGTTTTACCGGGCGGAGAAAACCATGGCGCTAAGGGACCTCGTTGTTAATTACGCCGCCGTACTTTACGGCGGCGTAATTAACTCCTTCCCCACTCCCATTATACCCTATGGGGCAAGAATGGGAATGGGGAAGGGTAAAATGGGGATTGGGGATTTACCGCTCCGCCAAGGTCGGCATGGGGTGGTAAATCCGCCAACCCCCATGGCGCTATCGGCGGCTTTCCGCCATGCTCCGCGGTGCATTTAGCACCGCGGATTCCGCCAGGGTCGTAATGAGGGCCTTTGAGTTTTAGAGATCTCTGTACAGGGCAACCAATCATGTTTGGGGATGCTTTTGTAACACTATCTAGGGGAGTGTATTAATTGTTGTAAACTATATATAACATGTGCTCTTTGTGTGGTTCAGAGACCAGGATTAGTTTGATCCTTAGATGTCATCTAAGCCCCTCTCCCGGCCGTTGTACAACAAACCTGCTTTATGGACAAAAGGTGCACTTACTAATTTTAGAGGTGGGCCTAATTTGGGTTAAGGGGCAGAGCTAAAGGTCCAGGCTTACAATTTGGCGAGCCAGGTAGGAGCCTAAGGCTCTCTGGAAATATTGGGGGTCTTCTGTTCGTCCACGAAAAAGAAGCATTTTTTAGGCACCAAGAGCCCTGTCTGGTGCCTGAGGCAGAAGTTCCGCAGCCTGGCTGTAAAGCAGAACCGATTGGGGGAGCACCAGTTCGGAGCGCTTTGAGGTTTGTACGTCCACGTAATTGCATCTTTGTTAGGTAAACCAAGTGAGGTGTAATAGGAGAAAAAGGAAACAGGGTTTTTTAGGTAGAGCAAGAAATGTATTTGTGGAGTTGGAGGGACTAAGCAGGTTGAAGAGTGAATCTGTTCAGGGAATGTTTCAATCGTTTTATGCTGTTAAAACATGTTTTTATTACCTAGTTTGTTATTTTAGAGGTGTAGTCTTTCAGCGTAGTGTGTTACTTGTGGGGACAGGCCCAATACCATTCTGGTTGCTTGTCTGGTTGGCTGGAGCCCTCACTTTAGAGTGAGGTGGATCCTATGGTGAGACCACCCATAGATACCTTTCTGAGGCATATCTTGGTACCGCCTTAATTGTACTAATTGCGCAGGCGGACCCTACACCTCAAGTTGCTAGGTTAGTCTAACATGGTGTGGTTCTCCTCTGGTAGTTTTGGGCATGATGCTCTGTAGTAGAAAGGGCCATACTAGTGAAAAAAGGAAGAGATACAGCGGTGTTGTACTGGAAATCATTGTGCTCCTTATATGCTCGAGTGAAGGTGAAATCTCAAAGGAATGGGAAGAATTTGGGCCGGCGTGTTTTAATAAGATGTTGTCTTTTGTGCTCAGTTGAGGAATACATAGTTGTTGAGGTGGTTATGGTAAAGCAGTGAGTCTGGGGAGTGAGTGTGAGGAAAGTTTTCTAAGCAACAGAAAGGGAAATTTTGGGTAGTAATTTTTGTATTGATGGTTTGGGGTCTTCTTTGATAATGTTGGAATTTATGAGATTTTTGTTGAAACATGGAAACTCCATTGAATCATTTATGCCATCCCTGGACATAAAATAAAACAATGTGAAGTATCATTGGGAATGGTTGAGGGAAATGAAGGGCAAGATGTTTAAACCATGGCCTAGGGAGGGGTCCTATGATAAGGATATATTGGAAAATGTGCCTACCTTCTTAGGGACCAAACATAAGGGGTCAAAATTGGACAGTAGATTGAATATCTTGGAGCTATGACGGTTATATGGGAAGGGCAGGAAAGCGCCGCAGGTTGTGGCTATGAAAAAGGGACAAGGAAGGAAGGCGTAGGAACTTTTTATGAACCACCCCCATATCGGTGCTATCCTTTGTCGCCCGCAGAAGGGTATACAAATCCAGAGTTTGAACCTCCAAATTCTCCAGTGACTATTCCAGTGTTTATGAGACGGTCAGGGGTATCACCTTCGTCTGCACCAACTTTCGAACGAGAGTGAGGGGAGCAGAAGGGTAATGCCTGCTTCAGTAAAGGTTGTTGGCGGGCCCAGAAGGGAAGAGGAAAGAAGAAAAGTCTATCTTAAGGATAAATCAGCATTAACCGTGGGACCAGAAGATTCAGAGCGAGGGAGAATTGTAAGGAGCAGGCATGAAGAAGAGTCAGCGAGGGGAGAATTGCTTCCCGGTTCCAGGATAGAGGATAAATTACGGAGAGTAGTGGAAAGGCAAGAACAGCAGAACAGGAAAGAAGCAGCAAGGTTAGTAGAGAGCTAAGAGGCAGGGGTACATCAGGATAGGCATAAACGGCAGGAGGACGAGAACAGGGAAACACAGGAAGCAGAAGGAGAAAGATGGAGACATGGTCAGATTCTCATAATACTTGATACATTTGTCATCAAGAGAGTAGGTGCGGACATGGAAAAAGAAAACACTTCTATAGCTGAGGAGTTAGAACGAAGGAGAAGCGAGACAGCCTGCTAATGTGTGATTTTCCCCACAAAAGGATCAGGGACAGATGAGGAGGATGACAAAAAGGGACTTAATACCCACTACACCAAAAGGGTCAGCGGATGGGGTATTATGTCCCATGGTCACACATGGATTGGAATAACTTAATGAAGATGCTTACTTTGCTCACTGCAGGGGCAGGGAAGTAGATTTATGCTCTAGAAAAACAAGCCCACAGTGTCATGTTAGCAATTGAGGACATGAAAAACCATTTCACAGCCTTGATGGGGTAACAGGCAGGCGAGTTGTGGAAAAAAGCAATGTATCCAGGAATTCAATTGGGCATGAATACCCACAATGGAGCAGCTTTCAATAATTATAGGGCACAAGTTTGGGGAGCACTGAGGTAAATGTATCCTGATACGCTAGACATAAATTCCATTTTGGCAAAAAGAATGAAGTTGGACGAAGATCCCAGTACCCACATTCAGTTGATTCAGGAGATGTGGAGAGCAGAGATGGGAGAAGGATGGGACAAAAATGTGTCTATTTTCTATCACATGTTGAAAAAGGGACTTCCTAAAGAAGTACAGCATGACCCAGACACGGTCGTAGGGATGGAGGCGAAGAGTTGACAGGAAATACAGGCACATTTTTAAAGAGGCAACAGAAAAAAGAAAAGGAGAATACGGACCAGGCACAAAAGGCTGAGGCCAAGCTGGTCCAGAAAAAACTAGTGAAGATTTGTTTAGAGGGGGCCATGATAACCAGCCCCATAGAGGGACAGCAGGGACAGTTGGGACAACAAGGAAAAATAGACTCTAGAATGGGACAAGCATGGACGGAGGGGTTTGGAATTTCGCGCAGCGTCGAGTCATTCAGCGTATTTGGAGGAATGGCACCCCAGTTCAATGAGCCTATGGGAGGGGGGTATGAAGTAATGTATGGAGTGCAGTGTTGGGTGTGTCGAAGAATGGGGCATGTGTCAAGGGATTGTCAAAGTTGACCACTGTATTTTAACGGAAGTCCCTTCCAGACGAATGCCCAAATATCACCCTATGCCCTGAACTCTCTGCCATAGCAGCAAGTACAGGTTGATCAGAACCGAGGAATTGGAATGACACAGACGCACACCCCTATCATGTCAGCCCAGGTACCAGTACAGGCTTGGGAGAAGAATCCTCCACCAAATGGGACAGTCACCCATTACACTGGAGCAAGTGTGGTCAGAGGAAACCCTTTTTTGCATCCTGGTGCTCAAATGTATCAGGAATAGGCCAGCCCACGGTTATCTCTGATGTGCCCAATTCTATTGGTTACTACAGATCTGGAAGAGGAACCCCAGATAGGTGTAAATGTAGGTAAAACAGGCCTTTTCTTTTATGATTGACACAGGGGCCACGAAATCCTGTATTAAAGAATGTGGATTTCCCCTATCAAGCAAAGCAATGGACACACAGGGATTTTCTGGGGCTGTTCTATCGGTTCCATACACTGATGATTTGCATATCAAGGTAGGTAATCAAACTTTATCTGCTCCCTTGTTATACTGCAAAGATACTCCAGCAAACCTTCTAGGAAGGGACCTCCTGAGCAAGCTTAATATGTCGGTCACATTTTCAAAGGACGGCATAGTATGCTCAACTCCAGGATTGTACCCACTAAGAGAAGCAGCACTCTTGCCCGTGAATTTCAGTGACAGTGTGATTAGGGGGGTGCCAGTACATTCTGCATTATTCTTCTATGGGGTAATGATAGTGTTGACTTGGGTACCTGGAATAAGAGATCAGACATGCGGGATACCCCTAGAATTTTCCTTCTGGTCTGCCGAGTCACAGTAGATAATGCAAGGGACTATCGTTACCATTCTTCTAGAAGCCGTGGTTGTGGAGAAGGACCGGGTGGTTCTTTCAGGCACCGATGTGGAGCGAATGGTGCACAGTGTTGCGAATTGATGCAACCTCATTATTAAGAGATGTGTCCGATGAGCAAATGTTCGAGGACACGGAAGACGCAGGTGAAATGGTTTTTGAGATTCGGGTGCCTTGTTAGGTAATGGTGGAGCAAAGGCAGGTACCACAGACTATATTAATCATGAAAAAAACATTGCCATACTGGAAGGAGGACTTGGAGAAAGTGCCGAACCACTTATGGACCAGCAATCCCCATAATGTGGGGCTATTGAAAAGTGTAGGGGCGTGCATATAAAATTAAAACAAGGAGCAATTTTACCAAGGGTTAGGAAATACCCAATGTCTAAGGAGGTAGATGAAGGGATTTTTGAGATCATTATGGCATTGTTGAAGCAAGGCATTATACAACCTTCCGTGTCCCCATGTAACACAGCCTTGTACCGTGTGAAGAAGGCAAAGGGGTCTAGTTGGAGATTGGTTTAGGATTTGAGGCCTTTGAGAAACATTGTTGAAGCAGAATTTCCAGTGGTACCAGATCCTGCTACCATTCAATGTAACATCCCTACTGGGTCGACCCACTTCACAGTTATTGATTTGAAGAACACCTTTTCCTCAGTTGCTTTGCACCCCGATTGCCAGTACCTCATAGCATTTACATATCATGGACAGAGATTTGAACACACAAGGTTGTCCCAGGGGTACTGTGAATCTCCATGTGTTTTAAAAAGAGTTATTCAGATGGATTTGGGGAACTTACAAATATCCAGTACTCTAATTCAGTACATGGACGATTTACTAGTTTGTAGTGCTTCAAAGGAACAGTGTAGAGGAGACTCAGTCAGACACCTTACCCTGCTCGCGGAGAAGGGGTAGAAAGTGCACAAAGAAAAATTGCAATATTGTCAAACAGAAGTAGTGTACTTGGGACAGGTACTATCATCTGCAGGGAGAAAGGTAATGCCTGACAGAGCCACCACAGTTCAGAATAAGCATCAACCAACCACAGTAAAACAGATGCAACAGTTTTTGGGGCTTTGTAACTATTGTAGGTCTTGGATTTTCGACTACTCCAGTTAGATGAGGCCCTGGTTCAAGCTCTCAAGGAAGCACAGAAAGAGAAGAGTCTGATCGAGTGGTCAGATGAAATGAGAACTTGTTTTCAGGAGCTCAAGACTGCGATCAGTAATGCTCCAGTTTTGGAAACTCCAGATTACCAAAAGCCATTTTTTCTTTTTTAACATACAAATGGGAGATAATGAGAGTGGTCCTAACACAGAAAACATTATTAGGTCACAAACCCTTGGCCTATTATAGTGGGTTATTAGACTTAGCCTTTGCAATACAAAAGTGCTCAGCCATTACTATGGGCTGCCCGGTGACACTGTACATGGAGTATGCAGTTTTAGCAATTTTGGAGAAATCGAAATCAACTTTGACTACTCATAGATTTTCTATGGAAGAGGTTATTTTGACAAATGCTTCCGTACGACCAGTGAGGTGTCACATAGATAACCCAGAGGCTTTCTTGGCTGACCCAGTGCAGCCTGGTGATGATGCTCATGATTGTGAGACCTATGAGGGGGATGAGGGAAAAAGTACAAGTGTTAAGGAAGATGCTTTGGAGACAGGAGGAACGCTTTTTGTTAATGTATCATCAATGATTGATCACGGCACTAGTGAGAGACACACAGAAGCAGCAGTTTTAAGTCTTGTGTCTGGTGAGTACCGGGTGGAGGAAGAGCAGCGATTGCTGTCACATTACTCAGCGCAAGCAGCCAAGTTGGTGGCGCTTATTGAGGTGCTGGAAATTAGTAAGGGGAAGGCAGTCACTATCTACTCCGACTCTGCATATGTTACCACAACTATACATTCTGGCTTATCTATATGGCAGAGAAGAGGGTTCAGAAGATCTGATGGGACACCTGTCCAGCATGCTGCGCTGCTTTCATGATTGACACGTTAACATTGCCTATGGAGATGGGGGTTGTTAAATGCGCTGCACATACTAGTAAAACTGATTTTGTAGCACTTGGTAATGATGCCGCGGACCGCTCGGCAAAGGTTGCAGCTTTTTTGCCTCGCCCAGATATCCTAAAAATGTAAATGATGTCCCAACAGGCACAATTGCTGGTCCCATATACTGCAGTCCCCTTGTTACAAATTGTTGAACTGCAGGGAAAAGCACCACTGGAGGAAAAGGAACTTTGGCCGAATATGGGGTGTACTCTCTCGGCCACAGATTTGTTGTGGAGGCTGGACTTGATGGGGAAGGTAGTAATGCGCGTAGAGCTGCTTCTTGTGGCTTTGGAGCAACTGCATTTCCCGGCACATACTCCTCGGCGACAAATTGCAGCAGAACTTCAGGAGGATTGGTTTGTGCACAACCTCTCTGAGCAGGTGAGTAGGTTTATTGGTAATTACACACTCTGTAAGGAATTAAATCCAAGCAATACTATGAAAATTCAATTATCAAAAATGTGTTCTGATTTGCATAAGTCATGGTTATACTGCCTTCCCTTGGTACTGTTTTGTTTGCGGAATAGGCCTGGAAAAGATCACCACCTCAGTCCCCATGAGGTGCTGATGGGTCGTAGAATGTTTACACCTCTCTCACCCACACGCATATGTACTGATGCACATAAATCAGCCAAAATTCAGGGAAATTAATTTGGGGTCTATCTTAAGGCTTTAACCAAGAGTGTCAGAATTGTGTCCTCACAGCTTACTGCATCTCATCAGCAAAACAAGATCGAGGGTGGCGTGGAACCAGACAAGCATCAGCATCCATTGTTACTCCCCAGGGAGAGGGTCTTTGTTCACCCCTTTGCCCGACGCTGGAACAACTGTCAATTCCACAGACCCATGAAGTCATCTTCGCCACTCCTATGGCTGCAAGAGTGGAAGGCGTCAAAGCTTGGGTGCACCTCCACGTTGTTCAGAGGGACACCGGTACACCACCACTGATGCCTGAGGAACAGGAGTCAATTCAATAGAATCTAAGGAATCATGGTTCGTTCCAATTGACAGGGGGGAGGAGAGCGTACAACAACCTAAGAATTGTTTTAATAAATTGTCTTTTTTCTCAGCACTTGCTGAGACCAGTAGTAATATATTTTAGGAGAATGATTGTGTTGCCAGAGAATGGGCAGAACTCATGTGAATAGGAAAAGGTCAGCCACGTAAGAGTCATAAAAATTGGACACCGAAAAGGTCTGGGCAATGCAGATAGCAAACGCAAGTAGGTCAAAGGGAATCTACATATCTTTCTCTCTTGTTCATGTGCTTAATTATTTTTGAGGTAGGTCTGTGTGCGTAATCAATAGGAATTCTGTTATTTTGTAACTAAGAGGCAAGGCTGCCACCAAACATGGAGAGGCTTTTTGGAAGGGGTGAGTTGAAAATGTAAACCTTGTAATTATGGGTTTTAGGGGATTGTGGTATAATGTCTGTGTCCAAAGAACCGTGTGGGTTTCAGATTTCTCTGTACAGGACAACCAATCATATTTGGGGGGATGATTTTGTAACTCCATCTGGGGGAGTGTATTAACTGTTGTAAACATTATATAGCATGTGCTCTTTGTGTGGTTCAGAAAGACTAGGATTAGTTTGACTCTTACATGTCATCTAAGCCCCTTTGCCAGCCGTTGTACAATAAACTTACTTCATGGACAAAAGGCGCACTTACTCATTTTACAGGTAGGCCTAATTTGGGTTAAGGGGTGGAGCTAACATTCCACGCCTACAAAGGTGACTAAAGAGGAGGTAAATGAGACATGGCTCTGTGTCTCTTATTGAGGGCCTGTTACAGATGTAACACTGAGCAAGTTGGTGAGGTGCAGGTTAAGGGGCATTGAGGATGGGAGAAACATGTATTGTTGGATTCAAAAATGCATATGGGGAAAATGAGGGAGAGTAGTCAAATAGTTGGGGGAAACCTTAGTGTGTTTGAGAGGAGGGGGTGCCTATGGCACTGTGTGTGCAAGATGTTGGCATTATGAGGTCAAACGTGTAATCCATGGTGACTTGTTAAAAAAAAAGAGAAGGACTGAACAGTGGTGGGGAGGGTGACCAGGAAACGTCAAGCTCCTCCAATAGCATTCTCACTAATCTAATGAGACAATCAAAGTGTAAGATATTCTAGGAGGGTGTGATCCAAGGCAGACTGTTCTGTGTTTAATGAGGGAGGAGGCAGGTCATTGATGGAGCAGCCAGCTAGTAAGAAATGGAATTGCGAGAATGGTTGAACGTTTTGTTATATGTGCTGTGAGTTATATAAAGGTTTCTGTTAGTGAAATGAAGAAACGGGAGGAATATTGAGAGTTACATGGTGATGAAAGCTGTCTGTAACAAACTGTCATGCTTGTATATCCTGAAAGCTCACTAGTCAGGTTTGATAAAGAAGGATGGTCAACGTTTTGCTTAAGAAACTGCGCTGCCGGTTTAGGAAGGTGGAGCAGACCGGCCTGAGTATGGGAGGAAAAAGGGGCTTGCACAAAGAAGACTGAGTAGACAATCAGATATTGTGTTAGATTGCTATGGCCCAATGAACACATACTGAGTAGCAATGAGTTTGGATAGCTATGTGAAAGTAAGGTACCAAGAGAGTTTGCAATGTGTATGTCCCCCTTACCTGAAACCTAATCGGTGGCCCGAGAACATGTGATGGGGAAGAAGTTCTCAATCGCCATGCTGGCACGGGATGCTCTTACCACTAGTACCTGCCATGGATGCAGTGTTGCAAATAACAACGTACATGTACTAGTGCCCATCTGATCACCGCCATGCAACAGACCCCAAACTGAGGAGAACACACAAACATCATAATTCATGACTATCAGAAAATACGTTTGTGTTAGTTCTTTTCTCAGGGATTCTTGACTTTAAACTGTTTCCTTGATACATTTGACTAAGACTTGATTTGCAAATTAAGTTTAATATGCTTTCATTTTAACTTGAACCCCATTCAATGTATCTGATATATGTTTTTATCTGCTTAACAGCCTGAATATTACAAAAATTATTTGTATTTGTTTAGCCTTGCTGGTAAGGATTGAACAACTGTCTGTTTTAGGTCACTAAGCACGTTGGCAAGTGTACTATGGTACCATTGAAAAATACAGAACATGGAAATAGCAATACTTTGCTTTATCAACACCACAAACATTTGGTTGTGCATGTCTGACAGTATTTCAACAACTTATCACAAGCACACTTACCTCATTTTATGCGGTCTCAGCAAATCAACATCGCCAGCTTTTTAAATCCTCTTACTTAAAGCAGAAACGCAGGGTTTTACAGAATTGCTTTTCCAGTGTTTATAAACATGAAAAACATAAGACTACACGTATTACAATATTAGCACTACACCACATAGCAGGAGTGGGCCCTCTCCAACACCACATGGTGTATAGGCTCATCAACATAGACAGCAGACAACTATACAACAAAGTCACTTTCACAATCTTCACACTTAAAACGGAGACACATAGTGACATGAAGTTGTTTTCATATTACAACTGATAACTTCTCAATCCAGTTTCAATTAAGGCTGTCTTAATATCAGTCAACTCTGAATGGCCTTTTGAAAAACTGAAAAAGTCCTCCCATACCCACAACCATACATAACGGCAATATACCATGTGATGGGAAGGGAGTACACTGCTGCTATGATGGCTTGAGATTCTCCTTCTACTAGTACCTGAAATGTAAGCAAAATTACAAATACCAGAAGACATGTTATAATGGTGTACTGCAGGCTCCCACCTGCACTGGTCCCCAACCTCCAGCCTCAACCTCAACCCAAAAGGCAGGCACCACACACCATATTGCCAAATTGATCCTGATCGCATGGACTAGTTTACTTCCTCTATTGTCAGAAACCTTAGATGGGGCAGTTAACACCACTGATGTGATGCCACGTCCACGATGATTGTGGTGCAACACACAGAGGGTACTAATACAAATGTAAAAATAATCAAGTCGTGAACTGATCCTATGGGATCTATGTGATTTCACTGCATCGCAGAATTGCCGAATTCGAAATGCGCGCTGCAGTGAAATCACGCTTGATTTCAGGCGCATTCACCTACCTCACCGACCTCCCTACTTAGCTGTTGGTGGCACACCTACTTAGTTGCCGTCGACTCCCCCCATCTTCCTGCAACTCTGGTTCCCTTCACTTACGTGGTTGGGAACCGGCACCTGAGGGTCCTTTTTTCTTTTGTGTACAACTTTTTGTACACAAAGCGGGGGACAACCTTGCAACCCCCAGTATCACTGTGGCAAATAAAGGTGTGGGCGACACCCCCGCAAGCCCTGCTGCCCTTGTTCAGCACAATGGCACGAATTTTTCAGTTGTATATTTTCTCAAAGCCAAAATTCCATCAAATATTCCATACGTTTTTTTGTGAGAATTTTGGGTAATACCATCCTATATAGTGTTCATTTACATCACTGTTCACATACGCTGACCCAATTTGCATTTATTTGCCCGTCTGGTACTGCACGGCAAGTTGGGAGCACTTCTACTGGCGTGCCCAATCAATGTTCTCATAAACAAACAGAAAATGCAGCAGTTTTTCCTTTTTGAGCTCCAAGTATCATTTTGGGGATTTAATTTGTGCCTCAAGAAATGTGGTCCACCGCTGCTAATTGATACACTTGCACCATAACCGTGGTACATTTCACTGATACAGAATCAATGATTGGTAGATGCAAGGAAGCAGGGGGGTCTTTCCTCTTTTGCCCCACGCCCTTATCATCATTTTATTCCAGCATGGTTTTAATCTGGTTTCCTATCTGGACATGTGTCAGTCAATTCAAGAACCTCTGCTGGTCCTGTGCTGCTCGTGGTCCTTCTAACTTACTCTGGAATCGCTAGAGCTAAAAAGAGGGGAGAAACCCTAAAAGAAGGGGCCTTTCTGTTACATTGCTGGGGCTCAAAACAAACACAGCAAGACAACCTCCTAGCTGTCCTACCTTGAAAAGGGAATTTAAAAACGATCTAATGAAAAATGTGTACTGGGACATGGTTGATATGAGCAATCTCCGACAGAGGAAGGGAAACCCGGAAATGTAAAGCATAACAAATGGGCTATGGCACACTGAAATCACTTTTAATTGTGATGTCTGTAATCCCTCAGTTCAAGTGCTGACCCCACTGGTTATGAATTTAAATTACTTTTGGTGGCTCATGGCATTACATACCCCATTACCTCTTTAGAACTATGAAGAAATCCCCACTATGCCCCTGTGAACCACACAGATTATTAATAAGGGCAGGTCAGCACACTAGTAAAGAGCTTTCCTTTAGATGAGATATGCCAACCTAGTGGCACGTACTCACTGTATTCTTGCTTTATGAGTGCATGCCCTTTTGGAATGGATTTTCTGTGGATATTTCGCTGGCTAGGGGGTAATACGCAGATACCATGGGTTGCAGTCATGTGGAGGAGGTTTCTAGCACTACTGACACCTGTCACTGCACGATTATGGGGTGGGCAGATATGATCGGGGCACACTCAGTGTGTCTGTCTGAAATGGGGTAAACAGTTGAAACCATTCGGAAACGTTCAGCTTTTTTTTGGATTTGACACATTTGGAGGTGCTAGCCCCACCTTTATGCCAACACATTGCTACAGGTAAAAGGGTGAGTGAAAAAGGTGTTAGGAAGCAGAGCCTCTGGTTGGTATGGCAACTGCCAATATTTGTGACATGAAATGGCATCAGCCGCGAACCAGCCGTGCACTGATTTGCCTTCTGCGGCTGGTAACTCTGCCAAAGAGCTCCCTCTTCCTCCTCCTCTCATGCAGACGACCTGTGTCAGTGTAAGCAAGAGCAGGTCGTCGAGTGCTGCTGGGTGTATGCCTGAGGGGCCTGGCTGCTACTCATCTTGGTACCCACTTTCTGCTACTCCTCTTGGTATCCACTTTCCTACTGACAGGTACATTCCACCCATTGTGGCTGCAGAAGTGAGTACCCACTAACAACAACGCAATGCACTCCATGCCTTGCTCCGTTAAGCAAAGCTTGAGGTTAGCATGGTTCCAATCCGCCTGGCCCCATATTTCAGCAATAAGCAGCTCATGTGAGTTCATCCAGTATTAGAAGTGCCCTTATGCAGACTCATGCTAAGGGTGGCCACAGAGTGATTGGTTCACAAACTCCTGTTCAAGCAGACCAGCCCAAGCCAACAACAGATGCTGTTCAACTGAGTATATATGGCATGTGGTTGCAGAAATGGTAAGGGTGAGTGATGTGACAAATTAAATGGACAGAGTCCCCACTGCTCATGCTTCGAAGGGTTTCATGTTTGAATCACTAGCCAATCTAACTTTCTGTGGTCATTCTTATGTTCCCATAATACTATTTGTCCCCCTCCCTTTTCTCATTGGTGATTTATTTACAGAGTAAGGGTGTTTTATTTACATGGTGATTGGTTTGTTTATTTACGGAACGAGAGAGTGATTCATGTACAAACCCCATGGAAATGAATTTACAATATGCAGACTGCATGCAAACAATATCATCTAAGACCATGCTAAGTGACCCAAATTACATGTTTACAGAGTCTAATGGGGCATTGTGTTGGTCAATGGGCCCGCCTTAGGCCACACTCATCACTATTTAGGGTCAACTTTCAGGCCACGCCGTCCTGTCGGAATCTGCCCTCTTATTTCACATCCCACTTAAGGCATTGCCTGGCCACCCCGCCCCACGACTTCAAAGAGAAGCACAAACATTGTTAGTCCATAGTGTGCCTCAGGCACAGGGGTCACTGCCTGATTTCTTCCTCTCTAAACCCCGCCCCCTTGTCCCAACTAAATCAAAAGCCATTGGTTACGCTGCTTCTACTTTTGAGTTGTCTCCATGTCAGCTACCTCACCTCACCCAACTCCACTCCACAGAAGCAACACAGCACCACCACATGCCACCACACCACACCACTTCACCATGCCACTTCCATACATAACCACCCCAGTCACAACACCGCACCACTCCATTCCAACACACCGCTCTACACCACCATACCATCACACCTCCACACGCTACACATCTCCACCACTGCACCAATCCACAGCACTAGCTCAGGGATAGGAAGCAAGACAGCAGGTTTCTTGGTATCACCTTTTAGTAGAGAGCGTAATGTATAATAAATGTCATTCACTTAATTTCCATGGGGAAAAAAGCCAGAAGATCCTATTGGGCACACATCAGAGCAGTCTGACAGCAGCAGCTATGCTCATTTGAATGGATTAAGGAACCATTTCAAAATGATTTGGTGCAGCACAGCAGTGAAATTTCTATGGTCATGGACTCTGGAGCCACAGCAGATGAGGAAGTGGTGGTCATACGGCTGGGAGCAGAAGAAGCACCCACAATTAATGGGGTGGCATGAGGGAGCTGGCCTGAGTATAAGTACCTTCTGTGTACCTCGCTACTGCCTTTTTCTTGCTGGTGCCCCAGTGCTCCCCTCAGATGTGCGTGGGAATCAGGAGGATGCAACTGTTTCTCCTGGTTTTAACCTCATGAGGTCCTTGTGGTAGCAGGGGTCTTGTGGATAATGGAATCTTAGCTGCAATCTGAGGGCAAGGGGGCTTGTCATAGCATTCCAGAGCTTTCTAAGACACTCTGGTCTTTGGCATCAACTTTTCGATAGGGGGTGCTTTTCTCTGAAATTGTGGGTGGGCACACAATATTTTTGAGACCTATAAGAAAAATGTGCAACCTCACAAGTGAATATGCCGTCTAGAAATGGAAATGCGCGCTGTGAGTATGTTGGTAGGGGCACGCTTTTTTTTATTAATAATTTTCAGATTACTGCTGACATGCAAAAATGGCTATGCCCATTGTGAAACAAATGCAAGTCAAGATTTACTCTGCTGCGCTTGTGTTTCTGCTACAAAATCTACTGAAGGAAGTAAATTATGCTAAAGCAGCATTATCGCTAAATAACACATGTCATTAACGAGTGAATGCTAACTAATTGCAAATAGATTGTGAATGCACAAAGAAAATTATCTGAATGTTGAAAAGGCCATCTTTTTATGAGCATGAAGCAAGCATTTTACTATCGCTGGAATCTAAATGAAAGCTTTTGTGACTTCACTTGAGCCTTAGAATTAATCTGACAGCAAAGATTTGCATTTGAATCAGGTTCATTCTTAACTAATTGTATATAGTAATATTTAGCCAAAGTAGTCGTGTTTCATTAGCCACAGGGGAAACGGAGGCTTTTCGTGGAATCTCGCTCCCATAAAATGATTTTGGTATATCCCTGCACCTCTGCTGAAGAGGCTACCCCATATTGGGCAACCTGATGGTCCTTTGGCGATCGTTAAAGATGTTTATTAGGTGATCGATCCTATGAAAGGTAATGATGTGAAATGCCGGCCCTGAAAATGTTGCCCACTGGAGTCCAACTCACTTCATGCCATTTGGCGTTTTTGCTGGGCATGAGTTTCTCTTGAATTCCATGCAACATCGGTTGCTCGATCATCTCACTGTCAAGAAGACCACTTTCGCGCACTGTTGGAAGACCTCTATGAAGCATTTGATAGGTCATTTGGTGGAGCGATGTTTGACAGTAAGGTGTGATTGAGACTATCATGGTATTTATACAATATTTCACGACTGGGTATCTTAATGCGGTCCTCATTCATAAAGTTTGACAGGAACATAGTGTGAGAAACCTGAAAGTGTCTAACCCGCTGGTCGCCGGAGATCTGTCATCCAGGTGGCCAGGACACGGCCATCGCTATTGGAAACAGTTCCTGGGGTGGACCAGTGGGGGAGGATCACCAGGGCGAGGGGTCTTCAGGGAGTGGAAGTGGGACACTGAGAGTTGGGATGCAGTATCCCCTTCCTTGTAACACTTTTGCCCTTTACTACTTTGTATGATATTTAGAAACATTACCCCACCCTTTGCCAACACGAACACTTTCTTACACTATAACAGATAACGGACTAACACCAGAGCCATTTACCTGACATGTTCCAAAATACTGGTCAGGCAGAGTCAGGCATTTGACAATAACCAGACACACATATCATGATTCCTGCCCCTCATGTCCCCAGCCCTCCAAGATGTCAGGCTGGAGCCAGGCCACAATCACCTACATGGCCCTCAAGGGCCTCTCCATCCCTCCAAAGACCCAGTTGGAGTCAGACTTGGCGCTTGTGGCACCAGACTCACTCACTCCCATAGGATAACATTGGGGATTGGACTTGTAGTGCTTTGATAGGGACAAGATGGATGCCCCCACATATTTCGTTCTTAGAACTGCATGTGCAGTCTGGCCTTTTGGGTGTTGTTCAGCCCAGAGACACCTGGGATATCCAGAGACTATTTAAGCCACGCTCAGGCTGAGAAACATGCTTTGTGTTTTCTGCACCTGCAGCATGACACTCACCGTGTTCGGATCGGTCTCCAGTAGGCCTGCATCTTTCTTCTGCGCTCAGCTCCTGCAAGAACAAGAACACAGTTAGGAACAGCCTTACCTTGCGGCACTTCTGCCCATCATTCATCGCTTCCTCTGTTCTGCGGGCATCTTCGGCAGTGTCATTCCCATTCCGGCACACCGCTTCCTAAGGAAAAGGGAAAAGAACAGAAAAAAGGCATTAATCAGCATTCAGCAAATCTTCGCTTATTCTTAAAGACTGTACGAGCTTCAAACGCTTACCTGAATCCCAGCCGGTCTGGGGGAACTCAGTCTCCAGAACTTCTCGTCCATCTGCAAGAGGGAAAAGACACTCCGGGTTAGCGTGGAAACATCTAGAGGCACCGCATACCGCGCTTTCTCACCGCATTTCTTCTTCATAACCGGCATCCACACTGAAAACGTCGCAGCACCTAAAAGACACAGAAAAAGAACTCAGTTCAATACAAATACGAAAGGGTTGCATCGCGCATCGCATTCTCACTCACCTTCAGCGCTACTCATCTCAGCAGCACGTCGCCATCCCCGGACGCCGGCCATCATCTAAGGAAGGAAAGTAGCGAAGTTAGAGAACTGTTCAAAAGACTCATTATACTTACATGTTGGACTCTTGCCAGTGAAGTAACTAGGCAGCAACGAGCCTGCATCAATCAACGCGCCCCTGTGCTGAAAGCAGGACGGAGAGAACACTTTCCAAGAAAACAAGGTGAGCTGTGGATCAAAGGGAAAGGTTGGACCCCGGGGAAGAAGGCGTTCAAGCACACAGAGACAATAAGGAGTTGAACTCTACCAATCCTGTGTTTCAGGCCCAGTCTCCAGTCGAGTAGACTCCAGGGAAGGTCATAAGAGGTCAGAACAGGCTGAGTGACGTCCCCGTGGATACCAGGTGAGTGTTACAACACATGACAGCCCTTTACCTTCCCCACAGAGATAAAAAGTGGAACACAAAAGCACACTTCGAGCAAGGCCGAACGCAAGAGGAGACAGCTACACCAAACCAGCAGTTAAAGCAGAGGAGAAAGGCAGCGAGACCTGGAAGGACGATGAAGGGGGAACTGCCCTTGCCCTTTTCAACTCAGAACCACAAAGCCTCCCAAAGGGAAATCATAAGACCCGGAGTTACAGCTGGCGTGCAGAGAAGCAGATCTCAACAGTGCACGTGGGCCTCCTGCATTGATAAAGCAGGCAGGGAGGCAAGCTGGCTACCATGGCACTATCCTTGACTCCAGAGAACAGAGAAGCCAATGGGTTCAGCACAGCCGGTGAGTTGGAGGAAGCTCATAGCAAATCAGACTGTGTTGAGCTCAAGGTTGCGAGTAGCAATATTTTGAATGCAAGAAGAAAGAAATGGTGTGTATGTTTGAACTGTTAAGAAAGTCTAAACACAGACCAGCTGCAAAGTGGTCAAGCGCCGTAGAAGTGCTCATTTGAAGGACTCTCGCTGGCCCCTTTTGTTTTGTGTGTTGAAACTGCAAAGACCAGAAGGCCCCAGAAAAGGGCGTTGTGAAGCGTCAAAGTGGTCCTATAGGGGTCACGTCAAATCCCTTGTACAATCAAAACTTCTGTGTACCACCCCCAAAGCAATGGCTTGGTGGAAAGATTCAACAAGACCCTAAAACTAATCTTGAGGAAACTAGTAGATAAAGATGGGAAGGACTGGGACCAAATGATCCCGTGGGCATTTTTTGCAGTGAGGAAAACCCCACAGGCCTCTACATGATTTTCCCCTTTCAAGTTATTTTATGGCAGAGAACCCAGAGATGTCCTAGACATGCTGTGGGGAACTTGGGAAGAACGAGAAGAGACACCCACTCCCATCTCGCAAACCGCTACCTGAATGCGAGAACATATGAGACTTGTCGAGATCTTGTCAGCACTCATATGGAAAAGGCCCAAAGTCAACAAAAATCTTACAATGATAAGAAAGTAAGGTTGAGATCATTTTCTATAGGGCAGAAAGTATTGGTCCTATTACTCACCTCAGAAAACAAGCTTGTTTCTAAGTGGCATGGGCCCTATGAAATAGTAGAACGAATGAGAACCTGCACTTATAAAGTAGCCTAACCAGACCGAAAACAGAAGGTCAATTTATATCACATAAATCTACTAAAGGAGTGGAAGGAGAACCCGTCAGCCACCCATGCCAAAGTACTATGTTGTTTGGTTCTAAAAGAAACAGACAACTTTGAACTAATCCCTCCTGAGTTGTCTACCCAAATACAAGAAGTTCTAAGAGACGTAATCACATTGTTCCCCGATGTATTTTCAGACAAACCAGGAAGAATTAAAGGCACCTACCACTATATTAGAACAACTAAGGGAAAAGTGGTACATTTAAAACCCTATGGACTCCAGGAGGCCTGTAAACAGATAGCGGTCAAGAAAGTAAACAAAATGCTGCAAGCTAATATTATCAAGCTCTCGTCAAGCCCATGGTCCTACCCTATCGTGTTGGCCAATAAACCTGACTGTTCCTGGAGGTTCTGTACAGACTTCTGTCAAGTCAACGCGATATTCGATTTCAATTCAATGCCTATCAAATGCCACGCATCGATGACCTAATTGATCAATTCAGAGCAGCCACCTTTCTATCCACCCTAAACTTAACAAAAGGATACTGGCAGGTACCATTACATGGGCCATATAAAGAAAGGACAGTGTTTTCAACCCCCTTAGGACTGTTTCAATTCAAAGTCCTCCCTTTTGGCTTACACAGCGCACCAGCCACATTGAAATGCCTAATGGATACAATCTTACGGCCCTATTCTGACATCTTTGGAGCTTACATTGATGATATATTGCTTCCAATTATCGCCTCATCTCTCTACTACCCTTCCTTTCTAAACTTCTTGAACGCATTGTCTATTCTCAACTCTCTTCCTTCATCTCTAACCACTCTCTCCTTCCCTCTACCCAATCCGGCTTCCGCCCACTGCACTCCACAGAAACTGCCCTCACCTCTGTTCTTAACTCTCTCTTCTCTGCATGCTACTCAAAGCACTCCTCCATTCTTCTTCTCCTTGACTTTTCCGCCACTTTTGATCCTCTTCTCCTCAACTCCCTCCTCCTTTGGCTTCAAGGACAACGTTCTTAATTGGCTCTCCTCTTATCTTTCTAACAACACCTTTTCTGTCTCCTGGGGTGGCTCCTCCTCCCCCACTTATCCCCTCAATCACGGCGTTCCCCAAGTTTCTGTCCTCGGCCCCTTTCTTTTCTCACTCTACACCTCATTCTTAGCTCCTATTATCTCCACTTTTGGGATCTCGCACCATTTCTATGTGGATGATACCCAGCTTTTCCTCTCCTTCTCCTCTTTCGCTCCTGACATTCATGATAAACTCTCTTCTTGCCTTTCTGCTATTAAATCATGGATGTCCTCACACTTCCTTACTTTGAATGCTGATAAAACTGAACTCCTTTTCTTCCCTGCTAACACTGTTCCTGCTCCCTCTCCTCCCCCTTTAATTCTCTTTTCCCCCTCCCAGCTCTCCTTCTCTCCCCATGCCCGTAACCTTGGTCTCCATATTGACCCTCACCTCTCTCTATCTCACCACATTTCTCTCACTGCCAAATCCTGTTGCTTTCACCTTTACAACGTTTGTAAAATTTGACCCCTCCTTACCTTTCACGATACTAAACTTTTAATTACCTCCCTCATCTTCTCTAGACTCTTCTACTGTTCCTCCCTTCTCTTTGGACTCCCCTCCTTTCATCTCTCCCCTCTTAAATCCATCTACCACTCTGCCATCTGCTCCCTATGCCTTCTCTCACCTCTTGATTCCATCTCCTCTTCTCTCACCTCTCTAGGTTGGCTCTCTTTTCACTACCAGCTCAAATTCAAGTTCCTATGTCTTGTCTTCAAATCCCTCCATGGTCTTGCCCCCCCACCTCTCCTCCCTTCTTAATTTCTACACCCCTTCTCATTCTCTCTGCTCTGCTAATCTTTTCCTACTCTCTCCTCCTCCACCAGCCTGCGCCCCCTCCCGCTTCCGCTCCTTCCAACTCCTTGCTCCATTCCACTGGAACTGCCTCCCCCTTCATATCTGCTCTTCTTCCTCCCACCCTTCCTTTCGCTCTTCTTTAAAATCTCATCTCTTTCACTCACCTCCCTAACACCCTACATTTCCTCTCCTCCTCCCTACCCCTCTCCTCTCACCTCTTACTCCTGCTCTTCCGTACCCTCTCCATCCCAGTTACCTCCTTACTCCCTTCATCCTGCTCTCATCTAGTCTTACTTTTTCCTCTCTTCTTCCTCTCACATTTTTGCATTCCCTCTTTCTCCCGCTCTTACCTCCTCTAACATCTACTACTCCCTTGCACACCTCTACCCCTCCCTACACCCTCCTCACCACTGCAATATTGTCAATTGTTCTTTATACTGTTTTCGAGTTGTGATTCAATTGTCATCTTATGCTTGCTGTATGTTACTTGTTCTTATGTAAAGCACTTTGCAGTAAAGGGCTATATAAATTCAATAAAATACAAATACAAAATACAAATATCGCCATTTAGTGTAAAACCTGGGAAGACCTCCTTTTCCAGCTTCATAATATCATGAGAGTCCTCAGCCAAGCCGGCCTAACTGCTAATCCATCTAAAGGCAGATTGTCACAATCAGGCATAAAATATATTGTTTTATTTGTAGGCAACGGGAACATACAGCCTCAACGTGAGAAAGTGAGAGCCGTCCTATATATGCCTGCACCCAAAACTAAAAGGCATCTTAGAGCTTTTCTAGGGTTAATAGGATATTGCCGCAGTTTTAGCTGACTGATAAACTTAAGAACTCCAAACCCCAGAAACTTCAGTGCTCTGAAGAGGATGATATATGCTATACCAACTTAAAGCAAACTCTGTGCCAGAACCCAATCCTGAAGGTAGTATACTTCTCCAAAGACTTTATATTGCAAATGGACACCTCCCTTACCGGGTTATGGGCAGTCCTGTCTCAGGTTTGTGATCGATTAGAACATCCCATTCTCTTTACAAGCAGCAAACTCTTCCCACTTGAAAAAAAAAACTATGTGCTGGAATTGGTGGCCCTTGCCATCAAGTGGGCCATTATCCACCTTAGATAGTACCTCTTCGGAAGAAAGTTTACATTAGTCATTGATCATTCTCTCCTAGTTTGGATTAGACAACACAAAGACTCAAAACCACGTGTCATGCAATGGTTTCTAGACCTGCAGACCCTACTGCTTCACGGTGGAACACCAGAAGGGAAAAAACCAGGGGAATATAGATATCTTCTCCCGGTTACCCTGTGAAGCAGATGTGGCAACATCACATGGAGTAAGGGTATGTGGGAAACCTGAAGGTGTCTCACCCGCTGGTCCCCGGAGATCTGTCGTCCAGGTGACCAGGACACGGTCATCGCTATTGCTACAGTTCCTGGGGGTGGACCAGTGGGGGAGGATCACCTGGGCGAAGGGTTTTCGGGGAGGGGAAGTGGGACTCCATAGTTTGAGACGCGGGATCCCCATGCATGTAACACCCTTCCCCTTAATACTAATAAGATATTTAGAAGCAGTACCCCCCTTTTCCAACATAAACACTTTTGCACACTGTAACAGACAACAGACTAACACCAGAGCTGTTTACCTGACATGTCCCAAAACATGGGTCAGGCAGAGTCAGGCATTTGACAATAACCAGACACACAGGGATAAAAGGCAGAGCATGAAAGCACACTTTAAGCAAGGCTGAGCGCACGGGGAGACAGCTACACCAAACCAGCAGTTCTAGCAGAAGAGAAAGGCAGCCAGATCTGGAAGGACAATGAAAGGGGAATTGCTGTTGCCCTTTTCACCTAAGAACCGCTAAGCCTCAGAAAGGGAAATCATACGTCTGGAGTGCAGAGCAGCAGATGTCAACAGTGCATGTGGGCCGCCTGCATTGATAAATCAGGTGGGGAGGCAAGCTGGCTACCGTGGCACTATCCTTGACTCCAGAGGGCAGATAAGCCAACAGATTCAGCGCAGTCAGTGAGTCAGAGGAAGCTGATAGCAAACCGAACTGTGTTGAGCCCAAGGTTGTGAGTAACATAATTTTGAACACATGAAGAAAGAACTGATGTGTATGTTTGAACTTTTAGGAAAGCCTACAACACAGGCCAGCTGCACAGTGGTCAGGCGCAGTAGAAGTGCTCATTCGAAGGACTCTCGCTGGCCCCTTTTGTTTTGTTTGTTGAAACTGCAAAGACCAGAAGGACACAGGAAAAGGCGACATGAAGAGTCAGCGTCGTCCTCCAGGAGTCACATCAAATCCATTGTACAATTGAAAGTCTCTGACCCATTGCCAAAAGAAATCTAGGGAAAGGGAACCTCACTTTCAGACAAGGCTGTGAACGGTGAAGAAAGACAAGTGTAAACCTGACAGAGGGATGCCGAAAGAAAGCTAGGAGAAGAAAAACCCTGATGAACTGAGCAATACATGAACTGTGTTAAAAATACAGGAACTGTGTTAAAGAATGGCCGTAGTGAACCCGATGGAGGGAGGCCCGAGTTGTAAGGAGGATCCGAGCCCACTGGATAGAGATCCTAGGGGTGAAGAGCAATCTCCTAAGTGCAAGGCTACCAAAGAAGAATCTTTGTTTGTTTGTCTGTTATTTTTCAATCAGCAGGCCTTCCAAGGATAGAGACTTTTGCAGGAAAGAGACTTAGCCTGTAAAGGTTTTTGATATTGTTGAACTGGAACTGTGAACCTCATACTGATGAGGCCCTGGAGTGTGGCGTGCTCAGAAGTCCTGCCTTTTCTCATGCTTAAAATGTGGAGAAGGGAGACCCAGCCCAACCACCCTGACTTATCATTTTGTGGACACTCCTTTCTTTTCTGGTGAACATTATCCCACACTCTTTTTATAACTTAGTTGTAAGGAAAAGCAATAGTTTTTCTTACTATAGGTCCTTTTTATCTGACAAGACGCCACTAGGGCTGCCTTATTATTTGTTGTTTGTAGATTGCTCCTATCTTAGATTAGGCGTTTATCTCACCCATTATAAGGTTCAATAAACACCCTTGAACTGTGATCACTTGTGTCTGTCTTTACTGTTGGCACCATGAGTTCCTTACAATGGCCCCCTAATAATCATTAACCAGCAGCTCTAAGGAATGTTCACACATTTTCTCTCCTCTTTGTGGTTGATTCATACAATACATTCAGCTGAGGCTCCGGCTCGGATCCGTGGACGAAGCAAAACTTTATCTTCAATTGAAAAGATCTTCCTGTATTCAATTTATTTGCTTTAATAGATCGTGAACACTGGTTCGCTAGCAAAATGAGGAAACCTAATTTATCAATGGTCACGGATAGAATCTGAGCACGACCTAGGTTCTCCTTTTCTTTATCGGAAGGAACCGCCATCAGAGGACGTAGGGTTTTCTTTGACCACGGGAATCCCACATTTAATGATGTTTGTCATCATCTTCGATTGAGGAATGCACATAACTGACCTTTCTAGATAAATGTGAAAGTTATTGAATCTTCTGCCCCTGAAGAAGAGCGTTATATACTCGAAACGCGTTGGGCCAACCACAACAAATAAAAAGAAAAATTGTTTCTTTTGAATAAAAAAGGTGTCATATAATTTGTATATGCTGATCTATGAAACTGTCATATGAACCTATTTGGGTTATTTAAAAAATTGCAATCATTGTTACTTTGAATAAGAGTCAATTTAGAAATTTTACATAACATCCCTTAAGCTTTTTATGCCTTTTAGTTAGTGTGCAGGGGACACAGTTTTCCATCATTTGGATCTCTTTGTCTCCTGACTCATACAATGTCCCAGTAAATCCACTGTTTTTGTTTCTTTGACACTAATGTTCTATCTGATTGGTTTCATGAACCCTCTGTTTTTATGTCTATAATATGTTGCCAAACATGTCAACATAGATATTTCCAAAAAAAGTGATCTATAGCTCATTGGTGTAGTCTGTGGAGTTGCATGGCCTCAAGCTTCTGATATTTGACACACTTGTATGAGAACGGGAAGTGTAGGCATGCAGAAAAAAACAACTCCTCCCTTAATGATAAAACGTGTAGAACAAGGATCCCGTGGAAATCCATTTCTTCAATTGCTGGCTTACACAAGTGCCAACACAACTATAAAACCCAGTTTCCAGAGATTCACAACCATTATTTATACATGATATGATTTTTATGAGTAAAATGTAGACATTATACATTTCATTAAGGCAATAATGTGACCGAATTGATGGGCCAGAGTGCACTTGTCATTTCGGCATGGTATGTCCTGCCATTCAGATGATAAAAATGATAATATTGAATATTATCTCCGTTAGCAGTCCAGGGAAACATCTGAGGTGATAATGCTGGTTGGCTATGGAAGCATTTACCCTCAAGAAAAAAATATAAACAAAATACTTCCCATAGAAATAAGAAAGGGAGCACTAGAAAAGAACCACTTTTTGATTTCCATGGGAGCCACCAATGGCATTGATAGAGGAGACTTCAGGGAGACAATAAGAGGGCCTGTGTGGTGGAGAGTGTCGCGTGTTTGGAGTCCACTACTTACATTGTACCTCATCGCCCCTCACCTATTGTGAGGATATGGAGTGGAGAGTGTGCCCCCAGTAGTCAGACACTGGACCTTGTGTGGTGAAGCTTGCATGGTAAAGGGGACTGCAGTTTAGAGGTCACCATTGCTGTTGTACCTTGCCACACTCAATTGGTGTTAGGAGAGGGAGGACGCATGGCCGGATGTCCTTGGAAGGATGCTGGACACATAGGAGAGCAGCCTGTGTGGGAGAAGGAGGGGCAAGGTTGATTATACTGTCTGGTCTGAAAGAGGTATAAGAGAAACCCAAACAAAATGGTAAAGGGGGAACATGAGTGAAGCAAATGAGCGAAAGCCTTTGTTGAACCGGCCTTATCGAATGTGGCACATTGGGTAGAGGAGTAAGCACTATCAACAGAGACTCTGCATCTGATTGATCTACTATGACCTTGGCCTAAGCATCTGTACAGTATATTGTCATGTATAGTCTCTCAGTGGAGTTGGGGAGACATACTTGTGTCAAGCCCCTTTAGCCAAAAGGCACTCCTCCTCACATTCTCGTTTGTTTGGTCTGGAATGTAATACCTTCATACCACCTTTGAATTATGTACCAAAGAAAAGCCAGCTTCATTTAGCCTCTAGTTCCTTCAAGGCGGAAGTCCTTGAAGTGTGTGGCACATATTGTTGAAGCCAACTTGCTTATTAATGAAATTGAGAATGTATTGAAAAACCTATATGAAAAGAACCTGCAACAAGGGATGCCACACTGGCTATAGTCAAAACTATGTGTGTATCTAATAACCTGGCTGACAATATAATGCCTCTGCCATTTCACTGAACCAGCACAAGGTCAAATCAGAGCTGATACTTATCCCACTTGATAAGGTAGCCCCTTACCCTCCCCACCTCCTCAAGTACATGTTGCCTTCTAGTAATACTGACATCTCTTGTGTACGAGGCCGTGAGGCAGGTTGCAGCATCCAGATAGTGGTTGAAACACATGACCAACACCACTTTCAAATTACTTGTAATAATACATTTCTTTCACTGCTATTGCTGGACCCTGCAGGAACTTCTCAACAATGAAGCGCTTCTAATTGGATAGAGGACTGATGTGATGGAAGTGCGGATGCGCCAAAACCTTCAAGTATTAGAAAATTGGGTTGTGGGTTGCAAAATCCTCACACTGATGCTTCCACCCATGAGGAACGATGAAAGGGGGATGAGAAGGAAGTGTATGTACATTGTTGTTTTTTTAATAATGAAATAATTATGTTAAAAGCTGTTTTTGAGACTTTATTAGACCAGCACAAATCTGTGTCTAGTATTTTAGAGCAAGTGGGAACTCTGCTCAAAGGGAAACTAATATACAATTTTCAAACTCCACTAGTCAAGATCACAACTCATTCACAATTAACACTGATTCTAGGCCTCTTAAAATCAGCAAAGGTAAGTCGATCTGACCCTTAGATACCAATGGTCTATTGAACCCCCCATAAAATGGCAACAACAAGTCAACTGTACTGCCCGAATTCTGGCCAAAAGGGCAAAAGTCTATTTGGAGAACAGCCCACAACATTGCACAATCTGCTGACACTTTCTGCTAGAACTGTTTATATGACCAACGTGCCAAAATAGCCTTCATCTTCCAAGGAGCATGGTGACTCTTTAAAAAAT